>NC_090934.1:270479498-271104498 GCF_040938575.1 Ambystoma mexicanum
GTAAGCGCTGGTCTCCCTTACACTCACATATTCTCCCGAGCAACATATCCCCAGAGAGTTTAGGAGTGGAATCTTAAAGGGCAATAGTTCTGCAGTTGGAAGGTTGGCGCTGGTCTCTCTTGCACTCACATATTCTCCTGAGCAACATGCCCCCAAAGAGTTTAGGAGTGGAATCTGAAAGGGCTTTAGTTCTGCAGTTGGAAGGTAAGCGCTGGTCTCCCTTGCACTCACATATTCTCCCGAGCAACATATCCCCAGAGAGTTTAGGAGTGGAATCTTAAAGGTCGATAGTTCTGCAGTTGGAAGGTTGGCACTGGTCTCTCTTGCACTCACATATTCTCCTGAGCAACATGTCCCCAAAGAGTTTAGGAGTGGAATCTGAAAGGGCGATGGTTCTGCAGTTGGAAGGTTGGCACTGGCCTCCCTTGAATTCACAAGGGCGATAGTCCTGCAGTTGGAAGGTTGGCCCTGGTCTCCCTTACACTCACATATTCTCCTGAGCAACATGTTCCCAAAGAGTTTAGGAGTGCAATGTTAATGGTCGATAGTTCTGCAGTTGGAAGGTGGGTGCTGGTCTCTCTTGCACTCACATATTCTCCTGAGCAATATGTCCCCAACGAGTTTAGGATTGGAATCTTAAAGGTCGATAGTTCTGCAGTTGGAAGGTTGGCGCTGGTCTCTCTTGCACTCACATATTCTCCTGAGCAACATGTCTCCAACGAGGTTAGGAGTGGAATCTGAAAGGGTGATAGTTCTGCAGTTGGAAGGTTGGCGCTGGTCTCCCTTGCACTCACATATTCTCCTGAGCAACATGTCCCCAAAGAGTTCAGGAGTAGAATCTTAAAGGGCTATAGTTCTGCAGTTGGAATGTTGCTGCTGGTCTCCCTTGCACTCACGTATTCTCCCGAGCAACATGTCCCCAAAGAGATTAGGAGTGGAATCTTTAAGGGCGATAGTTCTGCAGTTGGAAGATTGGCGCTGGTCTCCCTTGCACTCACATATTCTCCTGAGCAACATGTCCCCAAAGAGTTTAGGAGTGGAATCTTAAAGGGCGATAGTTCTTAGTTCTGCACTTCGAAGGTTGGCACTGGTCTCCCTTGCACTCACATATTCTCCTGAACAACATGTCCCCAAAGAGTTTAGGAGTGGAATCTTAAAGGGTGATAGTTCTGCAGTGGGAAGGGTGGCGCTGGTCTCCCTTGAACTCACATATTCTCCTGAGCAACATGCCCCCAAAGAGTTTCGGAGTTGAATCTTAAAGGGCTATAGTTCTACAGTTGGAAGGTTGGCGCTGGTCTCCCTTGCACTCACATATTCTCCTGAGCAACATGTCCCCAAAGAGTTTAGGAGTGGAATCTTAAAGGGCGATAGTTCTGCACTTAGAAGGTTGGCACTAGTCTCCCTTGCACTCACGTATTCTCTTGAGCAACATGTCCCCAAAGAGTTTAGAAGTAGAATCTTAAAGGGCTATAGTTCTGCAGTTGGAAGGTTGGCGCTGGTCTCCCTTGCCCTCACGTATTCTCCCCAGCAACATGTCCCCAAAGAGTATAGGAGTGGAATCTTTAAGGGCGATAGTTTTGCAGTTGGAAGATTGGCGCTGGTCTCCCTTGCACTCACATATTCTCCTGAGCAACATGTCCCCAAAGAGTTTAGGAGTGGAATCTAAAAGGGCGATAATTCTGCAGTTGGAAGGTTGGCACTGGTCTCCCTTGTTAGGACTTAGTACACTTGTTTTCTTGGCATTACCATAGCATTAACCGCTTTTTCCAAGAAGGGGCCCCAAAACATGGAAACTACCCTATAGTCCTCAATGGCAACTCTTTCTGTAGCGTCTGGCCCCAAATGGCCCCTGGTACTCCATCAAAGAGCACATCATGCTGGCCACTGCCGGAGCTCTGTAGATATTAGAAACGTGTATTAGATTCTGATGCACTCATGGGCACACTCCTAGAAAAGATGGCTGGCGAGATGCCCAGGCTACCAATGACCAAAGTGCTTTTATATTGTTGTCAGTGATTGCCTGGTAAAAGTCGGCCCCAGCCCTTGCAGATAATTCCTTTTCATCTTTTGGATGAGAGCACTGTAGGAATCGTACTCTCCAGAAGTGCTCCCCTACTCCTGTTGTTTGCCTTCCTAGCTTTTGGGGATTCCATCGACGGAGCCGTTTTGATTGCAGACCATTCCTAACCAAACCATCACCAGGTACCAGGCACACGGGCTCCCAGATTCTCAGAGGAACCATCGAAATGTAAAGTGTCAGCAGGGCTTTAAGTGAGCCGGGGCTTGTCAGGGCAGACCACCAGTTGTCTTTGAAAATTGTGCTCGAGACTGGGCCCTGTTGGGACGCTTTAGAGTCCCCAGGTAAGCGCAGCCCACTAGAGGCCAAGGCACTTTTTCTAAATCCTGAAGCTCTTGTATATTAAAGAGAGATTCAGGCTTAGCCTAGGGTTTTCTTCCTTTGTGTCGACCCCACCAAGCTTTCCTTTAACTGGAGATGCCCAGTGCGAGGGTGTCGATCGATGTAAAGGGGTGCCTGGCAGGGGGTCGGCGCCGCAATTAGGCGGGAACACTTACTTGACCTGAATTTCATTGGACCAGGGGCCTTTTGCAAAATTGAACCGGGATTCTTATGGGTCCAGGCCGAACAAGGGCACGGACTAGCAGGCGGCATTCAGGTCAGGGAATTGCTACCACTTAAGTGAGGGCCGACCCCCTGCTAGACCACGCCCCTTTTCAGCCGCGCCCCAGTAGGAGACCTAGCTCGACTTTGGAGACCACTTAAAGCACTGCGTATTGGATGTAAAACCTTCCTGTCTCGGCACCCGTAAAACACTGTTCATTTGGGCGTAGAATAAATTGGCCTCACTAGTGAAGCACAGCGTTTTACTGAGTAACAAAAGTGTCCATTAAACAAGGAGAGTTATGAAATGATCACTATATTACCTGCATTCGGGCGCCCCTACGCATTCAAGGAGATCTCATGTTTTTCTTTTTGGCAATGTGGATTATTTGTTACTTTGTAGCATTGAAGGGAAGGCTTAATTAACCGTGTTCTGTTTTAATTACAAATGATGAGTCAGTAGATTTAGTCTTTCTAAATGAGTGAACACCTTTGTGTTTTCTAATCGGGCCTCACACATGAGAACACAGACACCCACCTACACATAGATGTACAGAAATTAGCCCCAGGACCTATCAAGCAGCACAACTGCACATGCCTGGGGTACGGTTCAAGAAACTGACGAGGGATGCCCTCTTCGGAAAGTAGCCACTGACCTGTGAATTGTAGGCAAGTGACTTCCTCTAAGAGACTGGCATTTCACTTAAATTGCCTATGCATTCTTTTGTGCAATATTCTATTTTTTTCAGCAAAACATGCGTTTCCTGCTGAGCCCCACTGGGAATCATACAATGGCTCAGGTGTGAAATCCATAAACTTGTCAATTATGCAGCTACCCCTGATCTGCTGGGGTGTGGCATTGTGGATTCCCGCATAGTGTTCCTCATGGGCATGGGGGTAGATTGGTGCAAGTGGAGGGCGGGCTGTGTACTGTAAGAGGTGGTACCAGGGGTTGAAGGTGTGAGAGGGTGGCTTCAACGGCATAGTGTTGCAGATGGGCATGGTGTCGGGTTGGTGTGTGGAGGGCAGTGTAGTATTCGAGATGGTGCAAGGGGATGAAGGTATGGTGGCAGGGCACATTTATAGCATAGCATTCCAGATGAGCATGGTGAGGGATTGGTGCAAGTGAAGGGCGGGCATTGTTAGAGATGGTGCCAGTGGTTCAAGTTGTGTCAAAGTGGTTTTGTGGCATAGAGCTCCATATGGGCATGGAGGAAGGTTGGTGCGTGTGGAGGGGAGTGTAGTGTTTGAGGTGGTCCAAGTTGATGAAGGTATAGAAGGATGGTTTTGTAGCATAGTGTTCCAGATAGGAATAGTAGGAGAATGAGTGCACATGCAGGGCAGTGTAGTGTTAGAGTTGGTGTTGGTTGATGAAGGTGTTAGGGGATCTAGGGTGGCGCATAGTGTTTGATGTGATGTGCATGGTCTGCAGCTTTGATCACTGTGACAAATCAACTTCCAGGGCCCCAGTGATCCAAGGATGAATATCGGTTTGGAAACCATCAATTAGCCCCACACCTCTAGTACAGCAGAAGGGATCTGAACAGATTTCAAACAGAAGCAAATTATAAACCTCCTTGTCCAGTTTTGGTGGCAAGCGCTCGGATCAGTTGGAGTCTTGCGCAAAGCTTAGTCACCAAACGATAAAAGTACTGCTGCAGGCAACCTTTAGTCACTGCTAGGTAATAGCAATAGTCATGGAGCTTGACACAGAGACTATAAAAGGCATGACCAAGGATGTCCTGCGCATCTTATGTTAAGAGAGGGGACTTCCCCACAGCAACTCAGGTTAATTAATGCGACAAATCAACTTCCGGCGCACCAGTGGTCCAGGGATGAATATCGGTTTCAAAACCATCAATCAGCCCCACACCCCTAGCATACCAGAAGGGATCTGAACAGATTGGAACACAAGTCAATTATAAATCTCCTTGACCAATTTTGGTAAGATGGACGGAACGACAGGTTTATCTCTGCAAGGTCGTGGATCGTTGGTTAGTTGCAACACAGCGAAAATACAATTATTACCAATGATAAAAGGGACTGTCCAGTCAACGTTGTATAAAAATATGTACTTTATTATTACTACAACAGCCAGTTCTAGCAGACTATAAAATGCAACCCACCCTGTAAAGGAACACAGAGGACAGACAGTTTCTTGAAGGAAAGGGATGCACTCTGGATACTGACAGGAGGGTAGTCGGTAAAGCAATCAGTCTTACTGTTCAAGTTTATTTGGTGTCAGCACCAAGGGGCAAAGGGTCGTAACGGTCTCTAGGGGCCTTCAGAGAAGGACCAAGGGAGGGAAACACAATGTACCTGGTGCTTAAGAAGTTCTTGATGCTCGACAGCATTGAGGTGGTTCCAGGGTTCTTTTCAGCTCCTGAGACAGAGTTCGAGGTGGGAGACAGCTGCAGATATCAGGCGGCAGGCAGTTCTACAAGCAAGGCTGGATGGACGGCTGCAGGCTGGCCTATAAAGCAGCACAGGGGCAAGAATCATTATGTCTGTGCTGGTTGGCGGATCTGGAGCACTGGGTGAGGCGTCTCAGACTGGACTGTCTCGGAAATGTCCTTAAAAGATGGACACTGGTTCATGCTTGTAGGGCCACTCCACCTAGCTTCTTTGCAGGGCTTGTGTCCTTTAAAGGTGGATGGTTCAAAGATTAGGAGAGTGGTTGCAGGCAACAGCCTTGTCTTTAGCTCAGATACTCTCCTGCACTTCCCACCCAGGATGATTGCTGGCACAACCTTGCAGGGCACGCAGTGTGCTGACTGGGTACCAGTTCTGGAGCTGCTGGATGGGTCAGCTGAGTCCGGTATCTCCCTCTGTTCCCTGGGAGATGTTTAGGGAAGGGATCTTGCTTCCCTCTTGGAACTCCTGGCCTTCCTTCACTGGCGGAAGATGTAAGGTAGACTGTACCTTCAGCCCGGGTCCAAATGAGTCCTTCTTACTCCTTTCAAAGTCATCGGATGATCTGCTAAGTGAGGGGTTCATCCCTCTCTTAAAGCCAAATGGACACCAGTGATTGGTGCAGGCTAAGCCTACCTTAATGAACTAATCCTGGGACCCCACCAATAATCTCCTGTTATGCATGAGATCGGGACCAGAGTGTTCTGCAACAGGAAATGTACGAGGTGACAACATATATCTAGGTCCCACCTATCTTCCTGTCTGTTGTAGAACAAAGTGTTTCTCTGGTTAAAAGACCCCTCTGTGATTCTTGATTAAAGCACAGGTATCCCTTGAAGTTTGTGCTGAGAGCAGACTTCCTGTCTCACTCAAATCACATATGTCTCCCCTCTGAAATGGGTCTGCTCTGCAGGAGTTTGCCTACAGTAAATAGTGGATCCAGGCATCCATATCACTGCCTTTCATACAGAGGGGTGGGAACTAGCTTCAAGTTGACACATTGCATACCACAGGGGTGTTAGCCCCACTTTACTGTTGTCTGTCCGGCAACCAAGCCCCTTCCAGGTTTGCCTCAATTATCTCTCATTAGTATACACTGCCACCAGCCGGACTAAACAATAGGAAAGCGGATCCACAGAGCCTTTGATATTTTTTAATGCTCCTGCCCATGGCTGGAGGAAGGCATGCCTTCCCCCTTCTTGAGATGCTGTGATGTACCTGTGTCCGTCAGATTCCAGCTGACCATGACAGGGTAAGACGGTGCATGTAGGCTGTGTCTTACTGAAGTACACGTGGCAATGTGTTTGCTGTTAGGCATTACACAAAAATAATGTGCAGCCAAAGCAAAAAGGTCAACAAGCTTTTTGTTGTTTTCATCAAGGAGGCATCCTGGCTAGTCAGCTTTTGTAAAGATTTAAGTTACTATTTGAATCAATTTGCTTTGAAAGAGGCACATGTTTATAAGGCAATTGAGATGCTATGGGGAGATGTCTATCCCAGAAATAATGGCCCAGACGTTGACACTGTGACTTGACCTCACCTGTCACTTGCCAGAGAAGCTGACTTTCCCATGCTGTATCTGCATGTTTCAAATGCACTGTGTAAAATAATTAGACTGTAGGAGTAAACAAGTAATTTCAGACCAGTGCAAGGGCCTTTTGAGGGGTGCTGAAGGAGTACGACCCTGACATGTTGTGTCTGAAAGAATGGTTCCTGGATGCCTATTGGCTATATGTGGGGACTAGCAAGGGTAAAATCGCAGCCGGTGGGTGCTCCAAACTGGCGCTTCAAGCTTGTCGCTGTGGCTAGATTGAGTTGAGGTAGGCTGTCATGTGAGTAGTGCATGCAGTGACTGGTGCAGTTTGGCCCAGGTCTCTGGTATTAGGTTCCTTATGTCCTGCGTGGGGCACGTAATACCCATCCAGACTGAGTGCCAATGCGAGAACTACAGGCATAGCATCATAGCTCTGCCCGGAGGCTTAAGTCACAAGCCCTTCATAAGGACCGTCAATGGGGTCTCTTGGCACCACTGGCATCTAATACTTTTCACCGTTCATTTGCGCAGCATGTGGCTCCAACCAGGTTCTGGCATGGTGCCAGGAGGGGAAGGCCTCCTCTAGGAAGACAAAATTTAGCTTTCAACCATTTGTGAGAACCATCTTAAACACCTCTAAAGCTGGCAAACCCACCCAAGCTGTGGTTCTTAAGACGAAGGGCCTCATCCTGAGTTGGGCGGTAGCCCTTAAATGCAGAGGTAATGGTGTTACTGCCGTATTTACCGCTCTGCCCAATCTCGAGTCAGGTGTGTTTACGCCCAGCTCAAAGCTTGGGGTAAACGTGCCAGAAATGCCAAATGTTTTCACTATTAGCACTGGCAATATTACCACACGGTAATTACGACAAAAATTCCCCATTGGATCCTCCATTGGACCCAATGGTTAATAGGGAGCAACGGTTAGCACCCAACCCGTGATCTGGTGGTAATTCCACCCGACGAGTGGGGGGCTAACACAAATGGAGTTTGCCGGTATCCCGCTCGCGATGAGGCCCAAAAGGGCGGTCATTGAGAGTTTGGTGGCATTAACTGCATATTGCAAACAAACTAATGTTCTTTAATTGTATGCAGTAAGCAGTGATAACTTGAAGGGTCTGCTTCAGTTGGTCCCCTAGTACTCCATGGGCAAATTACTGGATTCAATATTGCTTCATGTAGTAATAAGCACCTAACACATGCACAATAAAATAAATAAATAAACTCCTTCTTGTGGAATCCTGTTTTTCTGACAGCAATGAATTCGAAGTAATTTACTTTGTTTGTTGGTTTGTTTGTTTATTTATTTGTATTGCGCGCCAGACCCAAGGGTAACCGGGTGCAGTGAACAGAATATACGAAGCTTACAATGTTGCATAGAAATTACAGTGTTACAGCAAGTTACAATGTTGCATAATTAAAATTTACAATAGTGATAAATCTTTGATGGTACATATATACATTCAGATAAGTAACGTAACACAAATTAAGTCTTTCAAACCTTACATGTTGTTGTCATTGAAGTGTTTGATAAGATTCGTTCTAAAGTGAGGGAAAGGTTGGTCTGATCTAAGGTTGTGTGGTAGGGCATTCCACCATTTAGCAGCTAGCACAGGGAAGCTTGTGCCGCCAATTTTGTCAGGTTTAAATCTTGGGATTTCCAGACAGTTGGAGTTGGGAGTTCTTGTAGGTCTGCTAGAGATTTTTCTTCTTATTTTGTCCATCAGGTAAGTGGGGGCAGCGTTATTGAGGGCTTTGTGCGTCAAGGAGAGCATTTTTAGGTGAATATTATTGTCAGTGGAGAGCCATTTGTATTGTTGGCTAGTGGAGGAGATATGTTCCCTTTCGTTTATGCCTAAGGCAGCTCTAAGGGTGTTGTTTTGTAGGATTTGTAGCCTTTTGGTGATAGTTTTGTTAGCGCCGCTGTAAAGGGCATTGCAATAATCGAGTCGTGATAGTATTAAGGCTCTCGCTAGGATCATGCAGCTGTTATTAGATAAGAAAGGTTTACCTGCTCTTATTAATTTGCAGGTATAGGCTGTCGTGGAAGCTAAGGAGTTAACTTGTTTTGCAAAAGACATGGTGGAGTCGAGATAGAAGCTTAGAGTTTTTACTTCACTCGAAACCTTGATACTATTGCCATCTATGTTAAACATGGAGTAGTCCTTGCCTAGTTTGTTGATATTGGCCTGCGTGCCCAGAAGGATCAGCTCAGTCTTATCATCATTCAGGCAGAGGCCATGTGATGCCATCCATGCCTGAATAATGAGGTACACCCTATTCACAACTTTGAAGTAATTACTTTGAAAACACTCTGAATTAAATAGAGGGTTGTGGGTTAAGGGGTTAAAATAGGTGGGGGGATGGGCTAGGTGTACTAGTGTAGGGCAAAGGGAGGCTTGTGGGTGGCCTCCGAATAAAAAATAAATGGAACTGATTTTGCGGAAAAATGACGTGCAGGCGTTTTTTGCGGAGAAAGCTTCCCTCTTTACCAAACAAGCGTAAATGAGGATTTGGGGTAACAAAGCGTGTAGTTTGGGGAGTAGTACAGCATGCATTACCCTCGGTAAATACCATGTGTTTCACTGCTAGTGCCATGCCACGTGGTCTGTCAGTGGGGCCACATTGATGGTATAACGCAGCATTGTGTGTGGCATCTGCGACCCACTGCACTGCCGGAAATGCATCCAATTGTGGTATTGTTATTTTTCTAGAGTACCAGAGACGACGAAGCCCTGCTCCGCCCCGGAGGAGAAACTTGCCGGGAATTGTCAACAATTCTGCTTTTTTGCACTCCTTGCAAGGAATTGACAGTGGCTGCAGGTGCGGTGCAATTGTTTGCCACTTAAGAGGAATTGATGCCGACAGGTTTATAAATTCATATAAATGAGCCATTTTGGAGGCGCTCAGGGGGAAGACGGCTGACATCAGCAGATGGCAGCCTTCCTTCTTCCCTTACCTGCGGAACAAGAGGCGAGTGTAAGGAATGGAAGGAGCTCCCCCCACCCCCCCTTCTCCCCACACTTCATGCTCAGTGATGTGGAGCTCGCGCACCGTGGAGACCAGGCTGGTGCTGATGAGAGACGTGTGTCTGACACATCGGAATGCAGGGCTGCGTAATCACACAGCTGCGAGCTCTGCTTAGCCGTGGGTGCTCGGCGAGTGGGTGGGGCACAGTGCCCCAGGCAGGGCTGATCAGTAAGGCTATGCTGTGCTTTAGAACCCCACTCCCACGTCCGCATTGCATAGTCCAAGGCAAGGGAACGTTGGGAGTAGCAAGGGTATTTCTAGCTAATGGTCCAAGGGCTTCTAAGCTAAGGAAAATACCAACTCCGAATGGTCTCTAATTAAACCCCTTAAGTGCCAGGCTATGATGCAAGTCTATGCAAAAAGGACGAACATACTCGTGCTTGACTCTGGGAGCTAGGTTTTAGGCTTTCGTCTGAACTCTGACAGCTGTTTAATAGACTTCAAGTCGTGAGGAAGCGGGTTCTAGGGTTCACAGACCTGCATTTGGAAAGATCGTTTAAACCTAATGTTTGCCAAGGAGAATGTTTGGGCTGATCTCAGGGTGCGACGGGGGCAGTAGAGATCACATTACCGCCTGCGGTATTTGGGGTCATTATATACACAAGTGGGAGTGTTTTAAATTTGACCCTGGGTCGAATTGGTAACCAATATAACTGCATAAGAAGACGTGTCCGGTGTGTTGCATGTGTGGCTGTTGCGATTATCCTCGCAGTCGAATTGTGTTGTATAGCCCCACGTGTGCCCAATGCCAGCGGTGCATACACCAGCATGCCCTATGCCAGTCAGAAGAGGCATACTCAATCCTGGATTATTACCTTGTATGCTGAGACCTCACCACAGCTTCCAGGACCTCTGATTTTAGCCCAAACGTAGAGTGGACCTCGACCGGCTCAGTCTACCCTTGAACCCTGATAACAGGGCCCGTCATGCTCTTCCATCCCTAATTCATCCGCCCTTCAACCTACCAGCAAACTCACCTTACCTTACACACACAGACCCCCCCCCACACATATGGCAGCTTTATGCTTGTAGCACCACCACATACATGAACTTGTGTGAGTCTGCTCACAACCCACCATAGCTTGAGCCCCACCACGCCCCACCCAGGCCCCAGACCAGCAGCCTTCCTGGTGTCCTAGCCGGCCAGCTAATGAATCTTGAGGTGTTCCCCTCTGGATGAAACATGCACCCACGTGTCAATGCACAGACCACACAGGACCACAAAGGCACTCACAACTCGGATACTTCTGGCCTGTCCTCATCAGCACCACAGGACTTGCACCGGACTCTCCCTTAACCGCACTAACCACTTCTCACCTTTTCCCAAAACCACGCACTGAGAGGTCACCGGAAATGACAGAAAGTCTTACTGCACTGTCCTGTACAGACCTTGATGGTCCTGGGAAGTAAACACGTTTTTCATGCATTCAATGTGCGATGGGGAAGAAGGGTGCCTGACTACACCCCCCATTGCTCACAATATTCCCAATCTTTGTGTATGCAGGTGCTTGTCTCTGCCTTGGTATTTCTTTCTAGTTTTTTGTGTTTGTGTGTCTGTCCATGGTGGGGGGATTGTGTATATATCGGTTCCATGTAATAATGTCCCCGCAAACATGTCTCCAGACAAAAAAGTAGCAGTTTTTGGCGGAGGCATTATTACATTGAACATGCAGGGGACACCGCTGCAACCCCTGTTTTTTTTTTTACAAGTGCAGCAGGGGACATCCCTGCAACCCGTCCCCATACATAATGTCCCCATACATAATGTCACCATATATAATGTCGCCAATGCTTTTCCCGCAACATTATGTATGGGGACATTATGTTTGGGGACATTGTGTTATTATTACTTGATACCTATATTATGTTGGTATGATTAGTTGCCATTGTGATTGTGTGCGACATAGTATGATTGTGTGAGGTTGAAATGATTGCTTGTTTTGGTGTGAATGCATGATGTTATTTTATGTAAATGTGTTTATGTGTCTTGACCGATTACGTATTGCTTTGATAATGCGTGTGCTGTCAAGATTGTTTTGTGGCATGTGGTCGTGTGTCTGTGTTGGGTGATTGGGTGTTTGAGATTGTGTGCAGACGTAGACCACAACACTTGCAGAGGGTGGGGAGTGGGAAGGCATGCCAGTGGCAGTGGGTCCAGGACCAACTTTGCCCTCCATCTCTGCAATGCCCTGGCATGCAGCATTCTCAGCATTTCCTGTTGGCAGGATCTACAAAGAAAAGAAACAGTGGGGCTGCTAGGAGTGAAGGCTATTGGCTATTTATAATAGTTATGTTGACTGGGGCAGCCGCATGCAATGCACGGTGGAGGGACACTATGGAAGGACCAGGACAGTGGAAGCCCCGGGGGGTGGTGAATGCATGATAGCAGGTGTTTGTTTGGAGAGGAAGGAGAGCTTTGACAAGAAACTCTGTGAGCACATTTTTGTGACTGGTTAATAGGGTAAGTGAGTAGTGAGATGGGATGCTTCTGTTGCAAGAGGGTGGTAGAACTACACATGGCCTGTAAGCCATGTGTACAGAGGTAAGTTATAAGAATCATGAGAGAGTGAGCGCGGGAAAGTAATAGGCTGAAGCAAGTCAGAGCAGAGGTCTAGCAAATGTTGTCTTGCTGGCCCAAGAATCGCCTAGACCTGTTGCTGAGCTCATTCTGCCTGCAGAAAGAGCCAAAGCCTCACATCCTATTCAGAGACTGTGCCAGTTGGTTTACATGTCTTGTGCTATTTACAAATATCTTTTGTTAGGGTGAGTGATGAGAGCAATGAAAAGTGCACCTTTATTACTCACTCAAAAGAGTGTCTTGCTGAATAACTATCACACAGAGGTTTCAAATTTAAATTACATATACATTTGCATGTTCCCACAATGCTCGTTGCTTTTATGCAAATCACCAGGCTTGGGTTCCATGGAGAGATACTGTGCTTAACTCGGCTTGGGGCCATTCCCTTCAGCCCTATTCGCCCGATCCCCCACACAAGGAGGAAGGGTTCCCCGGATCATTGTTTTCCACTTCCAGCACTGGGGAGTATGGATGAGTTGTGTGAAGGTGATTGAAGAAGAGGGAGATCAGTGAGGTGTGAGAGGTCCGGTGAGGTGTGGGATGCTGGGGATGCCAGGGATGCCACATAGAATGAGTGTGTTTTAGTAGGGTGAGTGAGTTGTAGGAACCGCAAGAGTTGGGTCAGTCATAAAATCGTGCCTCGGCCCCGGTGGGCATTAGTGCAGGTCTGGCTTCCCATGGAGATGACTTTGTTCCTACCAGCCACCACCATCAGGGCCAACACTGTATAACTCAGCACGTAGGGGATCTTGGCATGTTGCACAATGAGAAGGGGCCCCTTCCTTAGTGTCACGTTGCGGTACCCGCTCGGTATTGCTCACCGGCTAGATCACAGGGCGGAGGTGCCTTCAACTTGCAGCAAACCCGGAAGTGCCCCGAAGCCGTGCGGCGCAGCACGGAGACGCGCGTGCTCTCTGTAGAGCATGGCATGGCTGGTGCGGTAGGTTGTGCAGCCGCTGCCAAATCGGCCGTGTAAAATTGACATTCTGCAGTAAAAGAAAAGGAAATGGAGCCTGACTGATTTCATTTGGAGTTTCCATGGCGGCTGACAAGAAAATGGCTTTTAAATGACAATGGCGACCGGATCTGCCCTCGGGACCTCGGATTCCTCCATTCTCAATGCGTTTATGTGTACTGTGTCGCTTAATTTTCCGTGAAGAAAATCAGATTTTATTTTGTGTGTGCTTTCTTTGGAAGCTACAGCTGGTGAGCGGCATCGCCACTGCTGGAAGGTGAAGTCCGCCATCTTCTTAGGGGGCGTGTCCACTATACCTGCCGCACTGCTCGTGCACTTTTGTGCCGATGGCTATGGGCGCGAGCTGGTTCCTGAGCACAGAACACAAGGACCAAACATTTGGTTATGCAAGTGTTTGGTGCTTTTTATCAATGTTCGTGAACTGCACACTCAAATAACCAACCTCCATGTGTGTACTCTCTTATATGGCCAAAGTATTTCACACTTGCTACTCCCCAAATATTCGCCCATCCTTTATCACAAAATCTATTGAGTGACTTCTAACCTGGTTTCCATCTCTCCGTGGCGTAGGGTCGATTCTCGTGGACATCGAGAAGGTCTCTCCTGTGCCGTGACGCAACTTGATATATCCACAACTTTTCATTCTGTCGACCATGACATCCTTCTACAGCAAATGAAGGAAGTATTGTCAGCTGATGACATCTCATTGACATGGTTCACCTCGTTCCTTGCTGATTGGTCCATTCAAGCATCCAATGTCAAAAATCTACCACAGAGTGCCACCTGGTCCAGCTCTCATCGATCCGATTCATAGATCTGGTGCCAACGGCACACATTCACAGAAGCTCCAGAACTGGATCCCGCATGAAGGCTGAGGAGAACCAGCTTCCCGTTAAACCCTACCAAGTGTTTGGGGATTGTCCATTGGTAGTTTATTGCCTCATTCAGGTTGAGCGCTTATTGGATGCCAACCACCTCTACATAAGTACATCCAATACAGAGACCACACTGCTATGGCCTGGTGGCATGGCCCATCTACCGCTCTGTCGGAAATCTGGGGTTGTTCTTTGTAATTTCCATGTCCATGACCCTGCAAAAGCATGAGGTTAATACATCAGCCTTTTAGCACCTTAGATTACTAAAGATGGACCTCCTAATTCTTCTGTTTCCTCACAGGTTTCCCCTGGTGTTTGGAGCAGTTAAGTCCTTCCTTGACTTCTGCAATGGAATCTATGCTGGGCTCTCTGGAAAAACTTGATATAAAAGTAGAGGACCCAGAACTAAGCTTCCCCATTTTATCGTTGGTATGAAAAGAAGCAACAATATCACCTGGGCCTTGTGGTAGCTACAATGACGGCTAAGCAAATAATGCGCCGACGTCCAGATCCTATGCTTGGCATAGAAAGCCATCCACAGTACAGTGAGGCACTCCATTCCCGTCCACAGGGTTTCCACTCTGTCGGCTGATTAGACACCCAAGGACTGCTCTCCATAAGTTGTCGGCTTTGTTGTAGGGGTAGACGGTCTCATCATCAAGGCACATTCTGCTAGAATTCACTAGCTTGCTATCTCAAATAAGCATTGGAGACCCACCTGTTCTTCAGGTGTGTCTTCAACGCTTTCTCCCCTTCTCCATCGCGCGACTTGCCTGGTTCCATATCGCTCTGAAGTGACTTGATGGTGGGTTTAGTACAATACAGAAACCCTAAATAAAATGATCAAGGCTGTATCAAATATTAATGCTTTTGCAGAAAAGTTATGGGTGTCAAGTGTTGGACATCTTTAAATTCGATGGTGAACACTGTTACTGTGCACCACAGTGTGGGAACCCCACTCAGAGAGCATGAGCCTACGGCTGGTCTGGATTGAGGGCTCTCAGCCCTTTCTGCAAATTTTCACTATGGCTGTTGACTGTTCACTAGACCCAATGGCAGCTGTTATCAACTTCAGCTGTCTGATACTTCCTATCAGCCTACGGGCCACTGCAGTGTTTCATTTTGGTCACCCTTGACTGGGCAAGATCGTCTGTGTGGCCATGTGGGTGTGATCGACACCTCACTATTTTATCTCCTCTGTCTGTTCATTGTGGTCATTCAACACTAGGCAATTTTTTGTATCTCCAAGGACCTGTTATGGCGGTCCTCAAATGATCTGTTTCTCTTCAGAGGTTGGTTACTTTGCTCAGTCCTGCCTGGGCGGCCTGTAGGCAGGCTGTGGTGTGGGTGGACCTCCAAGTGTGCACGGTTTCACCTCCAAGATTTGGCGAATGTGGCCACTCAAGTCTACCTCTAGGAATTTGTGAGTGTAGTGACCCATCAGTCTGTATGCTCATGACCAAAGCCTTGTGAGTGTGCTGCCCGAGGCCACGTATAATCACCACCGAAGTGGTCCCCTGGCGCTCGGGCGGCTCTGAAAGAGGAAGGTAGGGTGAGTTAGTGGGAGGAAGCTGGAAAAGTGCAAGAAAGCAGTGATGTGCTGTTGGCGGACTCAGCCCGGTGGGTCCCGGTGGGTCCGTTGGCTGGGCCTGGGGTGTTTGCGGTCGGTAGTCGTTGTGTACTGTTGTGTGAGTCTTCGTGCGTTTTTTGTTTTGTTGTTGCAATGTAGTGAAGTTTGTGCGGTTTGTTGTGCTGTAGGTTTGTGGTTGTGGTTTGTGGTTGTGTTTGGTTTGGAGTTTGAGAGTACTCCCAATTCTCCACGTAAAATGAGGAAGAACGTGGCCGTGATGAGAGGCAGGCCACGAAAAGAAATCACATGCGCAGCCAAGCACAAACCCAGCCACATGCATGGACTTCAACGCACAACTTCACATCGGGTAAAGACACACGCAAATCTAGATAGGAGGCGCAAAGCACTATGCGCATAGGATCCAGTGCACAAAGGTAACATATACATAGCAATTTAGTGGCACATAGTTGAAGTATCGCTTAGAATGAGGGGTGATTGTATGCAGAATACATGGTGCTGACTTAAACATTGCACTTGCAATGGTGCAAAGTTTCTGTACTCTGCCCCTGATAGCCACACAAGGTTGATGCCTAGTATGGACGTTGCTCTACCTTCCCAAGGGTGCAAAGCACATCCCAGGTGATTATCCCATCCAACCCAGTTGGTCTGCAGTATGCAATCGCCCAGCTATTCACACGTCCACTAAACCAAATGCCTTCCATAGACTTCAGTGGGATCACGCTGCCTTCAGATTAGATTTTCTCCATCAACCAAAAAGGCAGTAGTTCTCAGTTGACTTCAATGGGATCAGGCTCTATACACTTATGTCGTAACCATCCTTAGAGAACCAACATTATAAGGGGTATAAACTCTTGTAAGTGATTATGAAATCTACACAATTTCCTATGACCATTTGATCAGCAGCAGGAGTGCGCTCCAGGCATGCAGGACGAGGACAACCACCAAAATATGTAATTGTCTAGTCCCATGGATCAGTGTAATGGCGTGCTGTTAGAAATGCTGACTTGTGCAACTCTTTTGCCGCATTTCTGAAATCTTGCAGGGCAGAAATAAAATAAACATGTTGTATTTCTATTTTTTTCCTGAGTACACAGCCACTTTCTGACCGTGTGGCTGATCATCGCCCATGTACTGTCTCTGAACACCTGGATACGAAATCATTCTGCAACATCCGACACTGCGCCTCTGGTCGTCCCAGAGCATCTGCTCGGCAAAGTCATGGCTTTACACTTCTAATTCCGTACATGTAATCCCAGCTTCTCCGCTTGCTCACTGTGATGCCGGAAATGCATCTGAGGGACAGGGCCTCTGAATCCTTGTCCTTTCTCTGTTTTTACCGTGTGTTCTGTCATGTTTTCTGCCCAGGAGTCCATGAGGGACTCCTGGCAGTGCAGCTCTCTTTTGATTTGGTGAACAGACCCATGGGATACCCTTATGGCACCCATGGGTAGGGGTACAACCCTGTGCCCCTAGTGTATGTTTTTGGGCACCTGTGGGTGGCCCACAGAGCAGGGTATGGGCTGGTGGCAGCTCCATGCTGAATTTGACAGGTGCTCTGGGTGTCCTCCATTTTGGGATACCCAGGCCCTGCCATTGGAATCAGTTGATTCCTGATAGGAAACAAGATGGCCCCTGTGGCCTCTTGCTTTCTATTGCCTGTTATCTTGTTTTTCCCAAAGTCCTGGGAAGCCCTGACTCTGTCCCTTCCCCCTGACTGGCTGTTGGGTGGAAGTTCCATATATGGTGTTGTTGTGAAGGCCCAGCTAGACTGACTGGAGCCTTCCCAGTGACTGTATGTTGTGGGTACCTCCTGTGGGTGGGACCTGGGTGAATGGAGTGTGTGACCAATATACACTCCTTGTTGTGGTTGTCTGGTTTCTGGCATGAGAGACAAAGACTGAGACAGCCCTGCCCGAAACTGGCCTGAATGCAGTGTGTAGTGTTGAATGGCTGGGTACTTGTCCCAATCCACATTCCTTGTTGTGAGTGTCTGAAAGGGAGGAGTGTGGCCTGAATGCACTGTGTGCCTGATTGGCTGACTGACTGCATGAATGCCCTTCTGTGTGATTGGCTGCTGTGTGTGTGCCAGCAGTGTGGATGAGAGACAGAATAGTATATCTGGGGACCTCTCACCACTGGAAATTGTTCAGAAGCATTCAGAAGCTGAGTCTCCACTCAAGAGTAACTGGATTTGCTGATCCTCGACGTCCAGCTGGAAGAAGAAGACTTGCTGTGGCATTTGCTTCGACGGAACTGAAGGTTGTCGAAATCGTCGAGGACTGACCCGAGAGAGGACCTGGTAAGGCGCCCTCTTCCCGTGCTCCGAGGGACCATCGAGCACCGCTGAATCTTCGCCGAAGCGCCCTGGAAGTCAGACCCTCGAAAGGCTGCCGACCCGAGACGGGACCGCCGAGGAGATCGAAGTGAAGCACCCGGACCTCGACGCTGTCGAAGTCCATTGCCGTCGACCAGGGTTCGCAGGTCTGTGTAACCGCTGGAGGCCCGTCGAAGTTGTGTTGCCCAGCCGTGGGAACCACTTGACGCCGTGCCGCCGACGACCGGAGCCGTCCGCTCCTTGCCTAAGAACATTTGACTCGAAGGACTCCCTCGTCCGCACCGTCGACCGCTTTTGCCCTGCCGGAGAAAGTCGAGGACGACCAACGCGCCGAGGAGAATCCGCCGGTGGGCTTCCCGCCACCTCACGATCCCAAAGACTCGAGCGACTCGACGCCCTTGCTGGGCTCCCGTCTCTACAATCTTTGCGGTCCAGAACTATTGTCATCGAGGTGCCCCGCACACCTCCGCCTTGCAGGACGCCGACGCCCCGACGCCGACGAGCACCGCTCGGACGAAGCTGCCGCCTCTTCGACATCGTTCTACCTCGTTTGTCGACGGACGTTCGACGCCCCGTGCCTCCCGCTTGAAAGGGAAGGCATTCAAGAAGGGCCGTCGATTCCCCGTCGCCGAACCCCGAGGTCTTCGACGTTTCTCTACGCCTCTCGACGATCCGTGACTCCTGCTTAAAAGGGGGTCATTCAAGAAGGATCTGTCGACGCCTCTTCGAAGAACTCGACTCCACCAGGTACATTGGGGGGGTAAAAACATTGTAGGAGAGAATAAGACTGTTGAACAATATATGGACTGGGCTTGTGTCATATCCCTTTATTTTACAGGTTGCCCAGGTGGGGGGATCTCCACACAGAACTGTGTCCAGTGGTAGGGGCCAGTATTCTGCCTATTGTTTCAACCCTCTGTTATCTCTCCTCTCTCTATTGCTGGTTTCCTTCTTATTGATCTGTGTGCCATTTTAACAGTATTGTGAATGCACTTTAATGAGGTCTAATATTAGTGGTACCACTTTAGAATTGTAGATATTTACCATTGCTGATTTTCCTGAGCACAAAGTGCGTTATTGTGATAAGTGTACATAACCCTTGAATATTAATTATATAAAGACTGTGTTTTCAGTAATACAGTGTGTGGACATTCCTTTGTGGGGGCTTGGGGATACCCTGTACTTAAGAACCAGCCTGCATCACCTCCTGAGAAGCTAGGCCTTGATTGCTCGTCCATCGCTACCGTAATCGAGAATCTTGGCTGGGGTCTTCTGTGCCTCTCCTCTACCATATAGAGAGCGGAAGTACAGACCCCCCCACCGGTCTTTACAAAGCTGGTGGCAGCGGTGGGATGCTTATGGTTTTAAGACTCAGTGTATAACCGTGCCACTTACAAAATATCCGCACTTTATTAGATTAAGGTTTGGGTGTGTACCAAATAACTGCCTTACAGGCAATGGAGCCCATTGCAAATGGTAAATTGACTCGGATGAGCTTAGAGGCTCTCCAGAGTGCTTGTGAAGCCAGGGAGTTGGACTTTGTGGATAAGTCTAGGGCTGAGCTGATAGCTGCCCTGGTGGACTACCAGACTGATGGTGAAACCCTTGATGAAGGGGGGGATGCAACCAGTGAGGACTCTGCCCCTGGGGTTGTCGCTGAATCTGTTTCTGGGAATGCCACCATTCCTGCTGCCTCTGTTCCAAACCCCAGCAATTCCATGGAACTTGAGTTATTAAGGATGAAATTGGCCTTTGAATATCGCAAGTTGGAAATAGAAGCTGAGCTTAAGAAAGAGGAGCTGGCACAGCAAGTGGAACTCAAGAATAGGGATCTTGCGCTCAAAGACAAGGACACTGAATGTCAGAGAATCCAGCTAGAGAGAGCTAGAGTGGAGACTTCAGCTAGACCAATTGAGAGTGGCAGGTCCCCAGCCACCAAGTTTATGAAAGATTTGGTTGGTGTGTTTGTGGAGGGTTCAGATATCCTCCAATGGATTGAAGCGTTTGAAATGGCTTGTGCAATTCATGATGTAGATAAAAGAGATTGGGCTAAGTGTTTGTTAAGCAGAGTGCCTCAAACTGGATATGACTGTATTCTGAAGCTGAGTGTGGAGGAAAGGGGTCAGTATGAGTGTATGAAGTCTGCTTTGATTGCCAAGTTTGGCAAGACACCTACCCAATACCTTAAAAGGTTCAGGGATTTTAAGAAAAGAGAGAATGTGTCTTGGGTTGACTGGGTGAGTACTGCGCACATGAACATGATGGGGTGGATTGACGGTTACAAGGTGAAAACTTTTGTTGAGTTGTCCCACCTCTTGTTTTTTGAGCATTTTTCTGAAGCCTGTTCACCAGAGCTGCGTCAGTATGTGGCTGACCAGAACATTTTGGACCCCTTTAAGCTGGCTAGGTTGGCTGACAAGTGGGTCTCCCACCGGGTGTCCCCTAAGGACTCCAGTGGGAAGGACAAGGACAAAGAAAAGGGGACCTCTCAGAAAGCTGAGGAGTCCCAAAAGCAATCACAGTCGGGTAAACCAAAACCTTCCTCTCCTAAGACCCAAAAATCTGGTGGGGATAAGTCCTCTGTGGGTGGGAATAAGAGTAGTGGTCCACCTGCTGCAAAGCAGGTTCCCAGTGGTTCCAGTACCGTACCCCGCACTCCTGGCACTTGTTGGGATTGTGGGGCTCTGGATCACAAAAGGGGTGACCCCAAGTGTAAAGGTAAGGCACTTGGAGTACAGGCTGTCAGCCTGACCTACCCTTACCCCGTGGCTGAGGTGGAGGCCACTGTCCTCCCCTCCTCTACAGGAATCACATTTGGTGCTCCGGTAGAGATTTCCTTAGTGTCCCTTGGGGCCTGGGACCAGTACGCAGAAGTACTGGCAACTATCCCGCAGAACACCCGTAGGTTTTTGAGAAGTGTCCTCTTGAATGGCCAGCCTTCTACTGGTTTGAGAGACACTGGGGCAAGCATGACAGTGGTGGACAGGACCCTGCTCAAGCCAGAGGACTATGTAGGTGCTCCTCTGAGAACCACCAGGTTAGCTGGTGGGCCTCCCAAATTATCGCCTGTAGCCCTAGTCACACTCATGATTGGAGACAAGACAGCAAAGCTTCCTGTCCTGGTTCAGGACAATGTCCCTGCTAACATTCTGTTAGGAAATGATCTAGTAGAGTTGGGGTTGATCTCGGATGGTCTTCCCATGACTGCTGCTGCAGTCACTAGGTCACAGGTGACACCGGGTCTGGCTGTGAGTCAGGTATCCGAGCCAAAGGCGAGGCCTAAGGCAAGAAGAAGGAAGACCAAGAAGGCCACCTCTGTGGAGGGAACACCTTCTCTTCCTGCTGTTCCGACAGCACCCAATGGGATCCATGCTCCGGACGGGCTGGGTCCAGCGGAAAACCCAAACTCAACTCCTGTGGGAGAAGAGACAGAAGACTCTCCTGTGGGAGAGGTTCTCAACCCGGAGGATCATCCCGACCTTCAATGCTTGTTAGCTGAAGGGGGACCCTCCCGGGCAGACTTCTGTAAGGGACAGAGAGAGTGCCACTCTCTCGAGGGCCTGAGGAAACAGGCCCTGTCCCAGGCACAAGGTGAAGTGCCTAGGACATTCAAGATTTATTGGGAGGGTGAGCTCCTTGTTAGTGAGCCCACTAAGCCCGAACCTGGTGCCCGCAAGAGGTTGGTGGTACCCCAGGTTTACAGGCCCTTCCTACTGCAGTTGGCGCATGAGGTGCCCTTGGCTGGTCATCTTGGGACCAAGAAGACTAAGCAGAGGCTCTCTGCCCATTTCTACTGGCCACGGATGGGAGTAGAGGTGGAGTCCCACTGCAGGACCTGCCCAACTTGTCAGTTGTCTGGCAAGACTGGAGGCAGGGTCATTGCCCCACTGCAGCCATTACCAGTGGTTGGCACACCATTTGAGAGGGTGGGCATCGACATCGTCGGTCCCCTTGACCCTCCCACTTCAGGTGGACATCGGTTCATCCTGGTCTTGGTAGATCATGCCACCAGGTACCCTGAGGCAATACCCCTTCGGACTGTTACTGCCAAGGTGGTTGCCAGGGCTCTCCTGGGCATTTTCACCCGTGTTGGATTCCCCAAGGAGGTTGTCTCTGACCGAGGATCCAACTTCATGTCTAGTTACATGAAAACCATGTGGAAAGAGTGCGGGGTAACCTACAAGTTCTCCACCTCTTACCACCCCCAGACCAATGGTCTGGTTGAGAGATTTAACAAAACTCTCAAGGGCATGCTAGGTGCTTTGGAAGAGCCCCTAAGGAGGAAATGGGATCTCCTCCTGCCATGCCTGCTGTTTGCTTACAGAGAGGTACCTCAAGAGGGTGTTGGTTTCAGCCCCTTTGAGTTACTCTTTGGACATCCCGTGAGGGGGCCCCTCGCCTTGATCCGAGAAGGCTTGGAAGCCACCCCTCCAGGTCCCGCCAAGCAAGTGGGGGACTATGTGTTAGGCCTCAGGCGGAGGATGACACAAATGATGGGTCAGGCAACAGCAAATCTCAAGGCCAGCCAGGAATTGAATAAGTACTGGCATGACCTGAAAGCTTCGCAAGTGGATTGGACTCCGGGACAGGAAATCCTTGTGATGGAGCCTACCAAGCCTAGAGCTTTGGCAGACAAGTGGACTGGACCCTTCAGGATCATCTCCAAGATGGGCGAAGTCAATTATCTGGTGGACATGGGAGCCTCTGGGGTAGCCCCCCAGGTATTCCATGTCAACAGGCTCAAGCCTTTCCACAGGCGAGCAGAGGTCTCATGTCTCTTGCTAGCTTCAGGGCAAGAAGAGGATGAGAGTGAGCCCCTTCCTGATTTGCTGCATAGCAACCCTCAGGATGGCTCAGTGGAGGGAGTACAACTCTCTCCCGATTTGACAACAGAGCAGCAGAGGGCCTGCCGGGCTTTGCTCCAGCAGTATGCCCCTCTGTTTTCACTGACACCGGGCCTTACACCGTGGTGTAAGCACGAAATTGACACTGGTGACAGTGTGCCTGTCAAAAGCAGGAGCTATCGTATGTCAGATACCGTCAAAAACCACATCCAGGCTGAGGTCGCCAAGATGTTGGATCTGGGTGTTATTGAACCCTCCACCAGTCCCTGGTCCAGTCCAGTGGTCCTTGTCCCCAAGGCAAGTTCCCCGGCGGGTACCAAGGATTGGAGGTTCTGTGTGGACTACCGAGGAGTCAATGCCGTCACCAAAACTGACGCGCACCCATTGCCCAGGGCTGATGAGCTCGTGGACACTATAGGTGCTGCCAAATTTGTGAGCACCTTTGACCTTACCTCAGGCTATTGGCAAATAGCTCTGACGGACCATGCCAAGGAAAAGACGGCATTCTCCACACCTGAGGGACTCTACCAGTTTAGGGTCATGCCCTTTGGGTTGAAGAATGCCCCTGCCACCTTCCAGAGATTGGTCAACCATGCGCTCAGTGGGCTGGAAGCCTTTTGTGTGGCTTACTTAGACGACATTGCCGTCTACAGTTCCACCTGGGAAGAGCATTTGACACATCTGGATAAGGTGTTGCAGGCCTTGAAAAGGGCTAACCTCACTATCAAGGCCACCAAGTGCCAGATAGCTCAGGGGAAAGTTACCTATCTTGGTCATGAGGTAGGAGGGGGTCAAATCCAACCTCTCTCCAGTAAAGTACAGGACGTACAGACCTGGGAGACTCCCACTACTCAAACCCAGGTGAGAGCCTTTTTGGGCCTCACTGGGTACTATCGCAATTTCATGGCAGACTATGGAACCATAGCTGCACCCCTGACAGCTCTAACTTCACCCAAACAGCCTAGGAAGGTTAATTGGACTGAAGACTGTCAGAGGGCCTTTGATGGCTTGAAAGAAAGTCTGTGTAGGGCACCTGTGTTGAGTGCGCCTGACTACAGCCGACCCTTTATCGTCCAGACGGATGCCTGCGACACCGGAATTGGAGCTGTCTTGTCCCAGTTAGATGACAAAGGGAGAGAACATCCTATCATATTCATCAGTAGACAACTCAAGGGTAGAGAACTTAGGTGGGCTACTGTTGAAAAGGAATGTTTTAGTATAGTTTGGAGCCTTAGGCGTTTTAGGCCCTACCTTACGGGGTCCACCTTCAAGGTCCAAACAGATCATAAGCCCCTGAAGTGGCTTATGCAGATGAAGGGTGAGAATCCGAAATTGCTCAGGTGGTCGATTAGCCTACAAGGGCTAGACTTCACCATAGAGCACAGACCAGGGAAGAGTCACGATAATGCAGATGGCCTTTCCAGAAGGTATGTTGACCGTCTGGATGAGGGTGTCTATCCCGTGGGAGATTAGGCACCCTCCACCTCAGTCTGGGGGGGGCGACTGTGATGCCGGAAATGCATCTGAGGGACAGGGCCTCTGAATCCTTGTCCTTTCTCTGTTTTTACCGTGTGTTCTGTCATGTTTTCTGCCCAGGAGTCCATGAGGGACTCCTGGCAGTGCAGCTCTCTTTTGATTTGGTGAACAGACCCATGGGATACCCTTATGGCACCCATGGGTAGGGGTACAACCCTGTGCCCCTAGTGTATGTTTTTGGGCACCTGTGGGTGGCCCACAGAGCAGGGTATGGGCTGGTGGCAGCTCCATGCTGAATTTGACAGGTGCTCTGGGTGTCCTCCATTTTGGGATACCCAGGCCCTGCCATTGGAATCAGTTGATTCCTGATAGGAAACAAGATGGCCCCTGTGGCCTCTTGCTTTCTATTGCCTGTTATCTTGTTTTTCCCAAAGTCCTGGGAAGCCCTGACTCTGTCCCTTCCCCCTGACTGGCTGTTGGGTGGAAGTTCCATATATGGTGTTGTTGTGAAGGCCCAGCTAGACTGACTGGAGCCTTCCCAGTGACTGTATGTTGTGGGTACCTCCTGTGGGTGGGACCTGGGTGAATGGAGTGTGTGACCAATATACACTCCTTGTTGTGGTTGTCTGGTTTCTGGCATGAGAGACAAAGACTGAGACAGCCCTGCCCGAAACTGGCCTGAATGCAGTGTGTAGTGTTGAATGGCTGGGTACTTGTCCCAATCCACATTCCTTGTTGTGAGTGTCTGAAAGGGAGGAGTGTGGCCTGAATGCACTGTGTGCCTGATTGGCTGACTGACTGCATGAATGCCCTTCTGTGTGATTGGCTGCTGTGTGTGTGCCAGCAGTGTGGATGAGAGACAGAATAGTATATCTGGGGACCTCTCACCACTGGAAATTGTTCAGAAGCATTCAGAAGCTGAGTCTCCACTCAAGAGTAACTGGATTTGCTGATCCTCGACGTCCAGCTGGAAGAAGAAGACTTGCTGTGGCATTTGCTTCGACGGAACTGAAGGTTGTCGAAATCGTCGAGGACTGACCCGAGAGAGGACCTGGTAAGGCGCCCTCTTCCCGTGCTCCGAGGGACCATCGAGCACCGCTGAATCTTCGCCGAAGCGCCCTGGAAGTCAGACCCTCGAAAGGCTGCCGACCCGAGACGGGACCGCCGAGGAGATCGAAGTGAAGCACCCGGACCTCGACGCTGTCGAAGTCCATTGCCGTCGACCAGGGTTCGCAGGTCTGTGTAACCGCTGGAGGCCCGTCGAAGTTGTGTTGCCCAGCCGTGGGAACCACTTGACGCCGTGCCGCCGACGACCGGAGCCGTCCGCTCCTTGCCTAAGAACATTTGACTCGAAGGACTCCCTCGTCCGCACCGTCGACCGCTTTTGCCCTGCCGGAGAAAGTCGAGGACGACCAACGCGCCGAGGAGAATCCGCCGGTGGGCTTCCCGCCACCTCACGATCCCAAAGACTCGAGCGACTCGACGCCCTTGCTGGGCTCCCGTCTCTACAATCTTTGCGGTCCAGAACTATTGTCATCGAGGTGCCCCGCACACCTCCGCCTTGCAGGACGCCGACGCCCCGACGCCGACGAGCACCGCTCGGACGAAGCTGCCGCCTCTTCGACATCGTTCTACCTCGTTTGTCGACGGACGTTCGACGCCCCGTGCCTCCCGCTTGAAAGGGAAGGCATTCAAGAAGGGCCGTCGATTCCCCGTCGCCGAACCCCGAGGTCTTCGACGTTTCTCTACGCCTCTCGACGATCCGTGACTCCTGCTTAAAAGGGGGTCATTCAAGAAGGATCTGTCGACGCCTCTTCGAAGAACTCGACTCCACCAGGTACATTGGGGGGGTAAAAACATTGTAGGAGAGAATAAGACTGTTGAACAATATATGGACTGGGCTTGTGTCATATCCCTTTATTTTACAGGTTGCCCAGGTGGGGGGATCTCCACACAGAACTGTGTCCAGTGGTAGGGGCCAGTATTCTGCCTATTGTTTCAACCCTCTGTTATCTCTCCTCTCTCTATTGCTGGTTTCCTTCTTATTGATCTGTGTGCCATTTTAACAGTATTGTGAATGCACTTTAATGAGGTCTAATATTAGTGGTACCACTTTAGAATTGTAGATATTTACCATTGCTGATTTTCCTGAGCACAAAGTGCGTTATTGTGATAAGTGTACATAACCCTTGAATATTAATTATATAAAGACTGTGTTTTCAGTAATACAGTGTGTGGACATTCCTTTGTGGGGGCTTGGGGATACCCTGTACTTAAGAACCAGCCTGCATCACCTCCTGAGAAGCTAGGCCTTGATTGCTCGTCCATCGCTACCGTAATCGAGAATCTTGGCTGGGGTCTTCTGTGCCTCTCCTCTACCATATAGAGAGCGGAAGTACAGACCCCCCCACCGGTCTTGACACTCACATTGTGTGATCCTGCACAGACCATTTCATCATCAAAGCTCCAGGTCTCCGGTACCAAAATGTAAGCCTGCAAATAGGCATGCATGTGCTTGCAGGAATCTACACGTGTGGGCATCTATTACTGAATGTCTTGTGGGCATGTGGGCAATACTTTATTAACACTTTCAATTACGTTGTGGGTTGCTTGTGCACATTTACTTTATATGTGCATAATTGTTGTTATGTAGTCTATAAAAAGACATGAGCAGGAAACTGAGGGTGACCCCTGTGTTGGAGGGGGGAGGAGCTGTGACTCAAGCCGGACGGACCAGAAGTCCGCACGGATTTCCCTGGCATTGCGGCCGGCACATACCCCCTAATGTTGGAGACTAAATGTGGCACAGGCCGGCCGTAAGGCTCAGGGCCAGTGCTTTAAGTGGGCCAGGGCCTGAATGGCCGGGCCCCGGCATTCTCCAAAAAGTGAGGCTGAACCGGGGCCCTGCCGGGGCTCTCTGGTCCCACCATTTCACAGCGGGTCATTGTCCCACCACGGCCACAGCACGAGTTTGTGTGAAGCTGGGGCTGGCTGGCACTTGTGTTAGCCACAGCTCCGCGTCCCCACCCACCATTAACACCCTTTTGTCTCCACTCCCTGTTGTGCCATTTACAGCATAGGGCAGAGAATAACAGGCACAACAGGAGTGGAGACAAAGGGGAGTTAATGTTTGTTAGGTAGAATTCTCTGTTTAGGCTGAATTTCCTAACCTAGTGAGTCCCCCAGCAGCTTTGCTGGATTTCTGGAGTTTGTTTTTTTCCATCCTGCCAAGAGTGAGACTCTTTTCCTCCCACTCTTGGACATGAATGTGTGTAATTCCTTTGAATATCAATGTGTTCTATGGGCTATGGGGTCTTTTACTCCATAGGGTCTCATATGTTTTCTATGTGTGTTACACCGCACCCTACGTGCCGTAACACTGGGGCGTCCTAGCGGACCTCCACCATAGACTCCATACCCGGGGACTGACTACTGTCTCCCCGGGCATGTAAAGTCACCATTGGCTTTACTAGACCTAAATTTACTAACCGAACTAGTACAAACCATCTTATTGTGGACGTGCTAGTAGGGGTAATTCGATTACTCCTAGATCTGTTACTCGAGGGGGCACTGTCCCGTCCCTCCTCGTCGAGTTTTTGCTGGTGGCAGTGGAAACTACTCGTTATGCTCGACCCCGAACATAACCCTATGGGATTCGTCCCACTGTTGGAGATTGATACTTTTCCTCGTTAATCTCTAACGTACCACCAGTCTACTTATCTTAAATAAGTTTATCGGATGGTATTTTCTGCCAGAACTCGGTTTTTAAAATGGCGTCTGTGTTTGTCTCTGTGACTCCTAAACCAAAGGTCGAGCCCTTTGTTCCACTTTTGGCGGGCCTCTGGACAGAGACCCTCCAAAGTGGTGCCATTCTGTCTGGGTTACCCCAGGGGTGTGGGAGGGGGTTTAGGCACCCTGGACCGAGTTGCCTTGCCAACTCCGGTCGCACTCTGGTGTGATTGGCCCAAGTGGTGAGCCTCCCCGCTCACCACTTAGCGTGTGTTGATTGACAGCTAGGCTGAATGAATGGGGGTTTTCTGCATAAAAGCAGGGCTTTTGGGAATGGATCTTGAGAAGTCACCACAGGACCTAAGAATCCAACGAGGGTAACGCTGAGCCGACCTGCACGACGACCCTCCCGGTGGAGCCCTGCGGAACCGACTCACCACTTCCCGACGACAGAGGAGATCTCCCTGCCAGAGAGTCTCTTCCCCTGACTGGTGGGAACAACCAGTCCCCTTTGCCTTTTTCTTCGCCTCAGAACGCAGTGGTCGAATTGCCCGTGCAGAGCACCTCGGCAACCGGATAGCCACTACCCCTGTACCGCGACCAAAAGGTGGTGCCTTGTGACGGAGCACTCCGCGGCTGGTCTCTTCCCTGGTGGTGCACCGGACTTCACTTTTCTTCGACGACGAGGTCATCTCTACTCTTGGCAAAGACCTGACGTGCATCCACCACCAGGAACAACTGCCCCCGCCGGAGCTGGCTCTCCACAAACAAGGTACCGTGTCCGCCTGGCTTCCCTTTTGATCGGTTCGAGTGAGGTGTCTTAATCCTCTCCTTTCCGTTGGGTCGCCTCCAAGCTTTCTCACGTATTGTTCTGAACTGGTTCAATCTGCCGATAACAATTTGCTATAAAGACTCAAACGCATTTCCACTAAGAGACTTTTTGGGACATATCGCCTTGCCTCTCTCCGAGTGGGCCTGGCCTCTGAACTTTATGATCTATTGTGGTTCTTGCCTTGCATTTTTCCCGTGAAGTATTGAACTGTGTTGATTTCGTAACCTGCTTATTTTTCTCTCCCGTCCTAACTAATATTAGAGTGCCATCTAGGTTGAGGCATACACCTCTGTCTGTAAATAAGTGATGCTGGTAGAACCTAGACTTGTCGAAATATTGTTAGGGGGATTGATCGTTTCTTCTTCGTAGAGTAATTGTGATTGAAGTGTTTGCCGTGATAGTGCCATAGTGTTTTCCATAGATGTTCCGTTATAAATAAATACCTTAATATCTTTACACTGAGCCTCGTTGCGTGTTTCCTTGTCTTACTGTGAAGAATTGCCCTATATTGTATACTCCACATACTGCTTAACTCTTGAGGAAAGTCTGACTGCTCAGCCACAGCTACCAAGTGAATCTGTGTGGTACAGACTGCTACCACGTGGGTTTTCTGCCAAACACCTGTAGTCCTAAATCGTTTGCAGTGGTCCCAGAGGGAACTGCACAGGTTTCCGCCTAACACTGTTTGACCCATTAACCCCATGAGGGTAGCGGGACAACCAGGGGGTGGCAGCGCTCGGCAGGAGAGGGACACAACACGGGGGGAGGGGTTGCGAGGGTGCAGAGACAGAGATAGATGTCAGAATAAGTACAGGAAGGAAGGAAGGGAAAGGAAGAAAGGAAGGAAGGGAAAGGAAGGAAGGAAGGAAAAGGAAGAGAAAGGAAGGGAAAGGAAGGGAAAGGAAGAGAAAGGAACCATTATAGAATTTGTATAAACAGACCTGAGAATGGACACAGAGATCAACTTTGGCCTATCAGTGGAACCCAAACACACACACCACCTCTGCGCTGCTCCTCCCCTGTTCCCACCCTCTCTTCCTCACATGGTCATAACTGTCTCTTATTTCTTACATAACACCCCCTGCAAGCAGGCTTTACGGCCTTCACTCCAGAGGATACCCCAACCATTTGTATATTTATCTGTTTGCTTGTTGGGGTGGGAGGATATGAGAGCCCCCGGTAGTGTGCTTTCGTAGCCAACATCTTCCACCTGTCACCTTACCCTGTCAGCAGCACACCGACGTTCAGGCGCTGGGCTCTGCAACCATGCACTGGCCGCATTGGGCACTGGCAGTGGTATACAAACTTTTTTATGTCGAGCCCCCTGAGAAAAAAGTTGTTGGTAGGCCCCCTCTCCTCGAATGCAAGGACTGCTTGTATTTTATATTAAAATCAGTCAACGTTCTCTCGTTTTAAAAAGACTCACCCTCAACAGTGCAATTAAATGATTTGCGCAGGAACACACATTTTGGTTGTACCAGCAGTGTTGCAGTATGCACTTAGTTGTGTAGACAAGACCACCCCTGTTCATTTTCACATGCTCTTCTTTAGCCCACGCCTTCAAATATTAGGCCACGCCCCCAGAAGAGACCCCCCCCTCAATTTCTTACCCCACTTAAATCACTGCTCAGGGCATAGTCTCCTCGGATTCCAGAGCTGAGTTTGGCTGATATATTGGCATTGGCATCATGCCTCCTTCATTCTCCAGATATTGCCATCATATGCCCAGGAACTGCCCTCATGTCTCACGCTGTGGCATAGTCGGCCTCATTTTGTATGGAATGTGCACTGAATGCAGGCGACGTTCTGTGAGGTGCCCAACATGCAGTTTTACACATTCGCGCAGTGCGAGGGAGTGGGAAAGAGTCAAGCTGAGGCAAACTCGCTTCGCCCCTTTCAGAGTAGGAATGCGCGACAGAGGTCTTCTCTCCACTCTCTTCCGCTGCTCTGTGTCGTCACCGCATGAATACGTGCTTAATGGAGGGAAACAGACCGGCGTATGCAAAAATGACGAGCATACTCGTCCTTGGCACTTAAGGGGTTAAAGCAACATGCCTTGCTTTCATGGCTTCATTTAATGCACCAACCATTCCACAATGAGGGTGCCTAATTCCACTCTGTGCCGCTCCTCCACTTCGTCAATGCTGGAAAATGGGCCGACGTATGCAAAAGGGACGAGCATAGTCCTCCTTGGCACTTAAGGGGTTAAAGCAACATGCCTTGCTTTCATGGCTTCATTTAATGCACCAACCATTCCACAATGAGGGTGCCTAATTCCACTCTGTGCCGCTCCTCCACTTCGTCAATGCTGGAAAATGGGCCGACGTATGCAAAAGGGACGAGCATAGTCCTCCTTGGCACTTAAGGGGTTAAAGCAACATGCCTTGCTTTCATGGCTCCATTTAATGCACCACCCATTCCACAATGAGGGTGGCTGTATTTTGTTAATGTAGGGGGATTAGTATAGTGCTAGACGCTCACCAATAGCAGCCTCAGGGCACTATGAAGCGGAGCGATGGCCATGAATTGATCTGAATGCCACGGGTTGGAGGATATGATCAACTAGCGAGGGCAGGGCTCTAGGCCTAGAGGGAAAATGAGGGTGAAGTCGTGAGGTGGGAGATCCCTGGAGAAGAGACACGTGTATGTAGTGTACAATATCACAGGAATGCTCGCAAGTAGCAGGAACCACACTGGAGCCATCAGGTAGAAAGTTGGATGGGCTTCATGGTTGTTACAGGGTAATAGATAGGAAATAGGGAGGGAGGTCAAATGAACGCACCTCGAGGCGATCATCTGTCATCCTTAAATCCCTAACTGACAATGTGGAATCTTAAGGATCCTCAGTTTTGCACTACACCAACATTCTAACAGCTTGTATTACCAGTGCAATACAAGCACACACTACAGTATAGCTGTAGAGGAGGGATCGGAAACAGCCTGCGGCATCTGATTAATAATGGATTATAAGGAGCCCAACCTTCAAGTGACCAAGATGGAATGTCATAGACCTCCAGTTCCTGTAGGAAAACGTGTGAGGGACCAGCGGAGTCTCAAGGTTGCAAACCCTTCTATATCAATACAGATTTTCGAGACGAAAAAACCGGGACGGCCAAGAATATAAAAGGACTACCCACCTCACAGCTCCTCCATCAACCCTGCACCCCCCTTTCGGCCTCCATCTCCAACCCATCCCTTCCATCCAAAAGTATTTCCAGCAGTGCTCCTGCAAATAAATTGGCTCGTTTTACTGTCGATATAAGAATGCATAATAGAAAGGAGCTTTGCTGTCTGTTCATTTGGCAACTGGTCTCGTGGCACTTAATGCTGAGCCCGATACCCGTTAGGTTGGAGGTTCCAGCCCAACCTGCCATGGCACACACTTTCTGTGTAGTATTATGTTTATTTACTTAATAATTGTTTCCGACCCTCTGTTTTCCCCAAAACCGGGACAGGGTTTTGAAATTAAAAAAACTCTCAAGACGAGGTGACAGACGGCCCAATTCCAGGACTGTCCTGGTAAAACCGTGACTTCTGGTCACCCTACAATAGGGGGTGGGGATATAGGAGAAGCCGGAAGGTGTCCCTCGGGTGAGACCAACTGCTGAAGTACTTCCTCAGTATCCATGGATCAATGTATTGCCTCTTTTCCCTATTCACCGAGGTGGATCAGCTGAAGGGCGCTGATTGGTTTAATTGGTTGTGACGTTAGGTTGTCAGTACAAGCAAGGCTTTGCTTTTTTTGTTAGGAAGGTTGGTTGACAGTGCAAGACGACCTCATTTCCCTTCTTAAGAAGGTAGGTTGACAGCACAGGCATTGACTAATTATCCTGGTGATGAAGGTTGCTCACAGGCTACGCCTCATTTGCCTTTTCTTCGAGGTATATTAGCAGCAAGGGCGCTGATTGGTTTACTTAGTAATGATTTAGGTTGTCAGTACATGCAGTGCTTCACTTGCTAGGAAGGTAGGTTGACAGCACAGGCATTGAAGGTTGCTTACAGGCTACGCCTCATTTGCCTTTTCATCGAGGTAGATTAGCAGCAAGGGTGCTGATTGGTTTACTTGGTATTGAAGTTAGGTTGTCAGTACATGCAATGCTTTACTTGCTAGGAAGGTAGGCTGACAGCACAGTCATTGACTCATTTCCCTGGTATGCAGATAGTTTGAAAGCACAGGTGGTGAGTTGTTTACCTGTATGTAAAGTAGGCACTAGAACAAACACATTGTACGGTCAGTGTCTTTAAATCAATACTTCATACAAGGGCGCCTATTAGCGCTGGTGGGGCAAAGGAATAATGTCATCGATACCCGTAGCCGTGAAAAATACAGACATGGGAGGGTGGTGGAGGGGAACGTACTTGTAGTATGCCCCGACCAGGATTACTGAGGCATCCTACGTCGAAGGCGGAACGTGGTGCATCTTAAACAGTAAAGTAAGTAGCATTTGCAGTCCGGGTTCTTCCGGAGCGTGATCACATCAACATGTTGCGGACAGGCGAGCGTTCCAATAAGAAACTAGAAAGTGAAAGAGGAGTTATTTAGATACAAAATGGAAGACCGACGTTTAAGATCAAATATTTGTATAGCATTGCTTTTGCTTTGCCTTTTTTGTCTTGGAGGACCCACAGAATTGAGGAGTACCTCGTCTGAGCGTAGTGTGAAAGTGTCATATGAAGGTCAGCCGAACACACATGTTCATTATACCTGCTCTAAAAGTAGTTTGCAAGCACATCCATTGGTCTATTCATTCTCATTAATTAATTCATTCGTTCTCATTCTCTCTCTCTCTCTCTCTCTCTCTCTCTCTCCTCACCCCCTTTCTTATAAGAAAATTGCCTATTCATAAATTGCGAACACCACAGACTGAATTGTCTCTTGTCATAAATTGTGTCTTTTTGTTACAATTCTGTTAGCAAAACCTCCACAATCACCCTTACTCCGTTCCTAAACCTTACCTTTGTTCTAATTATGATCCTGACCTCTAACAGACCCCCTAAACCTACAGTGCACAAAAGCATTTTATTTGCATGTTACTCAATGCAAAATCAACGGCACATGAACAATGATCTTAATTTTTCCTCAGCACCAGCTCGACACAAATGACATAGCCCTTGCCCAAACCAGCCATTTGCTCTAATGCTACCCTTCGCCTTACCCTTACTGCTGGTGTTGAAAAGGGCTTCCCAGTTACCGTAGTCCTGCCTTGCCCTAATGACGTGTATGACACTGTGTCTCATGGGACCGATCGAACATTTCTTATAAAGTTGAATGGGGTTTCTGGATCAGCCAGGAATTGCATCAAGTCCTTTCTCTCTGAATGGGCCAGCAGATAATAACAATATACTTTTTCTTTAATTAAGTTCCATGCTGGATTACCCCCACTTTTAAGCACAGCAGTAATAAATAGCATTATCCAATGTATTGGCCTTGGAAGGATGAAGGGCTGCGCGGGTCCTACTAGGATTTAAACCAGTGAAGGCAAGTGGCACACAGATGCCAGAGGCAAGCACTAAGATAATGGACATGGTCATCAGTGAAGCAGGTTTTTTTTTTATAGTCGGCCCAGGCCTCCACATTCTCTGCTGCTTTTCAGTATCTCTATGTGGCTCTTCACTCAGATGAACTCCTGATACCAACTGCACATCCTAATATAAGAGGAAGACACAGACATCTGCCTCACCTGCACAAAGGACCAGAAAAACGCATCCCCCTCACTCTGCTTGTCAGATATTTCAGCTTCTAGATGCGAGGGCCTACTGCTGCCTAAAAGTGGTCACCATCACAGTACTGGCGATGGGGGGGCACCACCACTAAGACGTGCCTCCTTATATTGCAACAGTCACTGCACTATAGTTAAGGTGAGTTGTGACTTCCCATGAAAATTTTTTAAAAAATGATTGCTGACTCGTGTGATGAATTTAGCTGAGGTTTTGCAGACATTTGTGTATGTACAGCCCCCACCCTCCGACCACCGGACGGGAAACTTTGTGAAAGATTCATAAAAAAATGAAAACGTTATTAAGGAAACAAAAAAGCACTTTTGGCCTAGTCCCCATTAATTTTCTCATAGACAACGGAATTGGACCATGGCCAACACAACTTGGGCATGAAGCGTTGAATCGCAATTCTTTTGAGTCCGGAGTTATGGCATCCAGTATTTTTTGAATATTCGACGTAGAAGGGGGTTCCCCTTGCCCCCAATAAAATAGAGATATCTCCCATGGTGCTTTGCAGCAGAGAGGCTGAGAGGCATTTCAGAAATGTACAAACAGCCATTTTGACCTCGAATTATATTGCAAACAACTTTTGACTTGCTGGATGGATTTGAATGAAATTTTCAAAACATAAAGTTTGTCAAGGGCCCCCCATTCTGCACATTTTGGGAACAAAATAATATAAAATGAACAGTTAGTAAGAAAACAAAACAGTTTCACAGTTTTCAGCCCATTCATTTTCCCATAGAGAAAAAAGTGCAGTTTTTAAAAAGACGTAGTGCAAAAACCACTGGGCTGATTTGGACCAAATAAGAAACAATTTAGGCATAAAGTGTGGACTTACATTTCCTGACTAGATTGGGGTAAGTCCATCAAATAGTATTTAACATATTCGACAGAGAATCCCCTGCTCCTTAAAATCTTTATATCAGCCCTAGTGCTTTTCACAACAGGGAGTCTGAGCGAGGCTAATCACCTTTGACTTGCTGTTTGAATTTGGGTAAAACCTTTGTATTTGTATTTTATTTATTTATAACGCGCAAACCAACAGGCCCGGAGGCATCAGGGCGCAATTTAAACATTTGTCGAAGGCCCCCCGAAACTCAAAATATTGGGAATAATTCATGAAAAAAAATTAAAAAGTTATTATGAAAACATAAAAACGCTGTTTTCAACCTATTCCCATTCATTTTTCCAGAGAGAAAAAGTGCAGTGTGTGCATGGTAAGCAATGTTTCCACATGAAATGATACCCTGCACACCATGGACACCTTGTTAAGGAAGGCTTAATTATAAGTGTGCACATTCCCTGTTATGTTTGCATGGCATGGAGCATATAGAATGGATTTGTATGGGGTGCATGATGAATCCTGTTGCATTAAACATATAGGGGAAACACGTACAGAGGACCTTAAAATATGTATAGTGGTCACGGCCAAAGGCTGTGGCCAGCCTTTTGGGTCCAAAACAAACATATTGGGGGAACATGTATGGTGGACATGGCCAAAGGCCGTAGTCAGGTAGATTTGTAAAAGATACAGTGGGCACGGCTGAAGTCTGTGATCACTGGCTAGGGTGAAAGGCCCCGGCTAGTATGCCTGATAGATATGTATAGTATGCACGGGCGAAGGCCGTGGCCACCTAGTAGGTCCAAAATAAACAGATTGGGGAACACAGCCAAAGGCCATGGCTAGTGGCCTGGTGGTGTGTTAAACTATACAGTGGGCACGGCTAGTGGGCCTCAAAGACATGTATAGTGGCCATGGCCAAAGGCCACGGCCACCTAATAAGTGCAAAATAAACAGATTGGGGGACACAGCCAAAGGCTGTGGCTAGCGGTCTGGTAGTGTGTTAAAATATACAATGGGCACGGCTAGTGGGCCTCAAAGACATGTATAGTGGCCATGGCCAAAGGCCACGGCCACCTAATAAGTGCAAAATAAACAGATTGGGGGACACAGCCAAAGGCTGTGGCTAGCGGTCTGGTAGTGTGTTAAAATATACAGTGGGCATGGCTAGTGGACCTCAAAGACATGTATAAAGGCCAAGGCTAGTGGTCTTGTAGTGTTTTAAAATATACAGTGCGCACGGCCAAGGCCCTGGCTAATTAGCCAGTTCGGAAATATATGTATAATAGTCACGGTCAAAGGCCCTAGTGGGTCCAAAAGCAACATATCAGGGACACATGTATGGTGGACACGGCCAAAGGCCATCCATAGTGCAAAGGTGATGGCATAGAAAACTCTTGAAATTGATGGAAAAAACTTTAGTTGCAGGGACGTCAAGGTGAGCAATACATTGTAACAAAAACGTCCAAATTCAGGGAAAAACTTTAGTTGAAGGGACTTAAAGTTTAAAATTGAACACAACAAAACGCCTGAAAGTTGCACAGAATTAAGGCAATGCCACCTTAACTTTGCACCCTCTGTTGCGCAGCATATGACCAAAATGATAACAGAGATTACATCATGATGACATCACTAATCACATCAGCTATGACATCACTGAAGGCTATGGCTACTGGCACGGTAGTGTTTTACAATATACAGGGGGCATGGCCGAAGGTCCTGGCTAGTGGCCTGAAAGACATGTCAAAGCAAAATGCTTTGGCCATCTAATGGGTCCAAAAGAAACATATTGGGGGAACATGTATAGTGGGAACTACCGAAGGCCATGACTAGTGGTCTGTAAAAGACTATGGTATGCAAAACCCTTGAAATTCACTGAAAAACATTTGTTGCAGGGACGTTAATTTGACCAATACTTTCTAACAAAACCTTGCTTAAGTGATGTAATCAGAGATGTCACATATGCAGTAATTAATGATGTCACCATTGATGTCATCATTTTGGTCATATGCTGGGAATAAAAGGGGTGCGAAGCTGGGGTGGCTTTGCCTGAATTCTGTACAAAAAAAAAAGATATATATATATATATATGTGTGTTTTTTATTTATTTTTTTAGTTTGGAAGAAATGGCAGGGGCGGCTCACATGGTCAGGCAGAAGCATGAAACTGTCTCCGGCACCAATGAAAAAGTGTCCCGCAGTTGTAAATGGATATTCATATCTTTAGTCACAGACTGTTTGAATAGTACCCAAGAGGGTGCTTTGTGTTAAAATGTAAGCACATTGTGATATTTATTCAGCAACAATGGTCAGAATTACTAACTGCGCAATGGTCAAAATCTAACTGCATAGTGAAGGGACTCGTCAAACTAGCCCACATTGGTCAAAAAGGTGTCCCATTTTAAATGGCCCACACTAACATTAAGCATTTTTGATCCATGCATTGCCCTATTGCCCTATAGGCCAGTCCGTGCCTGGCGGCTCATCCATAATGGCGAGGGGGTGCATACCCAGTGGCCCCCTCACCCATTAAGGAGGAGCTAAGGAACCAGCCCAGTGAAACAATGAGCACTCCCTCAGCTGCTTTTTCCAGCTGAGGGAGTGCTCCTGGGCTGGCTGAACTGTCAAAGGGAAACACCATTTCCCTTTGATGGTTCCGTTTAGTGCCCCAGCCGCACAAGCTCACTGAGCCATGCTAGGCTGGGGCATTTTGCTTTGCCAGCATTGCATAGCTCATAGGAAATGCTGGTTGGGGCACTGCATGTCTGTATGTGCGAGGGGGAGCTCCTGCGCCTCCTCGCACATACGGGCAGAGCAGCCTGGAGCAGGGCGTTTCAGCACCCACATGTAGGCCAATGCAGAAGGTACGTTTATGTTATTTTTTTTAATTTAAAAATGTGTATGGATGTGTGTATGCTTATGTTATGAGCGAGTGTATGGTGATGGATGCTCAAGTGAGTGATTGCTGTATGAATGTCTGAATGTGTGTGTTAGTTTGTTTTGGTCCGTTGAGCTGATTTTGGCAAGTGGTGGATAGAGGGGGAAGCAGCGTTGTACAACAAAGGCATTTTAAAAATGCCTAAATGCCTTTGTTGCACAATCCCCCTACGCACCTGCGAAAATCAGCTCTACTTCTGAGGCGCTGTGGAGCCCAGGGAACAGGGATCGTATTTTATTACTGGATTTCTATCATCGATGTCCAATCCATCATTATCATGCTCTCCCCCTTGGCACCCCAATGCCTTGCATACACACATAATCATGTTGATTGTGTTAGTCTCAGTGGGGCCCAGGGAACAGGAATGGTATTTTTTTACTGGTCATCTATCATAGATCTCCAGTAAAAAATGTCATGCCTGCCCCCTGAGCCCCCCAGCACCAATTGCAAACTGTTTGGCTATTTACCCATTTCTTTTTTTTGAAGTATGTTCTACAATGCAACATTTAAACCCTTTATTAAAAAAAAAAAATCACGGGGGAAAGCCCCCCGATCCCTCCTTATTTGGTTCAGGCTCCCTCACTGCGCTCGGTCGCTTAGGCATTTTTGGGGGAAATATTATGCCCCTCCACTTCAAAAATTCACCAGCCGCCACTGACCCTCGGAATGTGTTGGGAAGGGGATGAGGGACCCCAGGGACTGTGGTGGAAGCAGGATGGCCGGGAACCACGGGATAGTGGTAGGAGCAGGCTGGGGAAAGCCCATGGTGTGTGATGGGGTGGGGAGAGCCCAGGGACTGGGTAGGAGTGGGATGAGGGAGCCCAGTGAGCAGGTGGGGGAGCCCAGGGACTATACTGGGATTAGGGTGTGGGGACAGCACGCAATAATTTGCAATTCCAGCAGGTTATATGGCAGGCAGCATATATTACAATGCCGGTCTAGGGAGAAGGTCCATAAAAGACAACATCAGTCAAGACTAGCAAATGCGTAGTGCACTAAGAGATTAAGGTGACCTATTTTGGCCAAGAAAAGGACCCACATTGACCTCTGTGTTGGCCCTTTGGGCATTGCCCTAGGGGCCAGGCCGAGCTTGGCGGGTTGCCTGGCACATGACCACTTGCCACAGTCTTGGGGTTCATGGACTCTGCGTGCCTGCTGCAGCAGAGGGCTCTTTGGCGCCTGGAGAAGGTAGGCCATCAAGGAAGTTGGACAGAGCTGCTGGAGAGGATTTGTGTGGGCTGTTGAACGTGGCTGGCACCAGGAAACTTTCCTTTCTTCTAGAAACGTACACAAGTGAATGGAATGGCACGGCCCTGCCAATAGTAGCCGCACACACCTGGCAAGCGCCTACACCTGGCAGAAGGCTGGGGGTGAATTACATGAATGGCCCACAAAGTGCCAAGACTTGACTCATGTCCCTGGCCCAGGGAACGTGCTAGAGTGGCGTGGCTGGGATCCCGGGAGGATAGCTCAGGGACCACGTGCTAGCATTGGAAGCAAGACGACATGAAGCAACAAAGGTTCTATCCCCGGGACCGCGCTTAGAAACCTCTGGGTATTAAGCGCGTTATAAATAACCTATCATATCATACATACTGTCCATTTGGCATTTTTGTGGGGTCCCGGCCTGCCCAAATTTTGATCCGGGGGGCCCCAGCCAAAAAAGTTTGAAGACCACTGAACTAAAGTGTTTTCCCTGAATTAGAGTGCACTTTAACCTCCAGTGTATACTTGTTTCTTTTCTAGAAGTTAAGGACATCATTGGGTGTTTGTTTTGACTTAGACTTCTACTTTATTCTGCATATGAAGGTGAGGATGAACCATCCACCACTCTAACATTAATGTGACAGCTTCACAAGAATGATTGTAAGCATGATAATCAGCGCCCACATTACCCCTGGGCTCTAGGCCCTAAAATGATGCTTACCTCCACTTTTTATGGCACAGCCAAATTAGTAGTGTGGCACCCATCAATCTTACCCTTTCCACATGCTGGACCAAAGGGCCTGGCCACCTACAAGGCAGACTCTTAAGGGATAACCTTATTGCGAAGCTCAGTCCAGCAATAACAGTGAACCTGACCCAACCTGACAAAGAACACCAAGTCATGGAGAAAGACTGCAACAGTGACTAAAAATACCCAGAGGTTGGGACCGACCTGGTGTTTGGAGACATATTTTGCATGAGTCTCACCAAGACACCTAGGGTGTTTTTACCATATTGCGCGGTGTAGAGGGGAACATTAGGGTTTCATGGGGATTGCTGGTGTTCTGATAGACCGTATAAGGGGCCAGAGGACCAGGCTCTAGGATCTACAATGGCATTCATTATTTTCTATGTGCGTTACTTATTAGTGTCTGTGGAAAATGTAACACATGTTCCGGTTCAGGAGCACTACCAATACCAACCCGTTACAGGCACACAAAATTAAACATTGCCTCTGTGCTCAGCGAATAATCGGATTGTTGGTTCTAATCTGAGTGCAACACCTTACAAGGGACAAGGACAGTTTGAGAGAACAAATGGTGTGCACGCTTATTAAAAGAAACGTTTAAAAGGAACTTATTTAATTGTACTAACATTGCAAACTGGCTCTGTTTAAAGTTTCACAATATTAATTTGTTGCCCACTCCTGGTACATCTTCTAGTTAAAATAAGAATATCACATTTGTCTTACTGAGTAAATCATCTATTCAAACCACAGATCCACGATGGAGAGTCTGGTGTACTTCAATTGTACACTTTTGAGATACCCCTATGAGAAAGGAGATGATGAATAGCACCCGTGAGGGTTTCTTTCTGCTTTGCATAAAGCCAAGTGCATTTTGGGAAAATAAGAATGACCACAATCGATATATTTCACAAATATCTCTGTAATAGAAGGGTTGTGTGTTTTAATCAGTAAGTACATCATATTCACTTGGGTTGGTGCTCGTTTCATTTTTCTCAATGCTCACACTAACATTAACAAATTTGGAACCATGAACCATTTATGCTCACTTGCAGAGTCTCGGGTTTTGCATGGGAGGAGAAAACAGCTGCAACGTTTGTTACTCCATTGGTGTTTGAGTGCAGCTTTTTAGAAGGGGGAGGGACTGGGTCTTTGAGTAAAGATGTCTGTGCATGTGCCCATGACCAATCCTCAATGCCCAGACATCCCTGTAGAATGCTATCTGGTCATTACATCTAATACCATTGCATCTAATGCCATTCCATCAACATGTTTCCATCTAAAAAAAAATGTCCATCTAATGCATGTTTTTTTTGGGCGGGGGGCAAAGGGTTACTTTTTGTTCAGGTGCATTTTAAAGGGTAAAAAACAGGGGTTTGGGGGATGGAAACAAATTTAGATGGAAACATTTCGCTCTAATGGCATTGGATCCAATGACCATAAACCCTATAGAAGTTTATGTATACAGGCTGCCATCCGTCATCAGTCCAATCACATGGTTTCATTTCGATTGGCCATCCTGCTATGTGAGTGCCGCCAAGTGTCCGCGAGATGACGCACTGGTCGAGGTGTATTCTTGGATATTAGTTATGCCAACTAATTAGATACGCTCTTGAAACCAATTGCGTCATAGTATCTAAGTCAAGGACCTCTGTTGTACGCACAAATGGAACGATTTACATCTCAATGTAAACCAATTGACCCCATTTCCATCTCTGCACATTTCCCGACACACTGAATGAAGCAAGAACAGTTCTCTAAAGGGACTGCTCAGAGTAAGTGGACGTGTATAATGAATACTGTGACCTCCACCGACACTTGGCTTGGGTGACACCAAGCAACGTTTGTCGACAGGCCGCCCCATAGATAGGGCATGTTGTCTTGACGCGCCTGCTGCAGAAACACTCAAGTGCATTCACAAACAAACGCTGACCTGGACGATATTGGTTGTTTGGCCTGGCCAGCACTGCAAGGAATCATGCCCCGCTTTTGTAGAGCGCCAGTGTCAAAACGTTTCATTGTATCCCCTCTGACCCCCCCTCTCCTGGAGAATCTTTCATGTGGATTGGGTACTATGGTTCTGGGCGGAAATTGCTGACGTTGCTGACGCTTAAAGTCAGAGCAAGCCCCTCACACTGGCCACCATGGCTAAAAGCTCACACTGCCACCTAATGCCAGCTTCTTGGAATGGCCACCAGTGCTTAACACTGCCCCCAGTGGCAGCTTCTTAGAATTGCCATCAGTGCTTGACATTGCCCCCAGTGGCAGCTTTTCCACTGGCCATCTGTTTCCTATATGGTCAGTCCAGTTTTGCCAGCAGCAGCATTTTGTGTGATATCTTGCTTTCCTGGAAAGTGCCGATACCTTCCTCCGGTCAATACGGAGGAGTATCCAGCCAGTATGGAGGTAGGTTGGGGCAGGGAATATTTGAATGGTATGTTGAGTCTCTTTTTGAGCATGCTAAAGACTTTGGGATGGTCTGTTGGCGTGCTGTGCAAGGGTTAGTTGGTGGTGCAATGATGCCCTGTTGAGGTGCTGTACGAGGTTCAATTGGTATGGTGACTGTGTGGTAAGAGGGTAAGTGGGAGGTGCAGTAACAAGAGTGGCCTGTTAGGTACACTTTGAGGTATAGCAATGCCCTTTTGGGGCAGTGCAGTGATGGCCGGCTGGGGCATTGTCGCACGTCAGTTGGTGGTCAGTGAAGGTGCTGTCCAAAGGTCAAAGGATGGTACTATGAGAGTCTGTTTGGTGCTGTACATTGATCAGTTAGTTGGTAGTGCAGGGATGGCCTGTTGGGGTGCTGTGCAAGGTTCAGTTGGTGGCGTAGTGAAGGCATGTTGGGGTGCTGCATGAGCGTGAGTTGGTGGTGCAGTGATGTCCTGTTGGGGTGCTGTGCGAGGATCAGTTGCTGGCGTAGTGAAGGCATGTTGGGGTGCTGCATGAGCGTGAGTTGGTGGTGCAGTGATGTCCTGTTGGGGTGCTGTGCAAGGTTCAGTTGCTGGCGTAGTGAAGGCATGTTGGGGTGCTGCATGAGCGTGAGTTGGTGGTGCAGTGATGTCCTGTTGGGGTGCTGTACGAGGATCAGTTGCTGGCGTAGTGAAGGCATGTTGGGGTGCTGCATGAGCGTGAGTTGGTGGTGCAGTGATGTCCTGTTGGGGTGCTGTGCAAGGTTCAGTTGCTGGCGTAGTGAAGGCATGTTGGGGTGCTGCATGAGCGTGAGTTGGTGGTGCAGTGATGTCCTGTTGGGGTGCTGTACGAGGATCAGTTGGTCCTGTAATGATTGCACTGAATGAGGATCCATTGGTCGTCTAAGGATGCCCTGTTTAGGTGCTGTGCGAGGGTCAGTTTGTGTAGTGGCTGTACTATTAGAAGTTCAGTTGTTGGTGTAGAAACAAGAGTCACCTGTTAGGGCGCTGTACATGGTTCACTTAGTGCTGTAGTGATGGCTGAGGCATTGTCGAGAGTCAGTAGGCACTGTACGAGGGTCAATTGATGGTAATGTAATAGCTTGTTAGGTGTTGTATGTAGATCAGTTGGTAGTGTAGTGCTGGCCTGTTGGGACACTGTATGAGGGTCAGTTGGTAGTGTAGTGCTGGCCTGTTGGGACACTGTATGAGGGTCAGTTGGTAGTGTAGTGCTGGCCTTTTGGGGTGCTGTATGAGGGTCAGTTGGTAGTGTAGTGCTTGCCTTTTGGGATGCTGTATGTAGATCAGTTGGTAGTGTAGTGCTTGCCTGTTGGGACGCTGTATGAGGGTCAGTTGGTAGTGTAGTGCTGGCCTTTTGGGATGCTGTATGAGGGTCAGTTGGTAGTGTAGTGCTTGCCTTTTGGGACGCTGAGTTGTTGGGAGTGATGGCCTGATGGGACGGATATCCATGATTTGTTCAATAACAAAATGTCTGAAGGAGAAAAAAGCAAAGGTTATTTGTTAGAAAAGAACTTTGGTTTTGTCGCCTACGGACATTTCAGACAACCCGCCCCCTGACTTACCTTCGGTAGGCACACCTCTCTACGTGCCACTGCCTCTGCCATACGTCTGCGACGCTGGTTCCCTTCACTTCTGTGCAGGGGAACTGACTCCACAGGCTTACTTTGTTTTAGGACGCAGGGGACACCACTGCAGCCCCAGTACGATTACAGTGAACACGGGTGCGGGGGACATCCTTGCTCGCCTTGTTCACTGTAATCACAGCGTATGGTAGATGACTGACATTTTCAGCTGTACGTAATGTTCATACAGCCGAAATGTGAACATATCGACCATTCGTTTTTTTTCCAACAGATTCCTGATGGGATGCTGCACGGGGCTCAGCTGTTGGAGTCTGGCCTGTTGGGATCCTGTACGAGGGTCAGTTGTTGGAGTCTGGCCTGTTGGGATCCTGTACGAGGGTCAGTTGTTGGAGTCTGGCCTGTTGGGACGCTGTACGGGGCTCAGCTGTTGGAGTCTGACCTGTTGGGATGCTGTACGGGGCTCAGCTGTTGGAGTCTGGCCTGTTGGGATCCTGTATGAGGGTCAGTTGTTGGAGTGATGGCCAGTTGGGATGCTGCACGGGGCTCAGCTGTTGGAGTCTGGCCTGTTGGGATCCTGTACGAGGGTCAGTTGTTGGAGTCTGGCCTGTTGGGATGCTGTACGATCAGTGGTCGAAGTGGGTGGTAATGGTTGGGAACGATGCTCCTGTACTATTTTATTTTAGGTTTTAATGTTCCTATTTTTTTTTTTTTTAAAGAGATCATTCCGGAATGGTTTAGTTTTAAAATAAAAGTGTAGGAAAAAGTTGAAACTTGCACTTGAGTGCACTGCACTGAACAAGCCCTTAAACAGCAGTTGTTTTTGAGGGTTTGGATTGCACGTGGGAGGTGGCGTGGTGATGGGTTTTGTGGGGAGCAGGGGCAGACCAGTAGGGAACATAGTTGCACTACTTCTTTTCGTGTTCTTCGACCACTGTGTACGATGGCCAGTTGGGATTCTGTTTGAGGGTCAGTTGTTGGAGTCTGGCCTGTTGGGATCCTGTATGAGGGTCAGTTGTTGGAGGGGTGGCTTGTTGGAAACCAAGTAATGATCTGTCGGAGGCTGCAAGAATATTCATGTTGTGTGATCTTAACTTAGTTCATTATTATTTCCCCACCACCACGAACTGAATCATCATTGGAGGATCGCTCAGGGCAACGTGCTCGCCTTGGAAACAGGACGACATGAAGCAACACAGGTTCGATCCCCGGGTCCCTGCTTAGAAACGCAACTTATAAATACGCAACTAAGAGACATATTCGTGTAACAGCGCCTCGATGCCCCCGGGCTGTCTGAGCGCATTAAAAATGTAAATAAATAATCATCAGGTGGTGTGTCCTTATTTACAATTAGCACTAGGGAAAGTATTGCCCTCTCGGGTGGTATTACAGAAACTTTGCACTAGAGCAAGCATTACCCTCTGGGGTGGTATTACAGAAACTTTGCACTAGAGCAAGCATTGCCCTCTGGGGTGGTATTACAGAAACTTTGCACTAGCACTAGAGCAAGCATTGCTCTCTGGGGGGGTATTACAGAAACTTTGCACTAGAGCAAGCATTGCCCTCTGGGGTGGTATTACAGAAACTTTGCACTAGAGCAAGCATTTCCCTCTGCGGCATCATTACAGAAACTTTGCACTAGAGCAAGCATTGCCCTCTGGGGTGGTATTACAGAAACTTTGCACTAGAGCAAGCATTGCCCTCTGGGGTGGTATTACAGAAACTTTGCACTAGAGCAAGCATTTCCCTCTGCGGCAGCATTACAGAAACTTTGCACTAGAGCAAGCATTTCCCTCTGCGGCAGCATTACAGAAACTTTGCACTAGAGAAAGCATTTCCCTCTGCGGCAGCATTACAGACACTTTGCACTAGCACTAGAGCAAGCATTGCTCTCTGGGGCGGTATTACAGAAACTTTGCACTAGAGCAAGCATTGCCCTCGGGGGTGGTATTACAGAAACTTTGCACTAGAGCAAGCATTGACCTATTGCTACAAACATTGATTCTAATGCATTTTTAAACTACGGGAAAAAGCTAGCACCAGTGCACATTTTCAATAATCCCGGCCCAGGTTTTGCATCTTAACCCTGATTTACAGAACAGTGCAAAGTGTATTTTTGCAGTGCAAAGTCACTTTGCACTGCAAAAGTAAACTTTGACTGTTCTGTAAACCACTTCGCACTGAAACAGTACTCTTTGCACTGTACTAAATGGGCCCAATTCACGGTGCAGAGTACGTTTTCAATGCAAAGTGTTCTGTAGATCAAGTTGTTTGTTGGCAGTGCAAAGTCAGTATGCAAAATTCTGTAAATCGGGCCTCTTGTCTCGTTCCCTTTTACCCCAATCTCTCCAACCCTCTGCTCTCTCTTACAGGACATAGTGCCAAGAGGCCGCCCAAATGGCAGAAGTCACACTATACAAGGTCCAGTTGCAGTACGTGGGACTGACTCCCTTTCTGGTGCTCCGGCCTGTTGGGAACGCTCCCAATTTCCCACCGGTCAGGCCCGAACTTTCCCTTAGTATTTTCCCATCAAAGCATTTAATACAACAAAAAAACAGGGCCGTCCAGAACCATGTGCCTTGCTGGGGTTGCGCCCACGGGGTCAGGGGAGACTCGAAGCACTCAGCCGTGCCCTCTGTAATCCCCATGTCCTGGAACAATGAGAGCCTGTGTGTTTAACACACAAGCCGGCACTGCCAGTTGAGAGCTGGTTCAGTGCCCTCTTGGATGGTGTACAAAAGATCGTACACAATGGACTGCGGAGGCGGGGCGCGGCGGTAGGGGGCGGGGTGGTGGCTCCAGCGCTGGCTCATCTGGTTTACAGGCGACAAGGCACGTGCCCGCCTATCACTTTCTTGGTCTAGCAGCTTATGACTGTCTGTGGACCCGGAATGGCTCACAGAGCCATGGAGGTGGAGGCCCAAAGCTGGAAGCCTGGCAGACCAGCAGCAGAGCAACTCCAGGCGGCACCAGGCGCTGTCAGCTAGGATGGTTCAAAAGGGGGCGGGGGCTTCAAAGGTATGCTGCCGAGACAGACCGCTCCCCCGGGAAGGAATATAGGGGGTAGGAGGTCTGCACAGGGTCAGACTGAGACACAAAAGGGTCTCGAGCACCACAGTTGCAAATGGTCAATCATTGCTTTTGTGGCACCGTTTGAGTAGTACCCAAGGGGGAGTTTGTTTAATAAAATGTGATGCAAATTGTACATTTTAAAGAATATTTATTCAGCACACTGGTCAAAACCATTAGCCGAATAGTGAAGTAACTCATCAAACTGGCACATGGGCCAAAAAAAGTGGCTTAAATACCCCAAAAAAAGGTCCCACTGCAGCATTTTGCGTTTTTGGTTCAGCCATGGGCCTATTGCCCTATCGGCCTGTCAGAGCCCAGTCTGCAGAATGTCACCAGCCCCGAGCTGGTGCAAAGTGTAACACCTAAAGGCCAAACTGGCCTGGCCTCAGGCGTCTTTGGGAAAATATAAGGATGGGATAGGCCATAGTAAGGTGCATTTCAGGCAGATGTGCCCCCGGTGGTGGCAAGCAGTTTAGCAGCTGAGCTCTTCTTACTCACCCTCCTTGCCCATCATGCAAGGGGACAAGCCTGAAAGCAAATGAAAACAGCCAACATGACAAGAGGTATGAGTGGTGATGTGTCAAGAGGCATCAGCGGCGATGTGGCAAGAGGTATGAGTGGTGATGTGTCAAGATGCATCAGCGGCGATGTGGCCAGAAGTATGAGTGGTGATGTGGCAAGAGGTATGAGTGTTGACACGGCAAGAGGTATGGGTGGTGATCTGGTAAGAGGTATGAGTGGTGATGTGGTAAAAGGGGTGATGTGGCAAGAGGTATGAGTGGTGATGTGGCAAGAGGTATGAGCAGTGATGTGGCAAGAGGTATGAGTGGTGACACGGCAAGAGGCATGGGTGGTGATATGGTAAGAGGTATGAGTGGTGATGTGGTAAGAGGTATGAGTGGTGATGTGGCAAGAGGTATATGGTAGGAGGTATGAGTGGTGATGTGGCAAGAGGTATGGGTGGTGATGTGGTAAGAGGTGTGAGTGGCGATGTGGTAAGAGGTGTGTGTGGTGATGTCGCAAGAGGTATGAATGTTGATGTGGTAAGAGGTGTGTGTGGTGATGTGCCAAGAGGTATGAATGGTGATGTGGTGAATAATCACACCCAGCAAGGGGGAGGGCCTATGGCCAAGGACAAGTAAAGCGCTGCTTGAGAAAGGTTTACAGAAAGAAGGAAAATGGCAAAACTCACGGCTTGCAAACCTAACAACCATGGAGCGAGGCCCAATGACAAGAAACATCAGCAGCTAAACAAGGAGAGGGACAAGACAGTTTAGCAGAAACACATGGAAGAATGGGTCAAGTCTTTGTTTTATTGGTTTACAGCCCGTTGTTTTCAAACAGAAAGCAAATTACAGCAAAATGTTGCAGGCACAAGGGGGCCGCATCAAAAGAAAGGTGGCGCCCCAGTCCCGGGCAGAGGAAGCCCCAGTGAGTGTAATGGAGGTACCAGCCAGTAATGAAAGAATGGACAACGCTCATGCAGACCCCATCCGCTCACTGACCGCTAAGGGCAGGGCCGGTCTTTGCGTCAGGCAGCCCAGGCGGCCGCCTGATGTCAGTCAGCCTCTAGGGGGCGCTGCACCAGCAGTCCACAGTGCTAGAATACACGTGTAACATGTTCGTTTCCTAACATTATACAAATGAATGTGCCTGTTCATTGTTATAATGTTAGGAAACAAACGTGTTACACGTGTATTCTACCACTGGCACTGCTGCAGGCTGTGGCCTCGGCCAGGGCAGTTTCTAGTCCATTTGGTGCCCAGGGCGAAACACTAGGAATGCGCCCACACCCCATCCCATGCGCCACTCCCACCGCACCCCGTGCTCCACTCACGCTGCACCCCGCGTACCACTCCCACCACGCACCACTCCCACTGCACTCTGCGCGCCATTCCCAAGCTACACCGTTAAGGAACTCCTACCCAAAGTCAAACAGACTGTCACACAAGGAATGAATTGCCATTTGCAACGGTGGGCCACTCTTTCACTGGTGCCAAAGACAATTTTATGCCCCAGCCCCACTTAGGCTGCAGATAATGAGGACTGGGCACACCAACCAGGAGACCATGAATATGGCACAGGATGCAGTATATACAACCAACAAAGAACACAAGATGCTGAAGGGGGTTTGGAGGCAACCTAAGCCAAAAGGGCAATGACAGGAGGCACCTGAACCCAATAAACAATCACTTTAACATTCTTTGAATGGGAATCAGGGGTTATGCTTTGATACAGTAAATTCTTGACTGTTGTAAGGATACATGGACCAGGATTATTTATTCATGCAATGTTTGTCGGGTACCTGCATATTTATTTATGCAATGTGTGTCGGATACAGGTATCCAACAAACATTGCATAAATAAATAATCCGTCTCCATGTACCCAACAAACATTGCATAAATAAATAAATAAACCGGTTCGTGGCTTAAAGAATATTTACTCAGCAACACTGATCAAAACTATCATCATTATCATAAGTGTTTTTATGGTGTGCGTATGCCCCCCACCCCAAGTGGCGTGAAAGTGGTCAGAGGGAGCCTCTGAATTCTGTAATGTCACGTAGTACCTTTGTACTACGTGACATTACAGTCGGAAGGGGCAGCGCCAGCACCTGACCTGCGGAACTTTCCCCACGTCAATGCGCCGCCCCACAAACTAGGGAATTCCATCCCCTCCAGAGGCTCCAGGGACTGGGGCAATTGTGCCCCCCGGGGCTATTGCGCCCCGGGCAGTTGCATGCCTCATCCGGGCCAAGAAACGGGCCTGGCCTCGGCCCACAGGCAGGGCAGGGCAATTGGCAAATAAATTAGCAACATTTGTTGCTTTATTACCTTCCCCCAGCCGCGGGTGGCGCTGGCGCTGCTGGAACCAGCCAGGCCCATGGGCGCACGTGCGGTGTGCCCTCTTCCAGGCTGTGGGCGCGCACTGACACTGAAGTGTGGATCAATTGGGGCTTGCTGGTGTTGTCAGCCCCGGCCAGTACAGAAAAGAGGAGCGAGTGGGTCACTAAATACTGAAGTTGTTCCCATCACAAGCACACACTGCCAAGCAGCAGCAGAATTAGCAAATACAAACAGTTGCCGCATCCTGCCCTCGCTGATTGGCCTTGTTTCAGGAAACCCGGCAGTAACTACAGCCTGACGAGGCAAGCACACTTCTTTCTTCCTGCTCCCGTCTTCGCAGGTGAGGCCTATTGCTGCATAGGAGTTTTATTTATTTTAAAATGGTATTGGGGAGATTACTGGGCCATCCAAGAACAGCCTCTGGAGGCCACAAAGCTAGACACTTTTGTCAAAGCTCAGTAGTCATGAAAAAGGAAGCGAGCACTGGTGGTGGACTCTCCTCAGGAGATCAAAAGGCCGGTTCTCGGAAGACCTGGGCAGAGTGTCACTGTCAGCAGATCTTAGACAGTTGCACGTTCCAGCGGGGTTGGATTGGTCGGTCCGTTGGCCGGGCCAAAATCAATTTGAGGGCGAGGCCCTAGGGGACGGTACCACGCTTGGGCCGGTTTGGGCGTTACTACGCCCCCTAGTTTCCGCTCCCGAGCATGTTGTTCGTCATTCCCTCTTTCCTGGGCATGCACTGCTGACTTTATTTTAGTGCAAGAGTTTCTTACATTTCACTGTTCGCTCAGACTTGTCTTAAACTCTTCTTTGTCGTTGTGCTTCTTTTGTTTGTAATAGTAATCACGCTAGTATAAAGAGATAAACACCTACATGAACGCGCCTTGTGAATGATATTGTGAAGGATGGATGCAGGCGCTGGACCAAAGCTGAGCGAAGTCTGCACAGCAGCTGGCTTGGGAAAGCGACTCAGCAACTACAGTAGAAACCGTCTCCGTGGACGGTTGGCCCGTCTTCCGTGTAATGCAAATACCCAGACTTGCAGGATGCATGCTTCACTTTCTTTGTTCCATTGGGGGCGACATGCTGTAGCATCAATTCATGGCCTTTAAAATACCCTGTACGGTGCAGCTTCCGATCTCCTTTAACACAAACGCTGGGAAATTGCCATGACTAGCTAACGCCACATTAATCAAAGCCAGGTGGTCTCTAAAGAATGGTTCAAGTGTTGGGGAATCACCTGCTCACACTTTCTGTTGTGTGAACAACCAGTGCACAAAAGATGTTTCAGAGCATGGGGCTCTTGGTTCCACCCATTTCTGCATTTGATACACCAGCAGCTAAACACACCCTGGGGAGGCAGCTCCTTCTGCATAGTCCATTTCTCTCCCAAGCTCGGGAAAATGTTCTTTACCATAATGGAGAATGTGAAAAAGTGCAGGGCTGCAAGGCTGGGGGGTGAGGGTGGAGGGCAAAGCGCACTACGCTTGGGGTACACTGGAGATGCTTCCCCTGATACCCGCAGTACTCCAAGTCCCTTGAAATGAAATTTGTCTATACACTGCACAATGTGCAAGGGCTGCTGTTATTCAAGCAGCGCGCAACTAGTAATTTGCAAAAAGTAAACTTAACGAGTCCCAAGAAAAGGTCATCTTCCACCCTTTAAGAATTTGATTGTTTTTGTTTTTATATTGGGATGGTAGACATCGGTTTTTTTTTGCAATCTTACAGGTGCTGGGAGCTAAAATGAGTGATCACGAAGGAAACATTTAAGATTTTTGACAGTTCACAAGCATGAGCGAAACATACGCCAATACTCGAACTGCCATTTCTCTGCCGCGGCAATGCACTGCAGTGTGTTTCAATGTAAAGTCCACATTGTAATGTCTTAATTTTAGAACGCCACCTCTCCAACATTAACATTGGGAGCTATGTTGAATTGTACATGCAGGTTAACTCTCTGCATATGTTTAAAGTAGACTTTACCACTCACATGGAGTAGTGATATTGTTAACGTGTGTCCCTCCTAAATATATTTAACTTCCCGTGAAATATTTGATGCAATACTAGTTGCATAAATGCATGTATTTTAATGCTGAGATAGACGGGCTTGTACAGCTATCGGTGGGTATGTTGCTGGTGCTTGTTCTTGGAGGTTTGAGTAACACTGTTCAAGACCAGTTCATCACCTCTTAAGAATGGCTAAATGTTTGAGGTCATATGAATGACATTAGTGTAGATCTGAAATTGTCGATTCTCTGACCTGAGTCACAGCAGCAAACTGGTCATTGTTACTAAAAATGAAGAGCAAAAGCAGACTAACGTAACCAGGCCTGTTTGGAATTGACCCTCTTATTGCTGTTTTCTGAGGTTCATGAAATTCAGCAGATGCCAGCATTGACAATTTTGTTAACTCATAGGGCCTCATTAAACGGAATGCGGTAAACCATGGTCCTATTAGCACCATGGTTGCCGCCGGTACCATACCGGTACCACCATGGAGGAAAGGGGAATTACCACCCCATTCCAAGGTTGGTAGGGCGGTAATTCCTCCTTTCTCCATGGCCCTTCCCCATTCCCATTTTTGCCCCATAGGGCTCAATGGGGAAGGGGCTAATTACGGTACCGCAAATTGCGGTACAGTAATTAGCACCAAGGTCCCTTTGCGGGTCCCAACTTTAACGGCTAGTCTACACCAGCCGTTATGGTCAGGTCCCGCAAAGGGACCTCGTAGTAAGGCGGTAAGAGGTTACCGGTACCGGTGCCCTTACCGGTACCGATAAACCCTTACAGCCTACCGTGTAATGATGCCCATAGTCCCCACTCCCGCTGCTCAGACCATGACACATGCATAAGATCACAGGTCGGGTGAGGGTGGGCGCCAACGATGCTTCCTCCCTGGGGTGAAATCTGTCGTAAGACCGGCCCTGGCTAAGGGGAACTGGGGTCCACTACCAGGGATTGCTGCTGGCTGATGTGTAGCGGGGCTTCCTCTCCACCTGACCTCGCGGTGCCCAAATGCACCTGTGGAATGTAACTTGCAATATGGTCTCATAGGTGTCCGGACATTTGGTCAAAAAAAAAGGTCGACAGGACAAATGGTCGACACCATTTGGTCGAAAAACAAATGGTCGAATTTTTTTATTTATTTATATATATATATATTTTAGGTTTTCGTTTAGGGAAAAAAAGGGTTTTTTAGAAAAAAAAGGGGATTAGGGGGGACACCCCCCAAAAAAAAAAAAAAGTGAAAATACAAAAAAAAACAAAATAATTCGACCATTTGGTTTTCGACTAAATGTTGTCGACCAATTGTCCTGTCGACCTTTTTTTTTTTCGACCAAATGTCTGGTAACCGATATCATATGCATAAGGTTTTCACGTGGTTTTCCCATTCACATGTTTGAGTCCTATTTCTATACGTGGGTAATTGTGCTGTGGCTGCCTTCAGTATCTCCATGGCTTACTGCCTCAAGCTATACAACGCAGAGGTGGTATAACACAGCTGTTCTCAACCCCGCCCCCCCTCACCCCCCGCCGCCCTATACAACGCAGAGGTGGTATAACACAGCTGTTCTCAACCCCACCCCCCGCTTACCCCCCCGCCGCCCTTTACAACGCAGAGGTGGTATAACACAGCTGTTCTCAACCCGCCCCCCTCACCCCCCGCCGCCCTATACAACGCAGAGGTGGTATAACAGAGATGTTCTCAACCCCGCCCCCCCTCACCCCCTGCCACCCTATACAACGTAGAGGTGGTATAACACAGCTGTTCTCAACCCCGCCCCCCCTCACCCCTTCTCAACCCCACCCCCCTCACCCCATCGCCGCCCTAACAACCTGATGTGGTATAACACAGCTGTTCTCAACCCCGCCCCCCTCACCCCCGCCGCCCTATACAACGCAGAGGTGGTATAACACAGCTGTTCTCAACCTTGCCCCCCTTGACCCCCCCGCCGCCCCATCCCCTGAAGTGCGGTGCTCATGTGGGACTCTTGATTCGTTAGCAGCCATTCTGTAAAACGTGAACTTGAAGACTTTATTTCATATCAATACTTGAGGCCTGATTCATGGAAGCGCAGTTCAAAGTGACTTCGCACTGCCAACAAACACACTAATTCACAGAGCGGTGCAAAGTGTATTTTTAAAGTGACTTTGCACTGACTGTGCAGTAGTACAAAGTTATTTTGCTCTTCAAAAATACACTTTGCACCTCTCTGTGAATTAGTGTGTTTGTTGGCAGTGCGAAGTCACTTTGCAAGGAGCAAAAAATTCCATGAATCAGGCCCTTAATTTCTCAGTTTCCTCGCTGTCCGCCTTTGTTTCAACCCCTGTGGTACTCTACAACTGTGCTTCGGCGAAAGTTTGTGTGTCTATGGGCCCAAATCGTGTAATATTCTGCACGGTTCAAAGTGACTTTGCACTGCCGACACGTGATTCATGGAACTGGGCAAGTGTATTTTTGCAGTGCAAAGTCACTACAAAGTTATTGAACTGCAAAAATACACTTTGCACAATTCCATGAATCAGGGTTTGTGTTAGCAGTGCAAAGTCACTTTTCAGCAGTACAAAGTCACTTTAAACCGAGCAAAAAATTCCATGAATCAGGTCCTATGTGTTAGTATGTTTACCTTCCTACGTGTGGATGCATACAGTTATCCTTATTTGGTCCTTCTTACGTAAATCCATACTGGTAGGTTCCATAGCTGTTTGTTGCTTTGTAATAAAAGGGATGCTCCTTTTTATGTTGCACACATTACCTGCCAGTGCACCTCTTATCAGCAATCAGATTCCACATTGATAGGTGTCTCCTGTCGTGGAGGCACCGACCTGTTATGTGACAGTACATCAGCAAACCTTTTCTCGAGATCTATATGGACTGTGCTGACTCTTGAGGAAGAGCTGCTCAAAAACTTCAAAGTTTAAGAAATGGGGTTGAACACTGAAAATACCAAAATACAATGTTCAGTTCTGTGCCAACTTTACTGTTCATTTCCTGGGGGCACAGTGATTACTGCTCCTGAAGAAGTTTGCATTGCAGAATTCAACAACCAGATCGAAACATGTTGACTCCACTAATGAAAACTTGCAAAAAAAAAGTTTTTTTTTTTTTTTAGCAATGGCAATGGGTTATTGTGACTTGTGATCTAACTGAACTGGATAGATTGCTCAGTGGGTTGGGCGCTACCTTCAGAAATGTGTTTTGACTACCGGTCATAGGATTTAATCAGACCCAAGTCAAACCAATCCTTCCTATGCTTCCAACAGGCGTGGAATGAGTACTGCAGAGTTTGGAGATAAGACCTTTCATGCCAGCAACGAGGGGGAATCGCGTTGCTCGGTGTGTGGTATAAACGTCCAGAATGTTTAAAAGAAATGCTGGCCTCACTCCCAGCTGTAGAGAACGAACGGGGGGTGGGGTGGGGGGTATGGGTGCAAGGGGTGCATTGTGCAATAGGTGCTACAGGGAGGAGATGAAGCCCTGAAGGGGGGCTGCCAAGATATGTATGCAAAATAGACCATTCTGAAACGATAACACACATATTATAAAGCACAATTTTAGGGAACGAGCTGCAAACAAGCCCGAGTTTATTTGTTTCCTTGAAACTGATTTTATTCGACTAAATTAAACTCTCCTGATTTTGCCACAATATTTGCTTATTTTTTGTCAGTGGGACATTTGTTATGCTTTATTTATTTTTATTATTATTATTATTGAGTCTCCATATGACTTAATATTAGAGGTAGAAATGCAGACATGCCTTGCCAGCAGGTAGCCATAGCAACACATATTTTAAAGCTTTTTTTTACGTTTGCCGCTTATTCCATTTGCTACTTTTTCAGACTGATTATGTGGCAATGTTTCCTGCAAAAATGGCATGCACTTAACAGGATTTTTCACCACAAAATTAGAAACAAACTATTATCTTTCACACACAAATGCCCACATTTTAATTAAAAGTTATACCTATTATTCAGGTTCTAAAGAGTAATACAACATTAGCAATCAATGCCACTAATTCCCTTCTTATAGGAACATGCCATGGAATGTGAGTGCGTTTCCCAGTTCCTATCTTTTATTTTTGGCTATTAGGGGGCACTTAGGCACCACCTGTAAACCAAAACTATTGCATTGTAGTACAGGTAGAAGGGAGATGGGAGGGAACACAGCTTGTTGGTTATTTACCAACCCATTGACTGGTCATTGTCAGACTAATCACTGTGGCCATTCACACCCACTACAGGCCCCTCCCTGCCCGGACACAAACTCCTCTGCGGGATCTCTATGCGCTACCTCTCTCAAGCAGAAACATCAAAATTTAGCCAGAGGGGTTTTTTTTATTTATTTTTTCTAAACCATCTGCTGAGAGTTAATGGCTTAATTACAGCTGTAAATGACTACTGGTGTAATACAAATGTCTTAGTCAAGTGTGTCTTATGCCACCAATGATTAGAACCAAGGAACAATGTTTTTGGCTGTTTGAGGGGAGAATTTTCTTCATGCAGTGGCTGATGGCGTTAAAATAGGAGATATTGGGCCTCGTTATGAGACCGGTGGTAGCCGGTAAAACTGGCATGGCGGCCGCCGGAATAATTTTTTTTCCCGGGAATGGGCAATTACCGGAGCATTATGGCAGACCTGGTAATTGCCCGTTTACGAGCGCGGGAAAATATTAGTCATCATTCCCTTTTGAGTCCCATTGTCCCATTGGACTCAAGGGGAATGGGGAGGCCGGATGCATCGGCACCATTCGCGAATGGTGCCGGTGCATCCAACATGGTCTGCTCGCGGGTGCCGGTCCACCCACCAGGTCAGACCTGGTGGGCGAAAAGGAAACCGCAAGCAGACCTCGTAGTTTGCCAGTCCGGTAACAACGGTACCGGCAAGCTTGCCGGTACCGTTGTTACCAAACCGGCAAGCTTATAATGAGGCCCATTGTATTGCTCATAGAACCATCTTGGGGTTCTGTCGGCCCACACCAGGCTCTGTGGTTTGTGTTGCTTATTCACCTCTTGTAAGCCATGGCACATGTACAATGCTGCCAGTATGTAACCCTACATACAGTTATTTGATTTAAGAAGTCTCCCCTCATCCCCGACATGTACGTGCTTATGTCATAGTATTACCAAACTTTAGGTCAACATGTTTTGCCATGGAGCACTTCCCCACGCACAGTGTATTAAACATAAAGTGCAAAAAGGGCACCTGCGTAGACAGAAAATACTCTGTGTAACATAGCGTCGGCCTCTTATGCCCACGATTCTGGCTCAACCCGAACACATCTTTGCCAATGAACACACAAATGTTGGGCACGTAACATAACATTGACGACGGATGTGGCCTTGAGTGTGGTCAACTGGCACTGACTTTATATTTCTCGAGCATGTGAAATTGACTCTTGCTGTGCCTTCGGACTTCTCTGGGTTCTACCCTTCATTGGGCTAATTGCACTCTAACAGATTCCAACTTACAATATTCCAGGTGCTTCAGTACTGCAGTCTGAATAGGTTTTAAAGGAAAGTCAAACAAGTATTATTCTGGCAGTGGGACGATTTTAGCATATGCAATAGGGGTCAAAACATGGAGCTTATGAGCGCAGCTAAAAGCAGCGCCTGGCCTCACCTGGTAAGAAGGAGTAACCTATGGGGAGCCAGGCACAGGCACATAGAGATCTACATATCAGAAATGCAAACTATAACATTCTGCCCATCACAATACTACCATAAGGCTTTAAAGGAGTTCTAGTGTTGTCTTTATACTCCTTTTGCACACATTCGCAACCATGCGCTAGTACCTCCGTGCTGGGAAGCCCAGCCGGGCATTCCCATGATGTGCTGGAGCAACCGCTCCTCTGCAAGATGGCCACCACCACGCTTTGCCCAGGCACCCTGGATCGGCAGCACCACGCTGTGATGCTGGAAATGCATTGGAGGGATTGGGCCTCCCTGTCCTTGTCCTGTAGTCCTTTTTCATTTGTGTTCTGTATTGTTTTCTGCCCCGGAGTCCATGTGGGACTCCTGGCAGTGCAGCTCTTCCTGTTCTTGGTTTGGTGTACAGACCCATGGGATACCCCTATGTGTGCCCACAGAGCAGGGTATGGGCTGGTGGCAGCTCCATGCTGAATTGGACAGGTGCTCTGAGTATCCTCCATTTTGGGATACCCAGACCCTGCCAGTGGAATCAGTTGATTCCTGATAGGAAACAAGATGGCCCCTGTGGCCTCTTGCTTTCTATCGCCTGTTACCTTGTTTTTCCAAAGTCCTGGGAAGTCCTGATTCTGTCCCTTCCCCCTGACTGGCTGTTGGGTGGAAGTTCCATATATGGTGTTGTTGTGTAGTCCAGGCCAGACTTGCTGGAGCCTTCCCAGTGACTGTATGTTGTGGGTACACCCTGTGGGTGGGACCTGGGTGAATGGAGTGTGTGACCAATATGCACTTCTTGTTGTGGATGTCTGGTTTCTGGTGTTTGACACAATGACTGAGACAGCCCTGACTGAAACTGGTATGAATGCAGTGTGTAGTGTTGAATGGCTAGGTACTTGTCCCAATACACATTCCTTGTTGAGAGTGTCTGAGAGGCAGGAGCATGGCCTGAATGCACCGTTTGCCTGATTGGCTAACTGACTGCTGAATGCCCTTCTGAGTGATTGGTTGCCTGAGTGTGACCCAGCAGAATGAATGGGAAATCAACTAGCATATCTGGGGGCCTTGCACTGCTAGAAATCGTTCAGATGCTAAAGTTGAAACTGACGCTTAATCTCAAAGCCGAGCCTGAAGAAGAAGGTTGACTGCTGTCTCCCTTTGCCGAAATCCGAAAGCCGAAAGCTGTCGAGACTGATCCAAGAGAGGACCTGGTTAGGCACCCTCTTCCCGTGCTCCGAGGGACCATTGAGCACCGCTAACCTTCGCCGAAGCGCCTTGGAAGTCAGACCCTCGAAAGGCTGCCGACCGTAGACTGGGACCGCTGAGAAGAATGAAGATAAGCACCGGACATTCCGTCCACCGTCGTCAACCAGGGTTTGCAAGTCTTCAGTAACCTCTGGAGGCCAGTCGAAGCCGTGTTGCCCAGAAGAGGGGACCGCTTGATGTCGTGCCGCTGACAACCGGAGCCGCACGCTCCTTTGCCTACGACTTTTGATTCACGGACGCGCTCGTCCGCAATGCTGCCCGCCTTATCGGGCCGGAGAAGGCCGGCCGTCTACGCGCCGAGGAGCATCCACCGGTGGGTTTCCTGCCACCCGAAGACCATAGATATGGCGGACGACTCAACGCCCTTGCTGGGCCACAGTTCTTCAAAAACTCTTTGCAGTCCTGAACTGCACGCCTCTTCCTTGCAGGACGTCTTCGAATCGCCATCGATGAGCAGCGCTGTGACCGACGCTGCCGCCTCGACGCCAAGTTCACTTTCTTTGAGGAATCTCGACGATCCGTGGCTCCTGCTTTAAAGGGAGCTGCTCAAGAAGGATCCATTGATGACCCAACGTCGAACTCTGCTATTCCAGGTACACTGTGGTGGTAGAAACATTATAGAAGGAAATAAGACCTATAGAACAATATATGGACTGGGATGGTGGTATATATGTACTTTACAGGTTGACCAGGTGGGGCGATCTCCACACAGAATTGTGGCTAGTTGGTAGGGGCCAGTATTCTGCCAATTGTCCTAACCAACTGCTTTCCTCCTATGTCTATTGTTGGTTACCTTAATTAAGTGATTTTTGTGACATTTAACCAGAGTACAGTTGATGCACTTTTATGAAATCTAATAATAATTGTGGTACCACTTAGAACTGTATATATTTTCCATTGTAAATTTTCTGAGCACAAAGTGAGTTATTGTGATTGTGTACATAACCTTGAAATTAATTATATAAAAACTGTGTTTTAACTAATACAGTGTGTGGACATTCCTTTGTGGGAGTTCGGGGACTACACTATACTTAAGAACTAGCCTGCATCACCTCCTGAGAAGCTAGGCCTTGATTGCTCGTCCATTGCTACCGTAATAGAGAATCTTGGTTGGGGTCCTATGTGCCTCTCCTCTACCATATAGAGAGCAGAAGTACAGACCCCCCTCCAGTCTTTACACATGCACCAGTTTCTATCAGTGCCTCCCCCAGGCAGCAGCGACTAGCTATCTGGTCAAGACAATCTTGCACCCATCAGCCGCCTGCAGGCGTTGACGGCCCTCACCGAAGGCCCACACTTAAGGCCCTCGGCCCCTGTCTGTGTCTGTTTGGGCCTAGATGGGCCAACCCATAATCACCTGTTTCTTGCTCAACTGTTACCAGGCTGCACATCTCTACCTCCTCACCCTGTTTACAGCTGCTGAAGACTAAAGGTAAGAATGCTTCCCCAATAGTGAACTACCATACATGCTTCCCTACCTCACCCGCAACCATCTCCCTCATACTTCCTATCCCTGCTTCTCACACACACAACAAAATATCCTGCCATCATGTCATACTACTCAAAACCTCCAGCTAACTCTGCCTCCAACCCCAAACTCCCAGCACCCTACCCAGCCCTTATCTCTGCACAAACCCACTCTCTTAATTGCCCAGTGAATTGGATATCCCAGCCCCTTTGATGAGTAGCAATACCCTAGGGATGGATGGTGATGCAGATTTTATTCATACATCATTAATCAAAACAAATCAAGTAGTTTGGCAAAAGGAAATCTGTTTTAATGTAAATTATCTAAAACAGGGAGCACAACGAACATCAGCACTTGCTTGATCCTTTTACTCAACGAATCTTAAAAAAAACGGAGGTTATATTAAGAAAAATTGTCATCAGTGGCGTGTTAACCTGCATCATTAGCAATGTTATCCTCCATGGCAAACTACACAAACCTATTGAAGGAAGTGATAGGCTCTAAGTGAATATCTAAGTATAAGTTCCATATCAGTATAGAACAGTGAAGGAAAGTGATAGGGTACTTAACATCAGGTGGGGCAACTAAGCCCTCCCATTAAAATGGCCACTATGAACGTCACTTAATACACAGAGTCCCATTGGCTACACAAACTATAGGACCCTTAATTACGTGGTCCTCTACAATTGGTTGGCTTCTAACCCCCGTCAGTTCTTTTCCACCTCCGTCTAGCAGCTTGCAGACTGAACATCCAGGTGCTGGTGAGCTCGTCTTAACACTAGCTTCCCACCAATTAGCAAACCAATCCATCATCACTTCAATGGTCCAGTGTCAAATAGGGCTTTGAGTTTGTACTGTGTTCTGAGAAATTTTAAGGAGTGTGGGCACACTCTGCCCTCGTGCGTAGGTGCGACCACCTCGTTCTTTCAACTTCATTCTTCCACGTGACTGGAGACCATGGAATCGAGCCTTTTAGTGTTTTAAAATACTATTTTCTAATAGTCTTCCGACATCTTTTGTTTTGATCGAGCCTTCTGAACAGGAGTTACTGTTCTTTCACACAAATTGTGTCCAATGTCAGTTCACGTCACTTTGATGAGACCATGGCTTATTTGGCTCATTCAACTCCTTCTGCTGAGATTCATTTTGTAATTCAATTTGCTTTTTAACTGTGGCACAATGAGGCCTTCTTGCTAATGTCCAGCACTGCTTATAATGCGTAGTGGAAACACCCATCCTATATATACATATATATATATATTGGCGTTTGCCGCAATCTGTTTACTATAAAGCTAGTCTCAAGGTTACTTCGTCTGCTTGCATTTCTTTTGCATCTGTACATGTATAAACTAGCTTCATCCGGTTCTATGGCCTAAGCTTCTTCACCTCGATCCCAAGATGTAACTTATCCTTGATACTTTATGGATGCCTTATAGAATAGCTGCATTCTCTGGTCTCTGCATCTCTTCTACAGACGTCAGCTCTATTCTGTGTGACGTCACCATTCATCTTGGTCATTCATTTGCTCTGCTTCTTCAGGAATCTCATTCAAATGGTCATCATATTTTCTTGTATGCAGGTATGGTTTTTTCAATGGGTACCTTGCCTCCCAGATCTTTTTAGGTATTGGTACTTTCACTGGTACTGCACAGAGTCCACACTCTGCTCTTTGTCTGTTCAACGGCTCTGTGTATGTCTCATTCTCTGGTTTCCAACAGACAGGTAATATGGGCGGGCGGTTGGAGTAGAGGCACTTGGCTCCTCCTCTTCACCACTGACCATCCCTATTAAGCTCAACCATCACCAACCCCACGTTCATACCACTACTACGAGGCCCACAACTCCCCTACCCCGGATTGGACACCAAAGACTACCTCACCTCCGAACCCGCCCCATGCACCTAGATGAGTCCCTATCAGCCCTCGGCCCACTCAGATTACACACACTCTCCACTTCATGCCCCATCCCAAACCCCATACATACCCCTACTACCTACCTTAGTCCCTGCTACCCCTCCAGCTCCCTCTCCCATTTTACAACTAAACTGTGCCCTCATCAATGCACACTTCCTGTGTGCTCATGCCACTCACGTCGGTGACCTTATTCAGGAAAAACTCTTTGATGTCCTTGCCATCACTGAAACCTGGCTGCATAATGCAGCAGGACCAACCTTCTCACTAGCAATTCTCGCAGGATACGCCATTCTAAAAACAGATCGTCCTGCCAAATCAGAAGGTGTAGTCGCTATTATCTCCAAATCCATCAGAGAACTACCCACCCCATTACTACTAGACTATAAAACACTGCACGCTAAAATAATCTCCAACCTGAAAAAGCTCTATTAACCTCATACTTCTCTACCAACAGCCCGACTGCCTAAACTCACCAGAAGCAGACATTCCTCGCCTCCTTACTTCCTTCATTGAACCCAATAATAAATGTATCCTACTCATTCATTTCAACCTAGGCTTCAATGATCCTCTAGGAAAAAAAGGCCTCAGCTCTTGCAACCTCGCTCTCAGAAATGAACTCGACCCAACTAGTCACCACTCATACCCATTTTAAGGTCTGCGCACTGGACTGGATTTCTACACTTAACAAGGCAACCATCACAACCGTCAGCACCCTGCCCTAGACTGACCACTCTCGGATCAAATTTGACATTCTACTATCACAGACTGCTGCCTCCCCTGCCACCAACGTCCTACCTACTCTCACCCGCAATACACACAAACTTACTAACAAACTACTTATCCTCACCCTATTTCGCTTGCTCTCATCTACTCAACCTACTGACCAAGACCTTCAATCGATTTTCGACCACTACAACCATCCCCTCCTGGCTACACTAGAGTTGCATGCTTCAAGATCCCTAAACAAATTTGACAACCCAATAACTGGTTCTCCGATGATCTTCTCACACTCCACAAATGCACTCCAGAGTACTTTTGGAGAAAACCTCAACCCCAGCCAACAAGGACACCTTCTCTGCCATCACCCAAAAATACAAGGATGCTATCATCTCTGCTAAAGCCAATTCCATCAACTATAGGATCACTGAAGCAAGCTCTGATGCCAAAGAGTGTTTTATTCTCAGAGATAGAAAGCCCCACTCCATCCACCTCCACATTTCCCAAAAATAAAGCCTGGTGCACGTCCATTCAAACTGCTCTCTGCTAAAATCAACAAGCTGAAGGACAGAATTGCTGCTAAGAACACCCAGCTCACCACTATAGATTCTGTTTGCATGCGACCCACACTCTCACCTCTCAACTCTGCTATCCCCTCTGCCGTCCGGTTCTCCCCTGTCACCATCACTGCATTCATCAACTACATTCAGACCTTTAAACCATCCACCTGCAAAGGGGACACTTGGCCAGCTCATACCAATATATGCTCTGCTCCGAAACCATGGCCCCTATCATCGCTGACTTCATCAATGCCTCCTTCTCCTCAGGAACCATCCCCTCCTGTATCAAAGAAGCGTGGGTCACCCACTGCTCAAGAAAACCTCCCTCCACCCTACCATCACCACCAATTATCAACCTGTCACTACTGCCCAGTTCCTCCTCAAAATATTAGATTGCACAGCATATACCCAAATCCAACCTCGAACAGCACAACCCACTGGGCTCCCGACAATCTGGCTTTAGACCAAACACAGCCTGGAAACGGCTCTACTTGACCTCAAGATACAACTAGACCAAATCCGTGACTCATGCAACATAACTAATCTTCTCCACCTCGACCTCTCAGCGGCTTTCATCTTGGTCGACCATGAAATCCTATGCCAAAATCTCAGCTCAAACTTCAACTTCTCCCATTGGCAGCGTCTTTGATCACATTTTTCCTGAGTGATCGCACATCTACAGTATTCTCCCACAAAGCAGTTGCTGTTCTCACACTGATCCCCTACGGCATACTGCAAGACTCCTGCATCTCCCCCAACATGTACAACATGTACACCAAGCCCCTATTCGACCACCTACGTCACCTCGGTATCCCTTATACTTATTTTGCAGATGACACCCAGATTATCCTCCCCGTCTCATGCAACCACTCCAAAGATTCTTCCACTGTCAACCTGATCTACAACATCATTCAAAACGGGATGTCTATCCACCACTTCTTCCTCAACGATGTCAAAACGGAACGACTCATTGTAGGCTGCTCCGATCGCCTCAACAACCTTGACCCGGATTTCACAAGCTTCGCCATCAATGGTATCACCACCCGAGTCTCTAAACATGTCAAAACCCTGGGGGTCATTCAAGAAGCTGAGCTTAACAAGTTAATGCCCTTGCCTCCTCCACTGCCTGCACGACCAAACTCATTAACCTCAGCAGACAATTTTGAACTCCTGACAACCGCTAGCCAGAGTCATCATCGGAAGCAAACATACTGTAATGCTCTACTCTCATGCACCTCAGCTAAGAATCTAAACTCCAACTCATGCTAAACAAAGCCATCAGAGCTGTCAAGGGCTTAAACCTCTTGGATATTATATCATATGAGGGACTGGAAGCCCACTGGTTACCCATCAAAGCTCGCACTAACTTCAAAATCCTCTCCATCACCCATCAATTCCTACACAGCTCGGCATCGACTAACCTCAACCACTGCATCACAAGAAAGGCTAGGACTTGCCAGCTTGGGTCCTCTTCCACTCTCGCTCTCTTCACTCCCAGATTCAAGAACAAACGAGTGTGTGGCTCCAGCTTCACCATCGAAGCTCCCACCCTCTGGAACTCTCTTCCTGCAAACATCCAAATCGAATCCTTTTACTGCACCTTCAGAAAACCTCTGAAAACATGGTTGTTCAACAAATACACCCTAATGAATACTTTTTTATTTTTTTCTGTCCCCTCGCTGTCTATGTATAAGTACTGTGATACCCTTGGGTCTGGGTGCTACACACATTTTTGTTGTTGTTATGAATAAACAGCCCAAAACAGCCTTTTTTGTTGAAGGGTGCGGGCTGATGATGCTGGCATCCTGTAAGTTCCCACCCAAAGTAGCTGGACATTTTTGGGAAAGTTATGTGTCCATGAAGGTACTGACTATCGCAGTTAAATGTCAATTTCTGTGTTCGAGGCAGTTGGAACCCACGCCCTTTGATTGCATTTTATGAGAAAAGACAGGTCACATGGAAAGGTTAGTATGATACCCTTATTCAGTCCTGCAGATGTTGTATGGGTAGGTTTCTTGGTTTGCTTAGAGCACAATACTGACTTAATAAGCTCATAACACATAACAACCTGCATGTTACATATATACTTTGTGTTATTTATTTGATAGCTTGTTAGGCACTTTTACAGGAAGTAACTACTGTTTCAATGCGCCCACAGGACAACAGAGAGGAGACATGGGATGAGAAACAATTCAAATACATAAAATATTAAATACAATGGGGGTGAACCCACTATGCCTTGTGAGTGTTCAGAATGTGCAAAGTGCAGAAGGGAGAGGGAATGGGATAGGTGCTGGAGTGCTCATGGGTGAGCCACAAAAGAAGTGCATTGTAAGGTAAGTAAGTGCAAACATCCAAGGGTGGAGGGAGAGCGCGAGGGAAGTGCTGAGTATAGACAGAAGCTGGAGGGATTCAGTGTGGGAGGTCAGGGCCCTGAGGATGCATAAGGGCCCTGAGCACCAAACAAGTAACTGTGAGATTAGCAGAGGAGAGAAGGAGGAGGTAAAGAGGAAGGTCTTGAGGATCTTCCAGAATTTAAGAAAGTCCTGCTCAAGACGAAGAGGGAGGCTGTTCCAAAGAAGGGTGCCAGCAAAGGAGAGCGGGGCAACTCATTAAGATATGGAATGGGAAGTGATATCAAGGGAAGTGAGCATATCTGAAAGTGAAATATGCAAATATAGTTCACTAGGCCTTCCTGAATAGAAGAAAGTGCACTGGATAAATGAACGTTACCTTTCAACAACAAAAAATATCATCATATGGACAATAACCAGAGAGGGGAGATTTTCTTATGACATTGCTGGCCAAGTATAAAAGGTGTGCACCTTTAAAACCCAACAACCTGTATAGAAGTATTCCCTTCAAAGCCAAATTTCATTATTAGAAATTTAACATGCGCTTTGATCCCATTTTTATATGGTCTTGTGGGTAAGCGTCTAGCTTGCTAACTTGATGAATACTGGCCCCCAAAGCACCCCAGAGCGACTTCACGCTGGAGTTCTACATATCTCCTTAAGCCAATGGAGACTGATACAGATGGTTTGAGGAAGTGGCTATGGTTCGGGTTGAGAAGGGGGCGGGTGATTTGGGTAGTAGGAGACTGGGATTTTAATAAAACTTGGTTGTGTGCGGAGATTATGGTGCCTCTAGACCTTGCTGGGGGGATGCCCCAAAACCGACTGCCAACTACAGAGAAATACTATTTCCCCACAGGGTCTGGTCTTTGGATGGTGGGCAGATTGGCACGCCTGGACATCCGTGGGCCCTTGGAGGGACCGCCGTATGCCAGTAAGTGGGAGCCGTGGCGTTCAGATATTTAAGTGCAAAGCACAATTTGATGAGCAAAGTCCTGGGATGAAGGGATCATCGCCCTTGCCCACTTGGTGAGAGGGTGATGATCACTGTGAAGGGATGCCTGGCAGGGCTCGGTGCCACCATTAAGGAAGAAAAGACGAAGGCCCTAGAAGCTGATTCAGGCGATACAAAAAAAAAGGCCTTGGCTTCAAGTGGCCTCACCTTTTCTTACTTTTTGTGGTGCCGACCCCTGCCAGGCATCCCTGACATGCAGGGATCGTCACCCTCGACCCCAGGTGAGAGGGTGATGATCGCTGCATTTCAGGGCAGGAGTCAGGCACAACAACGAATGGGAAAAAAGGCGATGAAGCACTGATCTACACCACCTGCCCCTCCTTAGGCCATGCCCCCTTCAGCCACGTCCCGTAGATGAGCTCCCCCTTCGATATGGCATGCCACTTACAGCACTGGTCTCTGCACTCTGATGGGGGTCTCTGCACTCTGATGGGGGTCTCTTGGGCACCCTCTCTCTCCCCCCCTGCAGAGAGGCCTCTTATTTCCTGGCTGCAGCAGTGACTGTGTCACCCTGCATGCGTTTCTGTGAACACTGATACGCGTTTGTCGATCACTATTCAAAAGATCACACTTTTGACTTTGTCAATACTTGTTCAACTTGTGCAGATGATCGTGTTTGGCCAATAGCAGGGACTTTTATTTTTTTTTTACATGGAAAGGTATAGAACACAACACGGAGAGAAAACTGCCCAAATAAGTAAAAGATATTAAAAACGCATTAAGCGACGTTGAAAGAAATCTTCAGTCCTGGTTTAGCGCTCTTCGTGCCATTGACCTCTTGTTGGAACAGCCTTAATGATGTTGAAAGAAGAAATGTCGGCCAAGCAAAGTTTTCCGCTCCTCGGTTTGAGTTCTGGAACAGGTAGTTCAGCGGCCTGGCTCCGGGCAGGCGGCCTCGGCGCCGCGTCTTTCTTCAGCAGAGACGGTGCTTGTGGATGTACCTACCTCTCGCCCTGGCTAGCAGAGCCTGCTGCCCTCTCGCCTGCCAGCGAAGGGTAAGACGCACTTGCTGCTCTTTTCCCGGTCCAACAGACGCTTCCGGGAGCTGCTGGAGCCGCTGCAAGCTTCGCTGTCCTCTTGGCCTCCTTCCCTCTCTGCTCGCTCGCTGCCTGAAACGCTCCGCTCGCCCTTGGTTCTCCTGCAGAATAATCAGGTGGTGATTAGACGCCCCCTGCTGGCCAGCCTGGTCATGACTACTGGTAAACACAAGTGTTCTGTATAATATAACATCATCCCGTGTGGGCGCGCGGTATTGCTCCTTACGGGGGCTGAAGTACTCTCACTCTGCCATGACCCCTGTGGCAGAAAAGCAGGGTGTTAATGTTCTTCTACGACTGTGTGGGTGACACTGCTGAATAGCAGAGTGATAATATACAACCCCCGCTGTTGCCAACACTGCGGAGTCCAGGGTTAAGTATCGACCCCCTCGTGTAGATGAACCTTCAAAAAATATTGCAATTTATGTATTTATTTTTTTATTTATTTATTGTGCGTTATAGTTCAACCTTTGTACTTTTCACACATAAGAAAAAACATAGTGAACATAGTGCAATGCACTGTAAAACCCTCTTGCTGTCCAAAGGGGAGAGGGGGGGCACCTTCACATTCACAGGCCAGGGAGAGCCTTGTGCTAATATGATATATCATTTATAACGCACCTGTGCACAATTGTTTCTAGGCGCGACAAGACAAGGAGGGAAGACACAGGGGGGACAAGACAAACAATCTTACTAGACCATGTATCATTCAGATTGAGCGGGGCAGGGAGGCCATTCCAGAGAGAGGCACCTGCAGAGGAGAGAGATCTACCCCTACTCTCTGCCTGGAGAAGCGTCTGACCCTCAGAAAGTTGGCCATAGCTGAGCGAAGGGCTCGAGAAGGAAATTATTTTGAGAAAGAGTTGGATGTAGTGTGGGCCCTTTCCCCAGAAAGCCTTGCAGACGATGCAGAGGGCCTTGAACTTGATCTTTGCAGCGACCGGGAGCCAGCGGAGAGATACAGTCCCTGGGCTTGAGGCCAAGGATAACACCAAGGACAAGTCTTGTGTTAGGCAGAAACCTGTGCAGTTCCCTTAGGGACCACTGCAAAAAGTTTAAGACTACAGGAGTTAGCAGTAAACCCAATTTGTAGCAGTCTGCACCACCCAGATTTACATGGTAGCTGTGGCTGAGCAGTCAGACTTCTCTCAAGAAGAGTTAGGCAGTATATAGAGTATACAAAATATGGCTAAAAATACAGCAGCACAAGCAAACACTGACCAGAGCTTGGGTATAAAAATATATAATTATTTATTTAAAAACACACTTGGCACTAATATGTCAAGCAAGTTCGGGAAAGTGGTGAGTTTCGTACAGCAGGGCTCCACCGGTAGTGGTGTTGTTGTAGATGGCTCAGCTTCTCCCCTCTTCGGATTCTTTAGGTCCTGTGGCGACTTCTGAAGTTCCAGTCCCCAGAGCCCTGCATTTATGCAGCAAAACCCCCATTCATCAGCCTAGCTGTCACTCAAACATGCTAAGTGGTGAGCCGGGCGGCTCACCACTGGGCCAATCACACAAGAGTGCGACTTGAGTTGCCAAGGCAACTCAGTCCAGGGTGCCTATTCCCCCTCCCACAGATCCTGTTGACCCCAGACAGAGTAGCACCATTTGGAGGGCTTCTGTGGAGAAGCCCGCCAAAAGGTGGAACAAAGGGCTCGACTTGGGTTAGAGTTTCAGAGGCGAACACAAACGCCATTTTAAAACTGAGTCCTGGAAAAAAGACTCAACCGGGGAATAAATATTAAATAAATAACCCGGTGGTATCTTTAACATTGCACCAAAAAGTGGTGCGTTTAAAATGAATGGGAAAATGCCATAGGAAATATTCCGGTGGAATATTTTGCCTGGTATCCCCTGCCACCAGCCAGAAACTCGACAAGGGGGGACTGGACAGTGCCCCCTTGGAAAACAGACCCAGGGGCAATCGAATTACCCCTACCAGTACTTCCACAATATGATGGTTTGTACTGGTTCTGTTCACAATTTAAGACTAGTAAAGCCAATGGTGACTTTAAATGCCCTGGGAGACAGTAGTCAGTCCCAGGGTATGGAGTCTATGTTTGGGGGTCACTATGACACCCCTGTGTTACTGCACTGAGGGTTCTGTGTAACACACTTACCAAAAACACATGAAGCCCTATGAAGTAAAAGACCCCATAGCCCATAAAACACATTACATAGTCAAAGGACATTCTCAAATCATGCCCAAGAGTGGGAGAAAAAGAGTCTCACTCTTAGCAGGAGAAAAGAATATCCAGCAAAGCTGCTGGGGGACTCACTAGGTTTGGGAAATTAGCCTTAACAGAGAATTCTCCCTAACATCTTGCAGTCCTGTCCTGGATTAGTTGCAGAGGGCGGAGAGTAGAGGTAGGCAGATTTAGAAAGAGGCTGTTGCAGTAGTCCAGCCTAGAGAGAACCAGGGCTATGGAGACAGTGAGCTACTGGGGGAAAGTGAGAAAAGGAAGAATACCTCTGAGTAAATGTAGATGGTAGTGGGCCTTCTTGGCAAGGTCCGGGAGGTGAATAGAGAAGGAGAGAGTGGAATCGAAGATGACACCAAGGTTTTTTGCCTCACAGGAAGGCAAATGGAGGGTGCCCAAGGAGGGCGGCCAGAGTGAGAGAGGGAAAGTGGGAGAAGGGTCCCCAATGAGAAGGATCTCCGTTTTACTGGCATTAAGGCAGAGATCAATGGAGGCGCATCAATCCTGAATCACGGATAGACAGGTAGCCTAAAGGAGAGCCGAGTGTGATCCGCATAACACTGAAAGCTAGAGGAGAAGGTAGCGATTAGGTGGGCCAAAGGGGTCAAGTAGACATTGAAGAGCCAGGGTGAGAGGATAGAGCCCTGGGAACCCCACATGCGACGAGAGGGGTGGTGGAGCGAAAGGACCCAAGTTGGACCTGGGAGGGTCATCCAGGAGGAAGGAGTACAATCACCCCAGAGTCGATTGATCAGGATGGTGTGATTGACCATTTCAAAAGCAGAGGAAAGGTCAATGAGGATGAGGACAGAAGGAAGGCTGGTGTCAAGGTTAGAGGGCAGATCTTCACAGGTGTTCAGGGGATCCGTTTCAGTGCCTCTAGCTGCTCTGAAGCCAGACTGGTGGTCATGAAGACAACCGACCAATGGGGAGAGTAAGCTGGGGAGAGTAAGCTGGGAGATGGCCAGGGTTTCCAGGAGTTTACTTAGGAAAGGAGTGATAAAGATCGGGTGGTAGTTGCTGGACAGGTAGCTTCAGCAGAAGACTTTTTAAGGATGGACGCATGAGGCAGTACTTGAGGAGAGAGGGGAAAGATCCAGTGGAAAAAGAGTGATTACAGAAATCGACCAAAGCTGCAGCAAGTGTGTCAATGTGGTCCTTGATAGTTCTGGAGGATCAGGGGAACACCTGTTTGGAAAACACTTTCATAGATCAGACTTGTCTAGAAACATCATCAGGTATTGTCAGAGAGAATGAGGAGAAGGGAGGAGGAGAGGGAGAGGCGGCCAGAGGGGGGCCACAGGAGGAAGAGGCGAGCGAGGACAGGATGTCCTGAATTTTAGTGGGAAGTGAGAAGCCAGATCCATACAGAGGGCCTGGGAGGGAACAGGAGAGGCAGAGACTGCAGAAGGATTGGCCAGCTCCTTTCAGATTTTAAAGAGTTTGGCCATGTTTTTAAAGGCCGCAGAGATGTGGGCTTAGATGTGAGCTCTCTTTTTTGACAAGACAGAGAGTCTGTATTGCCTTTGGAGCAGGCAGCAGGTCAGGTTTTCAGAGGATGCACCGAAGCCCTCCACTACCTCTCAGCTACCCTGCACTTGCGTTTCAAGGCAACAAGGTCAGAGTCCTACCAAGAGTTGCACTTGGAGGTAGGCTTCAGACGGATTCTCATGACAGGGGCAAGAAGGTCCGGAGCGTTGGAGATAAAACAATGCAGGTTATAGAGGGCTCTGTCAGAGTGTGAGTCAGCCGCAGGAGTAGGAGAAGCAGAGAAAGTAGAGGAAAAGGCAATCAATGACACATGCTTCATGGGCCGAATGACCGAGGAGGTAGGTATTTGGGTTGGGATTTGCCTGCGGGACAGAGAGTTTCAGGTGAGGGGAAATCAGAAAGTGTTCAGTCCAAGACAGAGGAGTGGATTTTGAGGTCTCTGACGAGGAGAAGTTTAGAGGTAGAGACAATGAGAGAAGAGGAGAGGTCAGCCCACCCAGAGAGGAAGAGGGCAGCCTGGCCAGGTGGGCTGTATATGGTGGCCACAGTCAGATAGAGGCTAGGAGAGATATAGCCTGCAGACCAGGCAGTCAAATGAGGAGTAGGCCTCCTACGTAGGAATGAGAGAAGCGGGGACCCACTCCAGAAAGGTCAGAGCTACTCCACCTCCGGGCCGGGTAGTTCTGGACTCGGAGCGGATCTTGTAGCAATCAGGGAGGAGAGTGTCAAAACTCGTTACGGAGCTGGTCGTGAACCATGTCTCCGTGAGACCAAGGACATCCAGGTCAAGTTCTTCGAGGAGATGGCAGATGTCAGAGAAGTGTTTGACCGCAGAGCCAGAGTTGAGAGCAACGACGTGGAGCAGGTTGGCACATTTGAAAGACTTCCGGGGTGGGGTACAGGCATGAGGTAGGCCGAGCGGAAGTGGTATAGGGGCCAGAGAGTGGACAAAGGTGGTAGCAGGAGGTGGCATGGTGGCCAGAGAGGAGGAGGAAGGTGCCATAGAGATGCGGCGGAGGAAGGAGGTGGCAGAGGAGACAGAGTGGTGCTAGTAGAAGTAGCAGGAGAAGGAAGGAAGTTGATAAAAAAAAGCCTATTAAAAAGGAGGAGATTGGGCTGAGGGCCCTGGATCAAGATGCTGCCATTCAGATAGACATTCATGATGGTCTTGGAGAAGTGGAAGGTGGCCAAGAGGACCTCCCACTGAGTGCCACTATTAATAGGAGAGGAAGAGATAAGAGGGAGAGCCAAGACCATATGAGGGGTTTATAGGTCTGGAGAGGGAACAACAAAGAGGATGTCGGTTAGGGTCTGACCGAATGCAGGCATTGACCCAAGTGATGTCATGGCAAGTAATGTAACAGGAACAACATCATGGAAAGTGACACCACAGTCACGTGGTCAATGCACTGTCTTGGCCTCATATTTTTTTAATGACACTGCTTTCCACCCAAATTAAGTGGCATACAGACAATTTAACACTAATCACAACCACTGACATTGCTCTGGGGATTTTTTCCATATCATAATTATCTCAGCTGGCCTGCACCATTATGTTAGGGGACTCCAACTATTTCCAAACCAGTTCTGGTGAGCTAAGTAGGGATGCAATATATTTCTTTGAACCAAACACCATGTACCAGAATAAAACTTGATGCACCATGGTTTGTGTGGTATAAAAATGTTGGCCGTAGGCTTTATTATTTACAAATGACTTGATGAACAAAACTAAATGTGTGTGCACTTTTGGGCACCTTTTAGTCAGGGAGAGCCACCGACCAGCTCATTTTTTAGAATGCATCTTTGCATTCCTCAAACAATGTCTTTCCAGTGACCCTGAGCTCTGCTGGTATGTCCCATTTTGTGTCTGCAAGCTGGACGTTTGCTTCTCCAGCTTTTACCATTCCTTAGATTCCTGGCTGGCACCCCTTATTTGTCCAGATGGCATTCTCTCCTCTGACCTGTGCTGCCTTCCGCCTACGACTTGTCACACACAGTGTTGCTGCCTGACTGCCTTGCAGCTAGCTCTTCCTGTCACACCTGGAACCTCTGTACCCATGTACCTGGCTGCTGGGGTGGGCAGGGAGGGAAAACAAGAATCCTGTTCCGGCCGCCTTTGCAAGCTTGCTCCGTTTGGACTGAGCTTGCGTCTTGTAATGTTGCTCGCTGTCTGTCTTCTTCTTGCTGATCGATTTTATCGATCAGCAGGGATTTTTGGATACCAAGGCTTGCGCCTCCTTACTCCATCTTCTTGGATTGATTATGTAGTCGTGGGTTAGGATTCTTCATGGTCTGTGTGGACTTGTCACAGTAGGACTGGTTTCGCTGTGATGGGCCACGGTATAGCTACGGCCTCTGTCTTTTATGGGGGTGAGAGACTCCCCCTGCCGAAACCGGTTTGGTTTCAGGCCCGGATCTCCGCCCGACCCCCTGCTGGTTTGTCGCAGCTTGTGTCCTGGGCGGCGTACCCCGGGCTCTGCCGCCCGTCCTGCCCCATTTATATTCATTCTTACGGCTCTGCCGCTTGTTTACCCTGCCAGATTGTTCTTCCCTGCCTGCCACCTGGGGGAGGTAGCCCCTGGGCCGGGTTGCGTGCGCCAACCTGTCGCCCCCTGTCCCAGAGCGAACAGTGGATAGCACTGCAGAATACAAAGGTGAGGTCCTCTACTATGTAGCAGTCCCCAGTGGAGGACACTGCACAACACAAGGCTGATATACACTACTGTGTTCCCTTTCCGCAGCACTGTAGAATATCAGTGTGATGTACTGTGCTTTGCCTGTTGAGGGTGACACTTCTGAATAACAGGGTGATAATGTACCTCTGAATATCACAGTTAAGCACTGTAATCTTCAGACAGTAGTGTACCACACTCACCTTACTGTGGGTGATACTGCAGAATATCAGGATGAAACACTGCTGCATATCCGGGTAATCATGTGTTACTCTGACTATGGATGAAACTGCTGAATGATAGGGTGATGTACTGTACTATGTACCCTGCAGGAAGCCACTCAGGAGAAGAGTGAGATAGTGTAGCACTCCCCATTCATGACAGTGCTGAATGCTAGGGTAATGAAGTGAGACCTCATGCCCACCCCATATGCATGATAGATGAAGGTGAAGTGGCTTTCTACTTCTCCTGTTGCCAGCACTGCTGAATACCAGTGTGACGTTACGTACTGATCAGCTGTGGGTGTCACTGTCGAACATCAGGGAGAAGTAGAACACTAATACATCTGATGGAGACACTGCTGAATTTCAGAGTGAAGTACAGTACTAATTCCGCTATGGTGACACTGCTAAATAGTAGGATGAAATGCAGAACTAAATCTCCTGTGGGTGACATTGTAGTATATCCGGAGTACACAGTGAAGTATTGCACTACTCCTCTTGTGGGTGGCACTGCTATGTGGGTGACGCTGCTAAAGATCTGGTGACGTACTCTAATAATTCCCTAAATCTCGCGTGGCAGGCACTGCTGAATTTCAGGGTGAAATACACTGTAATAACACTACAAGAGTGACACTGGTGCATATCAGGTGAAGTACTGTACTAATACCACTATGGACGTTACTTATGAAGATCTTGTGATGTACTGTAGGAATCCCTCCCCTGCTGCCTGACACTACTGCATAGGAGGGCGAAGTACTTTAATAACCCTGCATGAGTAATGCTGCTGAATATCAGAAAGAGTACTGCACTAATACACTGTCGAAGATCTGGTGAAGTACTGTAGTAACCCCCCTCTGGTATCTGACATATAGTAGACACAAGTACCTATAGACATGAAGAATATTCGCACATAGGCACAAAGAACATGCACACGTATAGGTGCAGCCCCTGAAACCATTAAGATGTAAGAGACGCGGGGCATAACGTGATGCAGAATGAACCAAGGCGCAGCCATTTTCCTAAGTGAAGATGCCGCAGCAGGTTTCAGCATTTAGCAAGGTGTCGGAACCCAAGATGTTAAGTGTATTATAGAAACTCGTGCAGAGCTCAGAACAGTAGCTCACAGCTAGAGCCAAGGGAAGCAAGTAGTGGATACACTGAATGCAGGCACGAGATAACAGTTCCCAGGATGAGGCGTGGTAGACTCCCCAGTTAATCAAGTTTAAGCGCACAAAAACAACCATCAATGTCCGGGTGCACAAGATCAGCACGCCAAAAGCCTAAATAGAAAGTAATGGACCTGCCCCATGAGTGGCTAAAAAGAACACAACACGCACATGAGTTAAAATGGTTATAATTTCATCGCGGACAAAACACTAAAAAACACTCTTTTAAAAAAATAAATATTCAAGGGGTTTTGGGGGGAGGGGTTAGTGGTCCCCCAAACACTGCTTTTTTACACTCTTTTAAAGCCACCTCACCCGACCCATTTTAAGCCTTTACCCCACTACTCTTTATATATTTATTTGATCTTTTCTGTGTTTTTGTCCACTCTGTTATGTACCACTCTGTTTTGTTTGCAATAAAATGACTGGATACCATTAAAACCTTAACATATAGAAGGAAAACAGTAACGCAACACGTGATCCAGATATGAAAAACATGGATTATTAAAGAACTCCCTTAATATGCACACAGCCACCAGACGGCAAACAAGGCCAAGTTCAAAGAATAGAGAAGGCCTCACTGCCTTGGGATGATTAGGAGTATACTTTAATTGAAAGGACAGAGCATGGAAGTCTCTTCCCCCACTTGTTTCTCACTCGTATCTTGACTTCCTGTCACATGGTTCAAGGTTGGTAAGCTAGGCGCCACACCACCCATGATAGATACTGTTGTCCAATTAACTGTCTTTAAAATGATCTATTAGAAATAGTGTGTGTGGTGGGGTGGCTCCAGGTGGAGCCATTAGACAGGTATCCACCAATAAATCAACTAACCCGTAAACATTCGATATGTTGCTCAACCTACTAACCAACCCCAATTCCCTGTAGGTTCTCTAAAATAATCATGTATTATATATATATTATGACACACTTGTGTAACAAAACCAGTTTGAAATGTGAGAGTTACTAGATTAAATGCTTGTATGCTGTCCCAGCTTGGATTCAGTGTTTGAATAAAGCTGGGTTTTGGCGTGCAGCGAGTCTTCCATCATTGAGTATTATTTTGGCTACTCGTGTGCCTGGGGATGCTTCTACATACTAATACTCTGCTGATGATCTGGTGAAATACTGTAGTAATCCCGACAACCCCCTCCACTGCCTGACACTACTGCATATCAGGGTGAAGTACTAAAATAGTCCTGCACACGTAACACTGCTGCCCAGTGTGGCCTTAGGACTGCTGTGGCATGCTGTCTGCAAAGACATACTTTGAAGGGTTTGCAAACAGCAATGAGTTGGTGGTGGGGAAATGTGGTGCTGGGATATGGAAAAACATAACACCCATATATAATTGAACCAAGAATTGCAGAAATAGTATTGGATATTGTTTATATAAATTATGTTACGTTCATGATTTATTGCCAGGATTTAGGTAACAGTTTGGGGTTTGCTCGCAAAACAGACAAGATATGTCTATAAACTGTCCTTTGTTCACCTGTTGGTAGATGTATGTGTATAGGAAAGGGAGGCCGAGCTCTTAGGAGTGGAGTGGGGGATGGGGGAGGGGTCAAAAAACACTAGACATGAAAGCTAGGCCAAGCTCTTGGGAGTGGAGTGGGGGGGGGGTTCAAGAAACACTAGATGGGAACGCTAGGCCAAGCTCTTAGGAGTGGAGTGGGGGGGGTTCAAGAAACACTAGATGGGAACGCTAGGCAAAGTTCTTAGGAGTAGAGTGGGGGTTCAAGAAACACTAGATAGGACAGCTAAGTCAAGCTCTTAGGAGTGGAGTGGGGGTGGTTCAAGAAACACTAGATGGGAAAGCTAGGCCAAGCTCTTAGGAGTGGAGTGGGGGGGTTCAAGAAACATTAGATGGGAAAGCTAGGCCAAGCTCGTAGGAGTGGAGTGGGGGGGTTCAAGAAACACTAGATGGGAAAGCTAGGCCAAGCTCTTAGGAGTGGAGTGGGGGTTCAAGAAACACTAGCTGGGAAAGCTAGGCCAATCTCTTAGGAGTGGAGTGGGGATTCAAGAAACACTAGATAGGAAAGATAGGCCAAGCTCTTAGGAGTGGATTGGTCGGTTCAAGAAAACACTGTCATTTGTAATGAAATGGCTGTCCCAACAGACCTAATTTAATTGCTCTATCTATTGATAATTCTGATAAAATAGTAGAAAAGTAATGTTCTTTAGTGAACTCGAAGTCTCCTTGTGAAAGCTCCCAGAATTGCTGGCCACCATAGACTTACTGGAGTTCTAGGAGTACAGGGGGGTCTTTAAATGTTTATCTAAAATGATATGATATTTTCTGAAGGCCTGCAAGCAAGTCCCGTTCCAGCTACAATCTGGGACCTACTAAGGATGTGGGACCTACTAAGGGCTCAAGCAGCCTTGGATTCATGGCAGAGCGGGGGGTCCTCTTGTTCAGAGAGAGGTTTACAATGACAGCCACTGCAGGAAAGAAGTTTGTGCTTTTCAGCTGCACCATGGCTTGGCCATTTCGTGACCCAGTTCTTTATTTATCCCTTGTGTAGAATTGGAGCCACTTGTCAAAGTCTATACCAAAGAGGCATTAGTTTGTCTCAAAAGCAGCACAATAATGCACCATAGTTGCCAACATGATGCATTCCAATCTGTAGGTGTTTATTCTGTGCTGTTTTTTCTTTGCATTCTGGGACTTGTAGTCCGAAGCAGGGCCTCTCTTTTGGCAGATCTGAAGACTTTGCAAGGAGTAGCAAAAAGAGCTCATCATTGAACCCTAGCTGAAGGTACAGTCTGCTTTACATCTTCCACCAGGTAAGGAAGGCCAGTACCTGCAAAGAGGGAAGCAAGATCTCTCCCCTAAACATCTCCAAGGGAACAAAGGGTGATACAGAATCCAGAGGACCATTCAGCTGCTCCAGAACCGGTAACCAGCCAGCACACAGCGTGCCCTGCTAGGATCTACAGCAAGCTTCCTAGGTGGGAGGTGCCAGAAGGTCCCTGAGCCAATGACATAAGACAAGGCAGCTGCCTGCACACACTCCTCAGCATTGGGCCGTCCACCTTAAAGGATGACACAAGCCCATTGAGGAAGCTGGGAGAAGTGCCTCAATGAGCATCTACTGACGTCTGCCTTAAAGAAGATGTTCAAACCCGTCGAGTTTCTCGAACTGCAACCGACTGCAACATTGAACATTGTCAAGCAGCAGTCACTTAAAGCCATCCGAGACGTCTCGACCAGTGCTGCAGAACCGCCGAACAGCACTGAGACAAAGATTCCTGACCCGAGCTTCTGTGTAGGCCTGTATGCAGCATCTGTCCAGCTTCACTACCGGAACTGTTTGCAGCCTGATACCCACAGCTGTCTCCCATCTTGAACTATGCCACAGAAGCTGCAAAGCACGCTAAAGTTGACTCAATCCTTTCGAGTATCAAGAATACCTACAGCACAATGGTACATTGTGGTTCTCTCCCTCTGGTCCATCCTGGAAGGCCCCTACAGACATTTTGAGACCCATTGCTCCCTTTGTGCTGAAGCCATGTAACCTTAAAGTGTCGTGGCTATTAACCAAACTGACTACCCTCCTGTAAGTATCCAGAGTGCATCGCTTTTCTTACTTTGAAACTGTCCGCTGCATTCCTTTACAGGGTGGGTTGTATTTCGCAGTGTTGCCAGAACTGTCTGTTGTGATAATAAAGTTGATATTTGTATACAGCCTCAACTGGACAGTCCCTTTTATCATTGGGTAATTGCATTTTTGCAGTCTTGCCACGAACCAAACATCCATGACCTTTCAGAAATAAGCCTGCCGTTCCATCCACGTTACCAAAATTGGACAAAGAGGTTTATAATTTGCTTGTGTTTCCAATCTGTTCAGATCCCTTCTGGTGTACTAGAGGTGTGGGGCCGATTGATGGTCTAGAAACTGATATTCATCCCTGGACTACTAGTGCCTCGGAAGTTGATTTGTCACAGCTGGTCTTGCCTCTCCCTGCTTCTGGAAATCCCAGGAAGGTGAAGCGCAATAACCTAGGGCCATGTGCCAGTGTCACACATACACATTTCATTGCTAAAGGATGAATTTTAGAAGTATGCAAGCATGCCCAACCTGTTGGTACAGTTACTGTGAACTGACTGAAAATGACCGACACTGCTGGGAACGGTGGGTGGAGGTGGAGGACGTTTCCCAGCTATGAAGTGTCGCTGATCAGAGACAAACTCAGCAGATGGTGACCCTTTCCCATTGGGACTCAGTCCTTGGTGCACACAGGGTGCACACCATGAAATGCAACACTTATTTTTATTTGTTATTAAGTATACATGGTTTGTTATAAACCTTTATACGTGTGTTATATCATTACATCTACGTAATTAACATGTGTTTAGCATAATCATATATATTTATCAGTCACATATAAAGCATTCATACAATTCCCCTTAACATTCTTAAACAAAATAAAATCTGCTTTTGCATCACACATTACAATTTCATATTACATATTGTATATAGTCTATCAGTTTGTCATAAGTAGATATAGGTTGTTCATAATAATCTGAAATCCAACAATACACTCTTCACCACACAATCGATATCCACCCTTAATAAAGTGTGCAAGTGCGATAGTGTGTTTGTTAGTACCTGAGAACAGTGAGACCCATAGTAATCCAAGCCTAGTTGACTATTATGTCAAGTGCGAACTTCCGAAGCCATCGATCTCTAAGAGAACTTACCTTCTGACACTCCATGACTAGTTGTTCATCTTACATAAGCACCGCTCTCTGTCCTCACGGGACAGCCCTCACCTAGGACCCACTGCCTCTAGGGTGCGTTGGATGTAAGCCTGAATCTCATATATGCTGCTGTAACCCTCCGGAAAGACCAATAAGTAGCCCAGTAACTTATTATTCACTTGTATGTTATCCTGTGTGTAATTATCGTTTGCCTTATATCTTTGTATGACATCACATTCATTGCACCGATCCCATAATGTAACTTTCCTTGAAACCAAGTTAGGGTTCATTGCCAGTTCTTCAAGAGAGTTCCCAATGTTATCCAAAGCTGTTGTACATTCAGAATAAATGTTATTCAGGGCTCCTGGTGTGCCTGCTTAGCAGATGTTACTTAGATCTTCAAATAAGGATTGTTTCACTGGACTTACTACATATCATCACTTTCTTATAGAGGATAATCGAGTCCAATGATGGCAAACACTTAAGAAGGCCACTGGTAGAGACCCAGGAAGCCGAGGACAATGCTTCCATATGAAGCCCTCAAGAGAATACTTCTTGGGAATGTTCAGTACTTCTAGTCCATATGTTAACATCGCTACAGTGTTGCCCCTGTAATAGTCAAGGAGTGGACGCAATCTATAGGCATACTACTTGATATATATTTTGCGCAGTTGCGCAGCTGGTGTGTCAGCTTACCATGAAGCCTCTCTATAATGTTGCCAGGTCTTCTGAGAGAGTATAGGAGGAATCCCAAGTAGACACTATGGTCAACAATTCTCAAAGGAAAACCCCTCTAGACGCCATTTATTTTTGATAATCCTTAAAAAATCCTATGGAATCGCAGCTTGTCAAAGAAGAGTCAAATACACGTGTAAACTGATAGGGGAATAAAGAAGAAATGCCGCAGAGCTGCAGGTCTTCCATGTATAGATTTGGCAAAGTTATGCTGGCAAAATCTGTGGCATTGTATGGTTTTCTGCAGATGTTGCTTGCTTGTCATTTTGTATTCGTTTCTGGTTATTATGTGGTGCTAATAAGCCCCCAACAATTCCATTGGGATACCGCTCAGAGGAAAATGGGGTATGATGGACACAGAGCTGGTATTTGGTTATTTACTCACCAATCGACTATACACAGATCTCCCTCAGATCTCTTTGATCTAGCTTTATCAAACAGTAACACCAGCATCTTTGTTTTAAGTCCCTGTTGGTGTTATTTCAAAGGAGTCTTCTGAGAGTTAATGGCTTAATTGTAGGTGTAAATGTGCTACTAGTGTAAGCAAAATATCTTACCCAGGTGTGCCTTCAGCCCCTTGATTTATAAGCAGTATGTGTGTCCTTGCACTGAAGACCTGTTAAAAACAAACAATGTAAAGCCAATCGTTGTGGTTTTTGTATAGGTGTTATATAGCCATTTACTAGATGCTATAATCACATACCCAGGTCCTCTCACCTATTATGGCCAGGTAGGACTATTATAGCAGAACTTTGAAAATGCCTACCCCATGCCTACACAACAGCCACAACTGTTGGCCTTGCCAATGCTTGCTTTCTCATAGTAGAGGTAACAGCGCATGCGTGTTCCCGCTGAGAAAGACGGATTGAAGTAACATAATTGCCATTTACACATCCAGCTCCTCCTTCCCTGATATGAACATGGTTCTGTGCTTAGGTAATTCCTCAGTAAGGAAGAGCTTATTTGATATGTCATGGTGTATATGTGATGGTATGGAATGCTAGTTGGTGGTTTTAGGGTGTACCTTGTGCCACTGGCACACCCTCTTGACCCTAAGGTTTGATGCAATTAATTCATCACATCCCCCAAGTGGCAGAGGAATTTGAACTGGTGTAGGAAGATTGTCAAACCTTTCCTTGACTTTTAATGATTCACAGCTAGTCAAAGGGTGTTCCAATGAGTGTTTAGCGCTAGCGTTGTTGAGTGCCTTGGTGGAGCCCAGCAATCAACTTTCGTAGCTCATCGCTGATGGTTCTTGCACAGATGTTCAAGAGTCTGTTTTGAGCTATTGATGACCCCTGTGTGACCCTAGTTAGTTTAGGCCTCCGAAGAAACTCAAGGGTACATAGGACAACATAGGAGTGCACGCTGGTATTAAGCTTAACCATTGCAGCTCTGAGGCAGACACCCAAGCCCCTCCGAATCTCTTATCCAGAATGGAACTCTTAGTCAAGGCTGTCAGTGCCAGCGTAGCGGTCCAGGAGGAAGGGCGGCAGCCATCAACTCTTCATGGTGGAGAGAAGGTTGCTCCCCTCTGAGATTAGAGCAGTTCCCTTATCAGGTGGTGGACATGCACCTCTGGGCCCAGTATCGGTTGGTTCCAGGACATGCCGGCAATGGGCTGTTGCACTTTTCTCAAAATGTTCAAGCCGAAATTGAGGTTGGGGTGAGATATTGATTGGAGGGAATTTCAAGCAGGGTGGCTAACTATGGACCTTACATTTAGGAAGGAGTTCAGGAAGTGAAAGAGTGCAGAAGGTGGGGTTATTCAGCAGTGTTTTAGATGATCAAGATGGGACAGGGGTTTTCACAGCTGCTCAAGAATCCATTGATCACACAAAAAGATCATCAGCGCCACAAGCTTGTGGAAATGGCAGAGGAGCACTATACAAATCCCACATAACGTGAGATAACTTAGTGGGTTAATTTTCTCCACTGCATTTGGGAAGAACATATTAAGATGTTGACTAGTTGTTTAAGTAGCTAACTAGAGCCTGACCTTGATGCCCCAGTGGAAATGATCAGAGAAGTGGAAATGATCAGAGAATTGCAAATCATCAGACTAGTGGAAATGACAGAGAAGTAAGCAAGGATACCAGCAATTTGTCCAAAACGTAATTTTTTGCAGATTGTATCCAATGAAATAACTCTGCATAGGACAGGCTGAAGGCAGCTCAGAATGTATGCTTAATTGTTGGACTTTCCTGTGTCCTTTTAGAAGAGTGTGCTTATCACTTGGACGGCAGTAAGCAGATGGATACATTGTGTTTTGATTTAGTTTTCATTTGCTCTTTTGTCACATTCAGAGCATGTTTTCCTTCATTTAAGTTACCCTTGGCTGTCATGTGTTTAGTGATGGCGCAGATCGGCTGCGAACCATCGATTTTGTGCTTGGAATTGTGGTGCACTGTGGGGTGACGATGGAGTTCGTGATGTTGGACATGGATTTGTTATAATTGGCGAGAAAAGATGTGTGAAGCCTTCTGGCGGTGGCTGGGTGGCACACGGCGGCTTCTAAGGGTGAGTCAGACAATTGTCTTTTTAAGATGAATAAGTTATAGAAATGTGTTAGTTTATTTTGGGATGACTTATTAAACACATAATTACGCAATTATGTATATGTTCACCACGGGCTAGAAGGAGGGATTAGAGTGTGTATGTTCTGTAAATAAACATTGTGCGCATCCTCAGCATAAATATATATATAAATATCAGTGTAGCGCTTAATACTGGGATAGTCCATTTGTAAGCACTTTGGTGAATTGGAAAACCACAGCACATTGTGATTAAATGATGTGCCCAAGATCGCACAATGTGGTCAAGTGGGTGGGCCAGGATCAGCTGAACACGTATTCACTAGACATCAGCTACATTCTTAGGAAGCATAATGCATTTTCTGCCAAGATTTCAGCCGGTGCCAAGACACTGGAGCTTGAAATCAACAGCTCTCAGGTGTTTCCGAAATGAGAAGCAAGGATACGTCACATTCTAAGCCGTGGTCTCAGAGTTTGGCGGGCGCGGTGGACAATATGAAAACTATATGCTGGGAAAGGGGGGCCACATTGACTTTTAAGAACATGCTGGAAGGGGATGGTGAGATGTCCAGGCATTTGATACAACCATGCTTCATGTATGATACATATTTACTGGGAGATGCACAATCGCTTTACAGTGTAATGGCAGGACATGATAACGTGTCTCTTGGTTCTGTTTTGGGTAGGCCTTGTTGGTTCAGATGGTATTGTGTTCTTAATCCTGAATTGTAAGATGGACCATAACAGGGGGCGCAAAGAAGCAGTGTGATGGGAGAGGTGTGGGGCATGGTAAAGCAGGATGTGGGAGAGGAGGCCAAGACATGTATACTGTCATTCAGTACGGTTTGAAGCTTTCATTCTTTCAGGATGGGAGGCTGGGTTGTTCCTTTACAAATGTTTTGTGGATGCTACAATTACTTGACCTCAATACAAGTTGAGGCCATCAACTAGTGCTGCCAACATTGCAGAGTCATAGAGCAATGGAAGCCCTTACTTTCTGAATGATCCCGTGCTTCGAACCACCCACGATCACACCAACATTAAAAAACGACTTTCACTGGGTCATTACGCCCTGCTTTCCCGCCCAGTGCCTCCATGCTCTCATGAGTAGGGTTCAGACTCGCAGACGGACCAGCCTACAGCAGATCTGGGACTTTTCTGTAGGCCTCTGAAAGGGCCGTAGAGCTTGGACAAGGCCTGATGCATGTCACGAAGTGCGACAGTCTTTTCTGTGAGGAAAGGACTGTCGTTTACCTGGGCAGGAAATAGAATTTAGTAACTGTGGGATCCCACGAGCCATGGGGGAGTATGGGGGGTGGTTTAGGAGGGTGGGGTTGTATTTACTTATTTAATTGTTTTTTTAATAACGTGCCTAATACCGTACCTGAGTTTGGTTCTTATTCGCAGATCCGGGATTCGAACCTCTGTTGCTCTGCGTGGTATAAATACACCCCCATGAATAAACCTTTACATTTAGTAGATGAATGAATACATTATTAAAGAAAGTGTGAACGCTTCCTATAATGTCACTAGCACATTAGAAAAGGACCACATCTTCATATTTTCTGCAGAGTAACACCTTGACAGGAATATACACACGTGTTCTAGCCAGACGTTCCAGTAGTCTAGTGGGTCTATAGTCCCCTGACTCTGCTCCTAATGACTCGAGTTCGAAGTCGGTTCTCGGCAACAAAAGCAGAGCGATCCCATTAATGGGCGCGCGCACAGCTATCCCTGATGAGCAGCGGCCTTCAATGCGTGTGCTTCCTACTTTGCCCACAGCTGCTTTGTTACCTTGTCTGTATGTATGTATGTATTTAGTTTTTTATATAGCGCCGATAGCCCACAGGCATCAGGGCGCTTGTACATAAAACACTGCTCCTGCAAGACCAAAGACAGACAACACGTATGGGACGAACAAACGGTACAGCTAGCTAATAAGCGACACGAACTCTGACTAGGACCTGCGCCCACGGATTCTTATCTAAAGAGGTATGTCTTCAGCCTCTTCCTGAAGACTGGGAGACTGGCTTCGGACCTAAGTGATTCAGGGACGCTGTTCCACAGTTTGGGAGCCAGCACGAGAAAGGATCTACCCAACCCTGTTTTTAGCTTAAACTTGGGCACAAGCAGAAGACATTTTCCACCCGAGCGAAGGTTTCTGGTGGGGTTGTAGGGTCTTAAGTGTGTTCTCAAATAGGAAGGCGCTGAGCCATACAGGCATTTATGAACCAAGCAGAGGGCTTTGAACTTAATGCGCTCCTCTACCCTGAGCCAATGCAGCGCTAGCCTCTCTTCAGTAACATGGTCTTTCCTTTTCAGATTTTTTACTATTCTGACCGCATTGTTCTGGATCACCTGACAACTAGATAGATCCTTGGAAGTGGCCCCCAGCAGCAGGGTGTTCCCGTAGTCTAGCCGTGAGAGAATGATGGCTCTGGCTAACGTTGCCCTGTTTGCTTCATTAAGCAATGGTTTGATTGCCTTCATGAGCCTAAGATAATAAGCTAAATTTTTTTGGAGGAAGTTAGTTTGGGCGTGAGAGTCGACAACTGAATCGACCATCATGCCTAGGGTCTTCACCTTAGGGACCACTTGGATAGTGGCATTTTTAATTTGAAAAGAGCTGTACTCTGCTCCCAGTTTCTCCAACTGACGACTGGAGCCAAACAACATCAATTCTGTTTTGGAGTCGTTCAGGCACATCCAATTTGCCTGCATCCAGTCGTCAATTAGCTTATAAACCTTGGTAAGCGTTTCACTATCTGTGGCGTGGTTCCTACCCCCCAACTCCAATATGAGTTGGGTATCATCTGCGTAGTTGGTAAATGACACTCCGGCATTCACCAGAAGGGTGCACAGAGTGCGCATGTAAATGTTAAAGAGCATTGGGGATAGGCTAGCACCCTGGGGCACTCCGAATAAGATGTCGCAAGAATCGGAGAAACTATTACCCCAGTGAACTCTCGCTTGGCGGTTGGAAAGAAAGGATAAGAGCCAGTCAATAGCTCCCTCCGAGCAACCAACGCTCTCCCTAAGCGCCTTGATAAGAAGACTGTGATCCACTAGATCGAATGCTGCGCTGAGGTCCAAAAGCATCAGCATCCCCAGTTTGTTATCGTCCAGCATCGTCAACATCTGATTCTGCAGATCTAGCATAGCTGTTTCGGTGCTGTGAGATGCTCTAAAGCCGGATTGTTGTTGGTGTAGAATCTCCTGTTCTTCAACATAGTGTTGGAGCTGTTGTGTAGCTACCCTGTCCAACAGTTTGAGAACAAAATTTGAATTGGTGATGGGGCGAAGATTAGCGGGATCCTTGGGATCTAGTCCCGCTTTTTTGACGAGAGGAGTGATGGTAACTCTCTTCAGATCTTTAGGTACCATACCCTCCTGAAAAGACGCGTTCACTATTCTCCGGAGGATGGGAGCAAATAAGACCTTGTGTTGTAGAATAATGCTGGGGGGCAGGACATTTTCTGCGCAGGTCGTAGGTTTCATGTTGTTCAATACCTCTAGCATATGTTCTTCTGAGATGGGGTCAAATTTAAAGAGTTGTTCCCTGACCGGTGCATTCCCTTCAGTGGGGTGGATCTCCTGATTGTGGGTGGATCTAGCTTTGATAATGTTTTGCCTCGCCTTTTCTATTTTGGCTTGAAAGGCACTAAGTACCATGTTGCAGTCCTCCTTAGATGGAGTGAAAGGGGGAGTGAGAGATACGGGTTTTTCTATGCTTTTCAAAATGTTGAAGAGTTTGCTTGTGTTGTTATCAGCATGCTCAATTTCGGTATTGAAGAAGTTAGCCTTAACTGTCTTGATTTTCTCTTTATATTCCCTATCCTTCCTTTTCCAGCTTGCTTTACTATCCACCGATTTATCTGATATCCATTTTCTTTCCAGGATCCGTTTTTCCTTCTTCAGTAGAAGAAGCTCAGGTGTGTACCATTTTTGGTTGTTGCTATTCCCCCTGGTTAGTTTGGTGGTGAGAGGCGCCTCAGTTTCTACTAACTCGACTAAGTGTTTGTTATATTTCTCTAATAGTTCGGTGCAAGCGTCCTGATCCTGAAAAGAGCGCCAAATTTTCTCCAAGCAAGGCTTGAGCTGAAATTCATTTAAGTTTTTGAAATGTCTGATTTCTGCCTTAATATGGGGATTTTGCTTGTGTGTATAGCATGGCAACTTAAGTTTGGCTAATATCAAATGATGATCACTCCATATGCAGGGAGTAGTGCTGCAGTTTTGTAAGAGGATATTGTGACCACACAGCCAGTCCAGCTGGTTTCCCTGGGGGGTGGTAGGATCTTTATTGAGGACTTTAAAGTCGAGATTATTCAAAGCTTTCTCCAGTGCTATGGCCCCTTTGTCTCTCTTGTTACCACGCCAGAGGTTCCAGTCTCCCATGACGATCGTGGACACGTTAACCGATCTCAAGGAGTTTAGGTGGGAACAGAGTTCCAGTGAAAAATCTGAGACCAATGATGGAGGTCTATAGATAGCTATAAGATTGAGACAATTGTTGGGGGAGAAAATTAGTTTAAGATGTAGTGCTTCGCACCCGCTAAAGCCTATAGATACCTTGAAGAGTTTGAGACTGTTCTTGGCAGTAATTGCTACTCCACCTCCCCTGCCCCGTACTCTGTTGTCGTAATAAATAGTGTAATCTGCTGGAACGGCCTGCTCGCATGTGGGTCCTACAGGGTCTTTGAGCCAAGTTTCTGTTATGCAGAGAATGTCGAAATTATGGCAGGATATCATGTCTTTAATGTTGATGGCATGTTTGGTTAGGGAGCGTGTATTAAGCAGACCAATGTTCAGGCACGTCCATTTCTCCGTACCGTCCCTAAGGGTATCTACAGGCGTGTTCCCCACCCTTTCATGACTGTTGGCCTCCTCCCCCTCCGCCCGACTCCCCTGTGTGACTACAGCTGGTACATGCATGTCACAAGCCCCCACTTACCGAGGTACTAGGGCACCAGGTGAGTTTTGCAAGCCCGTAGGTCCGCTAGGAGAGATAGAGGTCCCAACGTGAGGTTGCGCCGAACGCCCGTACGTCCGGCCACGGACCGGCACAGACCGGCTTGCCCCCTTCGCGCCGGCGCGTTCGCGCCGGGTTTAAACTGATAAGGCAGCCTAAAACTACCAGGCTGCTGGGATGTGTAGTTCCACAACCCAAGTAGCGCTGGTAGGGAACAATCAGAATGCAGTCAAACTGCGCAAATGTAAAACAGTCCTGACCAGCAAACACACTGCAGCAAACACACTGTTAATAAAATGCACTTAAAATGTCTTTAAAACACACTGATAGTTTTATAAATGGAAATTCTAAAACAAAACTGAACGAAAGTTACCGAAATCGGCGAAATACGGCGGCGTTTTTTTAAAAATACAATCCTTTTCAGGCCAGCTCCTTTTCATCCCAATCTGTCTTTTTTTTTAAACTATGGCGTTCCACAGGTCACAATCCTGTCTCTCTTCCCACCCCCAGGACCATTGGTGGAAATGGAAAAAATGTGGTGGGGGAACCCACAACACAAGGGCTGGAGTGGGGGAGGAGTTTAGTGGGGGCGGTGCCCGAGGGGGTGTGGTCTATAGGGGGCGGGGCTCGTAGTGGACATCCAGCAATGCTGGAATACGTTAAAAAAAAAAAAAAACGCCCGCGACGGCAGCATTGCCTTTTACCACGGCTTTGGCACTGGTGTGTAATGCGCAATGCTCAGTACATGTACAATCAGTTGTACATGTATAGCGAGCATTGTGCATTACTCACCAGTGCCAAAGCTGCGCTTTTTAAAATGTTTTATTTATTTATTTTACTATTCCAGCGCGTTTCCTGGTCTTGGGCAGCTGACACTGGCCGGATCCCGAGATCCGGCTCCATATCTGGTACAGGATCTCGGATCCGCCGAGAGCCGCCCCAATGACCAGCTCTGCCCAGGACCCAAGTTGAGGGAACACGCGAGTGTATGGCATACACCCACTTTTTCAGAGCGTCCTCTTAGCTATTTGAGGAATAAAAAAAATGGGTCTCATCAATTAGTGTAGTGCGTTGGGCCTGCTTTAAACGGCCAAAGTGAGGTTTAGTGCAAATACACTTTCCCACAATATAGCTCTCATGAAACCTGTAAAATACTGCATTCGGATTTCCCCAGCTTTTTTGGTCTACGAGGTGCACACTTTTTATATTTTGGTAGAAACGCTATAGAAAAATCTTCTCCGGGGTTATTTTTCGGGTGTGTATGGTTAATCTTGTGAGAGACCTGCGTGTTTGTCCAGTGCACGTTCTTCGATTGGGAAAGAACAATTGAGTGAAAGCAGAATATTTAACTTAAACATCTGTTTACTTCCTGTAAGGACACTTGCCTCCCTGGAGCTGAGAACCGGCTCCCCAATCCTGGGAAATCCGTGCGCACCTCCATTTATCACAGAATTCTGCCGTGTTTGTGTTTTCCGCTGCCGTGCGTTCGTGTTTTCCGCTGCAGTGCATTGTGTTTTACGCTGCCGTGCGTTCGTGGTTTACGCTGCCGTGCATTGTGTTTTACTCTGCCGTGCGTTGTGTTTTACGCTGCTCTGCATTAGTGTTTTACGCTGCCGTGCATTCGTGTTTTACGCTGCCGAGCGTTTGTGTTTTACGCTGCCGTGCGTTCGTGTTTTACGCTGCCCTGCATTCGTGTTTTACTCTGCCCAGCGTTCGTGTTTTACGCTGCCGTGCGTTCGTGTTTTACGCTGCCCTGCATTCGTGTTTTATGCTGCCCTGTGTTTGTTTTACGCTGCCCTGCATTCGTGTTTTATGCTGCCGTGCGTTGTGTTTTACGCTGCTCTGCATTAGTGTTTTACGCTGCCGTGCATTCGTGTTTTACGCTGCCCAGCGTTTGTGTTTTACGCTGCCGTGCGTTTGTGTTTTACGCTGCCCTGCATTCGTGTTTTACGCTGCCCAGCGTTCGTGTTTTACGCTGCCGTGTTTTACGCTGCCCTGCATTCGTGTTTTATGCTGCCCTGCGTTTGTTTTACGCTGCCCTTCGTTCGTGTTTTACGCTGCCCTGCGTTCGTGTTTTACACTGCCAGAGCCCGGATCTGACCATAGTCGCTAAGTTCTGAGGCGAGACACTTCCCCCCACTAGACCACTTAAGAGTCTAAGCATGACCCCTGTTAAATCCCTTGTTACTATTGCACTGTACAGGAAATATTGATGTGCGATTTTGGGGGTTTAAAAGGTGTGGCCATTTTCTATTTGCTGACAACATTATAAAGACTTTTTCCAGGTGTTCATGATTCATCTTCTGAGAGGCAAATGTTTATGGGGTGACTAAAATGCCTGTCCTACATGCCCCGCCCATTCCTCACCCCCTGCTGCACCCCGCCCCCCACACGCTAGGTAGAATCCCCCAGTAAAAAAAGGCAATTTCCACCTCCATTGCTGATCTACCTCGCGTCCTTTCTCTATGCCCCCCCATGCTGTGCCTATTTGTTCGCTCCTTGCCCTTGGTATTTTATTTCGTGGTACCCCTTTTCTTACCTCCCGCCTCCCCCTAACCACACAGTTAACCCTGACACCTGATTATCCGCCTGTTACGTGCACAGTACTAGAATCTAGACTCACCTCTGCTGAGTTGATCACTGTCCTGCTTTTCGTGTCTTTTCCCCACCTGTGCTTCCCTCGCATTACCCTCGACCGCCCCCTTCTCTATTCACTTCTAACCCACCATCCTTCTCCTTCTCAGCCCTTGTCTCGCTGCACCATCTTCTCAGTCCCTAGTTCCTGTCTCCTTCACTGTCTCGCGCATCCATCTTCCTGTCCCTCAGGTTTCAATGGCATCCTTCCTCTCTGCTCCTAGCCGCCCTCCTTCCCCTTGAGCCGCCCTTTCTCTTTGCTCCTCAGTTTCGCCCCTAATGTATTCCATCACGTGTCTCCCGCATCCTTACTTTCATGCCCCATCTTGCTACCTCATGGCATTCCCTTCCCTTCTCTTTCTGGCTGCCTTTTTTGCTATTTCGAGTCTCTCTTCTACTCCCTTTCTTTTCTCCACTTATATACATGCATTGCTCCTTTTTGCTATTTTCTCATCTCTCCTCTATCCCCATTCCTCCCATATCTCCTCTCACTTGTCATCCATGTGCCCTACTTTCTCCCTATGTCTCCTCTAGTCCCTCTTCTTTGTCCCATTTCCTGCTGTACGTTATGGTCACCCCTTCTTCTATACTGTTTCCCTTCTCATTTTCCGCTCTTCGTTCTTCTCTTCAATCCTATTTTCCCCTTTTCTTTGACTTTTTTGTCACTCTTGAACCTTCAGCAACTTGATTCATGTATCTTCTTGGCACCGAAGTCCTGTTAAAAACAAGCACTGACAAAGGCAACGTTTTGGTTTGAGTTGTTAAATAGATATTTGCCAGATTCTGGCATCATATGCTAAGGTATTTCCGCTATTGTCCAGCTGTTGTAATCTTATCATCGGGTAGTACCATTATATCATTGCCTAGCAAATGCCTATCCCATAGCTACACAAATGCACACACTGTTGGCTTGGCCAATGCTTATTTGCTTTGCCTCATGTGCTTAGTCGCTCACCTCTCTCCGTCGCCGCCCATTCTCAGCCCCTCTTCATATTGTCCCTCTCACTTGCCATTTCTCCTCTCCTCCTTCCCTCTTCCTCTACGCTTTTTTCCTTTCCCCTGCCCCCATCTTCCCTCTTCGCACCCTCTATCTTCTCCGGCCTCCTTCCTCGTCCCACCCCCCATATCCCGCATCCACTCTCTTTCTGTGGTTTATTGCTTTTTTAAATCTCCCATAACCCAGCGTGAAATCTCAGGGACTCCTAATCTGCCTGTTTTCCAGCTGCGTCATCACGGCTGCAGTAGCGCTGATCGAGATAAACCCCTCAGCACACGGTGTGACACGGAAGGACAAACCCGGGGGAGTGGGGCGGGCTGAGGGACTCATTATTATCCTACCCCTCTGGGAAGGTTCCATCGTCTCCAGCCGCGACAGGTTTGATTAATTGCCCTGACGAAATGTATATTTTAGAGCTGTTCAAACCTTAAGGTGATTACAAGTTCTCCTGCAGCTGCAGTGTCCCTCGTGTGGGGCTGGGCGGCGCAGTACTGGCACAGCAAGAGACAGCCTCTCATATGTAGGGTTCAGGGTTGGCACAGGCAGAGATAGACTCTCACGTCTAGGGTTCAGGGTTGGCATAGGCAGAGAGGGCCTCTCACCTCTAGAGTTCAGCGTTGGTACAGGAAGAGAGAGTCGCTCATGTCTACGCTTCAGACGTGGCACAGGAAGACAGAGATTCTCACCTCTGGGGTTCAGAGTTGGCACAGGTAGCGAGGGCCTCTCACCTGTGGGGCTCAGGGTTGGGACAGGCAGAGAGGGCCTCTCATGTCTAGGCTTCAGACTTGGCACAGGAAGACAGAGTCTCATCTCTAGTGTTTAGGGTTGTCACATGAAGAGAGGGCCTCTCACCTCTGGGGTTCAGCTCTAGGGTTCAGAGTTGGCCCAGGGAGAGAAAGCCTCTCACCTGCAGGGTTCAGAGTTGGCACAGGAAGAGAGAGCCTCTCACCTGTAGGCTTCAGGGTTGTTACAGGGAGAGAGAGCCTCTTACCTCTAGGGTTCAGAGTTGGCACAGGATGAGAGAGCCTCTCACCTGTAGGGTTCAGGGTTGTTACAGTGAGAGAGGGCCTTTCACCTCTAGGGTTCAGAGTTGGCACAGTAAGAGAGAGCCTCTCACCTCCAGGGTTCAGAGTTGGCACAGGGAGAGGGAGCCTCTCACCTCTGGGGTTCAGCTCTAGGGTTCAGAGTTGGCACAGGGAGAGAGAGCCTCTCACCTCTAGGGTTCAGAGTTGGCACAGGGAGAGAGGGCCTCTCACCTCTAGGGTTCAGAGTTGGCTCAGGAAGAGAGAGACTCTCACCTGTAGGGTTCAGGGTTGTTACAGGGAGAGAGGGCCTTTCACCTCTAGGGTTCAGAGTTGGCTCAGGAAGAGAGAGCCTGGCACTGGAGGAAGACCGCCGCCCATGTCTAGGGCTCGATGTTGGCAAGGGAAGAGAGCCTTCCTAGTGTTGAATATCCCAGGGGCCTATCACAGAGACACAGAGCCTCTTCTTGGGTTCATGGTTGGCACAGGGACTGAGAGCCTCTCTAGCTAGTGTTCAGGGTTGGCACAGGGACTGAGAGCCTCTCTAGCTAGGTTTCAGGGTTGATTGTCTCAGGAGCCTAGCACAGGGCCATAGAGCCTCTCACCAAGTTGGTTCATGGTTGTCTCAGGAAAAGAGAGCATGTCACCTCTAGGTTCAGGGTTGTCTCAGAAAGAGCGAGCCTGTCACCTCTTGGTTCAGGGTTGTCTCAGAAAGAGGGAGCCTGCCACCTCTAGGTTCAGGGTTGTCTCAGAAAGAGCGAGCCTGTCACCTCTTGGTACAGGGTTGGCAGAGGAAGAGCGAGCCTGTCACACTAGGGTTCAAGGTTGGCACAGGAACAGAGAGGCCCACCATTTATAGTTTAGGGTTAGATGTCTTAAGCGCCTATCACATTGATATAGAGCCTCCTACTCTAGGATTCATGGTTGGCACATGAAGTGAGAGCCTCTATCTAGGGTTCATGGTTGATTGTCTCGGGAGCCTAGCACAGGGTCCCAAAGCATCTCACCACTTTGGTTTGCTTTTGGCTCAGGAAAAGAGAGCCTGTCGCCTCCAGGGTTCAAGGCTGGTGCAGGATAAGAGATACCCTCTATCTAGGGTTTACTGTCTTGTGGGCCTTTCACAATGGCATAGAACCTCTACCTCAGTGGTCTTCAAACTTGTCTGGCCTAAGCCCCCCCCTCCCCTGAGCAAAATGGGTGTAGGCCAGGCAACCCAAAAATGCCAAATGGACAGTAAGTTCAAATGGCTAGGAACTCTTGTGCCCCGTCACCGCACCCTACTCCCAGTATAGTCCCTGGGCTCCCCCACCTGCTCCCATCACAGTCTCTGGGCTCCCTCATTCCATTCCTATCCAGTTCCTGGGCCCTCCCCATGCCCCACAGACCCTGAGCTCTCCCCACCCTGCTCCCACCACTATCCCATGGCTCCCGCCCATCCTGCCCTCACCAAAGTCCCTGGGCTCCCCCCACCCTGCTGCCACCACAGTTCCAGGGCCAGTGGTGGCTGGTGAATGTTTTAAGTGGAGGGGCATACATATTTCCCCGAGATATGCCATAGTGACTGAGGGTAGCGAGGGATCCCAAGCCAATCACAGGGGTTCAGGGGGTTTTCCCCCTGGGATCAAACAAACAAAAAATTGGTTAAAATGTTGCATTTTAGAGCATACATTTGTAAAATAAAAGTTGGTAAAAATACAAACATTTTGCAAACCGCTGTGGGGGACACAGGGGGCAGGCATGGCATTTTTTTACTGGACACCTATGATAGATATCCAGCAAAAAGAGAGCATCCCTGTCCCCTGGGCGCCACAGCACCTCAGAAGGAGAGTTGATTTTGGCAGGTGGGTAGGGGGATTGTGCAGCAAAGGCATTTATAAAATGCCTTTGTTGGACAAACCTCCTTTCCCCCTCTACCCACCACTCGCCAAAATCAGCTCAACAGAGAGACACACACACACACGCACACACACACACGCACACACACGCACACACACGCACACTGTAAGAAGATTCAATTCAACACTACAGCTAAGTCAATGCCTAGTCTGGGATACTGAATGGAAACCCTTATTGATATATCTTTATGTCCAGTTCATGAGTTCTGGATGACTACCCCTATATAACACCCCTCTCTTAGAATCCCCCTGACCCCACTGAGCCAAGAAGTAGTTCTGTTTTGCAAGTTTAAAAGGTTTATTTGAGAAATAAGACAAAATATAGATACCACGCTTTTATAATAAATTAATAATCGATATCGCCCTTATAAATATAATGTTAATCAACAATGGGTAATCTGACACTAGCACACTTCTTTATAATCAATGAGGAGTTAGTATAGGATGGATCAAGTAGCAAAAATACTTTTATGATTTCAAGGGAAAAGCAATGAGGAATAAAATGCAGTACAGAAATACTTGAGATGATTTTAGCAAAAGATAATATAATCACTTTTTCTCTGGCAATTCACCCCCCTCCCCTATGCAATGTAAGACATGGAAGTAGATGGAAAGTGGAGCACACAGTTTTCAGGAATGCAATCAAATACAATACGAAATTCAGTTCCCCCCCAGCAAGCTTAGAGAAAACCGGTATGAGTTTTAAAACACAGGTCCAAGTGCTTTGAATGTGTTGAATATGCTGAAATATGCTTAAAATGCTTTTAATTCCCTTTAGGAGGCTCAGGGTGAGTGAGAGATACTTGGGGTGAGTTCAGGCTCACTTTAGCAATGATTCAGAGATGGTGATTAAGAGGCAAACAAATTTTTAGCAATGAAAGCAATGACTGCTGATGGTTACACGTGGCTGGATTTTTAACCAAATCGCAAATCGCGGTAAAATTCGCGAGTGCGTGAATCGTGATTACGGCAAAAGTATAAGGAGTAGCAAGTCAGTTCGTTGGAAAGCTGAGATTCTAAGCTTTCGTTCCTATCCCAAACGGTTCCAGAGATACGGACGATTAAATAAAGGTAGTTTTTCGGATTTAAAGTAAATTCAAAATGACAGGTGACAGCTTGCAGCTTCAGAATTGACAGGTGACAGTTGTGCAGCTTTAAAAATGACAGATGATACGATTTCTAGGAGGCAGTTCTACTTAGGTTAAAATAGTTTGGATTAGATTATTTTAACTAAGAGATTGGTTCTGCACAGTTCTGCTAGGTACTCACAATATAAATTTGAAATAGGCCTTGCCACGGATCTGGTCAGGTTTTGGACTGGACTCCGGTTCTGGTCTCGGCACTTCACAGTGATCTGGGTCAGCTCTCTGGTTCTGCTCACAGCGGTCTGGGTCACTCTGGATCTCTGGTCTGGTCTGTCCGGATACAGCGGTCTCTGCACGGCTCCTGGATCTCTGCACTGGTCCTGGCAAAAGTTCTTGGCAAGGGATTCAAGCAGCTCGCCCGGCTGTGAGTAGCTTGCAATGATTTGAGGCCTGCTGCAGAGAACTCAGCTTGTGGTTTTAGGCCTCTGATTTAGGTTCTAAAGTATAAGTTCTAGGTTCTGGAGTATGTAGCTGGAGTCAGTCTAGAACTGGTATCTTCTGGATGTTGTGTGGTCCGGCAAAACGCTCCGCAGCAACTGGATTTGAATGTCTCTACCTGTCCCAGCAGTCTCTTTTTATGTGTTTTGAAAATGGATGTTTGCCTGGGCCTAGCTAAGCCTGCCCCTCTCTACTTGTCATTGGCCCAATTCTCCCCTCTCCCATGATTGGGGGAAGGAAATGTGAGTCAGAGTGATGCTGTAGGTTTTATGGGTCAGAGGATCCTCCCCTGGTCAGTTTGCCCACAAATCTATATTTGATTCAAATACATCCTTCCCAGATATACAATTAGTTGAATTTACATGTGCACATTATATATTCCTTATGGTCCATGCTTGTCCGCCTCTGATCTTCCTGGGGGCTTGCATTCAAAAATGACAACATTTTGCGCTTTTTAACTGGTTTTGCAATATCGGACATTTAACCAAATTTACACACATGTGCACAAGGAGTATGGACATTAATTGATGAAGCGTCAGATTTTTAACATGCAGACATTTGGAGTGAGACCCTATTTTCCGCTAGCAACCCCCCAGAATACACCACAGGGTCCTAACGCATCTCAAAATGTTCACAGAAAAATCACAAAAATAATGATATTACTTATATAATTCTGACAAGTCTGCACTTTGAGTTATCTATCTTTTTAAAATTATGCCCTGGTCAAAAAGGGGTGTGGCTTCCCACATCACAGGGTGAAATAACTGGTTTATCCTCTTCCCCCAAGCTCAGCTGCTAGCAGAGGCACTGCCCCTCCCAGTTTCCCCTAAGAGGAAGCCACTTTACAGCCCCCCAATATAACATTTGCCTGAGAACAGGACAGGCCTTTGTTCATCTCCCTGTAGTTCCCAGCTGCTCCACCCCTAATCTAATCAACAGGGCCATGTGACCTCAGGATGCAGCCAGGCCTGGCAGCCAGGCCTGGGAACACAGCTGTTGATCCAGTATCAACTCCTGTCGGGGGTAGTTGTCAGGCAGAACTCAGTTTCATTAAGCCAGGTTTCAGCTAAATGTCACTTTTTGGTCCCAGTTTTCTACATTCAAATCAAACTGACAATTTTTACATATACATTAAATAATTACTTCCTTCAAGTCATTTCAGAATATAGTTTTACATTGTATCCACCTATTAGCAAGTCTTTCCTTGGTCTGGTTTTGTTTCATTTGTTCAGTTTTACACAAAAGTCTGGTGGTTTTAAAACGCCGGCTTTCTGATAGTGGTGAGTACTGGTAATGCAACCATTTTTGGGATTAAGAAAATGAATTCCCCACAAGAAGGTTGTATCTTTGGAGTGGTCTCGTGCCAACTGCGCAGTTCTCCTATTCTGGCGTGAATGTGGGCGGCGATAGCTCATCCCCACATCCACCCAGTTTATTGATTTAGTTTGTTCTGGGATAGAATAATGGGCGGCGACAGCTCATCCCCACATCTACCCAGTCTATTGATTCAACATGGGTCAAAACCCATGACAACACGTACACACACACACACCCCAAGCACTCTATCATTCACATGAACACATATCACCATGCACTTCCTCATAACACAAGCATCAGGGATGTCATTTAGGGGTCGCCAGAGGTCGCAATTGCTCTTTACTTCTGGAGTGGCTGGCTTTCTTGTTCAGGCCCCTTAAAAAAAATAAGAAAAATAAGAATGGGAGTGCCACAAGTCTAACACTTTCAGCGCTGACCCTAAATAAGAAAGAATAGGAATACCAAATAATGTGTCTTTCTGGAATTCTATACAATAATTGCTAGACTCATTAAAGGTTTATTTCAGGCACACTTCAGAGGGTGATCCACTGATTTAGTCTGTTCTTAAACGCCTCAACTCAGCCTTTCATCCTTCTGAGGTCGATAAATGAGTACCAACACAGGTTGGGTGATATTGGGTGTCTATTTTTTCTATATAAAGCGCTTAAGCGTAAGTGCTATATAATAATACATCATTATCATTTGGTCATGGATGTCTGCTTGCATTCACAGTAATTTGGTAATGTGGGCCTATACACAGTGATCTTAACGATACATATAGCGATCCTTTCTTGTATGAAATGTACATCACATTATAGTGATATCATAACCGTATTTTTCGTAGTGTACAATGCTATGTGACGCCACTTCCTGTTTTGTCGACGGGTGAAAGGTCGTGTTCCATCGCTTCCTGCGATATCACTTCGGGGTGGGGGTAAAATGACATTGCTTCCTGTGATGTCATTATGGGTCAAGGGTCGTGTGACGTCACTTCCGCTACCCCTGGCATTTTGGTGAAATTACATCCCTGACAAGCATACACACATCCATACACATATCAAATAAAAAAGAAATGAACATAAACATACGTTCTGCCCCAGTCCTGAGGTTTCCTCCCCAGCACTCCAGCTCCTGCATCATCAACAGGAAGGAAGAGCTTCCTGGTTTCTGCACATGCGTGCAAGAGCCTGGATGTGGATGTTCAAACGTCCCGCTCCAGTCTGCTCTGTCTGTATGTGTGAGGAGGCGCAGGAGTTCCCCCTCACACATACCGACATGCACTTCCCCAGCCAGCTTTTCCAATGAGCTATGCAAGGCTGGTGAAGCAAAACTCCCCCAGCCTTGCGTGGCTCGAAGTGTTTCCCTTTGACAGTTCAGCCAACCCAGGAGCTCTCTCTCTGCTGGAAAAAGCAGCTGAGGGAGCGATCAGTGTTTCACTGGGCTGGCTGGTTCCTCGGCTCCTCTATAATGGGTGAAGGGTCCACTGAGTCAACACCACCTCACCCATTATGGACAAGCCACCCGCCACGCTTTTTCTTTCCTCCATTAAAAAAAAACGAATTAAAAAACTTTTTTTTACATTTCAGGCTGAGTCCTCACACCCCTCTACCCCCCAAGGAATATGGCTATACGCCCTGGGGGGCGGCACACCCCACTGTTTGAAGACCTCTGCTCTAACCTCTAGGATTCAGGGTTGTCACAGGAAGAGAGAGCCCCTCATATCTAGGGTTCAGGGTTGAATGCATTAGGTGCCTAACACATGGACATAAAGCCCTTCATCTGCCCCCTGTTCGCCTCCGGAGCCTTGGAGCCAGTGTCTACTCGGACCTTTAATCCATTGTGAGTAGAGGGGATACCCTCAGTCTACACTATTGTGCTTACTGGTATGTCTTCTGCTACTCCGCAATCACAAACATTTGAACTCGGTTATTTTCACCTTCGATAACTGTTTGCTACATACGCTTATGCCTCCAACTCCACCGCCTCTATGCGTTACTGCTGCCACCTCTTAATAGTACAGTCATTTTCAGCCCCTAGTGCTTTATGCCTCATGACTGCTATTGGCTGTGCCCTTTGGTCGCTAACGGACCACCGCAACTGTGTTGTGCCTTATGGTCGCTAACTGACCACTGCAATTGTGTTGTGCCTTATGGTCGCTAACGGACCACCACAACTGTGTTGTGCCTTATGGTCGCTAACGGACCACTGCAATTGTGTTGTGCCTTATGGTCGCTAACGGACCACCGCAACTGTGTTGTGCCTTATGGTCGCTAACTGACCACTGCAATTGTGTTGTGCCTTTGGTCACTAACAGACTACTGTAATTGTGTAAGTGTCATATGGTCGCCCTCGCGATCCTTACCAGACCACGCGCGCTTAGACTCTACTAGGTCAACATGCCCCCCACCAACAGTCTAACTACTGCAAACTCTCCTCTGTACTCTTTCAGTACCCTACTTACCAGACTGCTGCCCACCCTTCTCCTCCTTATACTGCACTCTGGCTGCACTGCACTATACCATACCACCACCCCTATCTGCCACTCTTACTTGCATCACACCTCAACTATGCCATCCCACGCTCACCACACCAACCCTTATCTTAACAACCCAGCCCTCTGGATCCAGCACTTCGCCACCAGACCTTTACCTAACCTACCCTGCTCTATCTCCTTGAGAAATGCTAGACTTGGCTCGCGTCTTACCCACGCTTCCCATCATTTAGCTCACCGCATCAAACTGCCTCTCCCTTTGTCACCACCCACACTTTCACCTAATCTACCACCATCTTCCAACTCCCCTAACTCAAACAATATCAAAGGCGCGCTAATCAACGCCAGATCACTCCCGGCTCACGCCCTAGAAGTAGCTGACTTGATCCTCAACCTTGACCTCGACTTTATAGCAATCACTGAAACCTGGCTCCACCCAGCTTCAGGTCCTCTTCTCTCCCTCGCTATCCCTCCAGGCTACAACATTATCAGACATGACCGTAATTCCATCCAATCTAAAGGAGGTGGCATCGCCATCATCCACAAAAACGCTCTGAACTTCCACCTCTCAGCCACACATCACTCCTCCACTCTGGAAGCACTGACAGCTAAACTAGCTGTCACACCTAACCACTCTATCACCTTCCATCTACTCTACCGGCCACCCGGCCCACTATCCACCTTCGCGGAGGACCTCTCTAACATCTTCACACACAACACCAAAGCTATCTCCCAGGTCATGATACTGGGGGATTTCAACTTAGGCCTCCACGACCCCAAGGACACTGCTGCTTCGTCTATTGACAACATCCTCACTAATGCTGGATTCACTCAGTTCCTAAACCAACCCACCCACAACAAGGGCAGAACCCTTGACTGGCTAGCCGCCCTCAACTGTCCCATCAACATCACCTCTAACCAACAGTGCGCCTGGACAGACCACAACTTAATTACATTCAATATTGAGTCCAAACCTATCAGCCTCCCTCACAACATTGCCCCGGCTATGGCCACCCGTAACAAACGCAACATTACCTGCGATAGACTCCTCCCCCTCCTCCTTCCAGCTCTCAATGACCGGGATCCCGCATGCTCTGACCCTACAGCCCTGGTCGACACATTCAACCGGGCCATGCTTATAGCCTTAGACACCATTGCACCCTCGAAACTGAGAAAATCTAAACCTCGAGCCCACCTAAACTCTTGGTTTACACCCCATCTCAGAGCTCTACGCAAAGAAAAACGAATTGCAGAATCCCACTGGAGAAGCAATCACTCTCTAGCTAACAAATCACGCGTACTCCTGGCCACCCTTAACTACAAGGAAGCTATATTCCAGGCAAAAAAAGACACATACAACAAACGCATCGAACAAGCCAAATCTAACACCAAAGAATTGTTTAAAATCCTAAAAGAACTTGAAACTCCTGTTACTCCACCTGACACCTGTACCAAAGATAGCACCTGGTGCTCCAAAATCCAAGAAGCTCTCCTAGGTAAGATTGCCACTATCCAAATTAAAATCAACAACAAACAATCTAGCCTTCAATCCAACCCTCTACAGATCCCTATACCTACCATAAACCTCTCTATCACAGACTCTCTGACTCCTTTTAGCTTCTCTCCACTCTCCATTCTCGAAGTGGAAAAGATCATCACTAGCCTTAAACCGTCCAATTGTCAGGGTGACCTTTGTCCTGCACCTATTATTAAGGAAGCAGCTCACGACCTAGCACCATTCATCACTACGCTCATCAACTCCTCCTTTAGCTCTGGGATTGTACCGGACAATCTTAAGGATGCGTGGGTCATCCCGCTTCTGAAAAAACCTACCCTGGATCCCAGCATACCCACAAACTACAGACCAATTACCACTGTACCTTTTTTACTAAAAATCCTTGACCGCGCGGCCTACCTACAAATTCAGGAATACCTTGAATCAAATAAACTTCTGGGACTCAGGCAATCAGGGTTCCGGCCTCGCCATGGCACTGAGACCGCCCTTATCGATTTAAAAACGCAGATCGAAGATCTCAAAGACAAAGGCAAACTGGCGTTATTACTTCTCCTGGACCTCTCTGCTGCTTTTGATCTTGTCAATCACAAAATTCTCTGCCATCACCTCAAATCAGCCGCACATTTCTCAGAAAATGCCTCTACTTGGATCAGATCCTTCCTGGATAATAGATCAATGCGCGTGTTTTCCCCACTTGCGGCCGCACCACCCGCTCCGGTCTCTTGTGGTGTGCCTCAAGGGTCTTGTGTCTCGCCCACGTTATATAACGTGTTTACCAAACCCCTTTTTGATATTTTGGACCATTTGGGCGTCACGTATACCAATTACGCTGACGACACACAGATACTAATCCCCATCACAGGAGACTACACAACTGACTCCCTCGCCATCAACGCCATCTACCAGGTCATCCAAGCGTGGATGGCCCAACACGGCCTCTGCCTAAATGATGAAAAGACAGAGCTCCTCATTCTTGGTTCACCACAAAAACTCACTAAACTTGACCCTGCTTTCAAGTCTTTCACCATTGATGGGAACACCATCCCTATTGCTAAGGACACGAAAACCCTAGGGATTTACATCGACTCAACCCTATCCTTGACTAGACAGTCTAACGCAGTCTCATCTGCAGCAGCGTATACTTGCAAGCTCATCACCGCCTGTCGCCCGTTCCTAACCACAGCCAACTGCGTAACCTTGGCCAGGACCCTCGTACTATCCAAGGTCGACTACTGTAATGCCCTCTATCTAGGTACTAATCTCCGCAACTTAAACAAGCTACAAATTGTCCAAAACAATGCGATCAGGGCGGCCCTTAACATTCCTAGGCGCCAGCATATATCTGACACCAGGCGCAACCTGCACTGGCTCTCTATCCCACATCGCATCTCCTTGAAGTCCCTGGCTCTCACACACAAATGCCTCCACAACCAAGCCCCTCGCTACCTGGCAAACAGATTCTCTTTCCACAATTCCACCAGACCTCGCAGAGCGGCCCAAGCCAACTGCCTTGTCATCCCGCGTTTTAATCTCCAAAGATCAGGTGGAACCAGCTTCCCCATCCTGGCAGCCAAACTTTGGAACTCACTCCCCAATGACCTTAGAGCAGAACCTTCCTTCCTGAAATTCAAACACCTTACCAAAGCTTGGCTATCCGCCCAAGACAGCTAACACCAGTTTACTGCCCTACTTGCACTTTGACCTACTCTGCATCCCTTATTAACTATCCTGTAAATCACTGCCTTATCGATATTCGCTTGAATGTATATTTTGTAAATTTTGTAAATCTTCCTGTAATACTCCTGTAATACTCTGTCACATTGCCTTGTCATGCTTTCATCTTGTTGTAACTAAGTTAAGCGCCCGGTTGCCCCTGGGCCTGGTGCGCTATAGAAATAAATAAAATACTAAATACTAAATACTAAATCTCTAGGGCTCCCCTTTGACACAGGAAGAGGAAGATATAAACCTCTGGGGTTCAGTGTTTGAACAGCAAGGAAGATCGTCTCACAGCTAAGGTTCAAGGCAGTCTATGAAATGCATATCCTCTCTCCTCTAGTGTTTGAGGTTGGCACAAGACGAGAGAGCCTCTCACCTCTAAGGTTTGGGGATGGTATGGGATGGGAGTGCCCCTAACCTCAAAGGTTTGGGGATGGAATGGGAAGGGGGTGCCCCTAACCTCAAAGGTTTGGGGATGGAATAGGAAGGGAGTGCCCCTATCCTCAAAGGTTCGGGGATGGAATAGGAAGGGAGTGCCCCTATCCTCAAAGGTTCGGGGATGGAATGGGAAGGGAGTACCCCTATCCTCAAAGGTTCGGGGATGGAATGGGAAGGGAGTGCCCCTATCCTCAAAGGTTTGGGGATGGAATGGGAAGGGGGTGCACCTAACCTCAAAGGTTTGGGGATGGAATGGGAAGGGAGTGCCCTTATCCTCAAAGGTTCGGGATGGAATGGGAAGGGACAGACTCTAACCTCTAAGGTTCAGCGATGGCATGGGAACGGAAAGACTTTCAGCTTTGGGGTTCAGCGTTGACCGTCTCAGAGGACATAGAGCCCCTTTCTCTAGGGTTTGCTGTTGTTACAAGAAGAAAGTGCATCTCGTCTCTAGGGTTCCAAGTTGGCTGTGAGCCAATCATGGTTATCCGAGAGACCATACAGTCCTTTCAAATTAAATGGGGGTGGATAGCGAGGGGTATACAGAGCGCTTTTCAGATATTCATGCACCACTTCGGTGGACACCTGCCACAGGCACGGCTAACCACCCGCACAACACCTCTGCCATCAGAATGTGGCAACAACCTACGATAAAAGATTCTGTCTAGCTGGAAACATAATCGAGTCTCTGGCAAATCCCTCCAAGTGCCTGACCTTCATGGCGTGCTCAGCCAGCCCACTTAACTCTTGATCTTGGCTAAACGCTCCAATCCTCTAACAACTTCACCATACCTGGACTTGGGTCCGCCGAGGGCGTTCCCACCACAAAGTGTGTTGAGGCCATACAGGCACTACATACAAGACACACTAATGCTCCAACCACTACTTTCGAGGCTGAGGAGAGAATCCCTGGTAATGTATTACAGAAATCAGCACACACTCACAGAGCCAGGAGGTAAAATACCCCTGCCCATCTCCATTCTGCCTCGCCCACTGAGCCAGTGATCTGGACCGGATTCAGTTTCTGTGAGATGGCACCAGTGCCAATGATCCATAGTGGCCCAGCGGATAAGGCCGGGGGCTTTGAAAGCAACAAGAGGGAGGACTGGGTAGTTTAAGCGATCGGGTAGTGGGTCTAGAATTGACATCGGTGCTAGTTGTTATGACAAAGCAGCACATGCGCCTGCCAGGCTGTGAAGGAGGCTAAACGCACTTTGCACACACATGTTTGACTCACAGGCAGGGGGTGGGGAGGAGGCATTACTCTGAAGGGTCTGTATATGCAGACTGAAATCAGTAGGAACAGGTGCGAGCATTCCGAAAATACAGGGGGGACATGCTTTATAATCGCCCACCCAGTGCACCCACATGTTCTTAGCATGTTGGGGCCGCTGTAAGGGTGCTGCGTTCACCCTGAATCGTCCTACCCATGGCATCCGCTCTGCGGCCCCTTGGCTCTCTGAAGCGCAACATGCATGCAGCCACAGACCTCATGCAGCCGTCCACAGTGGCATGCAGACACATCACCCACTCATCCCGATCGCTTTGATTGGAGCATTTCACGCCGCATTCGAGTTCTCCGTGGGCCTGGGCAATCATGGAAAGTTCTGCGGATACCATGCTGGGGAGAATACCCAGTAATGTGCCAAACGAAAGTTGTTGAAAGTTTGCAATTCCAAAAGGAAGGGCACGGAATCCCGTCCGATGCCCAGCGATGCAGCTCGCCCAGCAACGCGTCTGTGTAATTTCCTCACACTCTCAGACATTGACGGTGCCACGTGTGAACCTTTTTGTGTAAAAACTCCATCTCCGCCCTGATTACTACCATGCAAGCACTCACTTCCGCATTCCAATTCACCATTTAGGAGCCACGTGTGCGAGTGCACAAGGTGACCAATAAAATGCAAATCTATATTGGCCCTGCCACCGCCCCTCTCCTATTGGCCAAGTGCTTCCCAACGCGCCGGCAACTTGATTCCCGAACAGGTGCGGGATCAATACTTTATTATTATTATTATTATTTTAATGAGTTCGGTTTCTAAGCGCACATCCGGGATTCGAACCTCTGTTGCGCTGCACGGTCTTGCTTCCAAAACCCGTGCGTTGCCCCTGTGCAATCCTCCGTGCGCTACTGGGGCGGACCTCTCGCACGTTGGGGGCTGCTAGGAGGAAGGGGGTAGAATGTGAAATACTGGCAGCTATTACCCGCCATTCCCCTTATGAGGGGTGAGGTATTTACCTCATGCAATATATAGGGGCTACCTGTGCAGTACATGCCAGATGACTGGAGGTCAGCATACCAGACACATGAAGGTAGGGCGCCATAATTGCGCCTCCGTCCAAAAGGTGAAGATAAACTGTGTTCCCAAATCTGGTCATCCTGTAAGCAGAGGGATGAACCAGGGCTTCTCCTTTAGTTGTAGGCCAAAAAGATGCGATGTGCTGGGGGTGGGAGGGCATAAAGCAGGGCAAGGGTCTGAGCAGTGCTCAGAAGGGTTTTAATGACCCTTCTGTGCTTTCTTTCTCCAGCAGCTCGGTGCACTGTATACCCTGTGGATTTTCATCCCCTCAAACAGATGGATATTCATGTTTAAGTTGTCCAGAAACCTAGATACATGTGCTGCTTCTAAAATAACACATATATCCATCATGCCATTATCCCTACTAGCAGTATTAACGATACAGTAACTGCTGGCCCACCATTATATCATGTGCATAATGTTATTGACCACATGTGGCATTGCTCACAGGAATATTGCCAAAGAATTCGTAACATGCCTAGGCACACCCACTGAGAGTAGCAGAAGGTGATGGATGCATGGATCTGCCCGAGTCAATGGTTTTTAACCATTGTGGTTTCCACTGTATGTTAACACGTCTTCGCTATTAGGAAACAGAGGTAACTGCTAGAGAACTACCAGCTTGTGCTGTTCCATTCAGAGTCCGGTCGCAATTGATTTCAATGTAATTGCCCCCCATTAGTACTACAGCAGCTGAGCCAAAATACAATGCAATGTCCAGTGGTCCGGAAGCGTGGACCACAAGATAAACTAAGAGTGCGGAATGAGGAGGAATCGAGTACGATTGCTAAATAATTACTTATTTAGTCATTCATTATCTTTTGAAGAGCCGGCCTAGCTGGCTATTTGAAATGCTAGACGTACATGTAACAAGACAACACACAATTAATACAATGGCCCTCATTACAAGTTAGCCGTTCCGGATATAACGGTGCCGGTAAAACCGTACCGGCACCGTTTTCCGGACCGGCTAACTACAAGTTCTGTGGCTGTGTGGTATTACACCCGCCAGGTCTGACCTGGTGGGCGTAACACCAACAGCTGTAGACGGACGCAGAAACACCGGCACCATTACCACATGGTGCCGGTGTTTCCACTTCCCCATTCCCATGGAGTCCTATGGGACTCCACAGGAATGGGGATTTACAGCATGCCGGATCCGGAATTACCGGATCACCGGGGCTGTAATGCCCCGGTAATTCCTGCAAGTCCGGAGCCGGTAAATCCCTACGGGTCTAGCGGCAGCCTGTCGGTTTTACCGGCACGGTTACCGCCGGACTCGTAATGAGGGCCAATTTAATTAATTTAAGATTTATCATTCTCTTCATACATATTAAATAGTCATAAAGTGCAATGTGAAAATGTACAATAGTTCTGACCAAGAATTCCACCACAATCCTACCCAGCGTATGTGTGCAATGCATACAGTGCAATACTAAAACATCAAATTATTCAAAAAACATTGTCTAAAAAACCTTACATACAAATGCTACAAGTCAAAAAAGAAAAAGAAATACTTTTTTCATCATTGATGTGACAACAATCATCACACATGGAGCAGAACTGCAAAGGAAGCGTGGACCATCCATAACTTTTTATCTTTTCTAGCACGGTCACTTTAAATGGGCAAAGGTGGTAAATCAGGGCATAAAAGGCAGGCATAATGCTTTTTACGCTTTGATTTACCTCCGCCTCATTTTTCAGCACTGATGAGGCGGAAGAGAGGGATGGAGCGGAGATCCGCATGTTTCATTGTGCTCTTGCATGAGATTTGCAGGTGTACAACAGATGGATCCTATGGAATCTGCCTCAGGTTTGCACCAGCTCCAGAAGATGCAGATTCCATAGGAATCCCTTCATACATGCTCCGTGCACTTTACACTTGGAAGGCAGTATTTATTTGTCCACAGTATGGAGAGTAAAATGAAAGACTACGTGTTTGCCTTGCTTTACTGTTCCCTTTTACCCGCCGTCTCGTGGATGTGTACAACTGCATGCGGGGGGTTCTGCCACGAAATGACTACTGCTCTACAGGAGCACGTGGATCAGTGGTGACTAAACAGCCCACAAAGCTCCACACTCCTACTTACCCAGCAGTAAAAACGATCATAAAGGTAAAGCAGAAACAGCGAGACTGGTGAACCCCTTCTCCCTTTTTGGTAGCGCAGGCCGAGGGCAGGCTACATCTTCTGAGTAGTGTGAGCTGATAACAGTAGTAACTCAAGCAGCAATAGTGCAACAACTCCATAATTAAAGAATGCCCAGTCAAGATTTTATATACACTTTTAGTTAAACAATAAAAATGCAGACAACTGACTAAAAATACTATGAAAAACTGAACTTCTAAAGAAAATGCAGACATCTGTAGAGTGCCACCCTAGGTAGATGAGCAGGGGTGTGCAGGCGCTTAACTGGCACAATGTCAATGCACAATGTTTAAGAATGTCTTAAAAAAATAGGCAGAGGGGGGCTTAAAAGTCAGTATGGTCCCACAAATGGACAAAGGGACGTGGTCATTTCACAGTCCCTCATTTTTGTGTTTGGGGGCTGACACAGTCAAGCCATGCTTCCAGGATCTTCCTCAGGGTGTGATTTGCTGTCGGGCGGTGAGTTGGTCGAACAAGTGGTGCGGTCCATGTACACTGGAACGTGGCAAGAAGAATCTTGAGACAGACAGGCAGACGTGGATCAATGTGGGAATTAGGTGCAGGGCTGTTTCTTAACCTTTGGGGTGCTGGGAGGCCCTACTCAGAGCCTCCAAGGACATGGTAAGTCCTTTGAGTCTGCACTCCCACTTCAGGGAACCTGGCTGCCACCTACCTACAGGGGATCCATCGCCTCCACTGAGCAGTAGTCTGGTTCCAGTGCTGCCAGCTGTTGGGCCTTGATCCAGCGACAGTCACTCCCACTGTTACCCGGGGAAGGTAAGGGGACAGAGCTCTCCTCTGCCTTAAATGCCTTTTGTCTGCACTTCTATTGCAGTGCACCTTGTTCTGGGCTGCACTCCCAACATAAGTCTTGACCTCCCAAAGATCATTTAAAGAAAGAGGGTGTGCCCATCCCCCTTCATAGGCAAAATGCTACAGGAGATTGGTCCAAATGTAACATGCTGTAAGGAGTCCAATCTCTGTTGTTGTAGCAAGTGCCCTTTGCCCTATGACATCACATTCAGAGAACCTTATGAAATGGAGGAGACTGGAATAGGGAAGTGACCCCGAACAGAAACAAAGATGAAATGGCACCCATCTCCAGACCAAACCTCCCTATGTTACTACTCTAACCCACCCCCTTTCTGTGCATGCTGACTTCAAGGGACTCCAGTGGTCAGTACCCTGGTGTGAGTGGGGCCTTTGTTTTGTCAGTTCTGCCTTTGAAGCAGGATTCCCAGGGGATCCCTTGGGGGATGTTTCTATGACCTGGTGGGAAGACGTTAACCTTCGTGCCAGAGAATCAAAGAGCCATCATCCTGGCTATTGTCCCACAAAGCTGTAGTGAAGACAGTGAAACCTGACACTAATTCCCATCTGTCGTGTCATAACTGGCCTTGCGTACAGAGCTGACACTCTGTGATATCAAGTTGCTGTGGTTTCAGAATTGAGTAATTCTAGCAGCGACTACGTTAAACCAGGCCGTCTAGATTACACAATCATTTGAAATTAGGTCAGAGGTGCAGGCAGTTTGAATGCCACCTCCGCCTTTCAGGAATTTGTGTTTCAGCAGCTGTCAGGGGGGATGCACATGTGATCTTTGAACCTGCTCTATGCCCCTGAGGAACTGACACTAGATGGTAGGAGACTGGTTACAGCAAGGTACATGTACACATTATCATTTTGCTATGGAATATTTATAAAAAGGGTGGTCTCATTAGTAGAGCACCCTTTCAGCAACAGAATGACCTGCATCATTTTATTTTAATAAAAGATCAAGAGTCAGTGCCTTTACACCTTCACAGATTGCAATCAATCACAGGACCTCACAGCACCTAAATCCTACCATTGGTAGCCCCCTGAATGCAATAACCGTTTGGTATAAAATGGCCCTTCAAGTGTAACAACAAATCTGACCAATGTCTTGTCCATCTTCATTTCGAGCACTCTGGATAATGTATATGCAATGGAAGACGTGCCAGACATCACTTGTTCAGTCGTCAATGAAATTGTACCTATATTTGAAAACGATCACTGTTGTTAACGCCTTTTCTTGTATTAATCAATCTTTTATAATGCGCTCAATACCAGCGACCAGTGTCTAAGCATGGGACTGTGATTCAAACCTGTGTTGCCTTGCCTCCAAAACAAGCGTATTGCCCTGGAGCTATCCTCCCGGCCCAGTATATACTAACATTAACGTCCATGCAATCTATTGTGTGGGTGGCATAAAATAAACAATACAATAATATCAATGGCCAGTGGGTTGAGGGGCTCAATGAGCAATGAAAGGTGCTTCATTTCACTGTCCACTAGTGCACAAACTGTGAGTTGCTCTAACTTGGAACTCATATTTATGCTTGTGATCTGGGGATGGACCTGTATGGGTTGGGCCTCGGCTAGATACAGTTGTTTGAGGAAGATTTGTTTGCTTTGTTGAACCTTTTTTGTGCCACAACCCGCCCGCTGCATTGTACTATGCTGAACACTGACACAGCACACACCACACAATGGAATATAACGTGATATTTCAATACCTGCTGCTGTTGTTAACCACCTCTAGGGAGCTCATCTGATCAACCTCTGAAGGTTGACCTGCTGAGTCGGGACTGTCGGAATTCAAACCTGTGGCCAGCAGGTTGCACACAGGTGTCAGCAGTAGGTGATTGCGCCTTGAAACCCTTGTGTATAGGTGCATAACACAAAACCAATCAATCAATCAACTGAGCTAACTTAGACTGCTGAAGAGGCAGTTTCCAGTTGTGAAGAACATGTGTATTTTCGTCTTTGAGATCAATTGCGTAAGTTGTGTTGTGCATCACACTTGAAACTGATTTGCTTTCCTGACCTGGTCTCTCTTTGCTTACCCCACAGCCGGCTGCACCTTTGAGCAGGACGGAGATCTGAGCCAGTGTGACTACAGCCAGGGCGAGGATGATGACTTTGAGTGGGAGCTGGTGCGCAACTATGGAATACCCCATGTGGGTTCGGACCTGCCTCATGGTAAGCCACACTCTCTTAAGTTAAAGCTAGTGCTACCTATAGCTTCTTAGCAGAGGACCAGGTCATTCTCTGCAAACGAAAACACCCCCTAGGTCTCCGTTGGGGAAGGGACCCTCCGTAAGGCCTGATTAGTAGAAAATTGTGTTTCCAACGCCTATTTCAGAGACTAACCTTTTCAAAGCTTCCATTGCAGGGGCCAGCCGATTCTATTCCTCTAAAACAGAAACTAACCATTTAAATGACTCTATAGAAGAAACCAAACCTATCAAGGCTTCCATGGCAGGAGCTACCCCTTTCTATGCCTCTAAAACTGTTACAGCGCTTCCTTAGCCTATATAGAACGTGCCAGCTCCTTCAACATCTCCATAGCAGACACCAAACCTTTCTATGCTTCTGAAAAGGGGGCCCGCAACCTACAAGTCTCCAGTTGTTTGGGACTACAACTCCCAAGAGCCATCATCATTCATTGAGCTGCCTAGGACTGATGGGAGTTGTAATCCAACACATCTGGCGAGCCAAAGGTTGCAGACTCCCTGCTCAAAAACAAAAGCAAACTCTGTCAATGCTTCAATATCAGCATCAGCCCTTTCTATGCGTCTAAAACAGAATCCAACCCTCCCTCAGCCCCATGGCAGAAGCCTACCCTTCCTATGCCTTAAAACAGAATCCAACACTTCCATAGCCCCCATGTCAGAAGTGAACCTTTGCTATGGCTTAAAACAGAATCCGACCCTCCCACAGCCCCATAGCACAAGGCAACCCTTCTTATGCCTTAAAACAGAATCCAACCCTTCTACAGCTGACATGCAACGTCAACTCTTTCTATGCCTCGAAAATAGAATCCAACTCTTCTATAGCCCACATGGCCGAAGTCAACTCTTTCTATGCCTCGAAAAGAGAATCCAACTCTTCCGTAGCCCCCATGGCAGACATCAACCCTTCCTATGCCTTAAAACAGAAGCAAAAACTTCCATAGCCCACATTGCTGAAGTCAACCCTTTCTATGCCTCTAAAACAGAATCCTACCCTTCTATAGCCCTCATGGCTGAAGTCAACTCTTTCTATGCCTCTAAAACAGAATCCTACCCTTCTATAGCCCTCATGGCTGAAGTCAACTCTTTCTATGCCTCTAAAACAGAATCCAACTCTTCGTAGCCCCCATGGCAGACGTCAACCCTTTCTATGCCTCTAAAATGGAATCCAACCCCTCTATAGACCACATGGCTGAAGTCAACTCTTTCTATGTCTCTAAAACGGAAGTCCGCTCCTTTATGCTGATAGAAGAGAATCTGTTTCATACCTCCGTAGCGGAGGCATATCTTGTTATGACTTCCTAGCTAAAGCCAACTTGCTCTGTGCTTAAACAGCAGAAGCTATCTCACCCTACGCCTAGCCTCTCTAAAATAACTAAACCTTTGCTGTGCTTCGCTGGTGTAAGCCAAAGCGTTCTATATGTCAATAGCAGAAGCCAACTCTTGTTATACCCTACTAGCAGAAGTCACCCCGGTGTAGAACATCGTATCAAAACCCAACCCTGTTCAGGCCCCTCTGGTAGAGGTCTTCATGTCCTGGTTCCCCACTAATTCATCTTTCTTCTGCTTGGCTGAAGAAGGACCCCCTGCGCACATAGAGCAGACTATGTTCTGGGAAGACCTTAATGGATAGGACTGCCACACTGAAGCAGAGGAGGCATTCCTGCCCATAAGAGCCTTCCCACCTCATAGGCTCAAATAGAACAACAAGCTCCTGGGCGAATAGCGCTCTATAAGAATTATAAATAAATTAATAAATAAAACAGTGAGTAACTAGCTCGAAAGGTGAAGCCAGGACAGGATACCACTTTAAAAAAAAAATACTTTATTTACAGATTTGTATAAAGTGCAGATCTAAAGAGCCCACACATCAGGGACATGCTGGACAAAGCAAACACGAATTAAAGAGCCCATGAAGTCTAGTAATAAATCGTGGCATTTGCCCAGAACATCATGACATTTCACTGTTATGCAGAGCAAATCATTACAGACATCACTCAGTGTGGTGGTCAAGGAGATTTCCATTCAACACGCATAATCTAAAATTGAACTGTGTTACTAGGCACACAATACATATCTTCCCCTTCATCATGCTCTTATATCCGACCTGATAGCCATCCATCATCTGACCCATGTCCCATCTCCTCTTTCCTGACACTCATGGAGGCAAGGCTGAAACATCTCCCTCTAAGTGTATCTTTTATGGTGAAAAAACGGACTCTCGCGGCCTTGGGAGAAGAGTGATATCACAATTAGTTCTGGGTGAAATAGTTTGGGGATAACTCACACCACCTGAAATTGTGCACCCACATTTGCCTAATAGCGTGAATCCCAAAGTGTCTTTTCAACTGACATTTGGGATGGGTCTTGGAACAGTGCCTCGATGCCCTTGGGATGTTTGTGTGCTATACAAATGTAATAAATAAAATTAATGTTAATGGATGCCGAAGCTGGGACATAATTACTCAGTGTAGACATTTCAGGGGGCAACATGTGCTTCTTTTTTGTGGTGTGGGTTCTTGATGAGGCAAACCACTTGCTCCGGTACTGAGGCCTGATCAGGTGGGCAGAGTATTGTTCCAGTGGGTGGAACAGATCTAGAACACAATCTTGTCGCTCTGGGTACACCGGTTACCTCACCTTCTGCAAGGACGGCTATGTGCAGGCTTCCCAATGACTCTGATAGGTTATTCCAGTTGGTCTGTGCTCCAAGTGACATAGCCCAAGACTGAGATGCCTCTATATCAGTCTTTTGAGGGTTGCAAACGCCTGCTGTGTACTAGTCTGGGGAAGTCTGGCATTGTAGATCATTTTTATGGTGGTCTAGTCTACAGGTGGACACCATTACTATCTGCCTAAACGTATAACAACACAAAGAACACCATTCACCCTTGAAACAGTCCCTAAGTTCCGGTGAAAGAGAAAGTTGCATTGGATTGGGGCCTCGGGTCGTGGTTGTCCACCTCCGGTAGATGGGGAATTCTGTGAAAGCTGGACAACACGTGAACTGCGGAAGCAAAAGACACCACTGACATGTTGGCTAGGGTATGACCTAGAAACTCCCACTGAACTGCAGCCTCGTCCTTTCTCCCCCTCAAAAACAAAACACAAAACCAATCTGCAGCAGGATTCCTTCCGGGAGATTTATTCACGTCAGTAGGCCCAAGGTACCCTTTACTCCTTCTTCAGCTACTCTCAGGGCCAAGCTGCAACTGTTTGTAGTGAAAGGAGCGTGGCTAGCAGACTTCGGAACCAGGCCCTGACCAATCGTACAAGTCAGTAGCCCCAAGGTAGCCTTAACTCATTGTCCTGCAACTCTCAGGGCCAAGCTGCAACGGTTTGTAGTGAAAGGAGCGGGGCTAGCAGACTTAGGAATCAGGCACTGACCAATCGCACTTTGAGTACGACACTCACTGAGCTTGTGCTTGGTGTCCGCTGTAGTCAGGGTAGTTAATTCCTGGGATTCATTTAGAGAGTTAATGTTTATATGATATGATAGGTTATTTATAACGCGCTTAATACCCAGAGGTTTCTAAGCGCCGACCCGGGGAGAACCTGTGTTGCTCCGTGTCGTCTTGCTTCCAAGGCGAGCACGTGGCCCCTGAGCTATCCTCCCGAGATATCTCTAGGACATAGCACCTAAAATGGGGGAGCATGTGTTCCACAGCCAATTTATAACAGGACACAGCGTCAGCCGCACTCTCATTCAAGTCCTGCCACACAATTGATGAACAGAAAAATGTGAGCAGCGAAGTAGGCTGCTCCTTGGAGCCCATGCTAGCCAAAACCTTGATATGACTCTCTTGCTGAAGCCAACCCTGTCTAATCCTCTTCTACAGAATTCAATAATTCCTATGCCTCCTGAGCAGAAGTCAAGGCTGGTTACATTTCCCTGGTACCAGCAAACACTTTGCAGAGGCACCAGGTGGATTCCAGCCCTGTCCACAAGGCAATTTTTAGCCACCCCGTCCTACCATGTCCTTGTGTAAAATCATACATTTAAGAATGACATCTTATCGCCACTGGTTCGGAATCTACTAGATGCCCCTGTGGATCGTGAGGCAAACACTACCACCATCACCACGAAAAGAAGAAACCAGGGCCGTTTCTAGGGTTGGCCCAACCAGGCAGTGGCCTGGGGCACATTTGGGGACAAGTGGTGCCTCATTGACAGGCTGCTAACTCTCCCACCGCGGAGAGCAGCTTGAACCCTCGAATTCTATCAGAATGGACACTCTAATGTAACAGGTGGCAGCACTACGTGCACAGAGGACAGGGGACAGAAGTCTGCCCTTCCCAGATCCATAGACCTTGATGCATCAATGGCTAATTATTTTGCTCAGAGTTTTGGTAATGTCAGGATAGCAGTGGAATGGCAGAATAGGGAGTTGGGGTTTATGGTGGACTAAATGTTGTTTTGCTGGCTTAATCAAAGGGCCCAGATACTGCCTGCAGAAGTAGGTGATTGTGCGGGTGGGGGTTGGGAGATTGAAATAAATGGCCAAAGGAAGGCTTAAAATGAGGATGGAGGAATATGTGTTCATGTATGTTCTTATAGCTGGTGTCTAGGCTCATTTTCATGTTTTAGGGTGATAAAATAAGTGATTCCAAGTAGCTCAGTGGCAACACGCTCATCTTGGAAGCAAGACTCAGAACAACACACGTTCGAATCCTGGGTCCACGCTTAGAAACCTCTTCGTATTGAGTACTCTATAAAAATAAAATTATAAACTATAATAATATCTGAATACCGCTGGAGTTTTGAAAATCATTGGTTTCTGGTATGCTAATCCAGGACACAAAAAAGATGACATTTACCTAATTCATTGATCTGTTACATGAAAACCAAGGACTGGCAACACATGCTTAGGTGGCATGGAGTCACCTTGCCAAATTCTGCTGTTTACTGCGAGGCAAACACATTTAAGTAGGGAAAAAAACACATTTGTACCCATTATGTTCATTGCTGCTAAGCTTTAGCAAATGGTCCAGCGGTTAGAATAATTGACGGTGTGAAGACAGAGGGGATTGTCCTTTTGGGGATTACTTCTTTTGTTTGGTGTTGTATGCTTGTAGGAGCATTTTTGTGTGTGGAAACATATCATGCGCAAGGGTGGAACACAAGCCAACATGTTTGCCATGTGTAGTGAAACGATTGTCTTTGTTGCTACTGTAGGTATTGAAATCACATGGCCATGTACCTTCACGTTTAACCGAGGGTTACAATGACTTGTCCAAGTTACCATCATTTGATAGGTTTTACATACAGGGTATGTTAAGGTACAGCCTCTTATGTGTATTGCCATCATACATTTAGGAACTGACACCGCTGCCCAGTACTCACACAAATTGCCACCTTTTGCCACCAGACATCAACCAGCACAATTTAGTAGGCATTTCAATATATTGGCACTGTATTTGCATCATCATACAGTATAATAAAAGGCCAGATCTATGTTTGTCTGATGTCGTCATGCGCAGTAGAGACTGGCATCATTGTTTCCACCGCTAGAGGGAGCTGTTGCCTTAGTAAATATATAAGTCCTGCTTTATAAACACTCTGAAAATGTCTCGCCTCACGCACTTTGGTGTGTTCACGTGGGCTTTCACACTAGTATAATTTGGTGCTTTCTATAGAGCTTCATGTTGATGGACGTAAACACTATATTAATATTACTCACTGATGTTACTCGATTCATTGCCCTCAGGATGATGAAGGGCGTAGTTGGTGCAACCAGGGTTTCAAATCTGTTGTATTGACATTGTCTCAGTCCCAAAACAGTCAAGTTGCGCATAAGGTATCCATCCGGCGTGGAACTATTTGCCGGAAGTTAACATCGTATGCCAAGGAACGTGATGGTAATGGTGTCCAGTCAAATGGTCGACAGACAAATGGTCGACACAATTTGGTCGGCAGGTCAAATGGTCGAATTTTTTTTATTTATATATATATATATATATCTTAGGTTTCGTTTAGGGAAAAAGGGGGTTTTTAGCCAAAAAAAGGGGGCCAAAAAAAAGTGAAAAAACTAAAAAAAAAAAAAATTCGACCATTTGACCTGTCGACCTTTTGGTGTCGACCATTTGTCCTGTCGACCATTGACCTAGAACCCTAGGTTTTCCCAGGAAATGCTCATAGAACTCAGACCGCTTGGCAGGTACTATCATAGTTTTTTTTTTCTAGGTCATCACATTTTATGGCAACACGACTCCTTCACCTAATAGACTACATGCCTCAACGGTCCTTCCCATGTAGTGCTTTGAATTAGCTTCAAGGCACACTTTGCAACTTAAACATTTTTTTCTTAACCTCCACCAAAATCTTTCCCTTTATTTCACACCCTATCTTCGATTCTCCCGCCGAAGTCTTTGGAACGGCCTCTGAGCGCTATGTTCCCCAAACGAAGAGGGCTATTGGCTCTGGCTACTCTTCCAATTGAAAGCAAAATAGTTGGAGGAATAGATTAGGCGGCAGCTTTGCGGCAGTCGCATCTAGGCGAGTGACTTTCATTTAGACAAAGAACATGAACATGGGATAATGGAAATACATTCCTGTGTGTGTGGCAGACTGTGTCGTCTATTAGATTGATGACAAGTTAATAAAACGTGCAGTGCGGGGTAGCACTGGAGGGGCAAGGGGTGGAATATTGCCTAGCAACTGCCCTGGAAGCAAGTGTCCTGCGTTGTAGGCCCTGCACGCACACGGGCCTCGCCTTCTCAACAAGAGACCCCCTGCACATGGGTATTGTGCCACATGTGTGATTGCTTTTTGATTACTAGGGAGCTGTCCGCCCTGCTTTCCCGTGTACAGCTGAGAGGAGCAATTTGACGAAATGGCTGACAGTGGGTTCGTGGAGTCTTAAAATAAGTGAAGGGATCTGGGTAACGTGCGAGGAGCTACACCAGAGACACTGCAGGTGCCAGGTGGGCTGGCATGGCCCAGGTTGGCAGAAGTGTGCCATTTCTTTGTCGTAGCCGCTGCAAGGAGCTACGTGTAACCAGCCAGACTACTTTGGGTAGGCCTTCCCTTGCCTGGCGACGAGGATGCTGCGCTTGTGCCCACGTCCTTGCCCATGGTGTCCTAACCAGGGCCTCGGTAGATCTGCACGCTCGCTGGTCGGCAGCTGGTGCCACCTGCGTCCTGCCTGCGGGTTCAGCCTGGCGTGACCAAGACAGTGCAAAAGAAACCCATTCACTTCTCAAACTCACTATCCATGTAATCTCCTTCTGTGCAATTTGTGTCTATTTCACATTATTGTATCCGTTCTTTTTTCATTTCCCTTTCTTAAGTCTATTGTGTTTCTGTACACCTTCGTATTTATTTCAGTCTTTTTTGTGTTCATTCTTGCGTTCTTAGTTTCTTCCCCCTTTCTTTCCTTCCTTCCCCCTTTCCTTCCCTCCCTCCCTCCCTCCCTCCCTCCCTCCCTCCCTCCCTCCCTTCCTTCCTTCCTTCCTTCCTTCCTTCCTTCCTTCCTTCCTTCCTTCCTTCCTTCCTTCCTTCCTTCCTTCCTTCCTTCCTTCCTTCCTTCCTTCCTTCCTTCCCTCCTTCCCTCCTTCCCTCCTTCCTTCCTTCCCTCACTTACATCCCCTCCCTTCCCCTGCCTCGCTTATATCCCCTCCCTTCCCCTGCCTCCCTTCCCTCCCTCCCTCCCTCCCTCCCTCCCTCCCTCCCTCCCTCCCTCCCTCCCTCCCTCCCTCCCTTCCTTCCTTCCTTCCTTCCTTCCTTCCTTCCTTCCTTCCTTCCTTCCTTCCTTCCTTCCTTCCTTCCTTCCTTCCTTCCTTCCTTCCTTCCTTCCTTCCTTCCTTCCTTCCTTCCTTCCTTCCTTCCTTCCTTCCTTCCTTCCCTCCTTCCCTCCTTCCCTCGCTTACATCCCCTCCCTTCCCCTGCCTCGCTTTCATCCCCTCCCTTCCATGCCCTCCCTCCCTTTCTCACAATCACACTTTCTTTTGCGCTTCCACACTTTATTTCATACTTTGTTTCTTTTGCACTTTCGTTCACGCTTTCTCCCGCGCCGAGGGCCCGTTGGCGATCGCTGTAATGAGATACCATGGCCTTGGTTTGTGATATGCTGGATGCAAACTTTTGTGTGCTACAACCTCTGATCTCTTAATATCTCTCGACTTATGTACACCATCCAACGCTCATGTTTATGGGGGAGGAGAGGAGGGGAGGGCAAGCCATTCCTCCAGTCTTGATTAGGGCAGACTTGCTGCTTGTTTTGCAGCCGGCGTGATTGGCGTGTCCTGTTATTTTGCTTCCTTGCTTTATTTCATTAAATGTTTCATTACAGGCCAAAGGCCCGCTGAGATACCAACATCGGATTCTCAGCAGCAGCTAACTCCATTATTGGCAGCAGCGGCAAGTAAGATGCTAAACAGCTAATGAGCAAAGGAGCGGGGAGAGAAGCGGGCATCCAGAGCAGGGTAGGGGCCAAGGGATGCAGGAGAAGGTGGGAAAGACAAGGGCAAGGGAAGAGAGAAGCAGAGGTGGATGGAGGAAGGGAGGCAGAGAGAGCATAATGAGGGAGGAATAGAAAGGAAGGGGCACTAGATAGAGAAGGAAGGGAGGAAGAAAGGAATGAAAGGAGAGTGAGGCAAAAAGCGATAAAGGAAAGCATATAATGCAGCAAGTGGTCTTGTGCAGCACCCATCTGCCACTAATGGTGGCCTCGCTGCGCTTGGCTCTGTAAGCGCGACAGTGGGAAAGGCGGATGCGACACCTGTGGTGTGGATGGGTCCAGGTCAGAGGCACCCCACTGCTGAGTGCCAATCTACTTTCTGTGGGCTTGGCCGAGACACTTGGGAGCATGTTATCCACAGGGAAGAGCCCAATATCTGATTGACTACAGCTCTGTGAGTCTCATTAGCCATTGATGTGGGGGAGTACGACTTGGCAATAGAGCAGAGCTTAGTCGTGGCTCGTTTAGTGCTGATGTGCTAACATCTAGGCTTGTGGTGGTTGTCTGTAGGTATTTGTGTGTGTGTACTGTAAGGTGGTAGTAAGAGGGGTCAGTTAGTTGGGGGATGGGGAATAGTCCTTGCAAGCCAAGAATCCGTACTAGGTGAACTGGTATCTATTGGAGAAATAGGAGTCGAACCATTAAAGGAGGACTGCTGCATTGAATCCCATGTGGAAGGACAGGATGCCGAGTAGTGCTTTGTGATTGAACATGTCAAATGTGGCAAAGAGGTGGAGCAAGATTGGAAGGAACGAGTCGCTCTTGTCGATGGTCAGGATTTCCTCGTCTATGACCTGGATGGTGGTGGTCTGTGTGCTACATCTTGGTCGGGAGCCAGACTGGTATTGTTGAAGTAGGTTTGGTTGGAACATCTTTTCATGCAGTTGAAGTGCGACAGTGGTTTCAATTATCTTGCCAATGAGTGATCAGCCAAACGTTTACCAGGGTGTTCCGGATTGAGTGTGGGCTTTCTTTAGTATGGGTAGGATCTGGCCATTGTTCAATGCATTAGGAAGATGCTTGCATGTGTGACATGATCATATTGTTGTGGAGAGGGTTGAGAGCCTTTCCTGTTATATACTTCAGGATGGTGGCTGGGATGACATTGTCAGAGTAGGAGATGGCCTGGAGTAACATAAGGATGTTTGGTAGTTCTTCCGGTGTTAGGATCTTGAATTCTGACCATCTTGGGACATAGCGCTGTGGTATTTTAAGGCTGTCTATGATGAGTAGAGTTTGACAATGTGGCAACGGCTCGTGTCGATTTCATCTTTGAAGAGCGTGTTGTTTGTTTTGCATATCTCCATGGCTTTCGGTACTGCAGGGGCTGGTAGGGGGCCAATGCAGGGTTGGCAGCCTTGAAGAGGGCTCTGCTCTTGTTGGAAGCTCCTGCTATGAATGCTGTATGGTAATGTAGGGTCCGACAGGCGGAGTAGAGGTGAGATCTTCTCTTGGTTGTGTTTTCCCCAGATCTTAGATTCGCGTGGATAACACATTGACTGGTTGGTGGCCTCTTGTATGTATCAGGGTGTGAATGGCTTGGTGTCGTTGCTTCGTAGTTTCAACTGTGCATAGATGTTGGTCGAGTCAGAGTGCAGTTTTACTGCTTGAAAAGGATGTTGACATCCAATGAAGCAGTGAAGGTCGAAACCAGGTTGGTGAGATTTTCCTCTACGGTATCTAAGAATACGTTTTTGAATGAATATCAAGGTGTCTGTGTTGGTTCCAGTTGCCCTCGATGGGAGGGTTTTGAGTATTGGAGCTATTTGTACTTCTACGTATTCAGTCCAGTCAAGTTTAGAGGGGGGAGGCAGTTCATGCCTGGTGGTGAGACAAATTCCTGGTCAAGTGTGCTGCTTTTGATGTGGGTAGGATTAGTGATGAGCTGTGTGATGTTGAAGGTGTCCACAAGATTATTGAGAGCTTCTTTGGTTTTCTTGGTTGCTTGCTCTCCTGTCAGATAGATGTCCTCTCTGAAGACTTTGATGGACGGGTCATGTGCATCACATGGTCTCCACTGTAAAGTGATACATTTCAACACTTCTACAGTATAGCAATGTGACCCACACTATCTCTATAGTAGAGTGATGCAATCCACACTGCCTGCATTTTAGTGCATTGTGACCCTAATTATTTCCACTGTAAGGTTGTGTGAATTATACTGCTACCACTATAGGGCGACTCGTTTGGTTTTCAAAGTAGGGTGATGTGACCAAAAGGGTGGCCTTGGTGGGGCACTGTGACTAAATGACTACAGCTCTACAGATGGACAGAGTAGAATAGTCGTTAAAGCTCCTACATAGCCCCCACACTACTACTAAACCAGAAGTGCTCACAATCATGAAGATGAAAGAGGCACAGCCTGACGGGTATACCTCCTCAGCCTTGTTGGGTAGCACAGGCTTAGGGCAGGCTATACACCTCGGGTGGGGTGTGAGCTGGGACAAAAGCAACCCAAACAACACTAGTACTCCTGATACCAAAGTAAAAGAATATTAAACCATATAAAAAAATTGATCTTTAATGAAACTAACAAAAAGGCACACAAGTAATAGAACACTACTGGCTCCCACTGTAAGGGAAAGCACAGAGAATGCAGACTTAAGAATGAATGGGAACTCTGGGTTTGTAGACATGGGTTCTCAGGCAAGGATTTCAGCAGCAATTGTTATTGGAGATGTCTTACAAACAAATAGATAAGGTGGGGTTGCAGGTCACTTCAGCCCATTGAAGAAGGCCAGGGGCACAGAATCACTTCACATACCCTTAGTTCTTGAGGCTCAATAGCTTCAGGCCAGGATTCTCTGCATCAAACCATGAGTCTGCACACTTTCAGACCCGAGCTGGATCAGTTGGAGAGTGACTGCAACAGGTTTTAACACTGCAGTGCTGTCCGTCAATGGCAATGGCGTGCGGGACATAGAAGCTGGGGACGACAAGTGGTGGTGTGTCGGCGGCAATAGCAATCTCGGTAACTTAGGGTGTGGAGACTTGCCTTCAGTAGCGAGCACGCTCAGCTGGCTTAACACGGCATCAGCGTAATGCCGCAGCAAGCGCTTGGAGCGTGAACAGGATAGCCTGTGTGATGTGACACAGATGCCCATGCCGAGCAGAGACAAAAACAATACTGTGCCCACAGTAGAGTGATGCAGCCCTGTCTCCACCATATGGAGTTTCTGCCCATCCTGTCTCTGCAGTTGTGTGATTTGGGGCAGCCTATCGCTGCACATAGTACCAGTCCTGCCTGCGTTGCAGGGTGACGTGGCCCCCATCCTCTTCACTGTAGATGAGGTGGCCCCCCATTTCTTCACATTGGGTTGATGTTACACACCACAGTAGGGTGATCTGATTGCACCGCCACAGTGGTGATGTGCCTCGTACTCTTATTTTAGTGGAAATTGGACCCACACTGTCCTGCAGTAGGGCGATGTGACCCACTCTGCCCTGAAGTAGGGTGCTGTGATCCACACTGTTGACACTCGGCTTGGCAATGTGACCTACAGTGTCTCTGCAGTTGAGTGAAGCAGCCCACACTGTGCCGCAGTATGGTGATGAGATATACACACCTTATCCACATCAGGTAGGGGTGGCCACATCACAGTGATGTGGCCCACAGCTTCACTAAATGAGATTTCACCCGCTGTTGATTGTGGATGCTATCCAATCACAGCGAAGGGTGCTCAACAGTGTCATGGGGTAGGTGTGTTGCCCATCTGATAGACCCCCGAATGTTGATGGGATCTAGGATAGTGCGTGTTCCTTATCTCACTCCCGCCTTCCACAATGATCCATGAACCATGTTCTGCCTTCAGTATTTCATTGCTGGTGTCACTCTTTAATCATTCCTCCTTCACTGCTCCTACCCGTGGGCCTCTTTTCTTCGATGATTGCTCCATTCCCAGCCTATCTCCCATTGATTTTCTTTTCTTCTTTCTTTCCTTCTATCTTCCCTTAATTTTTTCACCTTTAATTTCTTTCGTTACTTCTTTCACACTTTCTTCTGTTCTTTTCTTTCTTCCATTTTTCTAACTGTGTTACATTCCTTTCTTCTTCTTCTATTTCCCTTCTTTCTTCCACACTCAGTGTCTTCTCTTGTTTTCCACCCTTCGTTTCTTACCGTCTGATTGCTGCCCCTTCTCTGATAATTTCTATTTTTCTGGTTATTTCGAACATAGTCCATTTTATTTGTTTTCTTTCTATTCTTCTTTTTGATCACTTCTCCCTTCCCCTTTCCCTCACGCCCCTACCCCCCCTTCACACCTCAGACCCCTTCTTCCTCCCTCAGATCTCCCGCTTTACTGTTCACTTTTTGCCCTTTTCCTTTGCCCCATGGGTGTCTTCCTTCAGATTTGTATTTGTGTCTTCTCGTGTGTGATCCTCTACTTCTATTCCTATGCTCCTCCTTTCATCCTTCTGATCTCTTGCCACTTCTCTGACGCCAATCAATCTCTCCATCCCCGTTCTGCAACAACTGTGCACACCGAATAATTGGCCCCAGATCTGGACAAGCTAAATTCCGCTGCTGGTGTCGAGGGGAGGACGGTGCAAACTCCCCTTCCAATAAATAATTGCACTTTCAAAAAGGAATTCTTTAAAAAGCCCCTCTTGCAATCTTATCACCTGCCAGCAGGCTTCCCCCGAAGAACACTCCATCCGCGCTTCCCACTCTCCCAGGAACACTTTGCGTGCGAGGCCCCTGCTCGGAAACGGAAGCGAGTTTTCATTGGCGCGCAGCCAGCGGCAGGAAGCGGTGCTCCAGGTGAGGTGCCGCTGGCTGCCTGCCTGCCTGCGCGCTCCGGCTGGGCCCGACAGAGCCCACAACCTGCCCCCCTAACCATGAGGAGGGAGCAACCTCGTTCTCCCAAAACTTGCACAGTCTCAGTTTCGGGTGGTTCGAGTCCTGCGAGCCTTTCAAACTTATCCAGCGATCCACCAGGGAAAGGCAGATGCCCCACACGGATACAAATATGCGCTCCCCGCAAGGATGAGACGCCTATTGACACCCTCCAGAGGGCCCCAAAACATGGCCCACCGCCCCCTGGCGCCTCCGCAAGCCACTGAGAGATGAAGAACCGTGTTTCTACTTCCATCAGGGGAAAGCCCAGAGAGTGAACCAGCCTTCTCTGCCATTGACTGCGGCCAAATTACAAACTGTATCTAAAATGCTATTTATAATATTTGGAGTAACGTTTGCAAATGATAGACATATGGCGATAAAAGAAGTAGCTTAAGCATAGGTTAATTGCCGTGTACAACCGATTGCGGGATGGGGGGTTGGTGGCAGGGTGTGGGGGGGATCTGCTATTGTGTAATCTGATCTGATGCTGGCCTGTGAGATAAAGAATGCACACATTTATTTTTCATTTACTGGGCACAAAGACAGTGGGAGTTACAACATAAAATACCCCTGCTTGTACAATTAAAAATCTATTTTGACTTGCCCGACAGTCTTTCAGTCATCAATAACGATTCCTTTTGTACCCTGAAATAATCGTTTATTCCACTCCAAAAGTAGGGAGTAAAATACTCCTACCTTAAAATATTTTCTGATGCTTTACGGGTGTAACATAATAAACCCAAAACGTTCCTAAAATGGAAAATTTGGTGGTGGTGGGTTTTGACCACTTCTTAGGCTGTATGAGGTTGGGTGTCTTCCGTTGCAGGTTCCCTACAATTCTGTCAGTATAGGTCATGGTCTAGAGAGACGCAGTGATATTTGTGAGGTCTTCGAGGGTCAGTACTTTGATGATTTTCATCATGTGGTGAAAGGAGAAGTGGATTCTCTAAAGCGTCCTTTGATTTCTTCTTGGATTTGCTGCTCTTAGTGACTCATGACTGAGTAACTGCAGTTGACCTTTGATTGGAGTGTGCACGGTCGGTCAATCCAAGTGTTCTAGCACTACTTGACTGCCTTGTAGAAAGCCTTGCTTATTCCTATCATGTTAGTTTGTTGGCAGATGGTTTTGGTGGTGGTGATTCATTTGGGGCATATGTTGTGAAGTTCTTTCAGAACAGTACAATATGTTGTGGGATAAGATTTTTATCAGAGTTGTTCTTGTTTGTGGGTGACTTTCTTTTGTTCAACTCCTGTGTGTACGTTGGCATACCAGAAGGAGGTGTCAGAAAAATTAGTGCCATTTAAAAAAGGTTTTATTTAACTTAAAAGAAAAACTCCAAACATGCGCTATTCCCATGAGGGAGAATCTCTGCCTATCAAACTAAAAAGTCCTTTGTCTAAATCCTACCTCCTAACTAGCCCTACCTCTTAAGAAACAAAACAAAAAGGTTGAGACTGGGACACAGTCTCGTAGTTAGACCTCTGCCTGACCCAACATGGCAAGCCTTTCAAAGGGCAAAAGTAAAAGTTGCACAATAACTTTGGTTTTGCCTCCAGACCTGGATCAACAAAGTAAAGTTTGTTAAAGCCAAATGTCTCTCACAACTTTCATGGGAACGATTCTCAATCTCTCAGTCCAAAGTCCAGCGGCTCTCGCAGGGAGTTGTTTTTAACTTTATATTCTCCCTAGATGAAATATTAGTTCACTTAGTTTACTTGGATTCTCATAACCACATCAACTTCCCTTGCTTGGATGCAACATATTCTCTTTCAATACCTTAATTTCTCTAACGTTGGTTGGCTTACCCAACCTGGAGGTACGAAGTTAATATTCAGATCAACTTGCTTCAAACAGGGTCCTACCCAGTTTGACCTTTTAGACTTTCGTAAGCTTGGCAACATTACCAATTTAAGTACAAGGATTAGATTTCCCTGTCACTTAGTTTCGCAAGGGTGCGCGCCAATTCAAACTTCTCAGACTCCCAGAGCCTCAGAGGTTCTTCCAACTGGTATCCAAGATTCTCTTGTTTCTCATATGATCCTTTACACCAAGCCCTTATTTGATGGAGCGCGCCCGACTCTCTCAACCCTATATGTTCTCTTGGCTTAAAATGTTTATACTTTTCTTCACCAGCTAGATACTGGGTATGAACTCTCTCAGGATTCTCAGGCTCCCCTGACCTTGCAGGTTCTCCGGTGCTTAATTCAAAGTGTCCGTATCTCTCGACGATACTTCCTTGGTGGGAACGTTTGCTTCCCTCATACGGCGTCTTTAGATATTAGGCTCCCAGAGCCCTGGAGGTTCTCTCACCCGAGATTGTGCAAATCTTCCTCTCCCAGCTATGTATCAGCTGTTTGCTTGTTCAGGATTATCGGGCTCCCGTGACCTCACAGATTCGCTTAACTGTGTTCCACTGTGTCAGTTCCCTTTAACAGTAGTCTCTATGTGGAAACATTGGTTTCTCTCAAAATCGATCTCTTGACAATAGACCTCTCCATGGAGGTTGGGGATTAATATCCCACCCAGCGATCTGGTCTGAGCAGCGGTTGCTAGGCCCCCAGCCTTGTGCGCCCGACTTGCGGTCATGCCACCAGTGGAAACAAGGGCTTCCATGTTTCCGCCTCTCTCTTCTATCTTGCCTGCTTTTTTGAAGAGGATGCAAGCCCCCCCAGTGTTCAGCTAGTGCTCTGCTCGCTGTCCACACCACCGTCGATTCCGTGGTGTGGTGTGACTTTCCACGACGCCTCTTCTGCAGAGGCAAGTCTCTGCATAGGACTCAGTCTCCTCCCAGTGTAGGAGATCGCTCTCAGTTCACTGTTCTTTCTGGGTTTAAATACTTTGTTGTAGTAAAAAGTGGTGTGCTCTTCGTCGACTGTGTCCTCCAAATGAAAATCACCATTACCTGGAGATTAAAACAAAGAAGTGTCACTGTTCAATGGTGGTAAGTCAGCATCAACAATAGTTCTTTAAGCTCACAGAAAGTCTGTCATTGTTGTCTATTCCAGGTGGTCTTTCTCAGACCAGGAGTCCTTATCCCACAATTGGGAGTCACTCCGGGTGAGGTGCTGCTTGCTCAAACCATTAGAGAGGGTTTTGAGGAGGCTCTCCTCCCGAGCTTCACAGGGGGTGACTCCTGTTCACTTTGACTTTTAATTATTTATAAACGCACAAACCAAAGAACCCGGAGACATAGGGGCACGAGGAGAGAGAGCTTCCCCACAGGTGAAAACAACAAAAAACAAACGACACCACTAGCAGTCCTCAAATCCATCTCAACCACCCAGATCGACCCTATTGAAAAATAATGGTTTTCAATTTCTTCTTAAAAGTCCCCAGAGAGTCACAGCTTCTCAGATCCAGGGGCATCACGTTCCATCTTTCTGGAGCAGCTACCCAGAAAGCACTTTTTTTTAACCAGGGCCAGCTTGGCACTGGGCACCTCAAGTAAATTGGCATTATTAGATCTCAAATTCCTAACTTCTTTTTTCTTGGTTAGCCTCTCCGCCAAATAGTCCAGATACAAACCTTCCAAGCATTTGTAGTTGATTGTGAGCACTCGAAACTCATTGGGGAGAAGGGACGAATTGACCAGATTTCTCACAGTACTTTGATTGTTGTTCATTTTTTGGGGGCAAGCTTTCTGGGTGTCTGAAAGTCTGGTGGCAGTGAGGCCAATGAGGTCTTCAGGGGAAGTTCTTGAGGGTTTGGGAAACCTGTTTTCTGGTGTTCACAGACCGAGGTCATTGTGTGTGCCATGGCGACTAGTGAAGCTGATGGCAAAGTAGTCTGACCATGCGAGCCGCAGCAGTGCCTTCTAGTGGAGGGCAGTATGAATGTGGCATTTGCTGGGTGCATGGAATGTTATGGGTTAAGTGACTTGCAGTGGATCTAGTGGGTTTCCTTCATGGTCTTAGAAGTGGATTCTCCTGAGTAGTTGGCGTCCTTAAGGGATTCTTATGGATGGGTGGAGGACAGAGTCCTCACCAGGCTGGTAACATCATTTATAATCCCTTCTTGGGTTTACGGTGCACCTTAGATGAAAGAGAAGGTTACGGTTTCTCCGGGTGAGACGGGGAGGTGGCATGTGTGGATTATAGTGACTACTCCCAAAGTTATACGCTAGATGTACATGTGATTAATCACACCCTGCCATCATTGTGCTGACCAATTAAGGAATTCCGAATCCATGTGTGTGAGCCTCGCACTTTCCAGCAGCACCATCAAATCCATGTAAGAGGCAGATGTTGAAAATGCTCCTTCAGAAGGATTTCCAGATCATGAGCATGGACGTGTTTCAACATCGTTCCAACTCTGCCCACCAGATGTCTGCAGATGGCAGTGCAGCGCCGCAGGGAGGCCGCGTTAGCCATCGCACCCCGCTGCGGTGCCCTGCTGCACCTTCCCTTCCACGTACTGCCCGCATCTAGAGCGGGCGGGTGTAGGCCGCGGGCTAGGTGGGCGGAGTGGGTGGCAGCCGACAGATGCAAGCTGGCGGCTCATTGCACAAGCAGAGCCCCTTCTGCAGGCAGAAACCAGAGCCTGGAGTCCACCTCTTCCTGAGCGATGCCATCTGTTTCCGTCTCAGAAATAAACCTGGGCGGACGCCCCTGGCACAGGGAAAGTGAAGGATGTGCCGTGGCAGGAAAGGGAAGGGATGCATATGCACCCTGCCATGGGTTTGGTCCCAAGCCCAGCAACAACCTGCTAGTGTTTGGCCAATGCCCACGATGAGCTTGAACTACTAGAAATCAGGATGCCAGCTTCTAAACAGAACACAATTTGCTGCCACACAGTCTCAATTATCCCAGCAGTGCAATCAAAAACAAAAACCTAGGATCCCATAATGGCAGGCATGCAGGTGGAAACTTCACTTTCCTAAGTGATGCCGTGTTAAGAGATTGTGTATACTGCCCCAGTCGCCACCATAGTGCCAGTACGGAGGGTTGTATGGCCCAGACCTGAATGTCCAGACTTTGGTCTACAAGGGAATAGGAAGGCAGAGGGAAAAGCGAGATTAAATGCCCATGAAGTTGTGTAGTGGTAAGAAAGGGCAAGAGTGCTCTGGAGGTTGTCTAGGATAGTTAGTAAGCCTGCAGCATCAGCAGAGAGCAATCAAGGAATAGCACTAATCTGAAAAAAAGCAAATGCTTAATGCTCTGTGAGCAGGCATGTACCCCTACCTGAAGTTTCTAGTAGGTGCAGGGAAATGCTGAAATGAGGGTTGAGTGGTTGCGCCATGCCCTTGCGATGAGCTCAACTTGAAGCGCGGAGGCTTGCTTATTTTATTTTATGTAAATGTTTAAACAGTGCTGGCTCTACCCAGGGGGTCTTGGAGCACTTTGCAAAGTTCAAAGGGAAGAGGTGAAAAATAATGTTTTCAGAACAGGATGTAAGATTAGGATAGAGAAAGGATGGCAGAGGAGGGGGTCTGGCTTGATTGGGTCTGGGGAAAGAGGTACTTTTTGAGGGGATGGAAGCTGTGGCACAGATATGGGATGGAAGGCGCGTTCCATGGTCTGGGTGCCCATTGGGTGTACACTTGTTTGTGCAGGTTAGCTTGCAGCGAGGAATGTGTGGGAGATTGTGCTTTGCTGGTCTGGTGGTTCTGTCGGTGGTGGTTTTCTGTTTGTTATAAAAGTAGATTGGCGTTTTGAGGTGCATGGTCTTGTGTATGATGCAAAGAACTTTGAAAGCACTTCTCTGGGGTACCAGAGCCAGTGGAGCTGGGAGAGATGTGTGTGGTGTGTGAGTGGTTGGGTAGTTCTAGAATGAGTCTTGCTGCTGTGTTCTGTATGGCTTGCAGGGGGCTAGGGTGTTTCTGTGGAGTGCAGCAGGGATTGTATATCCATAGTCCATCTTGGCGAGAACTAGTGCCTGGAATGAGGTATAGAAGCCACCAAGAGAGAGGATGAGCCTATCTAGCATAGTAGGTGCAGCGGTAAATTACTTGCATTGGTGATGGCAGCTATATGTGTGGTGTGTAAAGGATGGGTGGGTGTTGATGGTCAAGCGTAGGGACTTGACTGGTGTGGAGAGGGATATGTGTGGGTTGTCATTGGTGAGGTCTTTAATCCAAAAGGTGAGGCTCAGGTTCTGCCTGGAGGAGGAGGGCAGACGAGGGTGTATTCTGTTTTGGATGGGTTTAGTATTAGGAGGTGGGCGCCATCCACCTGGTGATGGTGGAGAGATAGTTTCAGAAGGTGTGGAGTTCTGAGGGGGAGATTTTCAAGTATATTTGTGTGCCATCTGTGTATTGGTCAACGTGGAATATGTAGGTGTTAAGAGTATGTTAGTGGGATTCAACATATAGGTTCAACAGAAATGGAGATCAACAAGATCCCTCTGGTACTCCATATATGACTGGGGTGGGATTTGATTTATAAGGACACACAGAGGTGAACAATGTCCTGTCAGTCAGGGAGGAGGTAACCAGCTGAGAACAGCGTCCGAGAATTTTATCCTGTTTGTTAGGGTGTTTAGGAGGATGATTTGTCGATGATGTCAAATGCTGCAGAGAAGTTGAATAGGACTGGAAAGGCTCTACGTGTTTCTTCAGTGATCTTGTGGAGGTCATCCAAGTTGTGAAGTATAGCATTTTAGGTGGGGGTGTGGCTGGCATAGAACCCTGATGAAAAAGGTTTGAGGAGGATGTTTATGGCGATGTGCTGTTGACAAAGCTGACCATGATTGTGGCAAGGTATGGTAGGATTGTGATGTGATGGTGTTCAGGGAGTGGGGATTGAAGAACATTAGAACATTTTCTCATGCAGTGTGGGCATTTGTCCTGTTTTGAGTGAGGAGGGCTCCTTGAGGGTCGCGCGACTAGGGGATACGAGGAGATTCAGGGATCTATCCCGGTATACTAGCAGACAGGGTAATAATACCATTTATTGAACACAGGTGGACCAAGCCACTATAAGCAGCGCCCTATTTGTTACACATGGATGCATCTTTATGCACACATGAAATATCAAGAATATCCAAGATTCTAAACAATAAACACGGGAGGGGAGGTGTTTTCTGATTTTGTGTATTTTGGAGTTGACGTTGTCCATAGTGCGGCAGCTAAGGTGAATGCATGTGTGTGTACGTATCCTTTGTTGTTACCATAAACTCACAGATCCCAGAGAGGTACATTTGGGATGATGCAGATGACTGACGGAAGTGAGAGAGCCTAGGTGTGTGTGCAAGGCAAATGAGGTGGACACACAGGGGTAGAGCAATCATGTGTTTGTGGGAGTGTGTGTGTGTGTGTTCCTTCAGATTACCAGACTTGGATGGCAACACACTGCGGGGTGGGCAAAGGGGGAAATAATAATTTGTTTGAAGATGGGATCTACTGCTTACGTAAGTTCTGATTGGTCCACCCTCTGTCAAGCTTTCTGTAAAGAAAACAGTCACTCATTTCAGCATTTGTCCCGCAGCACAAGAGTTCTTGCATCTTGAAAGATGATCTTGGCACTGTAGCCTATGACAGAGTATCCCTTATAAAGGAGAATGGAATGAGTCCCCATTCAATCATTGGACTCCCTTTGAAGTAGTTACATATGTATGTGCGTAGTAGGGGGGAAATCTAGTCCCAATGTATATGTGTCTGCTTGGCCTAGGCTTGAGGGATCTAATCAGAGTGGTGGTAGGCATCTGGTTGCACGTGTAAATGCATTCAGTGTTATCCCTCTCTTGATTGGTCACCTGCCGAGCTCATCCTCGCAAGCTCTTTAATCCCTGACATGACTGTAGATGTCTCCCTCCAGTTTCAGAAGATGCAAGGCTTTGCGAAGCTAACCTGCTTCTACTTTGGGTTACAGGAACACACAGTAAGGCCAAGCTCCAGGGAAGGTAATAGTCCAACACAAAGATGTAGTATACACTTTAATGACAATACAAGGATTACATAAGGATCAACTTTACTGCTTGAAAATCAATTCAATTGGCAATAGGGCAAAACGTGGTGAAAAATCGCATACCTTCATACTATTATGGTCACTAATAAATCAAGTTGCTTAAAACAGAGGTATGTGATTAGAGCATCCATAACATCAATTCCTGTCTTGCTGTTAGTTAACACAAAGATAGGACACAGTTGACCACTTGAGGCACCCCCTTAGGTGTCTCTGCTATGCTTAGTAATCTGTTGCCCCCCAGCAAGGTTCACGTTTCATACCTTTCAGACATACGTTCATAAACTCTCTCCATGCTGCTGAACTGTACTCAATAGAAGTCTATGAAACCAACAGTCCAAGATCCTGCAATGGAGGACGCATGTGGCCAACAGAAGAGAGGCTCTGCCAGATTCTAAGGCCAAGACTTCAACTTGGCAATCGGCTTCTTCCCGGTCAAGCCTATACACTACCTTGTTCATTCTGGCAGCGCAGAAGTGCCGTTATAGTGATGACCTCTGTGAAAATAACATATACCAAAGGAACAGCCATGGGTGGGAGCAGCCTGGATGTGTGTGTCTGAGGGTCGGGGGAGAACGAAGGGGATTGAGCCCAGGCATTGTGTCGAGGAGGTTTAACTGGAAAATTCGATTTTTTATTTCCCGGTTCTGGTGTTGACATGCAACATTTAGCTTCTGCAAAAGGGCGTATCTCAGGGTCCTGTCACAAGCAGAATGCTGAGGGGCATACTGAATCTAGAACTAAGAGCGGGGAGGACAGTGATCACATGTAACCGTCAATGCCTTGTGGCATTTCTGATCCTAGAGGTGGTTGGAGATAAAGCAGACTTGGCTTGGAATTACTACCACAATCATAACTCTCTGGACAAGAGTAACTCTCTGCCTCTAGGTGTTGCGTGTGCTGGTGGGTGTAGGTCTAGAAGAGGGATTTCTCTAAAGGTCACACCTCCATCTTCAGGTTTCCGGTGGGAAACATTGACAGACGCGCAGGACAGGCTATCTTCCTGCCCCACCACGCTCTGTTTATCAGGACCTTGGGGGCATGCGGGACAAGGGGTTTCTAGGAAATGGAATCAGCGTTGCTCTCACCTCATTGCACTAGAGGCTTAGCCATTGCAGAGGTGGGAATGGGATATGTCCAAACAACTCTCTCTAGACAGCTGTTATTAGCATTATTATTAGGATATTTATTGAGCGCAAACCTCACTTTGGGAAGCAATAGAGCGCTTTACAATCACAAGACGAAGGGAGCAGATGAACAAGGATTCTGAAGCAAACACGAGCGAGGGAAGAAGGACAATTGGCCAGCAAAGGATCTCCAAGCAAACAAAACGCAAAAAACAAGGGGTGTCCTGGGAGTCCATCTGCCAGACATTAGTCCCGGTTATGAGATTCTTTAGTTCACTATCTTTCACAGAGGAGGAATATCCAAAACATAGCAGTCTTTGCCCTGCACTAGGGCAGTCCAGCTCACTATTCTTAGAAAGACACAGCTCCACCCTACTGATGAGGTCCAACCTGACCGAAACACGTGTCTGGGGTTGCTGTTGGTACTCTTGTACAGAGGAGAATTACTTAGCATTTCGGTGACGGACTGCACCAGGGCAGGACAAAGACTGATATGTTTGAGATATTTCTCCTCTGTGAAAGATAGTGAGCTAAAGACTCTGGGTAAGTCTCTTGTAACCGGGACTAATGTCCAGCAGAGGGACTCCCAGGACACCCACCCCTAGTTTTTTGCATATTTAAGTAACTTTGGGTCTCACCCTAAGTTACTAGTGGAATCCAGACGTGGACACCTTGCTCACTATTCTTAGAGACACACAGCTCCACCCTACTGATGAGGTCCAACCAGACCGAAATACGTGTCCGAGGTTGCTGTTTGTAATCTTGTTCAGAGGAGAATTGCATAGCATTTCAGTGGTGGACTGCCCTAGGGCAGGACAAAGACTGATATGTTCTAGACATTTCTCCTCTGTGAAAGATAATAAGTTGAAGACTCTGGGTAAGTCTTGAAGAGAGGTAGGTACTCTTGGTGTGCAGTTTTGAGGAAAGCCTCCCCTACAGAACCAGGCTTTGTCAGGCAGTGTGAAGCTTCTATGATTATACACTGCCCCCCAACTTTGAGTTTAAAGATCAGATTCCCATTGGGGACCCCCCTGTGGTCATTATGTTCGGGACAGGAAGAAATGTTTAACAGCCAAAATGAATTCCTCAAGTCCTTGCGCCATCACAGTATGAATCTGGTAGGAAGAATGTGGCAGTTGCTGAACAGGAGCGCGTCAGAATAGAAACCCTGCCCTCATTACTGGGAACCTGCCTTTAGAGAGAAGGTCTCCAGCTCAGTTTGGTAATGTTTGGGTGCCTCTAGTGGTTAATAAGGGAATTACCAATCCTAATGCTTACATAGCGGGTCTATTGTAGCCCCATGACTATTAATTGTCTGAGTGGCTAGGCAGAGGTTATCCAGGGGTTATCCAGGTTCGAGTGGAAGGTGTGGGGCCAGCATTTGATTGGAGGGCACTAGGTGGTGGGAGTCGAGGGGCTGCAGGCATATCTGACTCAGTGGCTCAGCCACAGGGGATTCAATCGACAACTCTGGCTTATGCTACAGAAGGGTCTCCCCTTGAAAAGCAAATCTGCCGCCCCAAGCTGAAGCAGAGAGGCCAAGACCAACACCAAGGATAGGGGAAAGGCCAGTCCTCACAGGATCTGTGCCCACCCCTGAAGCCCCCACAAGAAGCAAGTCGGGGACAGATGTGTACCTTGGTGGGTGTGGATGGTTCAGGTGAACGGTCGCCCACAGCAGCAGTACAGAAGCCATGCGTGTGTTCTTAGTCTACAAAGGACACGAGTCAGTGATCCCTTCAAGGGACAGCGTTACAGTGTGTCTCATGAGTCATTTACTCAATGCTGGGGGAGAGAAATGTTGGGTTTCTTTCCTGCCCCACGACACGTCAGATGTACATTACCTTGCATGTGGCATTGTGCTTACAGTACCAGCCAGCACTTCCTACCCAATACAGTACATCCAAAATCAAGCAATCATCAAGCAAGCATGCATTGGAAAGGCCAGTACTTGCAAATGTGTACTGTGTTGCCATGTTTTGTTATCACTTGCAGGGGTACTCACAGCATTTACCAAATGCTGGCATCAGAGCCGTTGCTAAGGGGGGCTAAGGGGGCTATAGCCCCTGGTCTTTTGGTTGTAGCCCCGGATAGAATTTCAGGAGCTACAACCAAAAGGCTGGCTAGCCCCCAGTCTCAACAGTTCCGACATCAGCTTAGCCCCGGGTCTTTTTCAGACCTAGCAACACCCCTGGCTGGCATACTATGTCATGGTACTCATGCCATTCTTCAGCTCTTGCCACCATATATTTAGGTGCTGCAATCTCATGCCCTTTACTGCCAATCGAGGCCTAAAATAATCAAAGCTTACAAACGAAATGAACTCCAAGGTACACATTCTAACCAAGAAATGTACAAATATAGGAGATAAGTACAAAACATGTTAATTAGATACAAAAGACCACATTTGGAAAACCAATATAAAACCTCGGTCGATGCAAATTAAATCAAACAGGAGACAAACACAGGACACAAGAGGGGCCAACAAGAAGCCCCCCCCCCTCCAACCCCAAGATATGCATATACTCTCCCAGCACAAAGAATAAAAAGACTGAAAGAGGCATGCATTACATTCCAAAGGGAGACTATCCAAAACACCCACCAGAGGGCCCCCAAAAAGCAAAGAGGACAAAGAAGAAGAGGGAAAAACGAGAACTCTCAATGGGATACACAAGAAAGAGCCAACATGGAAGGAAGGCAGACAAAGACCCCCAAAGGGAGATGTACATAATGCCTAGAAGGGAGAACAACCCCCCCAGCCATGTGTCTGACATAACACAGTCTCAAAGGGGGGCAACGGCGGCAATAGAAAAGCAAAGGAGGCAGAAAGTAGCCCATATGGAGATGAACACAAGCCCAAATAGGGGACACACACAATCCAAGGGGAAACACATATCCAAAGGGGGAGCAACACATACCTCATAGGAAGACCAGCGAAACCAACCCTACGGAGAAATCAGGGAGTGTGATGAGGCCAGAGGAGGCTGAGATATATCAGAGCCAATTAACGACAAACCCCATAGGCCTATGCTAAGCAGGAAGAGTACATGGATGAGGTCAAAAGTGAGGGGAGGGCCATAGCGATGGGAAAGACATCTGAGAGCTACAATGAGAGATAAAGAGATGACCTAAGAAGGTGCTTTACTTTAATACTGGACGTTTTTTGTTGTTGTTTTTTAGCCTGCCGAGAAGGGTGAGGAGGAAAAGGCTACCTCGGAGGAGGAAATCGTATATGAATGGGCCTACTGAGACAGAGGGGCCATGAAGGTTAAGTCAAGATACGCTCCCGTTGAGCATCTTGTGAAGTTGTCATAGTTTACCATAGTTTGTAGCAAAGATTCAGCGGAGAATCGTAAGATAGGGACAGAGCCTCAGGTGTGGGAAGAGGGTCGCTCCATCTGCCAACGGAGCCCCGTAGTTTGGACCGGCTCGCTGCCGAGAAGGGGAAGAGGAGCGGTGACAAGCCCCACCTTCGCGGAGGAGGAGTCCGCTCGCCGAAGAAAGCTGAAGCGAGGAGATCAGCTGTGAGGTCGATCAGCTGGGAGGACACCGCAGAGCAGTGTCGAGGCCCCCACCTTTGCGGAGGAGGAGCTAAGGAGTCCGCCCGGCGGCCTGACGAAGACAGCGAAGCCGCATCGAAACGGCCGCTGTTGCGGAGGAGGAATCAGTCAGTGCTACGACGACTGAAGCCGTACGATCAGCTGAGCGACTGTACCGGCACAGGCTGAATGAAATAGCGATGACAGAAGACCCAGTAAGCTAACGCTGACTCCGGAGGAGGTACAGTAATAGGGTAACCCCCTATTGCAGAGCAGAGGCTTCCTCCCACGGCCGAGTAGCAGGAGAAGAGCCTGTGACATGAAATGAGGTGAGGAGAAGGAGGTTGGGACAATCGGGTACGACGTCAGGAGCGGCGGCAGAAAAGTTAAGACATTGACAATAAGAGAATCAGCGCCCTATCCATATTAGTACGAGGCCACAAGGCGGTCAAGGGGATCTGTAAAGAGAAAGGAAGTTATAGAAGAGGCCACGTGGGAATCTGGAGGAGGTCAAGCAGTATAGAAGATATGCACAGGAAGTTATAAGGACATTACTCCTCTCATCAAAAGCTTATGGTCAAGAGAAGTAAAAAGACTGATCCCGGAAAGTAGGAGCCACCAGAGTCAAGAGTAACCTAGTTATTTGCCAATGTTGTTTGTTTCCATGTTACAAGGGAAAAGGTAATAAGAAACTATTAAAACAAAGTTCAACCTAGTCTATTCCCACTCGCGTTGTAACATTTGGTGGCAGCGGTGGGATAGACCGAAACACGATGGAGGACTTAATAAAGACATTAAGCGAGGGCCAGCAGTTGTTACAACAAGCCCTGCAACTACAAAGCCAGCAGGCCCAGGCTGATAGACTGGCCTTCCAGCAAGCCTTGCAGCTACAGCAGGCCCAGCTATTAGAAGTCACAAATATGAGAAGCCAGACCCCCGTACCAACGTCCGTCCTTCAAAAATACACCAGCGGCGAAGACCCCGCTCACTTCTTCCTCAACTTTGAAAGGGTCGCCAGGAATGCCCAATGGCCAAATGAGAGGTGGTGCCACTACATCGGCCCCCTCATGACTGGAGAGATGCAGAGTGCTTACCAGGCGGCGAACCCGGCAGGGGACACCAGTTACCAAGATATGAAGCGGGTGGTGCTGGAACGACTTGGGCATGACGAAGAAGCTTATAGGATTAAATTCAGAGAAACAAAGCTATCAATCGAGGAGACTCCACGCCAACTCTTCTACCGAATAAAAGAGCTGGGGGAGAAGTGGCTTCAGACCAATTCCTCAACTACGCACGAGGTGGCCGAAAAGGTGATTTTGGAGCAATTCATAGAGGCCTTACCCTTACCAATGCAGAGATGGGTCAGGCAGCATCATAGGCCCAGCCTGGTAGAAGCGGTCAACATAGCCTCTGCATATCAGAAAGCTGGCCAAGCGAAGTAGGTGGCCTACCCCTCCACTCCCAAGGCTGGGGGAAATTCTTCAGGTGTGGGGAATCGGCCGATGTCTTCCTCACGATGGCCGAATTCGATGATTAGGAAACCGGATTGGGAAGGAACAAGGTTCCGGCCTAACAGTGAAGGAACAGGGACATCCCAACTTGCCCGTCCTCCCAGTCTCAGTGCGAGGGGCCCGCAATGTTTTGAATGTGGGGAGTGGGGCCATCTGGCGAGGTTATGCCCAAGGAAAACCAAGTCTGAACCGATGGACGTTGGAAACTTTGGTCCAACCAAGGAGGCCATTCAGTGTGGAGCTTTACCAAGTCATCAACCAACGTATCCATATGTCTGCGAAGCGGAGGTGGAGGGACACCCAACCCGGGCGATGCTAGATTCGGGTAGCCTGCAAACAGCAGTGAATCCGGATCTGGTAGGTGAAGTGGAGAAACTGAACGAGAGTATACCTATCAGGTGTGTGCATGGGGACGTTAAAGTATACCCACTTAAAGATATCAGAATAAAGGTAGCTGGGGAACGAATGAGGATAAGAGCTGCCGTAATGCCGGCGTTGCCTGAACCCTTATTAATTGGCTCTGATATACCCGACCTCCCTCGGCTTATTCAGAGAGTAGAAGACCAGTGGTGGAGGGAAGCTCCTTTTCAGGATGTAGAGATCCTGTCCGAAGCCAACAAGACAAGGAAGAGTAAGAGGGCAAGAAAATTGGAGAAGCATGTCTGGCTCGAACGGAATATGTATCCAGTAGCTGTGGACTGGAAAATAGATGAACATGGAGATAGCTTCCGCATGGCCCAAGAACTTGATACGCTATTGAAACATGCCAGAGACTCTGTGGAAGACGACCCAAAAGGGAAAAACCCCCACTTTATTAAAGACAATGGCTTATACTATCGTATAAGTATCAACCCCGGTGAAGAAACAATCCGACAATTGTTGGTTCCTAGCAAGTATTATCGCCCTGTATTGGAAGTTGCCCATCTCCAAGTAGGAGAAGGGCATCTTGGGGTTGAGAAGACCACAAAGAAGATCCTCGCAAGATTTTACTGGCCGGGCATATATGGACAAGTAGCACGTTTTTGTCAACAATGTGCAGAATGCCAGAAAAAGAACAGGCCAAGTGTACCCAAGGCTCCTCTCCTCTCCATGCCGCTGATATTAGAACCTTTTCAGCGGATTGGAATGGATATTGTGGGTCCACTAGATGCTACAAGCCGAGGACACAAGTATTTGCTGGTGATTGTGGATTACGCGACCAGGTATCCCGAAGCTTTTCCCTTACGTTCCACAAACGCCCAGCAAATATGTGATGTCCTCGTCCCATTCATCTCCCGAGTGGGCATACCGAAAGAAATAGTGACAGATAGGGGAACCAACTTCATGTCAACAGTATTAAAGCAAGTATGCGAGACCTTACACATTGACCAACTCAAAACTGCCGTGTATCACCCCCAAACGGATGGTCTGGTTGAGAGATATAACCAGACAATTAAACAGATGCTGAGGAAGACCATCCAACCAGGCGAGCAAAATTGGGATAGAGTGTTGCCTTGGATTTTGATGACCTTAAGGAATACTCCTCAGTCCTCTACGGGGTTTGCTCCGTTTGAACTGTTGTTCGGAAGGCCGGTGAGAACGCTTTTGGACATCCTAAGAGAGAGCTGGGAGGAGCAGGCAAACCCCGAGATTACTTTGACTGAGTATGCCTCGGAACTTAAAACTCGAGTTGAAAAACTTCAGTCCTTGGCCCAAACCCATTTGCAGCAAGCTTTAGGGAAACAGGAGCAATACTATAACCAGAAAGCCAAAATACGTAGTTTCCAGGTAGGAGATAGAGTCCTAGTACTTCTCCCTACATCTGAAAATAAAATGTTGGCATCATATGGTCGAGAAGGTCTTGGGTCCAGTAACCTATAAAATTTGTCAACCTGAAAGTAAAATCCCTTTACAGACTTACCATGTCAACTTACTGAAGAAATGGACGGAACCCGAGGTCTCAGTAGCGATGATTAGTGTGGAAGAGGGATCATCGGAATATTTACCATCGACGGAAGCACCAATCGGAATAGAAGCCCTGAATTACAATTCTGAATTGGACCCTGTTCAAAGATCAGAACTTTCTAGTTTGGTGAAGCAATATGCAGAATTATTTTCCTCGATACCAGGGAAAACTTCGTTGACCTGTCACCATATTCAGACCAATCCAGGAGCAAAGGTGAGAATGCGGCCTTATAGGATCCCGGAAGCAAGAATTCAAGCTGTAGAGAAATAAATTCAGGAGATGCTTCGTTTGGGTGTGATTGAGCCCTCACATAGCGACTGGTGTTCCCCTCTGGTGATGGTACCAAAACAGGATGGAAGTATCCGCTTCTGCATGGACTTTAGAAGATTAAATGAGGTGTCAAAATTTGACGCTTACCCCATGCCAAGGATTGACGATCTCCTGGAAAAACTGGGCAAGGCAACATTTTTAACCACAATTGATTTAACCAAGGGGTATTGGCAGATTCCGTTATTCCCCCCAGATAAAGAGAAAACTGCTTTTGCTTCTCCAGGTGGACTATTCCAATTCACAGTCCTTCCATTTGGACTCCATGGGGTGCCGGCCACCTTCCAACGATTGATGAACCACTTGATAAAGAGGCATGAGAGTTATTTTGGTGCCTATGTGGATGACATCGTTGTTTTCAGCCAAAGCTGGTCAGATCATTTGAAACATTTATCAGCAATTTTTCAAACCTTGAAAAGGGCAGGCTTACACATAAACCCCAAAAAGACTAACCTGGCAAATTCACACACCAAATACTTGGGATATTATGTTGGCCAGGGGACCCTGAGACCTCAGCGGGAGAAGATGGATGCCATACGTCAAGTGCAAAGTGCAGTTTCCAACAACTACCAAACAGGTTAGAGCATTCCTTGGTTTTGTGGGGTATTACCGTCGGTTCATTCCTCATTTTTCAACGTTAGCAGCTCCCTTGACGAATCTTCTAAGGTCGGATGCTCCACCCAGGAGTGAATGGAAGAATGCTAAGACTGAAGAAGCATTTGTCGCCCTAAAAACAGCGCTTTCCGATAAAGCTGTTCTGCATTGTCCAGACTTCAATATGCCATTTTATCTACACACAGACGCTTCAGGCTCAGGACTAGGGGCAGTCCTCTTCCAAAACAAAGGAGAGGAAGAGAGACCTATCTTGTTTATTAGCAGGAAGCTGATGCCTCATGAGACAAGATATGCAACAATAGAGAAGGAATGCTTAGCAGTGAAATGGGCAGTTGAGTCCCTAAAATACTATTTGTTAGGTAGAAACTTCACGTTAGTTACCGATCATGCCCCACTGGTGTGGTTATCACAAAATAAAGAGTCGAACCCCAGAGTATGGAGATGGTTCCTGTCATTGCAACCATATTCCTTCTAAACTATCCATCAAGCAGGAAGTAAGATGGCTCAAGCGGATTTTCTGTCCAGAATGTACGCCCTTCCCGAACGTAAGGGCTTAAGCGGGAGGATATGTGATGAGGCCAGAGGAGGCTGAGATATATCAGAGCCAATTAACGACAAACCCCATAGGCCTATGCTAAGCAGGAAGAGTACATGGATGAGGTCATAAGTGAGGGGAGGGCCATAGCGATGGGAAAGACATCTGAGAGCTCCAATGAGAGATAAAGAGATGACCTAAGAAGGTGCTTTACTTTAATACTGGACGTTTTTTTGTTGTTGTTTTTTAGCCTGCCGAGAAGGGTGAGGAGGAAAAGGCTACCTCGGAGGAGGAAATCGTATATGAATGGGCCTACTGAGACAGAGGGGCCATGAAGGTTAAGTCAAGATACGCTCCCGTTGAGCATCTTGTGAAGTTGTCATAGTTTACCATAGTTTGTAGCAAAGATTCAGCGGAGAATCGTGAGAGAGGGACAGAGCCTCAGGTGTGGGAAGAGGGTCGCTCCATCTGCCAACGGAGCCCCGTAGTTTGGACCGGCTCGCTGCCGAGAAGGGGAAGAGGAGCGGTGACAAGCCCCACCTTCGCGGAGGAGGAGTCCGCTCGCCGAAGACAGCTGAAGCGAGGAGATCAGCTGTGAGGTCGATCAGCTGGGAGGACACCGCAGAGCAGTGTCGAGGCCCCCACCTTTGCGGAGGAGGAGCTAAGGAGTCCGCCCGGTGGCCTGACGAAGACAGCAAAGCCGCATCGAAATGGCCGCTGTTGCGGAGGAGGAATCAGTCAGTGCTACGACGACTGAAGCCGTACGATCAGCTGAGCGACTGTACTGGCACAGGCTGAATGAAATAGCGATGACAGAAGACCCAGAAAGCTAACGCTGACTCCGGAGGAGGTACAGTAATAGGGTAACCCCCTATTGCAGAGCAGAGGCTTCCTCCCACGGCCGAGTAGCAGGAGAAGAGCCTGTGACATGAAATGAGGTGAGGAGAAGGAGGTTGGGACAATCGGGTACGACGTCAGGAGCGGCGGCAGAAAAGTTAAGACATTGACAATAAGAGAATCAGCGCCCTATCCATATTGGTACGAGGCCACAAGGGGGTCAAGGGGATCTGTAAAGAGAAAGGAAGTTATAGAAGAGGCCACGTGGGAATCTGGAGGAGGTCAAGCAGTATAGAAGATATGCACAGGAAGTTATAAGGACATTACTCCTCTCATCAAAAGCTTATGGTCAAGAGAAGTAAAAAGACTGATCCCGGAAAGTAGGAGCCACCAGAGTCAAGAGTAACCTAGTTATTTGCCAATGTTGTTTGTTTCCATGTTACAAGGGAAAAGGTAATAAGAAACTATTAAAACAAAGTTCAACCTCACATTGGTCTATTGTGTAGTCTATTCCCACTCGTGTTGTAACAGGGAGACAAAAACAACACCAAAAGGAGACCATCGATGCTTGCCCTTCTGTGATGCTGGCAATAGCAACGTTAACCACCTCGATATTGACGTTGCTAATCGTGACTTGGTTTTGTTGTGATTTTGGAAATGTCTGATCCTCTTTGATGCCAATGTTAATGATGCCTGGCCTTTGATATTGTAGTGAGCGTTGAGTCTTTGATAGTAAGGTTAGAAACATACATCACTCTTCAATTCTTGCATAAGACATATCTGTCCGCTCTTAGGCCAAGAATACAGATGTCTGGCCCCCTCATTTGATAATGACATTGGATATGTCTGTTCCCCTGTGCTGCCGACCATGGGACTATCTGATACTTCTGAGATAATGATATAAGCAGTGTCTGGCCTGTCTGCCAATCTGATACCGAGGTGATCTGTCACACACTCGCTTTCCTCACCTACCTATAAGATTTCTGGTTGTCTTTAAAACCGAAGTTAGATCTGTCTGACATTCCTCTGTGGTATTGATACTATGAATGTGTTTCTCTGTTTGACAACTGGCATTAGAAATAGCTGTTGTTGGAGTGAATAAAAAGCAACTTTTCTTAAATCCTTGGAAGAGTCACATCTTTCTTTTAGAGAACATGACTTATTAGAGAGGGAATACGATACTTCTTGTAAAATAGGGAGAAAGTGAAATTGCTAGTTAATTGCTTAAGCCTTAGAATATTCATAACACAGTACCACTGTGTAAACATGTTCTATTAAACCATATAGATTGCATTTTTTTGAGATAGAAACGACATCAATGTCCAAAAGCATAAACAATGCAATGCAGTCAAAGATAAAATGATGACGGTTATGATTTGATTTCAATTGAATAGTCGGCAAAATAAGAAAAGGTGAGGTGCACAATTTGAGTGAAGTCATTTCTAATCTCATTAAAGCAGAACTTTCCTACATCATTTCTGTGCTTATTAAGTGCTTGATGCAATGGGTCATAGCTGGGTGAAGTCCGAGAGGATGCAAGGCACAGAGGGATGGAGAAGGAAGCAGTTGCATACATGAGAAAGGGGTATGAAATATCTGAGGGATATTTAGAACTAGTCATACAGAACAGAGATCTTCAATGCAGCCATCTCATATTGACCACAATTCATTTTGTCCCTGGGCATGGAATGCTTTGCCTTTGATGCTCCGGTGCCTTGACTCCTTGCCAAGTTTTAGGAAACAACCTAAAACCCATCTGTTTGCCTAGATTCTGGTTTTTCCATCATCAGCCTGTACCTTTGTGACACTGGGATAGCCGCTTTCCAAATATGAGTCATGGAGTGCAGAGGGAAATGTGACTGTTTTATTTAACATATGATACCATACATACTGGGAGATAACATGCGGACATACGGACATACAGAGATGTCTGGGCATCCTCCTCGGTAACGGCTTTGCTAATAGTTTGCTCTCTTTCATGGTAACCTTGGAAATCTGTGACCAACTTCTTTGCATTTAATGTATGAGTTGTCTTTTCCTCTTGATATTGATGTTGAAAGAAGCTGTTGTCTTTCCTACTGTGATTGAATTGTGCATCCGTTCTCTTTGATTCTCATGAAGGGAATGTCTAGTCTTCCTTTAGATACTGATGTTGGAACTGCATGGCATTTCTTGTTTCTACCCATTACAAATGTCTGATATTTCTATTTAGTAAATATTACTATGCCTGGGCCTGGTCTTTCTTACTGATTACGGATGTCTGTTTCTTCTCTTTGTTGGTTATTAGACATAACAGTCCCTTTTTTTTACTACTTGCTGGAAATACATGGACATTCTCTTTAGAACCTTTTTGGAATGTTGTCCCTTCTCTTTATTACTTATTAGAAACACCTGTGCTAGCTTTTGGCCTTCTATAGTACATATTGGAAATGCCTGGACCTTCTTTCTAGTTTTAATTTGAAATGTTTTTCCCTTTCCTTTACAACATGTGAGCATGTTTGTTTCCTTATTGTTGGTACCTATTAGAAATAACCCATCTTTTTCTCACTTATTAGAAATGTATGACCCTCATACTGTTTTCAGTCGAGCTTTAGACCAGGCCATGGCACTGAGACTGCCTTGATGTCAGTCTGGGACGATCTGCTAGAGACCACCAACGAAGGTACTGTCAGCTTGCTTGTCATGCTGGGCCTGTCGGCTGTCTTCGACACAGCTGATTTCGAGACTCTCATTGCAAGGTTGTCATCAGTGGCACATATTTCAGAAGAGGCTTTGAGATGATTTGTGTCCTTTCTGTCTGACCACACTCAACAGCTGAAGATGGGTGATTGTTTCTCAGAGACTGTGCTTGTTGAGTGTGGGGTATCTTTGTTATTCAACATTTACATTCGAACATTGTTGAATATTTTTTACTGAATTGGGGTTGCCATACCACTCATATGCCTATGACACCACAACAAGATCAAGAGTTGGATGCTGGAGAATAAACGCCAGGTGAACCCCTCAAAAACAGAGGTTATCCGGCTGGGTGCAAAGAGACATGTACAAAAGGTGGCTCAGGCAATTCTGTGTCCCTCCTTATTTGGTGTCTCTACTGGATATTCAGATACTGTGAAGAATCTAGGCTGTATCTGGCAGTCAGGTACGGACTGCAGTTCACAGGTCAGCCAAATGGTAAAGTCAGTCTATCACAAATTGAGACTTCTAAAACCAGTGTTGTCTCTCATTGCAGAGAAGGATCAACCAATAGTAGTTGAAATATTGACCAATGCTAGGCTCAACTGCTGCAATGCTCTCCTTATGGGAGTCCAAAAATGTCAAATAATGAGATTACAGGTAGCATAAAATTCTGCTATCAGATGGATTTTCTCACTAATAAGAAATGAAATCTCTCAGTTTGGAAGGAATCTAAATTGGATGCCGATCTCGCAGATAATCCTGTTTAAGGTGCTTTGCCTGTTGTTCAAGGGTATCCATGGTACGGCACCAGCCTATTTAGTTGCAAAGATCCAGCTGTACCGTCCTCAGAGACTGCTGCACTCTTTAGATCAGCACCTTTTGCAGGTTTCACTTGTTAGAACGGTCACTTGGGGTGAGTGGCGGTTTTATTGCCTTTGGCCCCTGGGCATGGAATGCTTTGCCTTTGATGCTCTGGTGCCTCGACTCCTTGCCAAGTTTTAGGAAACAACTTAAAACCCATCTGTTTTCCTAGATTCTGGTCTTCCCATCATCAGCCTGTGCCTTTGTGACATTGTGATAAACTAAGTAATACTATCCCTGCGCCTAGATGCATTCTTGCCTGGTCCCCTTGCGGTATGTGTGGTACAGGTCATCAAATCGGATCAAAATCAAACCTTATCTTCGTTATTCATCAGAAATATCTGCCCCCTCTCCCGCTGTCCTATTTGACTTGTCTGGCCCTTTGCTTATCAGAAATGCCTGCTGTTTTCATGTATTACCTATCAGATATGTCTTCCTTCTTTTGATTCCTTACCAGACATGTCTCCCTCTCCTTTGCACTTACTTTTAAAATATCTGGACTTCCTTTTTGATATTGGCATTATAAATAGTTGGGCTTTCTCTTCCTTGTTAATTTCAATCGTCCTGCTACTAATCCTCCAGTGTGATGCACTGTGGAGGATCACAGAAATGCACACTTTCCTTCCATATGAACCTCTTTCTGAACCCAAATATTGGCCAACGTATTCACCTTCAGCTTGGTCGATGCATTGGCACTATCAGAATTCCTGTTATTCCCCACAACCACATTTACAATGTCTACAAAGGAGGTTCAGTGAAAGATCCTTGGGGTCTTGGTGTGGACATCAGTCTGCCCTTCTGTCCAGAACAGCTCATGTTTAACCATGCACACTGTTGCAAGAGTGTAAAGAGGTTTTATCTCAGTGTAGAGCTTTAAACGCTGGCGCTCAGAATTTGTGATCCAGCAGCTCCCATTGCAAGAGAGGGGCTAGTACATGGAATCAGAGAGCAGGAAAAGCTGATTCTGCAAGTGGGTCCTTCTCAGGAAGCACTGCCTTCTTTCCCACAGAGTATCGCTGTAAGGCTCTTCATGTGGTTTATACATGAATGGTCTTGCCCATGGTTGCCTAACAAGTCATAATTGCTGAATGCCTCCCTTCCTACATGTGGCTCTGTACCAACCGGTCCACATAGCTGTTACTGGAACCTGCTGCATTGGCTGTCCTGGGAGGTGCATCTTTGCAAGGATGCCTTAAAGCCATCTTTGAGTCGAAGCATTTCTGTGAAATGCCTTCTGAGTAAGTAGGGGACTAGGAACCAAAATTGGCCCTTGAAATGTTTTTAAAATTGCCCCATTTTACACTTGTGCTCTAGCACCTTGGAACGTCTCATGTACTAGATGGAATTACCAATAATGTTCTTGCACCCAAATAACTGCACTGACTCGAAGAATATAGCAACATACTACTTTATTAGCATCATAGAAATAAAGTAGGGCAAGTTGGCGAATAACAGGCACTCAAACTCAAATAGGATTATACAAAGGATTTAAACCTGGATCTGTGTCATCTATGAGATCATACTATGTGGCAAACTAAAACCAATTGAAGAGAGGGATTGGTTAGGGGAACATATGTACCTATAGTATATGCAAGTGCTAACAACTTCATTGGCTGCCCCTTATCTGGCGGGCATGCCTCGAACCACCTGTAAATATTTATAATACTGATTATAGAGGAAACATGGCAGTGGGTTGGTCTTTGCAACATTGTATAATAGCATGTTGCTACATAGATCTCTGATTGGTTGGCATGCTTTCCCAACCTTGAACTTGCGACTTCTTAGCAGCATGCAAAAAAAAGAAACTGGGGTGCCGAGTGTAATGTCAGACTACTCCCCACATTCCCAATTAGTCCATCGTCTGTCATCAGTTAGACCCCAAGCCATGGCTTCTCCTTTTTAGTTGACCCCAAATCCTGCTCTCTGTTCTGGGACATTGAAGGGAGTGTAGGCACACTATTATCTTCGTTTGGCTTAATGAATCGCCCTTGTTTTCAACTTTTGAATCACATGTGAGGACATCACAAATGTGTCCATCGCGACCTTCTATTTACTGCTATATGATTAAATTTGAGATGGGTGTCATTACCATTCTTCGCCTCTATAGACTTGCTCACTCTGTGAAAACAAAGAAATAATATGAGGCTGGGTAGCCCAAAAGGAAATACACCAAACACAGGATACAAAGGAACATACAAAGGTCTTTATTTTATATTAAACAGTTACAAAAAGTCAAAGACAAATCAGATAGCTATCGGCCCTCAGTACAACACAGCAAACTCCAGCGTGGTTCGGTGTGCTCAGTGAGTGGGAATATACATTGAAATAGTCAGGCTTTTATACAGTTTTCAGCATGAAGTCCAGCCCTACTGCAAGTTACTATTACTCTAATACATTACTGATCTAGGGTCCATGGCAGGTTTGCTTCTAATTTGTTTGTCTATATGTATCTAGTTCATCTTAGGTTTACACATCAAGTCATAATGGCAACAGTGTATTCTCTAGGTTTAACATTAAGCCTTAGGACATAGTTTATACAATGTAGTTAAACAGGCGCTCCCATTCAGTTATTCAAACAACATTGCAGTTAATATATGTTCATGGATCAGTTTTGTTAACACAGGTAATCCTTGATCTACAGGTCAATGAAGGACAAGGTCTCATTACATGATCCTAACATTTAGCCTATGGCAGTTTAAACATTAACTTGTATGTAGAGGTCAAGACGGCCAAGTTACAAACAGAAAAACACTGTCCACCATTTTAGCTCACAGGGTGACTTTGCAGAGAGAGAGAACCTAAAATGACAGTTTACATTGTATCTAGGGTCAGGACCTTGCAACATGAATTTCCTCACAAGTAGCTCATGAGCAGCTTGGCGCAGGCCAATATACATATATTCAATGCAATGTCCTATTGTACCTATCGCCTGAGCGCAGCATCCCCCCAGCATCGAACATATACTAGGTAGACATTGGATACAACAACAAAGGAACAACAGAATTCCCAAAATAATCAGCAAAACTGAAAGCACCTTCCAACCACAAGATCGCAAGAAGTCCCAGAACCAAGCACTAAGTTCCCGATTTCCCTCGGGAACATGCACTTCTGAACTAAGGACGTGCAGATTCTGTATTGCCTTGAAGATAGTTGGGGAGGAATCTGGAATGAAAACACAGCAAGCGGACCCCACTAATTTACATACTCCACCACGTTCAGCCAGAATGACAGCTAATGCCATCCTGTTCTGAAGTGCTACCAATCTGATCGCTTCCTGCTCTAATGTCATGTTATAGAGTATATCTGTGGTCCGGTTGATGGTTCTCTCCAGTACTCTTGCTAGTCTCCTGATGTCTCCGGAATTTGCTATCTGCCCAAAGAATGGATGGAATGATTTCGCTACATCTCCCAAAACCTGCGCTGGATTGTCACCATTCTCGTCCAGCTGTGGACGAGCCTTTGAGACTTCTACAGTACTTGCTATAAACACCCCAGGTAATAGGATTCCTAAATAACAAGTTCCCAGCCAATCCCTGGGTAACCATGGAAATGCTACATTACTGCAAACGAATAGACAGGTTCGCCTACATACAAAGGTCTGTCTTCCCCAGTCAAATTTGCAACGTTGGCACAACCTTTAAAATCCCCATTGACCGAGTGCCATTCCTCTGTATGCAGAAAGAAACTGAATCAGGGTTATGGTTAACAGTATAAGAAGGAGGCATGGCGTCCTTATTGCCTATCAGAGCCATCTTAAAGGAAATCAAAGATTGGAAAGGATGAGACAGTCTATCAGAAGGCCTAATACAAGCAATGTTGAGCTTACTCCTATTTGCGAAAAGCGAGCATCCCAGGGGAGCCAAAACACATTTCTCAAAACTATTCAAATGAGTGCCATCAAAGTTCCCCGGGATGCTATCGTTCCAACGGCCAAAGAACAGTGCTCTAAGAGAAGCGTAACAAGCAGTTGTCAAAGGTAAAGGGTGAATATACCAACCTAGCCCCTTATCCCCATGTTGCGGTAAATGCGAGCAGTCCCAACAGTTAGACTTATTAAATATGGCATGCGTAGCGTTCATAATAAGCAGCAGAATATTATTGTAGTACCTTTGCCTATGCTGAGAGTCCCTAGGGGACAGAGTATGCAAATGCACGAAGGGAGTAGAAACTGTAGGTACATTTTCAATCGGTAACAAGGACTCTAAATGATAAGTTTCCTCGAAGTACCATAGGCCTAAGACAGTGACTATTAAAAATCCAAATATTATCATAAAAACACAGCAATACATTTTCGGGGCCCACATTTTATGTCCATTGTCCTGGCTGGTCACATGATCATTTACAAGTCCAATACGAGCGGTGGCGGTAGCAGGCATTGCAATCTTCAAACGACAAGACCCCATTGTTTTTGGCTGGCAACCTCCCGGCCGAGTGACTTCTTAGTCCTTCCACAACCCTAGCCAACAGAATCCCCTTTCCTCAAATTTTGGGCAAATACAAGCCCTCGATGACTCTTTTCCTTCTCTGAATGCACAGCCGAACCATGCCGTAAGTCTATCAGATGCACAGCAAGACTGTGCCATAAGTATTTTCTTGGACGCAGATTGTATCTTGCTATTCCTGGTACCGATTGATCCGGAAATAATGTATCGTCACTCCCCGTTGGAAGCAACGTATCAGAGACAAGTGCAGATGCCGAATTTGGGACAGCAGTTTCCGGATGCAAAACATTTGGAGAGTGCGGAGACAAAATGGCGGCTTCCCCAAGCCTCACGGGCTCAGAGAGATTCTCCAACACACTCTCACGCTTTTTACTGCTTTGGGACCGTTGGTTGCAGTGTTAGCGAGGGGTTCTGTTTCTTCTGTATCTTGTGGTACTGGGTAAAGAAGTTTCTTGACATGCGACGCGTGGATACAATGCTTCCAGCCTGCGATGCGCAATGCTGTCTGGGTGACCAGCAGGACCTGGAATGGGCCCCGTCACCGAGGTGCAAGGCAGGAAGAGCGCTTGAATGACTTCACGAGCACCCACTCCCCTGGCCGTGTGCTGTGGCCCGGGCCCTCTTATTGCACAGGTAAAGCTTCTCGTACATGGTGATAAATCAAATACAGGTTTTTAGTCAACTGGCTGCAATAATCTGAAAGTAATACATTTTCAACATTCTTTAAAGAACGACTTTTAGGAAGGGTCCAGACATTGACAGGTCTCCCCAGTACCACCTCAAATGGAGAGAGCCCAGTCTTAGTTTGAGGGGTTGCACGCATGGATAATAATACGATGGGTAAGGCGTCCGGCCATTTTAATTTGGTGCCGGCATACGTCTTACCGAGCTTGTTCTTGATGATACCATTGTGTCTCTCAACTAGTCCGGCGCTCTGAGCGTGTCTGGCCGAATGGAACCATTTGTCAATTTGTAATGCTGCGCATATCTGCAGAATGACAGCAGTGACAAAATGTGGACCATTGTCCGACCAGATGATTCTTGGCAGCCCGAACCGCGGGAAGTATTCCTTTAACATGGTCTTTGCAGTGGTCATGGCTGTAGCACCTTTGAGAGGTAAAGCCTCGACCCACTTACTGAAAGCACAAATGACCACAAGGACATACTTTAGATTGTTGCATCGTTCCATTTCAATAAAATCAAAATGGATGACTTCGAAGGGGACAGAAGGTGGCCCAAAACTTCCCCTTGGAGTCGCTGTCCCCTTTCCCACATTATGTTGTAGGCAAATCAGGCAGTTCTGAACGTAATGCTGAGCAATTTTTGAAATGTTGTCATTTACCCAAACTTTCTCTAACATTTTTGTTATCTGCTGGGCACACACATGCGTAGGAACATGTGCCATGATCACCATCATCATCGCGTAAGCGTCAGGAAGTAGCCATTTCCCTTCAACCATATCCACCCAACACCCATCATCGTCGAGTTTTCCCAAGCCTTCAGCCTACCTCTTAGATTCCTCTATTGTGGCATCAGCTTGGATATCCTGTACAGACCAAACACCCTCGTCTATTGCATAGGCATTTACAGTCTCCCTCAAAACATAGATCTCCGTAGAGAGATCGGTAGCAGTTTGTCTAGCTATCTGATCAGCAAAAGCATTCCCCTTTCCTATATCATCTATAACCTTTCGATGTGCTGCACATTTTACAACTGCTAACTGAGTAGGGAGCGCAAGCGCTGAGAGCAGTTGTACTATTAGGGAGCCATGCTGAATCTTCGTGCTATGCAAAGTTAAAAATCCTCTCTCTGACTAAAGTCTCCAAAAGTTGTGAGCCACCCCAAAGGCATACTGACTATCAGTATATATGTTTACTGTAAGCCCTTCGGAAAGTTCACAAGCTTGGGTCAATGCTATAATCTCTGCGGCCTCCGCGGAGTTATGCGTGATTCTCTTAGTTTCCACGACCGTGCTCAATGTGGTGATTGCATAAGCAGCTGTGGATGTACCATCCGGAAGTTTGAAGCAGGAGCCATCACAAAACAGCTCTCCTTGCGGATTGTTTAAAGGAGTGTCTTTTAGATCAATTCTACCCTTGTCTCTTGTTCGGTAGTATATAGACAGTCATGTGACTCTTTGTCACTACAAACAGTATTTTGTGGGAAAGGTAAGAGTTCATCCGGATTGAGGACACAACACCTCTTAATTTGAATGTGAGGAGCAAACAAGATCAATTCATATCTCGTCAACCGTGCGGAAGTGAGGTGTTGCGTTTGGGTTCTGTTCAGTAGAACATCTACAGAGTGAGGCACCATCAGGGTTAGATCATGGCCTAGGACCATTCCCTCACTCTGCTTTACAGACGCAGCAGCGACAGCTCGCAAACATCTTGGCAAGGCGCATGTTAGAAGGATCAAGGGCGAAAGAAAAGTAACCGCATGGCCTATTCTTCCCTCCATGTTCCTGCGTTAATACAGCCAAAGCACATCCATCACATTCATGCACAAACAACGCAAAGGCCTTTTTCATAATTTGGTGTGCCCAAAACCGGTGCTGAGCACAATGCAGTCTTGAGCAACTCAAATGATTGCTGGTGTTCCGTGTTCCATGGCAATGGCGAAGAAATGCCCTTCTGCGTCAGAGCCAACATCGGCTTGATCACTAGTGAGAAGTTTGGGATCCATAACCTACTGTAAGAAGCCATACCTATCAAGGCTCTAACTTCCTTCTGTGTATTTGGGACAGACATGCCAGAAATGTGTTTTATTCTTTTCAGGTGTCAATCTTCTTCCCTCCTTTGACAGGAGGCGACCTCTTGGCAACAATATTGGAACTTTTTAAGCGAAGCTTTGTGACCATGTTTAGCTAGATGGATAAGCAACAATACAGTGCCCTCTTTACAGGAGCGCTCAGAATCTGCAGCTAAAAGCAAATCGTCAACATATTGAAGCAGCGTACAAGTGAGGGTAATTCAAGAGTATCAAGCTGTTCTTTCAAAGCCCTACTATAAATACTAAAACGCTCAGTGTAACCTTGAGGTGCACAAGTAAATGTGAACGAGCGTCCCCCTAAGGTGAACGCGAACAAGTATCTACTATCCTTGTGTATAATAATACTAAAGAAAGCATTCTTCAGATCCACAACACTAAAGTAAATAGCTGTAGCTGGAATCATAGTTAATATTGTCGTCAATTGGAAATTGTGGAGCGACAACTTTATTAATGGCACGCAAATCAATTATAAAACGAAATGGAATTGCATTATCGCCTTTCTTGTACACGGGTAAAATCGGACTATTGCACAAACTACCTGCAATTTCCTCAATCACCCTGCAATGCACAAAATCGGAAACAATGCATTTCAAAGCTCACTCGCCCTCAACTCAGATCTTATACTGCATAATGCGTGGCAGCTTAATTCCATGTTTCAAGACTATTTTAACATGCTCAATCTGTAAAACACCGACATCATTGTCATCAATTGCCCATAAACACTCTGGTACATCAATGAATTCTGGTGCCAAAGGTCTAGTCAGGAACTGGGAAACAGAAAGTTGCTGTGGTGACTTCGTTAAATGCACTCCATCAGAAGAACAATACATTACTGCATTTAATTCCTTCAACAGATTCAACCCCAACAAATTCTCGCCACAATTCGAAGTCCATAGAAATGGACAGTGGTCCGTAAAGGGACCCAAAGAAATAGGTACCGGTGAAGAAACCGGACAGACAACTGGTGTGACAGAAAACCCTACAGAAACTTTGGCTTGCCCTGACAGTGAAATGTTTGGAACCCGTGAATGATCAATGGAACACGTCTGTGCTCCAGTATCTATCAAAAACTGATGTTTCCTATTTCCCACTACCATTTTAACGTAGGGACCTTTCTGGTTAACGGGAATAGCTGTAGGCTCCAAATCCTGCTTCGGGCAACCCTAACAAAACAAAATATCATCAAAAGGTAGCACTTCAGATAGATATGCAGCAGAAGGATGATCAAATATGTTTCTAGTATCCACACTCGAAGTTTGATTATCCTGTGAAAAAGGTTGCTGAAGATCCTGTGAAAAATGACCTCTACCAGGGCCCCCTATACCCGGTGACCTCTGGATCGTCTACCCATAATCCCAAATGTGTTATTTGACGTTTATCGAAGGACGGGGCATTGTGCACGCCAATGACCCTCCTGGCGAAAATAGGCACACTGATTAATGTTCACAGGACCCAAGGGCACATTCCCTTGTGGAACATACTGACCTCTAATCTGCGAACTACCCCCTCTGGGGCCTCTAACAATTTGCTGTAACAATACTTCAGTCTTTAAATCACCTTTTCTCTTCTCAACTCTATCTTTTTCATTTTTGACACAGTTCTCGTAGTACTGAGCCATGTGAGGTACTTCTGATTGGGATTTCGCCTGCCAAGCGCTCTTAGAAGACATAATTTGCTTTTGGATGTCAGGCAACAATCCACGCAAAAATTTGTCCACAAGTAATCTTTTCCCAGACTCTGTGCCTAAAACTTGTCCACTGAAATCCGAGAATACCTGTTTGAACCGATTAAAGAACTCGGTAGCACCCTCAGACTTTCCTTGGACACAGGCCGTAAGCTTGTCCCAAATAATTCTTTTCTCTGGAATTCAATTCGCAATAATTCTATCAGGCAAAGTTAGTATCACCTGGGGCGGTCTTTCACCAGCTGGCCTTTCCCCGTCGAGCCTAGTTATGTTAGCCCATGTATCTCCCAACCCTGGTTCGTCGTCTATAGTTCTAACCTGTTTCCACAAATCTGCGGGCAGGAGTACAGGAAACAACAAATCAATGTCGCCTAGGGTGAACAGTAAGGACTGCAAAACGGACTCTATCTCTTTATAGAACCCTATCGGATTTTTCCTAATGTCAGGAATAGACTGTCTAATGGTGTTCACTTCCTCTGCCTTGAAAACGGGACGTGAACAAACTGTGATACATAATGTGCAGGAATGTTCACAGCGACTATATTATGTGAAGGATCAGCCGCAATCTCAACCTACGGGACAAATGTCGGAGGAACCTCTCTCATAGGCAACTGAGATGTAGGCAACTCCGAACGCTTACTAAGCAACAGAGCTAAGTCGAGCGCTAAAGCAGTCGAAAAAGTGTCAAGTGAAAAAGCCCTCTTATAAATACCTGGTAACTCTGTGGGACAACTAATCTTTCTCTTTACACATTCATCCTGCAGGTACTCTATCATTACCTGTATAATTTTCCTCTGCATTTCTGGCGTATACTGACTGTATGTGTCATATACCTCACCTGGAGTTATCGACATACATGAAATCCATCTAATCGCATCTTTCATACAAATTCCTGCTTCCTCAGCTATCGTTTTACGACATGGAAAAAATCGTTTCTGTACATACATATTTTCTTCTTCGTCATCCTCATTCTGTAACCTTTCCAACTCCTTTCTATACTCGAATACCCTCTCAACATGCTCTTGTACTTTCTCCACAGAGTCTCTAGAGAATGCTAAGGTGTTCAGATCCCTCAATCCTTGTGGGAGATCTGTGTTATTTAATCTGTCCCACATTACACATAAATGAATTCCTAGTGCTTCAATAAAAACATTTTTCTCAGGAAAATTGTCCATATTAGAAAGCATGGCAAAAACATTAGCTCGATCATCTATCTCCATACAATGCTTAGCCCATGTGATCAAGTCACGTTTCTTTTCTAGAGGTACAGTATTACGAGTGACAACCCTTGAGCCCGCACCCTGATCAACTACAAGCGGTAAAAGACTACTTGGAAGAGGAGGGGCAGGCAAATTCAATGGAGGTACTGTTACTGGTATAATAGGAAGAGGCAGAGGAGCAGGTGGAGGAACAATAACTGGAAGAAAAGGAACAACGGGAGGAGCAGGAACAACAGGTTGAGCAGGAATAGCAGGAATAACAGCGGGGAGAGGCACAACAGCAGGAAGAGGAACATATGGAGGTGGTACAGAGGCACCAGGCCTTCACTCATTTAACAATTTGTCAATAAATTCATCAGAAACATGAAAATCTTTAGAAGAATAGATTTTCTGAATACCGAGTGAGAAAGCCCTATCCATATTTTTAGCCGCCTCGGACTGTTTGTCCTGATCATATAACAATGCTTTTTCAGCTTTCGTTTTATGACGGCGCGCATGTTTTTCCCTACTTTTAAGCTGCTGCAACGCTTCTTTTTTCCAATTCTGCAAAACATCAAATGCTGCAGGTCTCGCCTTTTTCTTTAACAAGATTGACTCTAAATATTCAATACGAGGGATCTCAAAACTACCATTGATTGGCCACTGAAGTTCAGAGGCATATCTGGTTTGTCTGTGCCAAATGTCATTAAATACTATACTTCCAATGCCATGCTTACAGTACATAGTACATGCCGGCGACCCCTCCTGTGGTGCCGGATGGCTAAATTCCAAAGATTGTCTATCGCTGCAGAATAATGCCCTAAAGCAGGTAGACAATTTCCTAGGCATATCTCAAATTCTTGGTGTTACCTGGTCAATAATTGTGTCTGCAGATACAATGCCACAAATTCAAATTTTCAGGGTTGAATTAAGAGTCGGGTCACGACTCACCTGAACAAACCTAAGGAGGTCCGATCGGATTACAAAGAATTTACCTAACTAATTTTACCTCGTGTTTGGTGATTTCGGCAAATCTGCCCACCTCGAGAAGTGGACCCTCGTCAAGATGCCGTCTCGGGCCACACGCTTATCGTCCAAGGATCGGGTCGTGCAGTGCTGCTGAGGTGTCGTGTCTCATTCAGTGGGGCCCCTTATGTCACACCGTCCGATCCCGGTCCGATAGCGTGCGTCAACCTTCAACAATCTGGCATCAATCTTGAGGGTCCCTATTCGGGCGCCAACTGTAAAAACAAAGAAATAATATGAGGCTGGGTAGCCCAAAAGGAAATACACCAAACACAGGTTACAAAGGAACACACAAAGGTCTTTATTTTTTACTAAACAGTTACAAAAAGTCAAAGACAAATCGGCCCTCAGTACAACACAGCGAACTCCAGCGTGGTTCGGTGTGCTCAGTGAGTGGGAATATACATTGAAATAGTAAGGCTTTTATACAATGTTCAGCATGATGTCCAGCCCTACTGCAAGTTAATATTACTCTAATACATTACTGATCTAGGGTCCATGCCAGGTTCGCTTCTAATTTGTTTGTCTATATGTATCTAGTTCATCTTTGGTTTACACATCAACAAGTCATAATGGCAACAGTGTATTCTCTAGGTTTAACATTAAGCCTTAGGACATAGTTTATACAATGTAGTTAAACAGGCATTCCCATTCAGTTATTCAAATGACATTGCAGTTAATATATGTTCATGGATCAGTTTTGTTGACACAGGTAATCCTTGATCTACAGGTCAATGAAGGACAAGGTCTCATTACATGATCCTAACATTTAGCCTATGGCAGTTTAAACATTAACATGTATGTAGTGGTCAAGACGGCCAAGTTACAAACAGAAAAACATTTCCACCATTTTAACTCACAGGGTGACTTTGCAAAGAGAGAGAACCTAAAACGGCGGTTTACATTGATTCTAGGGTCAGGACCTTGCAACACGAATTTCCTCACAAGTAGCTCACGAGCAGCTTGGCGTAGGCCAATATACATATATTCAATGCAATAGGAGGCATGATATAATTTCTAGTTTGACAACTCCATCTTACATGGGTTTTCTGCATCTTCAATTGTTCAATACTTGGCTCTTGCAGATGTTTTCTCCTTGGCTTAATCTAATAAATATGTCTTACGTACATGGCTTATCCTTTTAACTGCCCTTGTGTTTTGCAATTATTACTTGAAATAGCATCCTTGATCCCAGGCCAACAGGCAACTCCTTATTCCTCACGCAAAGCTGTTTTCCAGCGTCTCCTGACTCTGCAACTCCGGTCTGTCTGAGGTAACTTGATTAGTTTTAGTACGAGCCCGATGTCCATCATTCCATCATGACCACTCTAGCCATGTTATGTTTTCCTCGGCAGCAAGCTTCTATACGTCTCATCTACCTTGCATATTTGCGTATATACGTTTATTAATCAGCAGGTTACTTTATCTTCTTTGCGTATATGACTTCTCCAGATTCAATTACATGTTTCTCTTGTTATTTCAGTTATGTCTTTGTCTTTAAGTATTTGAATATTTTTTCAGTGAGTCTCTGTATCTTTCCTATGTCGTCACTCTGCCCTTGTCAAATTTCACTTGTAGCTCTATAATGTCCAATGGTCTGTGCAGACATCCTTCCACTCTCTCAGTGCGAGGGTACATTTGATACGGTTGTCTGAGTGCATATCATCTTTGCCCTCAATATGGTATTTAGATGATATCTGGTGCCCCACATGAGGCTCTTCTTCTGCTGTTCCAGTATGATGCAGGGCAAGGGGCGAGAGCTAGAGATAACATGTCCACCTGCTCCACTACACACTGTGCAAGTGAATACAGGGAGCCAGATGAACACATCTAAGTAGGGTTCAGTTCACCCCACAAAAAAATGAAAAAATTGGGTCTGAATAGAGAATTTTATATAAAGATGAAAAATTATTTAAACATAAAAACTGATATAATATGTTTTAAGAGTGAGGACTAGCATACAAGATTTATAAAACATTGTTTACTCAAATGGATGTGGGGGAGGAGGAGAGATGGAAGGAATGGTGTAATGTGGATGTGGGAGAGGGTAGGAGATGCAGGAATAAAGGCTACTCACACAAGAGAGGTCCCTGGTGCAGAGACCAGTCCACCACTGCTCTGAGGAACCCAGAGGCCCACTGGGAAATTGCCAAAGTTCCCTGCAGGCCAGTCTACCACTGCTCTTTGGAGCCCAGAGGCCCACTGAGAAATCTCCAGAGTTCCCCATAGGCAGTCCACCACTACTCTGAGGGACCCATAGGCTCGATGGTAAATCTACAGAGTTCCCTGTAGGCCAGTCCACCACTGATCTGAGGAACCTCAAAGGCTACTGGGGAATTGCCAGAGTTTTCTCTAGGCCAGTCCACCACAGCTCTGTGGAACCCAGAGGCCCACTGGGAAATCTTCAGAGTTCCATGTAGGCCAGTCCTCTACTGCTCTGGTTCTGCTCTAATAACCAGGATCGACAGCAGGGACCATAATTCCTTTGGAGTGAAGGCCTTTTTAAGATTCACTCCCGATGAAGGCCTTGCTACCATCACTGTTCTGAAAGCCATGCCCTGCCAGTTGCTGTGTGTTGTGGCTACCTCGTCATCATGTGCTGGGTGAAGGCCAGCGCCGAATTCCATATGGACCCGTTCAGTGAGCTGCCGCCAGATTGAAGCATGTTTAATTCATTGCCGGGCGTGCTCAAGTTTAATTTTTTCTTAGCGGTGGAACTACAGCAACTGCTCTTTTCCAGTTCAGTAACGAGAAGGCCATCTTTCTCCGGCGAGACCATCCCTTTGTCCCAGACCGCCCAGATTTTTTTAATTAGCCTCTGACAAATGTATTTCATAAATAATTTGACACGGGCGACGTTTGCCGCTTCGCCTCGCTGAGGCCATACCTGTTTACTGAATAGGGAGATCTCTTATGATAGCGCTCACAAAAAGGTGTTAATGTATTCTGATACATCCAGCGGACTCCTTAATATCCTTTCCAACCCATTGCCGGCGCCATCTTCCTGGCGATAAGCCTCCAGTCAGACTTTATCTATCAATCCGTCGCTTGCTTATATTGTGTTCTTTCCTAGATTAATAATCACATTTCTATCCAGTTCCTCTTGCAGAATCAGTCCATCTTCTAAGCGCTTTAGGAGAAGGGATTATTATTAATTTACTCAATGCCTCGACATCGGAGGGGTGACTGCAGACCTTAGCTCCTTGAAACACATGAGGCCTTTCAGGCGATGTGCTGGTTTCTGGGGAAGCCAGAAGATTCCAGGACTGGCCTGGGAGGCTGGGCGGGTTGGGAAGAGTCGATCACTTGTCTCTCAGGCCTATGCTTACAATTTGCTACTTTCTCTAATTGGACTTCGACGAGTGCCCCTTCCTGCCTCGCACAAATCATTGCGAGTGAGTGACTTCTATCACTGAAAGACTTTGGTGAATGTAAAGCGTTTGTTTGGTATTTCTCTCCTAAATGAAGGTGTTAAGTCCCTACAATCCTTCACACCAGTGCAAGTTACACACACTCAACTTCTGTTTTTTGTCAAGGTTTTTGATGTACGGAGAACATCTCAAACGCCACCGATTTAAACTTCACAGGACATTAACTGGTAATGTACTTACTTTCGAGTAAATATATATTTATTTATTTATTATTTACAAATAAATAAATATGCAATGTCTAGATATGCACACACTCATTAAGGCGTGGTGCATACATAATAGTGTACACGGAATTGTAAGATGTTTCAACTCTCTTGCAAGTATACATGTAGCCAGAAATATAAGGTGATGTAAATTCTAAACGTAATGGGGGTAGATTATTTTGCATAATGGAAAAATAATGATGGGTATTATTTCTTCAGGGCAGTTAAGATGTGCTTAACATTGTGGGTAATAGCGCAGTGTTCGGAATGGCTGTCGTTTGATTCTGGAAAGGTGTCCAGCAATTGCATCCGGCCCTTTGAGTGGAGGAATGGGAAACTCAAGACCTCAGCTGTCTCCCCAAGGCTTCTTGTAATGGCATTAAGTGTCCACTGATGTCACAACTAAAAGACGATGACATAAGTGTACACTTGCAGGTGTTTTCGGTACAATGACCCATACGTATGGAGAATGCTATTATACTTTGCAGTTCAGGTGACCTAAGGAAACTCAAAAAATGGAGGGATGGTTTAAGAGCTTTTATTTTCAGAGTTGTTGGGTGCTTGCAGGGCGGTGGTATTTGCTGCCGGGTGATGAGATTAAAGGGGTCTTTTAGATGTTCCCTCAATCTTCCCGGCACTCCCTCTACCCTAGGCCAGACTTCCTTAACACCCAAGGTCAAAATGAAACACTCGGGCTCAGCACCCCCTGCTTTCAAGGCACACTTCTCTCCCATCAAAGGGACTAAAGGCTGCGCCCTCTTCTGCCCATCTCCCCGTGGGACCCCCCCAAGGGGTACCCTAGTCTAATCCTATTCAAATGCTGGTTTTCTCAAAGAAATGGCGTTTCGTATTTCTCAGAAACTCTCCCATGCACTTTCTCCCTCTCACTCTGGTTCACTCCTCTCCATTACTCATGCCTCTCGCTCTCTCTACTCACACACCTCATGCCTCTTCTCTCTCCCTGGTCTTCTCACTCTCCTCTGCCCTTCTCTTCTCCACTCTAAGCATTTCACTACTCCACTCACTCCCCAGTCTCACTGCTTCTCCCAAACTCACTTTTCCTCTTTACCTTCATCCCTCTACTACATGCTTTCAATCTCCCTCCCTACGCTACCATTCCCTCACCCACTCTCCCAATCACAGCTATACTCTTTGCTCGGCTCCCACCTTCCATCCGCTGTATGCTTTCCTGGTCCACCAGCATGCCTCCTGACCTCACCCAAACATCCCACTCACTCCCCAGTCTCACTGCTTCTCCCAAACTCACTTTTCCTCTTTACCTTCATCCCTCTACTACATGCTTTCAATCTCCCTCCCTATGCTACCATTACCTCACCCACTCTCCCAATCACAGCTATACTCTTTGCTCGGCTCCCACCTTCCATCCGCTGTATGCTTTCCTGGTCCACCAGCATGCCTCCTGACCTCACCCAAACATCCCACTCACTCCCCAGTCTCACTGCTTCTCCCAAACTCACTTTTCCTCTTTACCTTCATCCCTCTACTACATGCTTTCAATCTCCCTCCCTACGCTACCATTCCCTCGCCCACTCTCCCAATCACAGCTATACTCTTTGCTCGGCTCCCACCTTCCATCCGCTGTATGCTTTCCTGGTCCAGCAGCATGCCTCCTGACCTCACCCAAACATCCCACTCACTCCCCAGTCTCACTGCTTCTCCCAAACTCACTTTTCCTCTTTACCTTCATCCCTCTACTACATGCTTTCAATCTCCCTCCCTACGCTACCATTCCCTCGCCCACTCTCCCAATCACAGCTATACTCTTTGCTCGGCTCCCACCTTCCATCCGCTGTATGCTTTCCTGGTCCACCAGCATGCCTCCTGACCTCACCCAAACATCCCACTCACTCCCCAGTCTCACTGCTTCTCCCAAACTCACTTTTCCTCTTTACCTTCATCCCTCTACTACATGCTTTCAATCTCCCTCCCTACGCTACCATTCCCTCGCCCACTCTCCCAATCACAGCTATACTCTTTGCTCGGCTCCCACCTTCCATCCGCTGTATGCTTTCCTGGTCCACCAGCATGCCTCCTGACCTCACCCAAACATCCCATACACTCTCCAGTCTTTATGAGCTTTTTATGCCGGAGTCTTCCTGGGGTTCCTTCATCCACATACCCCCCAATTGGCTATGCCCTCCACCTGACTCTGGGGCCCAGCCGGGATCAGTCTTTTCCCCCGGGGTGGGTCTTTCCAGTGCAAAGACATGAATCCCCTGTTGGCACGCCCCCTTAGGCTCCACAGAAAACTCAACAATCTCTGTAACAGCCCCGGCTGGGAATTGGGTTGGTGTCTTGCTGTTTCCGTGCTGCGGTGAGTGCTCCTTGTCTCTTCACAGGCGTCGGGTTACCGGACTCGGCCGGGATTGTATTGTTTTTCTTTTGTGACACACTGAGCATGTTTGATTTGGCAATGCATTCTGGTGGTGATAGTTCTAAAAGAAAGCAGAAAGGACTAGAGCCAGAATGAAGGTACGTGGCTTTGGGTGATAGAAAGTGGTAGCACTCATCATATGTACTTCCTGTTTAGTGGGGTTTCAGGAACTGCCCCCCACCCCCAACTCCCTCACTACACCCCTGGGGTAGGACACACTCTGGCATTCAGCCTGGTAGGAGGTCTACCCCATGCTGAAAGGGGTCCCTGTTCCCACCTGGCAGAGCCAAGTCCCTGACCGTCACATAGGCTTCATTCTGAAAGTGGCAGTAATGGTAAAAACCAGTCATATTTTAAGTAACAGTTATGATTTGAGATTGCATGGTGTATTTACCACACGGTAACCCGAAAGTACTGCATATGGTAAACAACACTCTTTTACCTCATGACGTAGTTCATATGCACCTCATGCAGGTGGAATTTGAAAATTAGGAAGTAATTACAGTACCACATGTATTTGCCATTCCCACAATATCCATAGTGTGGCCCTGAATTAAGGTTGTCACTCTTATTGTGTGATTGGGACATGCGTCCAATTCCTTTAAACCTTGGCCTGTGGTGTGTTAGTGCAGTATCCCTACAAAATATCCTCACCAAAAATATTGCCATATATACGGCCGTTTGTCTCGCCATAGCGAGCGGTGGTTGCGGGGGGGTCCCCCGCACGTTTTAAAATAATGCAGGGGTTGCGGGGTTGTCCCCCGCAGGGTCCATGGGTCAATATAAGCCGCAAACATATGGCGATATGTTTGTATTGCAATATTTGTGCAGGGATATTAACACATGGAACCGTTAGTGCTTGCTTTTCGAATTTGAGAGATTAACCTCCTACAATGATGACCTTGCATACCACTGGGCATGGCAATTTACTGCAGTCTATACCGGCACAGTCAATCCCCCGCCGCTTTTAGGGTATGTTGGAAGTGGTGGTCTAGTATGCAGTACACCCCCCGCCCCTATTTGTTTTTTTTGCTTGTTTATTTACTGCAGGCATCTTGGCATCCAAATCTGGAAGAGCCAGTCCCAGATGTGAGCTGTTGCCCTGCTGCCAGGATTGGCAGATAAATATTTTGATCTGAGCTGGCAAGAGCAGTGGCACGAGGCACCGGTTGTCCGTGCCAAGGCGGATGTGGAAAATCTTATGCCGGGTAGCTTGGTGGCGGGGGTCCTATTTTCTTGGGAATCGGGCCCTGGCTCCCGGTTCAATGCAGCTGGTAACACTTGGCATAGGCTGGCACCAGTGTGGGTGGAATTCTGAAAACAGCAAAGTGCTACTGTAGCAGCAGGAAGCTTGTCTTCCCATAAATCGCCCAAATTCAAACATGTTTGTTTTTGTAATAGTTTCTGCAAATTTCTATCCTAAATTACAAGTAAATGTGTAATTTTATCTATAATTTATTATTGCTGTATTTTATTAAGGGTTTTTCACTCTATTATTTTATAAACACTTATATTACTCTAAAATTCATCATATCCCTCACTCGGGCATTATAAAATTGCTGCGTTTATCCTTGCAGCCGTGCCCCTTGCCACGCAACTCACCACATTACGCAGGCAAACAAATTAAAAAAGCCGTAGACCCTAAGGAGTTTTCCAACTCCGGGCCCATTTAAAACCTTGCATTCCCCAAAAAGATGTGCATCTCTCGGCTTTGCCAGGCGGGGCTTGCCCCCTTAACTAAATATTCAGAAAAGAGCCCAAAATCTTCCCCTGGGTTAGAATGGCGGTGGCACAATGACAGCATACCTTAATGCAGGTGCCCTAGTGGTACCGATATGCCCAGATGTGGGTCCCGTGCCTACTGGACCTAGAGAACCAAGCTGCTCCTCACCGATGAAGCCAAACAAGGCCGAAACAAGTTTGGGGATGCTTGTGGTCTTGTGCAGAAGGGATGTGATCAGTGCTTTAAGTGGGCCGGGGCCAGCCGAGCTCCTGCAAGTCACCCACCACAACATTGGCAGGACACATTATCCTGCCGCGGCCACAGCCGCGGCAGGAGTTGGACCCATGGGCGTAATTATAGGGGGGCCAGGGGGTTTTATCCCCCCCAATTTCTGTGGCATGCCTCTTTGTCCCCCCAATTTATGGAGGGAGGGCAGAGGGGCCACAATCTTCAATTATGTAATTGGACAGCGTGAGCCTGGCTGAGGTGCCCAGCAAGTTCTGCGCTGTCTCATTACATAATGCTGAGATGCTTGGCAGCCACGCTGCAGCACATTCAAGGCTGGGATGCCCTGCATGGCTCAGTCCCTCACCCTGCCTGGCCTGACTCAAGTCAGCAGCCAGGGTGCTGAACTGGGTGTTGCAGGGCCTTGCGCCTGTGCTGCCATGCTAGCAGCAGCACTTTCAGAGGTCGCAGCGTAGAGAATCGCTTTCCGGCTTTGTGTTCATGCAACACACAGACAGTAACTAGGAAGCTCATTCAGTTTGCTGATTTCTGTCTGGAGGTGCATGAGTGCGAAGAGGTTAGGTCGGTGTAACATGAGACCTTGCCCGGGCAGCATTTGAAAGCCGAGCAGAGGTACTTTAAAGAAAGAAAAAAAAAAGAAAATTGATGTGTTTGTTGGGGGGTTGGGATGCAGGCTGATCCTAATGAGGGTGTGTGTCACATTTGGACAATGTGAGTACACATTAAGGCCCCAGGTATGAAGACACACTAACAATAACAAATGATGCACTCTCTGTGGCAAGCCACAGCTCTGCAACGTCTCAAAAATGAGTCTTGCCACTTTTCAGATGCTACTAAAGCACCACCAACCTAATTTCAAAATGAAGTTGGCGGAAGGTGCACCCTCCCCCACGTAGAGTGGAAAGAGTCAAGTTGAGAAAATCTGTCACCCAAAACTGTTGTACTCTGCAAATTCTGCTAAATGAATTTGAGTGCTATACGCCTTCCAAACATGGTGAACATTTGTTAAGCAGTTTTTGCTCTAGGTGCGCAGAAGGAACTGTATGGTATTTTGAGTTAAAAGCACACTTTTAGGAGCCCTGTGTAATTTTCCCCCTGCCACCAAAGATAATCGTCACCAAACTGGCAAAAAGTATTACAAGTTTTGCAGACACTTTTTCAGGACGGTTTGGTGCAAATTAGTAAAAGGTTGTCATGGTTCTGGTTACAGGCCACCAACAACTGCTTCACTTACCAAACTAAGCAGGGGAGAATCCAGCATTGTAAAAGTGAGGGGGAAGGGTTGGGGGGAGCTACAAAATGCAGTGTGTCGAATTCCACATGGTCTCATTTGTACCCCCAAACCGCCCACCCCTGCCCCAATCTACTTTTTTTGGTAACATTAGTGGAAAATGGCATTTTAACACACAACAACAAAAATAAAACTGCAGGATCATTCCAGATGCAGGAAACACATTTATTAGAGCTCTGTCCAAGCCCTCTGAGGCAAAATCCATGCAAACCTCCTAATTATTATATGGATTGCACCAACAGAAGTGACTTCACAGAAAAGGACATTGCTAGGCGCACCATCAGTCCTTGATACTTGGCGGCACCATGGAAGTGATTTCAGAATAAGTTGCCATAAATAAGCCAAGTGACAAATAACTTTGTGGTGCAAAATACCCAAATTGCACTTTTTTCATATGTGGAGCAACACTATAGTCATTAGGCTTTTACATTATAATACCATGAAACATTAACATAAGCTTTGAAGTGAATGAGTCACTTGCAGAGCTGCAGATACGGCACACTGTGATTAAATGATTTGCTCAGGATCACACACTTGGTGAAACTGGGATGTGGACAATTTAAGCGACCGTACACATCTTTGCAGGTTTAGTTAATGTAGATAGTTATTAAGGTTTTGCTTTACATTTCATGGGCTGAAATACTTTTTTTAAAGCAAAGCCTTGGAAGCAAACCACATTACATAATAAACTAGCCTTTCACAGTAAACTAACCATACACTATATACATTGTCATAGAAATATGTTGAGCAATAGGAGTACGCCTTTTGTTTTATTCTCCCCATTCTGCATGCAAAGTCACATTAGCATCATGTAGATTAATGTGAGCCTAACACATCCCCCTTGGGTGTTAAAGCCATAGTCATTATTTCATAAAGCATGCATCATTATGTACCCTTCTCACTTCTGATCACTCCCTTCCATTTACATTTCTAAAGGGACAAAAGTCCCTGCTAATAGTACCCCCCTCTCTCCCATCAGTGCCTAATCACTCACATTGTAGTGCTCTGTTGATACAGAGCAACGTGAGGACCTTCTGCAGCCGGAGCGTCATGGGACATTGTCCTGGCAGCGGGACACCTCTACCATTTGGAACGGGTGATGTGTCCTGCCAGGACAATGAGCGTGCTGAGCAGGAATTGCTCAGCACACTTTGGCCTGCCAGCGGGACACTTTTGCCGTTGGGAGCCCTCTTTGATGTGCCAAATGGGAGAGTTGTCTCAATGAAAAATGTCCTGGTCTGGCTCTTAAAAAGCCACGGGGTGCAGCTTTCCCCCCTCCCCCCGCACCTCTTCCACTTGATACTCGACTGCTTGGTGCCATTTCAACACAAGAAAACATACCTTAATTTTAATCAGTCAGAATCTTGTAGAAAAGTTCTATCAGAACGTACACATATAAGGTGCTTTGCAGAACCTAAGTTTGCAGATATATGGCATTTAAAAATTGATACCAAGTATACTTGCTCACCCACTGCATTGCATCAACTGATGGCTTCTGCCTTTGAATGAAAGGAACAATCAAGGGAATTTCTGACATTTCAGTGAATATGTTCTTTTTGGCCATGGCTTTATAATTCAGCTAGGTCAAGTCAACTTAGCCCAAGGTTTTAGGGATCAGGGGTGATGAAGTCTGGTCTGCTCAAATGACGTTGCGCCACTGTTTCCATGTGTTATTGTATATGTACATATAAATGTTATGTGCACATAGTGTATGTCAATGGAGGTGCTGGGTGCATTTGTGTGTGAGTGACAGTGTACGCAAGCATATGTGTGTTGACTTTTGTGTCTCAATCAATGATAAATAATGCATTGTTTGTGTGTTCTATTGGAATTAAGTTTGTGAATGTATGTTATGTCACTGGGTGCATGGCAGGCCGGCTGGAGATGTGTGGGGCCCAATTGAATTTTAAAGATAGGCCACCAGTCTTATGAAAGTTATAACAGAGTGTCAGCAATGGACCCTTGTAGTGTAGTAGTTTAGTGTTATCCCTTAGGGATTTAGGTTGTTTGACCGAGGTACAAAATCGCAGCGAAATTGACCGTAGTCATTTTCGCCGTGAATATGTTTTTACCTCAGTACAAAAAACCAAACGCATGTCCCCTCCAAACCGCCAGTACACCCATAAACTCCCCTACGTACCTTTTCTCCATCCGCCGCCTCTCCTGTACCCTGCAGCGTCAGATCCATCCATCTAAGGCAGGTCGGATCTGACACTGAAGGGTCAATTTTTCTTCTTCTTTTTTGTTGGGTCCCCTGCCACCAATGCTGAGGAAGCGAGGGACACCCCCTCAACCACCGAAGTCAAAAGTACTGAACATAGGGAGCGGCCGACACCCCCACAACCCCAGTTCTTCATGTTGAGTATCCTGAGCTTCAAACTAATGGTGGTGACTGAATTCAGTGAAATCTACCATTCAGCCAAATTTGATTAAACAATTTGACCGAAACGATCCCTAAGAGCCACCACCTGACCTCCCTCCACCCTGTCCCCCCAACATTTTCAGCAAAGTTACTCCACTGGTTGCACCTGCCATTTTCGAGTCATGCAAGCTGACAGAAGAGCCAGCCAGCCACAGATGTGGCTGGCTGGCTCTTCTGTCAGTCAGTGTGACTACCTCCTGTGAAACAGGAGAAAGTTAGTGTCCTTTCGTTTCCCCCTCCCCAGGTCATGAGACGTCTTTGACCCTGACGAACCTGGGGACTCCATGCCATATTCCTGTGTTTATAATAGATGGCTTGAAAAGTACACAATTCATGCCATCTTTTATAAAGCTTTGCCGACGAACAAAGACTCCTCTGACTTTGTCCATCGTGAAAGCTTTATAAAAGATGGATTGAATTGTTTACTTTTCAAGACATCTTTTATAAACATACAAATGTTTAGAAAGGATGCCTGTAAAAGTATTCAAATCTATAGATGTTATATATTTGTGTGCATACCTTACTATAGTTTGTGTACTTTTCAAGCCATCTTGAAGTACACAAACCATAGTAAGGCACGCAAACAAGTATATTATTGTGAGCCTTTATATATTTATGTGTGTACCTTAGTATGGTTTGTGTACTTTTCAAGCAATCTTTTATAAACATAGAAATATGTAACATATTTCTATTTTCATAAAAGACGGCTTGCGTACACAAACCATAGTAATGTACGCATACAAGTATATAAATGTGTACATGCATTTATATATTTGCTTGCGTACCTTACTATGGTTTGTGTACTTTTCAAGCCATCTTGAAGTACACAAACCATAGTAAGGCACGCAAACAAGTATATTATTGTGAGCCTTTATATATTTATGTGTGTACCTTAGTATGGTTTGTGTACTTTTCAAGCAATTTTTTATAAACATAGAAATATGTAACATATTTCTATTTTCATAAAAGACGGCTTGCGTACACAAACCATAGTAATGTACGCATACAAGTATATAAATGGGTACATGCATTTATATATTTGCTTGCGTACCTTACTATGGTTTGTGTACTTTTTTAGGCCATGCCCATCCAGCAAGCCATGCCCTGAAATGAGTGCCCCGCCCCCCTCAATTTCTTACCCCACTTAAAGCCCTGGATGTGACCAAGAAGTTCGGGCTGGATCTCCCCTTTTGGGGTGGAACCGAGCCTGATTTGCACATGGTCCTTCCCCTTTTGTAATGGCATGGCAGGTGAAGAATGATGGTCTAGAACAGGGTTGTCCAACATATGGCCCGCGGGCCACAATTTGGCCCTCCAAGCCACTTTATATGTCCCACGAGGCAGATTCATTTATTTATGCAATGTTTGTTGGGTACCTGTGTCTGACAAACATTGCATAAATAAATAAACTGGGTCATGGCTGAGGACCGGATTGTGGTGGAGAACTGTAACTGCCTCTGGTGACCCCTTGCAAATGTGAGACCTGGAAAAAGATGTGGCAAAAGACAATCTCCTTTTTTAGAACATTATTCTCTGAAAGTGATTCACTTTCACTACAGGTTGACACTACCTTCAGGCCAGAGGCAGTTAGAGTCCTCCACCACGACCCGGTTAATTTATTTATTTATGAAAGGTTTGTCTGATACGCGCACCTGGCAGATTTATTTATTTATGCAATGTTTGTTGGATACCTGTATCTGACAACATTGCATAAATAAATTAAACGGGTCGTGACTTCTGGGACTGCTAGGGCTGGGTCAGTGCCTGCCTTCTCAACCTCGCTTAGCGGGGCTTCCAGAACGGGCCCAACCCCTGCCCTTTTGCTTGCAGCTTTCCCCTGATTTATTGGTGAAAGAAAGAAAAAGTTAAGTGTGCGCGTCAGGTTGTTTGCACACAAAGCCCCTGGTCTTGTAGCAGAGTTTCTTTTGCTACAGTCAAGAGGGCCAGCCCTGAGCAGCTCAGTGGTCCACAGCCCTGATGTATTGGTGAAAGAAAGAAAAAATCACGTGTGTGAGTAGGTTGGTTGCGCACAGAGCATCTGTTCTTGTAGCAGAATTTTGCTGCAGTCAAGATGGCCAGCATTCACTGGAGGGGTGAAGTGCACAGGCGCCTAACCCCAGACTTGTGCGCCCCATGATATCAAGTGCCCCTGTTGTTCTGGAAGACACCCTGCCCTAGCTCTATTTTCGTGCTCAGGCCCTCCAACCTTAAGAAGGCCCAGCCAGCTCCTGGGAGCGGGCGGGCGGATGGGGCAGGGGTGGCTGGCTACCAGCTGCTGCCGCCAGCCCCATCCAGACACCGATCGGGCACGGTCAGGCATTGCCTTCACAGCGTTGCCATGTCCTGCTGGGTGGCACCCCACCTGAGACACTCTTGTTAAGCGGGGTGACCTGTCGGCCCAGGAGGGCCATGGACCCATCTTGGGCCGACAGGCCAGTGGACACACTGCACCAGGCCTGCTCGCATTCCGACTGCAATCGGAATGCAATCTCAGGCAGAGCAGGGCCTGATGAAAGGAACTGTGCTACAATGTGCCTCTTCTGCTGGGCTCTGCCTGCCGGAGCTTCCCCCTACACGTGGGACAGGCAGCGCTGCAGAAGCTCAGGGCTTCCGGGAGGGCTGAGGCTGGGTCAGGGCCTGCATTCTCACCCTCACTTAGTGGGGCTTCCAGAACGGGCCCAACCCCTGCCTTCTTGCTTGGAACTCATATTTACCTGGCAGTGGAGAATCTGTGATCAGAAAGGCAGATCTCCCAGGATGAGGCTCATCCATTGCACATCGGATTTGCTGACCCCTGCAATGTCCGCAAATGCGGGATACTCGACTGCATTCTTTCTGGTAGTGGGGGACTGCGTTGGCGCTTTCCCCTGATTTCTTGGTGAAAGAAAGAAAGAGTTAAGTGTGCGAGTCAGGTTGTTTGCACACAGAGCCCCTGGTCTTGTAACAGAGTGACTTTAGCTGCAGTCAAGAGGGCTAGCCCTTAGCAGCTCAGAGGACCACAGTCCTGATGTATTGGTGAAAGAAAGAAAAAGTCACGTGTGTGAGTAGTTTGGCTGCACACAGAGCCCCTGGTGTTGTGGCAAAATGTATTCTGCTGTAGCCAAGAGGGCCTGCGCTCTGAGCAGCTCGGGTGCCCACAGGCCACATTTATTTGTGAAAGAAAGAAAAGGTAAAGTGTGCACAATGCCTGCTAGGCTGCTTGCACACAGAGCCCCTGGTCTTTTGGCAGAATGTATTTTGCTGTAGCCTCCTGTTCCTCCCCTCCATTGGCCTCCTCCTCCTTCTGTCTGACTCAAAATCACAAAAGGAACCATGCTTGCACTAAGCGCGCAGTCTGAGCAATGCATGTGTTGCTGTGTGTGAGAGTGGCACAGAAGCGTCCCTGTAAAACATTGCTAAACTACAGAGAACACCTTATCAGGCAACCTGGGTCTCTCTGGGCTCCTGAAATTCAATCACATCACACCCGCTTTAAAAGTGTTGCACCAATTCCCTGTTGGAGACTGGGTTCACTTCACAGCCACTCACACCAGACTCTTGTCAGCTATCTGAAGTGGTTATCAGCAAAATAAATATAATTAGATTTTAGCTCTAGTTGAAGAAGCTTCTGCTCTCCTTTGCCAGAGAACTTGTGTTAATTAAAATGTATGGAGATTGAATCTGATACAAGCCTATCGCCTACAATGGGACTTTGACCCAACAGGTATAACTCAAACCAATTGGAGCAGAAGCTGAGAAAGCGTGAAAGATGCGAACCCCTGATTTAAATGGCTCGAACTGATGAGTCCTTTTTGGCTAAACACAATTAGAGCCTTTGACTCACTTTCCTGTTTTCAGTTTTTTTTTGTTTTAATGTTTTTTTTTAATTTCCTTTACATTGATGTGATAATATTCAGTTTTTCATGTTTGTTCGATTTGAATTTGGTTCAAACCGCTACAGTTGGATCTGATGCAACTCATTTGGACCACAAATCAGGCGAATTGGCTGTTTTAAATCTCAGTTGGAGACCCTTCCAAGTCAGCTATGTAAGCGTTCTACTAGCACTACCATTATTTTAACTGTTCAAACCATAATTTGAGTTCAGAACATTAAGAGTATCTTAACCCTTACTCCCTTATTCAACCATATAAGAAGTGTTCTCTGTCCCTATACCTTGGACATTCCGTCTGTATTTTTCTGCCCAACAGATATGTCACGTCAAGCTGTGTGATGTCTTCATCTGCCATAAAACGGTTTACCATTTTCTAGTTGTACCTGTGTATAAAACCCAACCCAGCTCCTTCCCACTCTCTCTCTGCCTGCTTTTTCTCTATGTCTATCTCACGGAGTCTCTCTCTCTATCTGTGAATGAGTGTTGCGTTGTAAGGTGCCCATTTGATAGAGCCACCCCAGCTGTTGCAAACAGCAGCATGACCAGAGAAAAAAACACTGATATTATAACGGGGGCTGGGGATTGTGGGGTCTGTTTGTGATAGTTAAATGTAGAGTGAAAGCAGCATTGACAGATGCCTGGGGACCCGCCTCATATTTGGAGATATACATTGTCATTGCTGGAGTCCCGCAGGAATGTTGCCATCGAACTGAGGGTCCATTGTCCATAGAGGGGAGGAGGATTTGGGTATGCTTGGCTGGGGTTAGGCTGACTGTATAAGGAATCAGAGGACCAGACTGCAAGGTCTACAATAGTCTTTGTTACTGTTTATTTTATTTCATAATTATTAGTGCTTGTGCGGTGTAGTAAATGTGTAGGATCTGCAGCACTACCAATCAATTAGTAGCCAGCACAGAAAATTAAACATTGCCTTGGTCTACACAGTAGAAACAGATAATTGGTTTTAATCTGAGAGTGACCCTTTTCAAGAAGAAAGGACATTCTGAATGGCAAAATGGTTTGCATTATGTGTGAAAGAAGCTATTAGAAAAAGGAAATTATTTAATTGAAATAACGTTGTAAATTGGTTCTTTTAAACTAGACCAGCTCGCTTTCAGTGTTTATTTGTCTGCTTTACTGAGCAACACATAATATCAAAACCTACAATAACCATATAAATGATTTTCTAACAGAAGGTCATCATTCCAAGATGGACATTCTTGTACACTCGTATTGCACTATTTCAAACAATCCCAAAGAAAGGGGAGGGGGACAAGTAGCACCAATGAACACAGATTTCTGCATTTGATAAATATGTCTGTGATAAAAAGGCTTGTTTCCTCAAATCACTAAGCACATAACGCACACTACACTTGGTGTCCACCTCATTCTTTACAGCACTACCCTAACATTAAAGTGTTTTGCAACTGTGAACCATATATACTAATTTGCATGGCCACATTATTTGGATGTGGCTGTGTCAGCTGTCATTCCATTGGGAACTGAGGGCAGTTCTGCTTCTCGTATGCAGAATATTATGAGAGAAAGGGCTGGGTCTCAGGACAAGGATGTTTGTGTGCATGGGGCTATGTGCATGTCCAGTCCTTAACGTATACTTCGTAGGGTCACACAGGTGATGAAACAGAACCGATAACTGAGGGGTGCAGATTGCAGACTAGGGGAAAGCAGATCATCACTAGTTGGTATTATTTCTTTTAAAATCTTGGCACGTTGTTATCTCATGTGCTGGTGGAAACCTTTTTAAAAAACAGTGATATAAAACAGATTTCACCGGCCCCACTTTGAGCATGCAAATGGATGTGATTTACAACAGAGTTCACAGTAACTGGTGAGAGCCCCTGAAAGTTCCATTTAACTTGGGAAGGCAAATGGTTAAAACACTTGCTTTACACATTACCTGAAGGTAGTGTCAAACTGTAGTGAAAGTGAATTACTTTTGGATAATAATGTTCTAAAAAAGGTGATTTGCTTTTGCCACATATTTTTCCAGGTCTCAAATTTGACTTAAGCCAGTTTGGAAGAGGGTTAATAGTGCAGGTTACACTATTTCCAAGTGGTAAGGAAGGCATGGTATCAACAGTACGACAGACACACATGACTACAGTTCATGGGTCTTTATTTAACTTCAAAAAGGGTTTGTAAAATGCCTATCTAATACTAAATCTAAAGATGGGAGCAAGCGCCATGGTGCCTACGGACTTGTGTGCGCTCTACAAATGAAAAAAAATAAAATAAAAGCTACAACCATCAAATAATAATAATGCAGTCCTAGTTGTGTCTTATCAAAATAAAAGGGACTATACTAATACACATTTTGCCAATCCTTACCTCTAACTACAAATAGTGTGGAAAATAATGTTATGTAAATGAAAGAAGTGTTCAAGAAATTATATGTCAGGATATTCAGGCGGTCACCGCCCTTCCACACATTTTCAGCACGGGACAAAGTGGCACACTCGACCTTAGCACAGTCTCTGGCTTCTCTAGCACAAGAGTGCAGTTCAAACATTATCATCAGGGCCTTCCGTGCACCAGTCTCTTCTTTCAGAGGGTCTGATGCGATAAACAAACAATACATTCTTTTCATCTTGATATTTCACACATCTAATTATTCAGGTGATTCACTATTGACTTCAGATCCCCCTCAGCTGGGCTCAGATCCCCTTTAGCTCAGTACTCGTAGGATGTTCATGTATCCAATTTCTCATGGGGATTCACGTTTCACCCCGGACCCTCCTCAGCCAGGCTCAGATCCATTTTAACATAATGTTCAATCAGTCTCCCTCTGCCGGGCCCGGACCAATTTAATTCACTTTAGCACAAACTTGCTTTATCCCAAAAGCTTTCAATTGATCTCCCTTGTTCGGCCTCAAACCACCTTTATCTTTTTTGTCATTGACTTGCTTGGCAGTATCAACATCGAAGACTTTCGATTATGCACAGGATTTTACTTGACCTGTCGCAGGGCCACTTCAATGTACAGTTCTTTGCCACTCTTTCACCTTTCTCAACTCTCAGTTGGATACCTTACAGAGACCTTCAAATGAGCATACACGTGGTGCCGGACCACTCTGTCAAAGGTATTGTATCTTGGTTTCAAAGTTCAATCACTCATCTGTTGTTCACTTTTATTCACGTTGATTATCACATGCATTTCATACACTGTTCTCTTTGGTGCTCACCATACAATGTTCCTGCTTGCAGCCTTGGTTTCAACACAGACCGGTCAGGAACCAGTCTCCCCAACTCACTGGCTGTGTTGATTTCACTAGTGCTGATTTGTTGTAGGAGCCAAGGACAGTACCACGGTGGCAGGCGATTCTCCCTGCCTTGATTATCGACACGGAAAGGCCCTGTGTACTTGCAATGCACAATGCAGGATTCTTCAGCCTGATTTCCTGGTTTTACACTTTATATTCTCGAGGTTTCGCGAAAGTAACAGTTCCCCGCCGAAAAGGTCAAGGGCACTTCCCTCCTTGCAATCTCCTTCTGTTTTGCCATCTTTCTCCTCGTGTTCACCTGCCATCTTGGAACTGCTGTTTCCTCGTGTGCTTTGTCTCGCTCGTACAATACCTTCTTGCTCCTCCTTTCGCAGCCCCCTATCTTTATACACATGGGTCATGTTAAAAAGCTTCAAGTGTGCTCTTGTGCTCTGCCTTTTATCCATGTGGGGAAGTGTAATGGAAGTCAGGTGTGTGTGATTGTCAGTAATTGCCTGACCCTGCCTGCCCATTGTATTGGGACATTTCAGGCATACGGCTCAGGTGTTAGTCCGTTTTCTCTCATAGCGAGCTGTCCGTGGGAAATTGTTCATGTTGTGAAGGGACGGGGGCTGAGTTCATAAGTATCATATCTGGTAGGATGGGGTAAAGGTATTACAGGGATAGAGAATACCAAATCTCACCATCTGGTGTCCCACTCCCACACCCCAAAGACCCCTCCCCCAGGTGATCCTCCCGCACTGGTCTACCCCGAAAACTGGATCCAAAAGCAATGGCTGTGTCCTGGCTACCTGGATGACAGATCCTCGGCGGCTAGTAGGTGAGACATCTTCTGGTTTCTCAAAACATGTATCCCTTAGTTGAAGATCCGAGCCACACAGGCTCATCCAGATACATCCATTTTGCATATCCTAAGGGGGCACATCTGCCGATGGCCTTAATAACGGTACTATCAGGAATCCGACCATCTGCACGGTGGTTGTGCGCTCGCCTCGGTCTTTTGAAATTTTAAATGAAATTGAGTGATGGTAGATCAACCTCCGGAAAATGTGTGGGGCTTATCTGCACACATTTTCCTATGCTCACTTCACGACATACACATAGACCTGTGCACTCTGGGTGGACACAACCTACAGGTTCTGTCCCCCCTGTCATATTTAGCCAAGAGTACATCATGGCATCTCAGAAAGGGGAAGGCAAAACCTTCCTCCTGCCACGTCCAGCTTAATTAACTAACAAAGTCTCCATGGATCCACCCTGTCCTATTTTAGCTGCTGGTGGCAGCTTCGCATACTAATCCGAGTTAATTCAAGCAGGCCCATGGGAGGTGTGGCCACAGGACTAACAAAAGACAGGGAAACACCAACAACCTTTGATATGCACTGTGTCAACCTGAAGCCAGCTCCCGTTCTTAGCATCAATGGACAGTGAAATGTCATGTCTGGGAATGCAGAGATTACAGTAGTGATCCCCACAGGGAATACCCATTCAGAAGGGAGGAGTAGGTGATTTGACGGCGACCGAATGCTTTGTCTCGCTGCAGCTTCAAGGGAGACCTGCCGCTTTAATCAAGAACCCCAGAGAGCTCAATTAACCAGAGAGACCCTTTGATCCACAACAGACAGGAAGATGGTTGGGACTTAGTATTACATGTTTTCACCCCTTGACCTTTTCTGTTGCAAAGCACTCTGGTTAGGTGATGACCTAACACATACCTGAGATTGTTGGTGGAGACCAAGGATTGGTTCTTTAAGGTAGGCTTAGCCTACACCAATCACTATGGCCCATTTTGCTTTAAAAGAGGGTCAAGACCCTCTTTTGGGCAGATCACTTGAAGACTTCACAAAAAGTAACAAGAAGAGCTCATTTGGAGCCTGGCTGAAGGTACAGTTTGCTTTACAGCTTCCGTCAGTGAAGGAAGGCCGGGATTTCCAAAGAGGGAACTAATATCCCTCCCCTAAACATCTCCCAGGGAACAGAGGGAGATACTGAATCCAGAGGACCCGCCAGCATTTCCAGAACCCGTACCCAGCCAGCACACAGCGTGCCCTGCTAGGCTCTGCAAGCAAGCTTCCTAGGTGGGAAGGTACAGAGAGACTCTGAAACAAACCAAGGACAAGGCTGTTGCCTGCAACACTCTCCTCAGCTTTTGGTTGTCCGCCTTAAAGGATGACATAAGCCCAGAGGAGAAGCTAGGAGGAGTGCATCAACAAGCATCTACCAGCATCCTTCTTAAAGGACTTTTTTGAGCCAGTCGAGCTCCTCGAGCTGCAACTGACTGGACCACTGAGTGTTGTCAAGACGCAGTCGCAAACATCATCAGAGACACCTCAATAAGTGCTACAGACCTGTCAACCAGCCCTGAGTCAACGATTCCTGACACTGAGCCGCTGTGTAAGCCAGCCTGTAGCCATCCATCCAGCATTGCTTGTCAAACTTCCTGCTGCCTGATACCCACAGCTGTCTCCTGTCTTGAACTCTGTCGCAGGAGCTGCTATGAGCCCTGAAACTGACTCGACTCTGTCGAGCACCAAGAATTCTACAAGCACAAGGTACAATGTGGTTCTGTCCCCCTGGTCCTTCTCCGAAAGTGCAAAGTCCCTAGTGACATTGTACGACCCATTCCTTTTGCTGAAACCAAGTATCCTTGAACTATTGAGATTCATTACTTTACCGACTATCTTACTGTCAGCATCCCTTTTCCTTCTTGAAACATTCGGTCCTCTGCATTCCTTTACAGGGTGGGTTGCATTTTGTAGTGTGCTAGAACTGCCTGTTGTGATAATAATAAAGTAGATATTTGTGTATAACCCTGCCTGGCCAGTGCCTTTTATCATAGGGTAATTGTATTTTCGCTGTGTTGTAACTAACCAATGTTCCATGACATTGCAAAGATAAGCCTGCCGTTCCGTTCACGTTACCAGAATTGGACAAGGAGGCTTATAATTTGCTTGTGTTTGCAATCTGTTTGGATCCCTTCTGGTGTACTAGAGGTGTGCGAGTGATTGATGGTTTAGAAACAGATATTCATCCCTAGACCACTGGTGCCCCAAAAGTTTGTTCTTCACAATGGCCCTTCTCGCCATTATTTTGCAGATATACTTTCCTCCATTGTCACTGGTCCGAAATGGCTTTTTTCGATGGTTTGCTAATCAGGCACAATATGCAACAGATGAATTTGGCTTCTTTTTTACGGCTGAAATGCATTTTCGGTTGACAAATTGCTTTGTCAATTGTGTTAGCCTCCAGCTCAATCTGAACTCGATCTTTGAAGCACTTTTTCTCATTTAGAATGATCGAATCTCTCTTGGCACAAGGATTACAATTACACTACACTGTTTTGTCTATCCTGAAGGGAATTGCCTCCATCAAACTGAACGCTGCTTTCTACCTACCGGCACTGCGAGCTGCTCCTCTGCTCTTGCCGGCATTCTCTGCGCTTCCTGGAGGAGGCAGAGACCTTTTGGCCACGTGACTAATCACGTGACTTTGCCCGCAGATAAATCAACGGGACTACCACCCGAGCGGCGTGTTTTGTCTATCCTGAAGGGAATTGCCTCCATCAAACTGAACGCTGCTTTCTACCTACCGGCACTGCAAGCTGCTCCTCTGCTCTTGCCGGCATTCTCCACGCTTCCTGGAGGAGGCGGAGACCTTTTGGCCACGTGACTAATCACGTGACTTTGCCCGCAGATGAATCAACGGGACTACCGCCCAAGCGGCGTGTTTTGTCTATCCTGAAGGGAATTGCCTCCATCAAACTGAACGCTGCTCTCTACCTACCGGCAATGCAAGCTGCTCCTCTGCTCTTGCCGACATTCTCCACGCTTCCTGGAGGAGGCGGAGACCTTTTGGCCACGTGACTAATCACGTGACTACCGCCCGAGCAGCGTGTTTTGTCTATCCTGAAGGGAATTGCCTCCATCAAACTGAACGCTGCTTTCTACCTACCGGCACTGCAAGCTGCTCCTCTGCTCTTGTCGGCATTCTCCGCGCTTCCTGGAGGAGGCGGAGACCTTTTGGCCACGTGACTAATCACGTGACTTTGACCGCAGATGAATCAACGGGACTACCGCCCAAGCGGCGTGTTTTGTCTATCCTGAAGGGAATTGCCTCCATCAAACTGAATGCTGCTTTCTACCTACCGGCACTGCAAGCTGCTCCTCTGCTCTTGTCGGCATTCTCCGCGCTTCCTGGAGGAGGCGGAGACCTTTTGGCCACGTGACTAATCACGTGACTTTGACCACAGATAAATCAACGGGACTACCACCCTTGCGGCTTTAAGCCCGGTGGAGTCAAGCCCACTGGCTGTTGTGTGGCTGTTAGGTGGATGGTAGTGATTAATCTTTCCCGTTACAGGTACTGTTAACTCACGCTATCATCGCCAAGTCAGTCATTCAGCCAAGAGGCCTTGCTTGCTTGAACTTACTCCTCTTTTTTGGGCTTCTTAATAACTGAGTGTTTTTTTGTTTTACGTATAAAGTGGAAAAACTCCACTTATGCTTAATAACTTTTTTGCAAACCATTTATGTTTTCCTTGAAAACAGGTATGCCATCGGAGATCACTAGAGATCCCATGGTTATTCCTCCATGCCCAATGCAAAATCTATTAGACCTCAATCGTCTCCCACAAACTCCTGTGAATTCGAATATTTCTAAATTACAGGACTAGTTTAAAAGTCGAATTCGCACTTCCAAGAAAAATATCATTCTAACACCACCTATTAAAACCTCTACTCAACATGATATTCGTAAATTTTATGAGAAAACACCATGTGGTAGAGCGATAGTTGATCCGATCAAGTTTGCATCTCCTGGGAGTACAACAACTGATTTGTCCTTACCCAAGGTTCCTCAAAGTGTTCTAAGTCCACCAAAATTCCCTGCCTCTAATAATGACTCCCTTATGCCCCCTTTGAGTATCACTATTTCAGATCAAACCCTATTGACTGTACCTCATTCTCCCATCAAAATCATTAAACCTCCTCAAACATTTGCTACAGTTCTAGAAGAATCCATTCATGATACTGAGGAGTTATTAAAAGACAACAGTGAATCAGTTCGAGATAAGTCTATTACGAACATCTCGGTGGCCTCAGTACTTATTGAAGATGTGGGTCAAGTCAGCTTAAACAAGTCCACATCATCCCCCCGTCTTGTTGCTGCTGAGTGCAGGGATCTAGAAAGTTCAAGAGTCTCAATTCTTACTGACTATGAACAACCATGCTCTATGGATTCAACAAGACAGGATGATGAGGTGCCCTTTATACAACCTACTCCTCGTCGCTGTCCTACCACTGATAAGAAAAAACAAGCTTTCACATCCCCAGCCAATCCTGTCTTATTAGAAATCACTGTGGGGGCTATTAATACCACCTTTTCTAGTCTATTTAAGCTCTTCGAATCTCTTGATCAGAAAATAACCAGTCAAACCATAAAGCTAGATCTTATAAGTGATTCGATGAGAGACAACTCGCCTAAAAGCGCTAAAAGTCTCCCTTTAGAGAATCTGGAGTGAAGAGTAGCCATTCTTGAATCTTATTGTTCACCCCTCCAGAGCTTACATGAACAATCTGGACCTTCTATTACGCAACGTCTCTCAAATCTAGAAGCACTAAATAAAATTCCCCTGTCCACCTATCCAGTGTTACCAGCTTTTTCAAAGACCATTCGGCCGATTGAATGTGTAGAAGACGTCCTAGTCTAATAAAATAATGAGTCCTGGATCAGTGTTGACTCTCCTGTGAAAAGTGCTGTACAATTAGCTGCCAACTCCAATTCGCTTGGTTGTTCTAAACAAAATTCACAAAAAACTGGTCGTACATCTGTAAGTACTGGCAAAACAAAATTTGTGTCAACTAAAGCCACACAAAGACATACTAAAACTTCGGGTGGCATAAAAAAAACAACATCAATTGAACCCCCCCTTGGGTGCTGCAAACATTTCTGTCAGCACCCCTGTGGCTCCAACAGATACATGCGATGTAATTATAAATAATGATATGGCCGTTAAGTCCAACGAGCCATCATTAAATAAAGTTTTGCCGTGCAATTCTCTCCACCACCCCAAATTGCCCCCGAGACGGCGCCCAATCATTCATCTAATTATGACCCTTTGAATGAGCTGGTACATTTGTTAACAGCTAAATATGACAGCGCGCGAATAAGGCAACCCTCTCCGGTTGTACAAACAACATTGACCGCACACTGTGGCGTAATTTCTTCAGGTGCCGTCAAGTTACCTCCTTCTGCCATTTCTACAACAGAAGCTAATGATTGATTAAGCTCACTAAAAGCTGCAGTTGATTCTTATCTACTTAATAGAATCTCTGAGGTATTGCCCGAAGCATCAAATGTTATTAATCAGCCTTCTCACACAATTTACACTCAACATATCACTGAAAATGAAATTTCACTCCCTAAAACCTGAATAGATACCTGCACAAAACCACCTTTTTGTAATAGCCGTCGCAATCAAGATCTTCCAAAACAAAACATCAGGAAGAATTCAGAATCTTGGAATGGTGGCACCAAACCTCGTACAAATGATGCCAGTGTTGCATTGTCAAAAAAATTCTATTTGTTACACAGTCTGATTCTGAAGTGTCGAGATAGGCCGTTCCCAAAGTACGATTTATGCCGTGCTAGTGTCCTTAACATTTTTGGGCACATAGAAGGACTGGATGCCATATCTTCCACTGATTTGGATCAAATTGAGTTTCTTTGTGATCAGAATCTCTCCATTGTTAGACTATGGATAAAGTCTGGAATTGTAGGTAATACCTTATGGAATGCTAGAATGGATTTATTCAATCTTGGCTTTCTATTAGCACAAGATCCAGCACGTCATTAAACCAAGAAGGTTGACATTAATGAATCCATTGTAGGTGCTGCTTCTGAACCTTTGTGTGTTTGCAATTTCTGCACTCAAGAATCATTTCCTGATTCTTTGTTTCCCACTAATTCCCACTCATAACCACGAACATGCACCACCCCAACTAAAATCTCACTTGCTAGTTGGAACACACGAGGTTCATCTCACCTGCAATGGACATTAAATACTCAATTGAATACATATGATATAGTAGCCTTACAAGAAACGTGGCTCGTAAACCCGCCCACATGGGATGATCATGAGCTCATTCTACTTCCAGCAGAACAAGGTGGTAAAGGGAGACCTACTGCTGGCTTGATAGTTGCTGTGAAAGCAAGCAAGGGCTTTAAAATCTCCCCCTGGTAGGAACCAAACAAATTCATGCAACTGGTAAAGATTTCATTTAATTTGCATACTTACGCTCTCATTAATCTCTATCGTAATCCGCTGGGTATCATCGATGATAGTTTTTATGCTGCTCTCTCGATTCTCTTTGAACTTATTGCTGCTCAAGGCAATATCTCTGGAATTTTAGTAATGGGTGATTTGAATTTGTCTTGCTTTGAGTCGAATATAAGCAGTAAGAATCGCGAGGGAACGAGGTGGTTGACCTTTATGGAAGATCTTGATTTAAAAATGGCAAATGGTGCGATCATGGCGACATACCTCCCATGAATACCTGGGAGAGAGGTACTTCAAAATCGACAATTGATTACATTTTTATGTCCAATGGCAATTTTATGAATATTAACAAATTTGTTGTTGTAAAAAAGACAGGCAGCGACCACCATCTCCTAGCGTTATCTTGGTCGGTCAAAATTGAAAACCACTCCAAACCTGCACTTTGGTACAACAGACACTATTAGTCAACAACGGCAGAAATCGTTTTAAATGGCCTATTGATAAACTTTTAGCACTGAATGATGCCATTCTGACCAGTCAGAAGCTTCACAAGGCTGATTCTTATATAGATGTTCTGAGCTCTTTTGCGAATCTACTTCCTGTTCCTAATAAACCATTTAAGAGACATGTTCATGGGTTTGCTCTAGCTCTCTGCGAGAGAAAAGAAAGCGTACAGAAGAGAGATTAGAAATCTTCGAAAACTACCCTTGAATGTCCAGATTAAAGCTGTCAAGATTGCTAGCTCAAGATACCGAAAGTGGGTCCGGTCAAGAAAAGCTGCATTATACCACATAGATAGTGAAAATTGTCTCGCAGCTTGTTATAATAAAAATTCCGCCTTGGTCTGGGAACTGCTGAACAAATGTAATACAGCACCCCAAGTTCATTTGCAACTTAATGGAGTATCTGAATCTATATGGGTCACTCATTTTACATCACTGTATGACAATCCTAAAATGAGTCATTATAACTACAATAGCGGTTCTGTGAAATGTTGGGGCTTGCATTGTACACAATACATCATTCAAAACTTCATTAAGTAATCATCCTCGTAAAGAGCGGCAGGCGTCGACGGGCTCACAAATTGGATGTTCAAACAGCATATAAAAGAATGGGCGTTAATCTTAAACAATGCTTTTCACCATATCTTGCAAACCAAAATTATTCCAGATTCATGGCGTTCATCTGTGATTATTCCGATTTACAAAAAAGGTGACCTATGGATGCTAAGAGTTATCGTCCAATAGCAATTTTAGACGCTCCAGTAAAAATATTCTCTAGGTTGGTGCTTAGAGACTTTAATGACTGGTCAACAACGGCAAGTCAACGAGATCCAGCCCAAACAGGTTTTGTGGCTGCCTTGGGCACTGGTGTCAATTTAATTACCTTAAATGCCATAAGACAACAAGCACAGAATAAGAGACAACCCAGATATTTTTCATTTGTGGATCTTCATTCCACCTTTGATTCGGTATCAAGACCAAAACTTATAGACAAATTAATCAGGGCAGGATATCTTTCCACTCTTGTTGATATCATTTACGCTCTTCACTCAAAAACTAAGGTCTACATACGATTAAATGCTGAGGGCCTCTTATCTTCCCCAATTTACACATATAGAGGGCTAAAACAGGGGTGTGTATTCTAGCGTCAGCCTTGTTTAATTTCTTTATTAATGACGTGCGTTGGATCTTTGACAAAATCATAACTGATGCACCCAAATTAAACGGTGTGAAAATGAGTGCCTTGTGGTATGCGGACGATCTGGTCTTAGTATCAAAAACACCTAGTGGCTTACGTAACCTTCTGTCAGCTCTTTGTTATTACTTTAAAGAAAATGAATTGATAGTAAACACTGGTAAAACACAGATTGTCACGTTTGTTCCTAAAGGTTTACACAAGCATTTGCTAGAATGGCAAATCGAGGGCATCCCCATAAAGATGGTTCCAAATTATGTTTATTTGGGTCTTATTTTTGATGGCTATCCTGCACTAGAATCGCATCTGAAAAAAAATAAACAGAAGATAATTATGGCGATTTGTCAAACGCGGTTGATTGTTTCAAAATATGGTAAATTTTCAATCAAGGCTGCCATTACATATTGGAACCAGAATGTTGTAGCAACTATCCTTTATGGTCTTGAAACGCAAATTATTCCCATAAGTTTTCTTAATTTATTAGAAGCCAAGTTCTGGCGTGCAATTTTACATCTACCACAATGTGTCCCTGGTGCGTTGCTGCGCTATGAACTAGGCTTAATTTCATTAATGGCCCTACATAACTGGCGATTATGTGCCTTATTTCGTAAATGCTTGCTATCCATACGTGATAATTCTGCATTATCCTCCATTTCCAGTTATCTACTAAACTCATCAGAAATATTTCCAAAAAATTGGTCTACAAGTGTTTTGAGGATTATGGTGAATGCTGATATATCACTTGATCTTCTTGTGTTCCATCCGGAACAAGCAAAGAAGAAAGTGTATATGATGGACTGGATTGACACTAGAGCTCAATGCTTAACTTACAAAGACTTTGATTCTGCAATATTTGGCCCTAAACGATACAGAGACATTGCATCCTATCTATGTTTGGCTCCATCTGCTGCTATTAGAACTGCTACCTTACAGTTGCGACTCAATATCTGGCCCACTCGTGAGGTTAAGAAGGAAGCAAATTTCCTCAGATCTTAATTGGTGCAGGTTTTGTAAAAATGCCGCAATTGTCGAAACTCTGCAACATATAATATTGGACTGTCCGGCCCTCACGAGTTTGAGAAGTGTTCATTTTGTGAATCATTTTGCATATTTTGCACAAATTGACCCGAGAAATAGATGGGCCGCCTTGGCAGCAACTGAATGTATGAGCATAAGAATTGCCACTATTCATTTTTTAAAGGCTTTGAATATGGAATGAAATTGGTGTTACACTGTCTGTTTTATAATGATGAATTTGTCTGTAGATATTTTATTACATCGTGAAAATATTTTACTGATCTTGGCAATTCATGAATTTAACTGAATGATTCTTTTTTCTATTGTAAACTTGAAGTATCTTTTATTGTTTATGTTTATGAATTTCTCTATGTAAAAAATTGAAAAAGTTGATATAAATTCAACTATATTTAATAATAAATTAAAAACAAAAACAAAAAATTACACTACACCCTGTTGAATCTGCATTGCACAGCCTGGTACTGCCATCTATGATTTTTGCTTAGCACACCTTGAACCATCATAATCTTTCATGAAAAAAAACAAACTCATCTTCCTGGACAACACGTCAACTTGCTTCACTGTAAACACAAAGCCAGACCTATTGGCTTTGTCGGTGCTTGTTTGGCCCAGTGCAACTTCCCTTTCACCGTGTTTGATGGACATGGTGCTGGCAGAGTTGTCTCCCTAGGTGCCCAGATCCTCCCAGTATATGGGTTATCTGAACCTAATTATAAGGTGCCCTCCGGCAATGGCATCTACACAAAGGGCTCCTCAGACGTCAGGTCTGCTCGTCCAGCTGCTCAGCGAATGCAGGGTGCCTTGCATACTCATCGTGACAGATGGCAGCACAGTACATAGATCAGTCTGCTTCCATTGCACGCCAAAGGGAAACCAGACCATTTTAGTACATAATGTATTACCTCCTCACAAGCTTAGTACTAACCTTTGCAATCACTTAACAACTTTCAGGCAGGGGTGTACAATATTAGCAAATGGATTGTACGGGTTCCGTGTGTTAAAATAGCGGCAAAAATGGCCGTGAACACAAAATATCACTGCAAAAAGGCTGTGGTTTTGCCGCCGCAATCCATGTAAATGATGCGGGGGACACCCCTGCAACCCCTGGACTCATTATACCATTTAAGCGGAATGGGGGACACCCCTGCAACCCCCGCTCCCCTTAAATGGTGTAATGGGGTATACCTTTAAACGGTAAAACCACTGCATTTTTGCTGCAATTTTTTTTGTTCAGGTGACATTTTTGCCGCAATTTTATCACTGCCTACCATCGTATGTCCATGGCAATCAGGCGGACAATGCAGTAGCGTAATCCAAAATGGAGGGCCTCTGGTGAGATATGCTGGGACCCCCTCAAGAACACGCCGCACTGCCGACTCCCTGGCTGGCTTGAGCACCCACGCATCCTCAGAGCGAACATGCTGCTGCAGGGGGCACCCCTCACTAGGTGAACAAGACAAGATGGGGGTTGGAGGGGGCGAACAAAGGAGGAAAGTAGAACAACAAAAAACGTTGAGTGTGGTGGACAGGGTGGGCCAGGATTAGGGCTAGTCTAGGGAAGGGGGCCCGAAGGCAAGTGCTGCCTTCATCTTTTATCTAGCATAGAAACTAAGGGACGGCACTTGGCCCCTAATATCCAAATGTACCAGTATCGTCTGTGTATAGCTAGAAATATTACTATGCACATGCCAGTATTGTAGGCATATTTTGGTGCCAGTAGGACAGTCAGCTCCTGAGGTGGCACTGGCAGTGTAAACAATTCAAATTTGGAGGTAGCAGGTGAGCATTTTTAGTGGAGGGACATCTCAAACGAATAGGTGTGAGCGGGCGGGCGTAGCGAGTGGTCCTAGGTAATGTAGGACATTTTGGGGGTGGGGAGTTCTTGTCCTTAAGTGTTTAAATTTAGGCATACATTTAGAGAGAAATGGGGTTAAAAGCCATGTCATTCGTGATTGGTTCTCGGGTAAAATATGAAGAAATCCTGTTGATGACATTGAACCAACAGGACACAGCCTTTTGAACTGTTTTCATGATGTCTGTACCCAATATATGCCAGCATCGCCACTGTAAGTCACTTTCATGAAGCTGCAAGTAAAATCTATAATGGTAGTGCTGCTATGAATACGTGTATGAAGCTGCAACCACAATCTATGCCAGTAATGGTCAGTGCTTTGACTTCAATGTTTTAGCTCGTATAAATTGGACCATAGCTGATTGTTATCTTTGTTTTAAATAACCTGTTGAAGTGATTATAAACAGACCTTGCACAACCATAATTACATATTTAAAATGCCTACAATTATATATTAATATATTTCAGCCATAGCATGTCTGGGGTTGCGTTTGCTCGCATGCAGAAGGCATGTGAGCAAGCAGTTCATGCTGGACACCCCTCTTGGGCTGGGACCAAACCAAATTTCATATGGTCTTTTGTCTTTCTGTAATGGCTTGACAGCATGAAGAACAACAGTCTGGAGGGTTGCCCAGAGATATGTGCGAGGTTAAGATTAATTTGAGACCTTCCAGCTATCACCTCTTCTATTTGGCTTAGTGTCACCAAGTGGGACAGGTATTCGGAGACGTGAGTCCTGAGTTTTCTCAGTCAGTCATCCTAAGCTACATTCCACTCATGATCTGGAACATCTCTGGTGCTGCTTGTCGTCCCGTGCAGGATGGAAGTGAGCAAGCAGTTTGGGCTGGACTGCCGCTCGTGGAGTGGGACCAAGCCTGATTTGATTATGGTCTTTCCTCTTGTAAGGTCTGGCAGGCTAAAGAACAGAATTGTCTGCAATTCAGTCCTCGTGTGCAGCTAACGACCTCTGCCTTAATGCCAGTAAGACAGAGATTTTTCTCATTGGGACACCTGCTCCCGTTTTCCCACTCGCACTTTGGCCTGCCTCCCTTCGCCCCGTACCCACACCAACCTCTGAGGAAATCAATCTGGGGGTCATATCCGACTCCAACCTGTCCTTCTCTGCACACATCCCAGACATTTCCAAAAAATCTCACTACCAGCCGCAGCTTCTCCAAGGTATCCTACCTTTTCTCACTTTTCCCCAGAGACTTACCGTCTCCAGAGCTCTGGTTCTCTCTAGACCTGACTACCGTAACAGTCTCTTTCTACATCTCCCTACTACTTCTTTACTCTGACCTTTACAACTCACCCAGAACAGAACTGCAAGACTTACCCTTGGCCACAAGCTCAGGGACCACATCTCTATGGCACTGAAATCCCTCCACTGGCTCCTGTGGCTTCAAGGATCAAGTACAAGACCCTCTGTATTGTCCACAAGGTTTTCAGGGGACGGGCCCCACACTACGTACAACACACTTTCCCAAATACACTCCCTCCAGAGCACTTCGCTCATCCTCCAACTCTCTGAGAGTGAGCCATTTTTCCAAACAGAGACTTGGGGGTCGATCATTATACTCTGCAGGAGCCTTCATCTGGAACAGTCTCCTTGCCTCTCTCCGTCTTGAGCCGGATCTCCTTAAAATTCTGGAAACTCTGCAAGAACTTCCTCTTCTCCTCTGCCTTCTCTCTACCTCTCCCCTGTTAACCTCCGCTCTCTACCTGCTACCACCTCCCTCTGCTGAGCTAGCTGACTGGTTGCCTGGGTCACCTCAGAACCTTACAGGTCCCAGGCACCCACACTAGTCTTTGCACTTGCCTCCGGGCCCCCGCACTACTTACAGCACTACACACTTCCCTAAAAGATAACCCTCAGCACTTAACCCAGCCCTCCTGGCCCTCGGCACCTCCCTACACCAATCCCTCACACTTCTTTTCTGGCACACAAACTGTATGCACCTTAGCCAATATGTTCATTGTCTGTATGTTCCTTGTTCTCCCCTTGCAGCCCCTGACATTCTGCACCTGAACCACTTGTGTTAGTGGCACATTATTAATACACAATAACCTGCTCATTCCCCTCCTATCCTGACTGGTTGTCACACACTTGCATTATTGTCTGTCTGTTATGCTGGGCTCTCCTCCCCCCTGCTACCCTTTCTGCTCCCAAAACTACCGGTTAACGCACTTGAATTTGAAGAAATGTTGTCCAGCCTAGTATGTGTATTATTATTGTATAGCATTCTGAAAATTTCAAGGCCTTATGAATGATTGCATCCCATTTTCCCCTACCGTCTTGGAGTGCTTTGAAGCCCATGTTTTGTGTCTAAGTGCTTTATAAATGAACAATACAATACAATAGTACCCACGAGAAGCACCCCCAATGGCACAGCACCTGTCACCAAAGGGCAGAACAAGTTTGACCCCCATCATGAGTGTTTTTCATTGGCTCCCTCTGCAAGCCTTCATCACCTTGATGTCCAGATGCATCAGCCAATGGGAGGTGGCAATGCAATCCCCATTCCATCTGGAGGAGGTTCTCTGCATCTCCGGATACAAGAAGACTCCATTTCACAAATACAAGTGTGGAAGAAATAGATCAAACGCATCCTCGCTCTACTCCTCCAGACTATGAAATCCCTCATGCCCTCAACAGCAGACTCACTCATACCCTCTTGCGATTCAGGAAGGAGCTCAAGAATCACTACGTCAAATAACACCACTGCCAGGGCCCTCAAAGTCAAATCCCCACCAACCGGGATCGGTGTTGTTTTATCAACATTGCACTAACCATCAACCAGCTTCTCGCGATGGAGAACGCTGATCCAGCCACAAACGCACAATCCCGCTTTCACACTTTTCTCCTATGGGTGTGCAAATCACTAGCAGTTTTCTGTGCTGCAGGTTTCCCCATCCCCATTGCACCTTGGTTTCTCCCAATAACTTGTTCTTGTCCACCCCGACTCTCCCGCGTTGAACCAACATGCCCCGCCGAAAGGGCCAACATGTTGCAGCCACCTTACTTTTTCTCTATCTTGCCATGCTAGTTGACCTTGAAGCATGTACTTGGACTCTGCTATGCAAGTCTGCCCCTCCCCCACAATAGACCATCTGAATTCTTCTGACCAATTCTTCTGACCACCCGCCAACCTTCTCCTTCAGAACCTCTGGCAGTGGTCCTGGTGAGCCACCGTCCTTGCTGTCGCTTGCCTGTTATGATTAAACAGTCCATTGCCCTCCAAACAATGTCAGTTCCCACTCACCCTCCACCGCTGCCTTCCCACCTCCGCTCAAACTGGGAAATCGGGCTACTTTAATGATTATGAGCCTTTGGAGGAGGTCTGGAATTCTCCATGTCATCATACAGACAGCATTCACATTCTTTCAACGCCTGCTTCTAAAGACCCTGCCCCAAGCCCTGCATCCTCTCTGTCAAATGATTAAGCCATACTCCCCCAAACTATTCTATAGGAACGTGTACATCCTCGTTCCTCTGGAACCTGTACCACCTTCATCACTCCTGTGCAACTTTGCAAAAGCAAAATACCCACAACTTCATTGGCACGATGTGTAAGCTAGCATAGCAAGTTGCGTGACCGGCCCAAACATCTGCATCGCCTTGAAGAGCAAATACTCTAATCCTGGATATGACATGGCATTTATAACGCGGCTTTACACTAGTGTTTCAAGGGAATGGGTCGCTCAACCCTTCATCCTTCTGAGGTCTTAACAGTGAGTATCTGTGACTTCTGCAATAGTAGCGGGTATCTCTACAGTGCTTGGCAAAGGGAAGAATCTGGCATAAAGCGCTTTCTAGCATATCTGGCACCCATATTGTACAGCGTGTATCCCCCCGCATGACTTGCACAGTTCTTCACTGCTTCCCAATACTTGGGCGCAATCAATAAACGCCCAACATGAGATGCGGGTGTATTGCTGTTTCCTGCGGGAGGTTTGCCCTAAAGAAATCCCGCTTTACCCACTATCTGTACTGTAGAGAAGCTTGTGCATGTATGCACTTCTGCTGCCTGCCTGTCCTGTTCTTGCTATGCTTGTGACGGAAGGGAAGCTGTTGCTGTTTGCTGCCACCGCCGTGCTGGGAAGCATGCACCCCGTGGAGGAGTGCATTGCCTCTGCTCTACTTGTTCCCTATGTGACTAGACGGAAGCTGGTACTGATGTTGCCTGTTCACTACCTTATCCATGTGGAGGGCACCTTTCCACTCTCCTTCCACCCGTGTTCATCCTTCCGTCCTTTATTCCATTTTGCTTTTCTCTGCATTTGTCTTCCTTCCTTGCCTTCTATATGCCTGGTGTGCTCTCTGTTCCGTATGCAAGAAAAGCGTTCACTGCCGCTTACTTTCTGTGATGGATGGAAGCTTTCACTATTGGGATGTGTGCTTTATCTCTCTCATGAAGAGGACAATTGCACTGGTGTTGCCTCTGCACTACCTGCAGGGCTTTAAGTGGGCTGGGGCTAGCCAGGGCTGAGCCCAGGCAGTCTACCAAAACATTGATCAAGCCAGGGCGCTGCCAGGGCTCGCACTACCCCACCAGCAACCCGACAACAGTATAGCCACTTCTTTGTATTGTCCTGTGCTGGGGATTCGAGCTCCAGCACTGCCGGTGACAACTCACTGTCACAGCGCACTGTTCTATTTCAGAGATGCTGGATTTCTTTGTTTCATTCAACAGATTGCTTGACATATAAAGTCTGTGTCAACCAGTCTATTGGATGAAACAAAAGAAATCTAAGCCCATAATGGGCAAGCAGTTTACTGAATGAAGCAAAACTAATTGAGCAGCTCAACTGTAGCACATGGGTTCGAAATGCCAGCGCGGAACAATACAAAAAAACAAAAAAAACCCGAGAGCTAGGAAAGCCAACTTTTTTTATTGGACCGTTCTGGGGACACTTCAGGCCTGTGGTACCTGTGGTGCCTGGAAGCTTGAATTACAAGGACGCGTGCTTTATCTCTCTGATTTGTCTACTGTCCGCGGACTGACGCTTGCTCTGAATTTGGCTACTCTGTACCCGTTTCATATGCAAGCAGCTTGTTCTTTACCAGCCCAGTTTCCAATTCTTCTGATGTGATCGTTTGTATGCAGCTTGCCAGGACAACGAGAGAGATATACACTCTGGTAACGGTTTTGTTGGCACCTCCACACTCTTGTGCGACGGTGCCAGGATTCCTGCTGCTTACACCGGATGCTGACCTGCAGCTGGGTGACACGTGGGGGCGAGGAGCAGCATTCTGCGATTCCAGACGCATTAGGGGACAACGAAATCGCTCACCTCCCGCGAGGTCGAATGCCACTGGTTTCCGGGCAACTGCTGCCGTTGTGGATTAATAAGTACCCCACGGGTTGTGCTGCGTGCCCATCCAATGATTCATCTGCATTAAACAAGAAGTATTACACCATCTTTCTCTCGTTATCCAACGCCACCCTGTTCACACATTCATTCCACTCTCTTAATCTTTGCGTCGTTTCTTCGGTTTTTCATTTTGCGTTTCTCTGCACTTTTGTTGTGCGTTCCCTCCCTCCCTCCCTCCCTCCCTCCCTCCCTCCCTCCCTCCCTCCCTCCCTCCCTTCCTTCCTTCCTTCCTTCCTTCCTTCCTTCCTTCCTTCCTTCCTTCCTTCCTTCCTTCCTTCCTTCCTTCCTTCCTTCTTTCCTTCTTTCCTTCTTTCCTTCTTTCCTTCCTTCTTTCCTTCGTTCCAGCATCGGATGGACCTCCATTCCCTAAGCATGCTCATCCTTCTCTTTGCCTGCATTCTCTATAGAAGCCCACAGCGGCCGGCATTCATGCGGCTGCTTTTGCTGTTTAGGTCTAATTAATCTTTGTAATGTGATTGCATGAAGAGGGAGATTCATTTTCGCACTAGGAACATTGGGCCTCATTCCAAGTCGGCCGGTCTGATAAAAAGTGCTTTTATTGGTGGATATTGGCACTTTACCAGACTGCCCAACTACGGGTTTGCCGGTGGGGCACCTCGGGTAAAAGCCGGGTGCCCTACTGGCAAAAACAACCCTCATTACCGGTGTGGGAGTGGACCTTTAATCACCTTAACCAAAAACAGGCCCACCACTTAAGAAGAGAGTACGCAGTTCTACATAAAGCAAGTTTATTGTACAAAAGCCACAGGGAGCAGTTTGGTGGTGTTGCAGGACCAACCTAACCCAAGTCTCAACAATACAATATAAGTTGGCAGGGTATATACTTTTTGCAACAAAACACACTCCCATATATTTTATTACTCTCCATCCACCAAATATGATTGAACAAAACCTCTGCAAAGAAATCCTATCTTTCCCAAATTCTTCCATTTTCATTGGTCAGGCTTATCTTCATTATCTTCAAATCATATTTTAAAACACACCTCTTCTTGGGATTGGTTGTAGTAGATCCTGACATTGGTGCACTGTTTAAACATTTCTATTGAAAACATAATTAATAATTAATTGCTAGCAATAACTGGGCTAAAACCTTTTAACTTTAAGTATTATTGCACATGGTCTCGCTGACTTATTTATTGCACAAATTCAAACTCCTAAATAGCCGAAGACATTTAGCTTATCCTGTGTTTTACCACTGACCAGAATAAACGAAAAACTCTTTTGTTCATGCTCTCAAACATCAAGAGAGTTTATGGATTACTCATGTACCTGCCTTCTACCTGTTTAGAAGTCAAAAGTGCATTTCGCAAGAGAGCCTTAACCACTATGTTCTGATTCCTTTTAAAAGGGCACTTATATTGAGATTAATGATCCACACTCAATTTGCTGTGCCCCCAGTCATCAATATGGCACTCACAACATGAATTCCTCATAATAGAACGGACCCTCTTTGATCACCCCGACATTCCCCCCGTTAGTTAATACTTTAACTAACAAATCCTAATCATCTTCTTGGGGCACATCTCTAAAACCATCTCTCACCCCGGTCTCAATATGGGCATGCTCCTCTAATGAATCAACCTGACTTGTCCCCCCCAAAATTTTAGCACTCTGCCCCCCCCATCACACAAACATGCCAATTTGGTGGGGGAAATAAAACAGATTCAGTTTGAGTATTCGTATGGGATGAAGTAGTGGTGGCCCTATTCTTGGACAGAGTTATGATCATTATGGCCGCACCTGTTGGTACCTGGGCAGAACACCAACACAACATGATTTGGCAGGAGCAAAAAAGAAAAAGAAAAGAAGGAAAAAAACAGACAGAAATAGGCATCAGAATCTTCACACCAAGGCTCAACCAGGGAGGTACCCATGCAAACAAATAGTTTATCGATGAGTCGCTGGTGATCCCAGCCTCATTTTCCATGACTTATTTCAGTTTATGCAGATCAGCAATAGTTCTGGTGAGCGTACCATTCTCAGTGTCATTGGGAGGCACAAATGTACATCAGGTAGTCCCTATTTTCTGGCATACTATGCCCTCCATTGCTGTCAAGTGGTTGAGTATGTACTGGTTTTGCAATATTATGAGTCTCAGTGCCGCATAATTTCCTTAATGGCACAAAATACTGACTCAGAAGTGTTCACAAAGAGCAAGAGTTCATACATTGTCACCTGGAGCCATTTGGTATGTGCTGCTGCTCGAATGCCAGGTGCCAGGAAAAAAAAGGTTTCTGTGTGGCTAAACAGCCGATATCAGTCAGGAATGTCTGCTAAGGCCTGTGAGAATGCTGCTGAGAGGTAGTTGGACCTTTTCGCTCGTAATAATTGTCTGGGATTTCCTCCATCAAGAATAGTCTCTGATTTGTCCTTAGGTAGTGATGAAGGGGATGCAAGGGGCACAGGGGACAAAGGAGGCAGCACTCTAATTTCAGGCATTGGATGATCCAGAATCAAAAGCTCTTCCGGGATTACAAGGACGGGCACATGAAGGGTTGAGAGACTGCACACAGCTCACCAGGCTGGAGGCATCTGCCTGTATGCATACTGTCCACAGATCCAGAAATTGTCATGATGGGCAGCCATACCTCCAGCCAACTCTGCAATGCGCAGAGGGTTCCTGCAGTTCCCGTTTGTGTCAATGGGTATCGTGCCATCACCCTTAAAACATAGAGAAAAATGGGTAAGTGTCTGCATCTTAACAGTTTTTTCTGGTTCTTTGAGCCACGTCAGATACTGAAAATTATTTTTCCATACTGTCTCAAACTCTTTGTTTATTTGTGAAACCCTTTCCTCCGAAGATCCCCTCATTCCTCCAGCTCTGCAACTCATCACCCCTTGTTCTCATCGATTTGTAGAAAAAACAGCTCCTTCCAAAATCAATTGAACTCATTGAGTAGACCTAATATTTGTGTGCTCCTCCCGCTCGGCCATTGAAGAATCCTCATCACTAGGTGAAACTGATGCTGTAATTGACTGCCCTTTAAACTGCCCTCAAGCCCTGCACAGGACTAAGTGCACTAGGCATAGGGCATCTTCTACCTCCATCTCATTTGGAATAAACACCATGGGAATGCCAGAAGCACGGGGAATGCCAGAGCAGATGTAGCAATATCCTACGGATATCTCTCTCTGAACCTTCCTTATATGGCTGTACCATATGTTGTCAGCTGCGAAACCATGTGCATCCATTATGGGAATTAACTTATCATTATTATAAAAAAAAACATTGTTAACATTTGGTTTTCTTCTTAACATTTTCTCTTCATACTTCATAAGATTTGACAATTTCAATTGGTTTCCATTTGTAATCTTCAGAGATTTTGACCCAAGGACCGAAAAAAAACAAAAAAACATTAATTGTTACACAATTTACCATCACAAACATTCCTTTTCTTTTACAAAAATGATTTAAACTCCAGATCTCCATCCGTACTCCCCCGCACTGAAACAAACTGTGCATCTATAGGTCATACATAATTTCTATGCATGGTCCTGCTTCCATACAGGTGGAGGGCTGCCAGTATCCCTTCAAGTGTCCTTTAGGTGGATTCAACTCTTATTCCCCTCCACCTTCAGGGCAATTCGAGTTGCGTATACTACTGTGTGTGGTCCATGGAAATGCTGCTCGTTCCAGCGATGCACAAATGTAGACTCTGTCCCCGGGGAGAAGGTGTATCTCGTGTTGATCGTCAGCAGTCTCACCACTTCCTCCTGTTGTCTGTTTATGAGAAGAAACAACTTGTGATGATAACATCTGAAAAACCTTCGTACACCAAGGCCAATCTCAAGCCACTGGGAGAATGAACAAGCCATCACAATGAAATATTTGAAGTTACTGTACCTCCTTATCATGTCCACAAAATCGATATGGAGTTCCTTGAATGGACCTGAGCTCTTGGGCAAGACCCCCCTCACTGACCTCATGGTATTTCCAGGACGGAACTCCCTGCACACTACACAATTCCCTAAGAATCTACTTACCTGTTCTTGTAAGTTAGGGGTAAACCAATCCTCCCGGAGCTATGCTGCAATTTGTCATTGAGAAGTATGTGATGGGTAATGTAGTTGCGTTAAGGCCAAAAGAAGCAGCTCTACAGGCATTACTACGTTCCCCATCACACACTGTCTCCAAAGCAAATCTGTGGGTCTATTATTTGGAGCACCAGGACTGTGGTTTACGGGGCTAGTAAGTGTACTTGTTGGGAAACAGTATCATTTTCCTGGGTATCTGTGAAGGGAAAAAATGCTGCTTCCTTATTAAAGTAGGTAGCACACTTCACTAGATCTATCTCTTCTGGAAAGGTTAACGCTACAATCAGCTGGGATAGCAGCACAGCATGCTTTACAGGGGACCCGTCAGACCTCCTAAATCCTCTTCTCTGCCATCTTGATAACCCAGAAAGGACGATCCAGGGTATGCCCGGCAGAGTCTGTTGGACCCGAGGGTAGGATGGAGAGGGACAGAGAGGTTGCAGAAGAGCCCAGGGGATTGGTCTGGGGAGTCCAGATGGATGTTGAGATCCCCAAGGACGAGAAGCTAAGAGGAAAGGAGAGAGTAATTGGGGTCAGCCCATTCAGAGAGGAAGAGGGTGACCTGGCCAGGTGGCCTGTAGATGGTGGCCAAGGTCAGAGAGAGGCCAGGAGAGGTTGAGAGCCTATAGACTAGGTAGACCAGGTTTGATCTAATCTGTTTGTTCTGAACAAATATGTTCTCCTACAGTGCAAAGAAAATACATTTTTTTCAAAATATGCAAGGAACATGTGCAATAGTCTAAATATTGTCTGCCGGGTACAGTGGTTCAACCCTGTACTTTTTCGCTGGCGGGAATCTAACCTGTTCCTTGCCATCGGAGACACATGCTATCACTGCTTCCCAACTAGTGTTGAGGAGGTGGCACACACACATTTGATCACTTGCCTCTTGCTATCACATCTCCCCCAGCCCCACACTTGAATTCCCTAGTTTCTCTGATTGACTTCTCTTACAACAGAGCAGCACATTCACACCTGACCTTAAGCCACTCCCCTGCACTTGACTTCGGCCATGACCCCTTAAAGAGACCCTAGTTAGTGGACAATTGTATCCCAGGGACAATCGACATTGCACCTTCCCTCTGGCACCTTCATTTGGAGTGCCATTAAAACCATTTCTAACACTGTTACCATTTCTGCCCCCAATGTCACCCACATCTTGCCCCAAAGACATTTAATGTGCTCCAATTAACTCCATGATGCACATTTGGAGCAGCTTCCAACCAGTGCTAGTGGTGACCAATGGAGTTGAGTTGAGGTGTTGAGAGGCAGGTGAGACATGTACATTGAATGCAGCATTAGTAACGATTGAATAGTTATATGCTGCAGCATTTTTTTTTCAACTTCTCTTTTATTATAGTTACTTTTTGCCATGAACATTGCAATACTAAAGGTTGAAAATGACAGAATCTTATTATGGTGGCTGAGCTCTCAGACACACATATTATTTTCTGTCAAAGGACAAGATTAGCATGGTAAATCCCAAGAGCATAGTTACATTCACTGCATTCATTGTGTAGCATAATATTTTGCTAATCATAGGTCATACTACTACAGCATTCAGAGGCCTACGTAACATTATCAAAAACATACCCTAGCAACCCAGAGGGCTCTCTTTCACTGCACTCATGCATCTACAAGCTTATGCTATGCAGATGTTTTTGGCTGGAGCACCCATCAGTCCCAGCCATTATGGCCAATGGTGAGGGATCATGGGAGTGGTAGTGAATATAATCTGTCCTCTCATCTTCTTGCTACAGCTATGGTGATATATCTATGGGCCACCCTTAAAATAGCGATTTAATTCCCTCCCAATCTAAAGCACCAGAGATAATATATCAATTCAATCTAGCCCTGTCTATGACTCATATAGAGCCACGCAGATCCCACCCCCTGCACCACAGATAAGCCAAGAACCAGGCTGTTCTGCAGAAAAAAAATATATTTATTAAATAAAAGGTCCAATTAATATATATGTGGCACAGAAAAAAAGCTTCAATACAAAGACTCACTTTTTGGGAATCAACATTAAGAAAAAGAAATCTGAAATCACCCCACATCTGTGTTTTCACTTTTGGGTCTCATGTAAATGGAACACAAGTCAAATTAATATTTAAAACTTTCTATCACAAACAAAATGCCTTAATGCCATCTTTGATGGAGCAACTTGAAACATGACCAGATCACATGCTTGGAATTATACTGTTATTATGTTTAAGTAAATTACAAACATTTTCTTATTTGCCAAAAGCACTTTCACACATGCCGCGCTTTGTATATTTAATTTCCCTGTGCACCTGAAAATGCTAGCAGTTTTGAAAGCACAACAGACCTTTTTGATAATACTTATGATTTATAGAACTCTTCTTCCTTCGCCGCTATGAAAAGCAGAATCTCTTCTACTAGGAGTCACTTTCATACTCTCTGTAGAGACTGTACATTTCAATTAGGGACTTCACTTTATTGAATTTTTAGGATAAACAGTAGGATAATCCAGGTATTCAGTTGATCATTTGGATCAACTGAACTGATCATTTGGAACACTTTTATTTTAAGGGCGGGTTCAAGGGAATCAGAAGCAGTAGGGAATTTCATGTTAATGCACCCCAGGCAGAATAAATAGTAGTACCCAATTACTTTAACAGACTATCAACTTATTCACACTGGAGCAATGTTGTTGATTTTGAATTTCAACAAAATCGCCCCTGGGTATATGGGAATGAATTAAATTGTTGTTTAATAAAATGCTAAGGATTTATTGTAACCGGCCCACCCAATCAATAAAGGGAAAATGACGTCACCCCGATCCCCACAAGAGTTGGTTTGGATTGGACAAGTTACCTACATAAAATGTCTCTTTTTTGGTGTTCAGGAAAGGCATCAGCATCTCTGGACCCTCTCTTGCGGAAAACAGGGATCTAGTCAGGCACTTCCATCATGGATAGCCACCAGCATTCATCCCTCTATTTGGCTCTCCTTGCAAAGATCCCAGCCTCTATCCCTTTCCTGGTCAATATTAATTCTGCAGAAATGTTCAGTAATTCAGCCCCGGTAGTTTCATGCAGTTGTTCCAGGCAATGTTAAATCTGCATCAATCTTTCAATAGTTGCACCCAGATGATTTTAAGGCAGCTCCTTTCCCTCTCCCATTGTGTGACACCTTATAACCTCAAAACCACATCTCCTAAATATTAAAATTAGGAGTTGGTAGCATATTGACCATGGATTTTGATTTTGACCCCTACAGTTCTCTCCACCCTCAAGGGCTAGCCACTCTCTGGGGATATGCTCCAGGAGTTATGAAACTTAAACTATTGGAGGGATGAATCCACACACTGGGGTTTTCATATTTTCACATGGCATTTTTTCACTGCAAAAGTCCTGTATGGGGAAAAACATGTATTTTACAAATAAACATAATAAAATATACATGTTTAGACTCCTCTCATCATGCCACACTTGATGAACTATGTCCCATTTCTGAATGATGTTGCATTTCCAAATGGCAATTTTCATCACTCAGAAATTATAACCGTTATCAATCTGAAATGTTCTAGGCTGATATCTAATTTATTCATCTACCACCTCCCCGACTTCTCACTTTGGGGCATTTTCTGGGAAGCTAGGAACACATTTCAGGTTGTAGCCTGTGTTCCCAAGGTCACATTTTAATGATAATTCATCAACAGATTGGCCTTGTGATAGGTTTTCTAATGATACTTATTCCATTTTTGTAAGTATCATGGTTCCAAAGTTAGTGGGCAAATGTGATTCTTAATATAAATCTATGGCAAAATAATGATATACATATGATTCTGACCATCGAACAGCACACTCAAGTTTCATTTCTTGTTCGAGGTTCCATTTCCCCTCTGAACGGGGCATCTACTCAATTGTTGACTTTTGCCAGGTCTAAAACCATCAGCCTTTCTTCTCTGAGGGCAAATGGGGGATCTCTTGCTTATCTTAGATAGCAGCCCCTCATAAATTACTTCTTAGTCACTGATTGAGTATTCTGAATGTCTATAGAAACTGAAACTTATGTTTGTGAAGCTTACATTTCCTTGGGCACATGAGGCCTTAATAATTGTGTCTAGCCACCACTGTTCATTTTCCCATCATGATGCATTCACATTATTTTGGCAAGGGACAGTTTGACTCCATGTATTCATTTCAAGCTGCAAAATGTACACATTACCATAATCACAGTTTTTGTCTTTTCAAATCGCCCCACTTTAGGCATCAGTCACCATTAATAAAAAGTAGGTATTTCTTTTTGAACGTTATCAATCACATGCAGTGCCCACTTAGTAGTGTATTTTGTTTCTTTGAAAATGGAATTCTAAGAAGTGGCAGATGTAAGTGAAATGCTGCCTTTCAAGTTTGGCAGTCATCTGTGCATGTTTTCAAAGCTCTGCATTCTTGGGCCTAACATAGCCAAATGCATTTTCCCTTTTCTGGGAAAAATATATCCCACACAGTCGAACCTTTATGATCTTACACGGATGTCTAAGTGAATGTTAGACAAAGGGAATGTAAATTTACAGTACTAAGATTACCATGCACTTTAATCACGCACATCTGGGATACTTTGTATTGACGTTGGCCACACATATACAATACTGTAGAGATATATAAGGAGTCATTTCTACTTCTTGAATTATAAATGCGATTTTGGATTTATATAGGTTTGTTTTAGTTAGAACGTATTGAAGAATGCAAAAAATAATTAACTGCCAGCAGCCAGGCCTATATAAAGCCAGAAATGACCAAATAATGAGCTAGAGGGAGCCGGAGTCAGATGAACTGTAAAACACATACTCATCTTTATGCATTTTGATACTCTTGCCTTGGTGTGCTTACCCTTTGGTGTGGTAATACATTTCAGACCACATGAAAAAAATCCTGAAATTGATAAGTCATTGCTGCATTTCTATTATGGTATAGCCAGCTCCATAAAGCTCCCTGACCTTGGTGCTCATCTCTGGGTTGATGCAATTGCATTAAAAATGTATCATGCTTTTAGGTAGTGCAGGCACGGTAGAATCAGTTAAGTGGGGTGTGTATAAAAGGGGCCACAAACAATGGGGTTAAGGTATAGTACGGTGAGGCAGAGTGAAGTGAGGTAGAGTGGGGTGAGGTTAAGTGGACGAGTGTGGAGAGGTTGTGTGGAATATAGTAGAGGGGGGTTAGTGTGGTGAGGTAAAGAGGATGAGTGTTTAGAGGTAGACTGGGATAAGGTAGAGTGGGTTAGTGGGGTGATGTAGAGTTTAGTGAGGGTAGGTGGTTGAGTGGGGTGAAATAAAATAGAGTGAGGCAGTGTGGGGGTATATGGGGCAATGTAGAGTGAGTTAGTGAGCTAGAATGGGTCAGATAGTGTGGAAGAGTGGGTGAATTTGGTGAGGTAGAGTGTGTGAGTGATGTGAAGTGGAGTGGATGAATGAGGTGAGTTACAGCAGGTGTGTGGGTGAGGTTGATGTAAAACACAGTTGAGTGGATACATGGGGTGAATTAAAGTGGGATGTGTTTCATTGAGGGAGATAAAGCAGGTGATTGGGGTGAGGTAGAGTTGGTGAGTGGAGTGAGGTAAAATGTGGTGAGGTAAAATGGGCATGAATGTGGATGGGTGCTGTCAGGTAGAACAGGTGATTGGGTCTAGGTAGGGTGGGTGAGGGGGTGAATTAGTGTTGTTAAATACGTTACCTGTGCAATAACTGACCTTGCAATCCTCCACTTCCAGCCCACAGCATGGGAGGAATGGTAGATGACCCCTATGTTGACATTGACCCCTTGATCACACAACATGATTAACTTTAGCTGCCAAACAGCCCTCTCTTTGTCTTGCTACAGCAGCTCATCTTGCCCAGATGCCTAAAATAAAGGAAAGACAAAGGACAGGTTAACGTAGAGTACTGTAGCCAAACATTGCCATACACTTCGATTAAGAACATCTGAGACACTTGGTGTTGCGTTGGCCTATGCATATTCAGTACCGTTGATATATCTGCAACTTGTATCATTTATTTTATATTTATTTTTTACAATTATAAAGTGCACGAAGCAGCCATCGGGCATCGTAGTGCTGTTACATGCATGGCTTACTTAGTTACAAGAGAAAGAAAGAAAGACAGCCTGTCTGTGGTTTGTCGTTACAGGGAACCTAATACCAGACAGTGGTTAAACGTAAAATGTTACAGAGGATGGGGGCTCGATTGTTCAAAGGGTTACAAGAGAACTGGCTAGAACTAATATCTTCATGAACACAGGTATCGAAGGGGAGAGCCTAAGGGTGAGGTGTTGAGGGCTTTGCGGAAGGACAGGTGTAAGGTTTCATTCCTTACGGTAGTTGGAAGGGTATTCCATAAATGTTTTCCAATTCCTCTTTTCTGTGTTTCTGTGTCGGCGTCTTGTTCTCAGCTCCTCAGCAGTGGGATGCCATCTACGGATGCAGGGATTTCGTAGCACTCTCTCATCGGGCGGTCTCGGCATCGTTAGTTGGGCCCTTCGTCCAATACGATGCATCTTCGGTCACGCCACTACCTGGTGCATACTTTGGTTTCCTTTCTGGCAATACGTCTCCCTTTGTAGGATTCTTTGGCTCTCTGATGTCTCACACTGGTGTTGATTGCCTCTCCAAAAGTCGCAGGCTCCACGCCTTCACTCTGTTTTTCCTCTACAAGGTATAATTACATCAGGGGGTTTCCCCTGCTTACCTGCTCTCTCTCCTACCAAGAACTACTCGTCCCAGTTATGTACACATCTCTTTTTAAAGAGACATTTCCTTTTTCTTTGTATGGCTGGTTTGCTCCCACTTTGCTTGAAGCCAAATGTAAGGATGACAAATCAGTCCTCATAGCTGGCAGTCCCATATAGGCAGATATGATATTGGATCTGGGGGTTCCTCATTGGAACAGGAGTCCTTGTCCACTAAGGGGGAGTATCTCCCATTGAGATCCACTTGCCCATGCCTCTAGGGAGGGGCTTACTGGGTGGGCTCACTTACCTAGCCTCAAAGGTGGTGGCTCCCCCTTGGGGAGAATGGACAAATATTTGCGATTCAACACAATTTCTATAATAGGATAGCCAACGCAATAAAGCTCCCCGAGAATTGCATTCATCTGTGGGCTGATGTGGTTACACACTGTTGGGATCATGCATTCAGGCATCTCAGTAAAAGCAGATGTACTGTTAGCAGGCACAGCTGGTGCAGCAACACATGAGTTGTAATGTCCAATAAATAACTCTAAAACTATCTCCAGAATGGGGCCCTAGAAATGTGGTAGAATGGTAGGGGGTGGAGTAATGTTAATTACAACCATCGAGCCATGGTGCCTTAATCACAAGTGAACTTTTTAACCCCGGGCAGACAGAAATCTCCCATGTCAAAAGGTGCAGACACCTTGTGAGTGATCAAAGCCGCCAGCAGCGGGCACTGTGTTGACTGTTTGCATATTTGTCCTAAACCTGTCAAAACTGTAACGAAACAAAAAAAATACAAATCCTGGCAATCCCAACTGGACCATGGCTGCTGCAAGTACATATAAATAAAGTAGGAGCGTGTATTGCGGGGTATGGGGATGGGCTGAAGCCCTTATAAACATGTATAGCCTTTGGTACATGAGTAGTTTTCTGTATTGCTTATGACATGATTATAATAGCAAGAATTGTTGCACGTGTCTCTTCCCGTTTCTACAGTAAAGTAAAATGAAAATGGCGTTGGATTGCAAGGGGTTTTGTAACGTGGCAAACAACATAGAGAGGCAACTGTTAACCCTTGCTTGACTTTTGCCCTCGGTCAACCTAACCTCGAGATTATTTGCACATTTTAATAATGAAGTCTGTTTATTGGCTGTTTATTTCAATGTATGTAGTTCTCTGCCAAAAAATAAATAAATACAAAGCCAATTCCAAAAAAGGCATTGGCATGGGTCCTATTTGAAACGTGCTTTCAGTAGGGCCTAATCAGAGTTCCAGGAGATTTCACTTTGCCAATCCCATAATGTGCGAGGGAGACCCGCAGAGGCCATTGTGGTGTATGAGTTTTTCCCGGGAGGATAGCTCAGGGGCAACATGTTCGCCTTGGAAGCAATACGACACGAAGCAACACAGCTTCGACCCCGGGTCCGTGCTTAGAAAGCTCTGGGTATTAAGCGCGTTTTAAATATGCAACTAAGACATAAAAAATAAAAAAAAACTATTCCTGTAACTGTGCCTCGATGCCTGCGGGCTGTGTGAGCGCTTTAAAAATGCTAAATAAATAAATAAAAGTAAATGTTTGGGGATGGGTTGACGCTCTTCTATGCTTCTCCTGTCTTTATAATGTAATGCATTGCCGCACATGTCTGTTTCCTTTTCTACTGCTTGCCGATTAAGCTTCGCCTTAAAGCAAATACATTTTTTTCAAAAATCAAATAAAAATAATTATGGATGGCAAAGAGGTCCAAAGCGTGGTGAACAACATACAATATGAACTATTGGCCCTTGCTCGACTTTTCCCCTCGGCCATTGCAAGCCATGAGATTTGCTGTATACTGCATTCCCCATGACACCAGTCTGGTTCTTTCATGCCAGCCTGGACTCGGCTCGGGCAACAACTTGCTCATGGACAACAGTTTCCGCCTAGCACCACCCACTGGGGAGAGTAGAGCGGTGCAGTTACTTTGCCTTTAAGGTACTAGCACCAGGATAAAAGAAAGAAATCATGCAGGGGGCAACAGGTCTCACATTGGGGGTAAAGTATGCATGCGTGTTGCTCAATATTTCAGTTCATGAGGACCAGTGTAGCTGACAGATGGCCGGTTCTAATAGGGGGAGTTTAAACCATTCTTAATATATGCATGATAGTATGCTGAACCTGAGAGAAAGAGAACACTAATGATCTTGTTTCTGTTTAGGTAATCTACAGATGAATGTGAATGACTGTTACCTTAAGTCAAAATTCTTATAGTATTGGATATAAAATTAAAAATAAATTTAATTGGGTATGTATTTCAAGCATCAAGCCGGACTGCAGCCTCTGAGCATGAAACCGTGTATTGAACCTGTGTTCCTCAGTGTCATCCTGTTCCCAGGACACACACATTGCCTCTGAGATGTCCTCCTGATACATCTTCTCTTCATTTTGTAATAGAAGGTTTCAACAATGGTTTATGTACTCCTGAAGAAAGTCCAAGGTTGCAGCAGGGAGAGCTGAAACATCTAGGGTTAGGAGGAGTCTATTGATTAGATTGGCAAGTGCAGAGTTTTACTCGATGTAGAATTTTTTGCCTATGTAGAGCGCACCCCATGCATGTAATTTATTTTGGTCAATTCTATAATTGAAACATATTTTTTGTATTCATTTTGATTTGATAACACCCTTTTAGTACCTTCAAAAGTGGATCCATAAATGTGCACAGTAGGTTTTGTATGCAGCTTTATTTTGGATACTTGGGGACAGGGGAGTTGCTAGGTCTGGAAAAGACCCGGGGCTAAGCTGATGTCAGAACTGTCGGGACTGGGGGCTAGCTAGCCTTTTGGCTGTAGCTCCTGACATTCTATCCGGGGCTACAACCAAAAGATCAGGGGCTACAACCAAAAGATCAGGGGCTATCGGCCCCTTAGCCCCCCCCCCCCTAGCAACGCCCCTGCTTGGGGAACCTATACTTTCATATTCAATCATTTGGGAGGCTCCTCCCCTTGTACTGTAGTTTGAGCAGTTCGACCTAGAATCAGACGCAAGTCACAATTACGCTGCTTTGCGACTCTGTCTGTGCTTTGGATAAACTGTTTACGAAATGGATCGCAGCCGCTGCAGTACAGATGGAGGCATTGTGACTGGCATGTGGGAGGGTAGATTTCACATTAAAGCTAAATCAAATTGTGCATCAAATGAAGCGGCAGAAACTCAAATTAAAAAAGGCTTCCCTGACGTGACACTGGTGTGGTGGCGGAAGAGGCAATGCGCATTTGCAGCAGGAGGCAGTGACCTTGTGATGACCATGAGTAGGAGAAGGAGATTCCTACACCCTGATGAGAAGGACAAGGAGACCAACCCTCCTGGTCATTGTCTCTGAAAGAGGCCTAGGCTGTGCCTCGGATAAGAATGATTCTGTTTCTGCACTAACAGTCTTTTGGATGTCCTGGTGTTTTTCAGAATATCAATGTTCGCCCTTGGACCCATCGGCCTGTAAAATATCAGAAACTACATTGCTCTATGCTGCTTGCCTCGAATCATCCAGGTTGACAATCTGCAGGCCTGCGGTGAGGGACCCTTACCCCAGCATCGTCCTCACTTTATTAATTCAAGAAAATGCCTCTCAGTTCTTCACCGTCTCTCCTCTCCACCTCAACCCAGAACCACTATAGTAAGGTGGTAGCCTGTGTGATAAGGCCAGTTAATTGGCCTTGCAGTAAGGGGATGGGAACCCCGGCCTACCAGCGAGATCCAGTTCCAATCCAGAGACAATCCTACCTTTGAGGTGGACGTGGCAATGAGGAGTACCCCAATTCCTGTCGCCGCCCTTTCTGCCAATGTGTTTTTGTTAGGACCGCTATTTCATGCTATGCAGCGTTAAGCGCCCAGTTACCTGAGGGTTCGGTGCGCGGTACAAATAAAGAAACTATGCGTCAAACAGTTGCTTGACAGTCTTCCCTTATGGGCTTCAGAAACCGGGCATCCTAACAAGGGGACAGGAATGCACGGAAGCGGCCTGACACTGACCGTGATCAGCCAGAGAGACGGAAAGGCAATCCAGACTCCACAAGCTTGCAGACACGCTCCAAAAAAGCTGCAACGGGGATGGAGAGACCCCAGTCCCCACCACAGCAACACCGCAGATTTCACAGGGCTCCCAAACATGTGAGATGACTTGTGCAAAAAAAGCCAAGGGCCCCCTGGACTGAGAGGGGTTAAGGACCACCCCTCCCGCCAAGAGCAATGCTCAAGTCGAGTGTACACGCAGGTGGACGGCGTCCGCCCACTGTTTTACTGTGTTTTTTTAGCGTATGAATTTACGCCATCCTTGGGACTCGAGTCACATTCGCAGGCCAGGATCTTCACCACTGCACCAGATAAGCAGATGAAAAATAGCAAACAACTGAAGGTAAAATGTATCATTTCGGGACTGCATGTTCCAGGGAAAACATTGCTTTTGATTCTTGGAGTTTAAAACATGCACATCTTTTAACATTTTCAAAACACTATTAGAAGAAAATATCCTGTCTTGGTTTTTTGTGTGTGTTGATTTTATGAAAGGCAAATGCCTTTCATCCTGTGCAGTTTGTATTGTTATGCAAAGCCAATTGAATCAGTCACTAGCTTCCGTATGTGGCAAGCCCCCATGGAGAAAGTTGGCGGGCGAAGCTCCCTACTTAGGATTTTTTGCTACACTTACATGCACCAAAGGGGGGAGAAAGGGGCAGATTGGTCAGGGAGAGTTATCCAAACCTTGCAGAGAAAGTGGGTTTTGAACAGGAAGCAGTAAGGAGGAAGTGTGTTTTTTTGGGTGAGGTCAGAGGTGGAGGATGGCCAAGAGACCAGGGGCCAGATTACAGAAACTTTGCACCGGTGCAAGTGCAAAGTTGCACGGTATTAGCACTAGGGCAAAGTTCGCCCTATATTTAAAAACAGTGGCACACACTAGAAAACTATTGCACCATGACAAGTGCAGTTTGACATACTAAAAGCACCAGGGCAAACATTGCCCTAGTGCAAAAAAGATATATTTTTGATGCATTTTTGCATCAGGGCAAAGTTTGCCCTAGTGCTAATACCATTTCGTATTAGCACTAGGGCAAACTTTGCCCTGGTACAAAAATGTAGTGAAAATGCATCTTTTTTGCACTAGGGACCTTTCTGCTCTTGTGCTTTTAATATGTCACACCAACCGTGTCATGGTGCAATAGTTTTCTAGTGTGTGCCACTGTTTTTAAATATAGGGCAAACTTTGCCCTAGTGCTAATACCGTGCAACTTTGCACTTGTGCCGGTGCAAAGTTTCTGTAATCTGGCCCCAGGAAGGAGCAGCAGAGTTTGGGCATATGTTAGCAATGCCTGCCTAATACGTATACATAAGCCAAAGAGGTTGGTTTTGTCAATGCTTGTTGTTTATATCAGGACTTCAGTGCATGGAACAGACATAAATCAACTGGATGAAGGCACACTTCTTTTTTTGTTGCATCGGTAGCACATTTATAAATGCAATTAAGCCACTAACTCTCAGCAGACTGCTTAGAAATAACACCAGTTAGGACAACGTTTAATTGTACTGCTTGATAGGGCTATCTCAAAGAGATCCCATGAGGATGTGTTGTGGGCAGGGAGCGGCAGGTAGTGAGTTGGCATGGCCAAAGGGATTTGCATGGCTATGGGTAGTCAGCGGGTGGGGAAATAACCAAACAGCCAAAGGCTGTGTGTCCATCCTCTCGCCTAGCTGTACCACAATGCAAGAATTCTGGAATATAGGTTGCACTTACACACCAAGAATTAGCGAAAACTAATAAGTGTTCTTTTTAGAATGTCCTTTTCATGTTTTCATGGCAACCATCTTGGCTTAGGTTTGTTTTTTCAATGATGAAAAGACACTCGCTAGTGAGAGTTGTATTCATTTTTGAAAATGCCTTTTCATATCCCCATATTTTGGTGAGTGATAAAAGTGATAAAGGCAGGGTGCTTCCCTCGATGGTGGGCAATACTGGCAACGGCCCTCAACCCTGGGTAATCCCTCTTGCATTGCCTCGAGCTGGCTGGCAAGTATGGACCGGAACGACATGGCCTAGTCGTGTAATAATAACCTAGATAATAAGGAATTGACCCAAGAAGACATGCCATGGTACATCCAGAGGCAGGCCACACAGCACTAAGGAGAGCCAAGCATTGTAGGGTCTGTTTTCCAAAAGAAGGCCATTACATGGGAACCCTGGCAGTCTTTGTGTTCATGCTCGAGTCCTTTCTTGGTTATATTTCGAGGTGACGCTGGAGGTAAGAGCCTCATTGCAAACATGATCCATTCCAATCTGTAGGTGCTTATCCAGTCCTATTTGCTTATTTGCATTCTGGAACTTGCAGTTCCACATTCCCCATTATGAAACTTGGACTACACGTCCCAGAATGCAAAGAATAAAACAGGACTGGATAAGCACCTACAGGTTGGAATGGATCATGTTGACAACTATGTAAGAGTCATTGATACAGCTTTAGAGGTTCTTCTGATATTGAAGCTTAGGAGAGATGATTCGGTGGAGTTAGTTCTGTCCCTTCCCTTCTTGGATTCAGCACTTAAAGGCAAATCACAGAGTGACGATTCAAACTGGCAGTACTTGAACTCACTCGCTTGCTCTCCCAATTCACCCCTCCCTCATTGTGGTTGAGTGGTGATCGAATCAGTATTCAGGAGACTTATGTTTGCTTCAACACAAGTGGGTGTATTGTGATACAAACCCAAAATAAGAAGTGATCTTTTTTGTATATTAGCCTTCTTCTTTTGTCTTTTCTTTTCTGATAGGTAATGAATGCTTGCTCAGTTTTCCCAAACGAGTGCCCACCTATTCGAACGCTACTCGCTCGCTCACTCACTTTAAATGTAATTGGCTAGTGCCATTTCGTTAGTGGAAATAAAAGCGCTTGACATAACAGCGTGGTTGCTTCAGCATTGCTGCGTGGGTTTCAATGTTCCCCTCTCGTTTTGAGGTCTTGTTAGGGGAATGGGGTATGGTGTTAGTGAGCACTTGAGGAGCACATTAGGTGACCCTCACAGGGACTGGATAATGCTCTGTGTAGGGTACCAGGAAAGAAGGTGGACGCTGCGGGGAGGGGCACATCATGTCTGCTTAGGACACCATTAGAATAAACCCATGACAAATACCCCATAGTTAAAATCAAGAAATAAAGAATATAGCACATTCAAATGAGGTAGTTATTGTCTTGAGGTAGTTATTGTCTTAAATTAGCACCCCCTCAACTGAAAAGACCAATTTCAAAGCTCATAATTCACTATGTTTGCAATTTGACACTTGAATTGGTGCAATGAACATAAATGACAGGCAGACTACAGGGTAAAGACACCTTTTTATCCTGAGACAAGAGAGCAAGGTAACACACACACAATGTGTAATGCTGTATAAAGGGAGAACACGGTGGAACTGTCCAGTTGTTAATGTCAACGTAATGGTAGAATGATCAGGGGCATGCAGAATTCTCCCACATTTTCATTGTGTCACTGTAATGTTTGACAATTAGTTGTTTATGGGCCAGTTTTGGGTGCTCTGGTATCAAAGCCAGTCCCCCATTTTAAAATATACGTTTACAATGTATATTTTGTATTTGTGTTTTTAAATAATGATTTGCACAATTTTTTCAACTACATTTATATGTAGTAAACATTTTTTAAACTACATTTATATGTATTATAAATACTCTCTAAAATACTTGAACGCTTAGTCTATTCTCAGCTCTCTGGTTTTGTTGCTAACCTTTCTCTCCTTCCCCCCTCTCAATCTGGTTTCTGCCCTAAACACTCTTCCGAGACCTCTCTCACTTATGTTCTCAACTCCCTCCTCACTGCTCGCTACTCTAAGCAATCCTCAGTCCTCATCCTCCTTGACCTCTCTGCTGCCTTTGATAACATTGATCACCCCTTACTTATCAACACTCTTTCCTCTTTTGCTTTCAAAGCCTCTGTCCTCAACTGGCTCTCCCCTTACCTTTCTGTAAGGATATTTGGCGTGTTACAGCACAGAGTACAGCACTACTGCACAGGTAGCAATTTTTTTTGATGCAGCACCACCACATGGGTGTGGTGCATTGCTATATGTGTTGCCAGATTAACATGGACATATAAGTAAAGACAGGCTATTCAGTCAAAAACGATTTTAACATATAAGATGCAAATCTATTTTTACAGTTAAAAGCACACGTGCACATTCAAAAATGCACACTATTTTTCACCTGAAATGCCTATGGTGCAAGAGACACATTTGAAAATTAATAACTAACCTTATTAATAACTAACCTGACTAATAAAACTGCATTTAACATAACCCACTAATAAAAACGTGTCTCCACTGCAGAATTAGGCCTACTCTGAAAGTGAACTTTTAAACGCACATTCATTTTTTTTCTTTTTCTCTGCTGCTCTGTCCACATAACTACAGGAAGCAAAGGGCTCGAAGGAACAGGAAATCAGTTGGTTACAAATGGTTATTGTAGAAATGAGCCATTGTGTAGTGAGGGAGGAGATGGCATGATTGATTCTGATTGGAGCAGCGTCATAGCAAGTATCATGCTAGAGGCAGTGATTAGAGTTCTGCTGGGGGAGCTTGAGGAAAGGGGGAGATCAATCGAGATTTGGCAGAGCTGGGAGAAGGACCTGTTTCCTGGCTGAAGCATTCCTGCTGCAAAAGCTGAGAATTCCAGGCAATAACCCCAGTTTGAGAACGAAAGACGCTTGTTTTCACTGGGGTTAATCTTCAAGGGAGCCAAATTCAGAAAGAGAACAGCTGAAGAAAACTCATGCTGAACAGATAAGGTAATTACAGAAGTGTGGGGGCTGAGTGTGTACGAGAATATTCAGTCAGTGTAGGAAAGGAGATTCCTGTGCTTTACTCACATGTTTAATGTTGCAAATTGAGTTCTTGTCTCCGCCACTCTCTTTTCAGTGTATCACAGACAATGCTGTTACTGTGCTATTTTATTTATTTCTGTAAAGAGTGAGATCGTGTTTAAATGCAACTTTTATAATACACAAAAATATTTGAAAGCGGACGGGTGGTGTGTTTTATATTTACCAATACAGTGCTGATGATGTGGGGAGATGTTTAGACAGTGCAATTGTCATTTTCAAGGTAGCTAAACGTCAAATTTGCTGCAGCCGTGTGCACAATGTAATTCAGTATGAGCAATTATAACTAACTGTGTGTGTTGTAGTTTGTCGGAGGTCTATGAGTCGGCAAAAAGGGAGGCCCGGGACATAGTTCACTACCGTATATAAGATAGTGAAAATACCACATGATAGCTCGCTGCCGTAGATAAGACAGAGAGAAATTGCCCATGGTGGCACACTAAAAATGAAAATGTGGTGTTCCTGAAATGCAAGCCTGAGGTCTCTCTAGTGATTACACGAAAAATCTAAACAAAAATAAGGGGTTCTGGATATTGGGGCCACAAATAAAACAAGGGAATTAGGCTCACCAAAATACCACCAACCACGCATACCAACCACGCATACCAAATACGCATGTCTGTGTGCTGAAATAATGCATGTCCACTGTATTATGGTTGTACATGGCCCAATCTGAATACAAGGAGTGATTGTTGCTAAGTTATTTTTCGGCGGTAAGAAAATACCGTCAGGCCCCAAATCTTCACAAAATACCCTACACATTTACCTTTCCTAACACTCTTTTGCTGTTTCCTGGGACCATCGTACCTCCTCTACTCTTCCCTTGGATTACGGTGTACCCCGAGGATCTGTTCTTGGCCCTATCCTATTCTCTCTTTACACCTCCCTTCTCGCCCCTATTATCTCTTCCTTCACAATTTCTCACCATTTCTGCACTGACGACACCCAAATGTTCCTTTCCTTCTCTTCCTTCACTCCTGACCTCCACCTTAATCTCTCTTGCTGTTTTACCGCCATTAAAAACTGGATGTCATCCCACTTTCTCTCTCTCAACACCGATAAGACTGAAGTCTTATTCTTCCCCTCCACCACTCTTCCTCCTCCCTCTCTCCCTCTCTCCCTCCTTTTATTCATTTTCCACCCTCTAATCTTTCTTTTTCTGCCCATGCTCGTAATCTAGGTATTTACTTTAACTCCTCCCTCTCCTTTACCCACCATATTTCTCCTACATCTCGCGCATGTCGCTAACACCTTTTCAATATTTGTAAAATCTGCTCTGCTCTAACCTTCCATGCCACTAAACTTTTAATCTCCTCCCTCAACTTCTCTCGTCTTTTCTACTGTTCTTCTCTCCTCTTTGGAGTTCCCATCTTGCCCCCCTGAAATCCCTCTACCACTTTGCCATCGGTACCCCCTGTCTTCTTTCTTCTCACGACTCCATCTCCTCCTCGCTTTCTTACCTTGACTAGCTCCCCTTTCACTCCCAACTTAAATTTCACGCCGTCTGTCTTGTCTTTAAATCTCTTCACAACCTTGCTCCCCCATATCTCTCCTCTCTCCATTCATTCTACAAGCCCTCCCACTCTCTCTGATCTGCCAATCTCTTCCTACTCTCTGTTCCCCCGCCCCCATGTGCCTCCACTCATTTCCATTCCTTTCAGCTCCTTGCCCCTCTACACTGGAACTCCCTACCTCTCTCTATTCGCTCCATCCCCACTTATTCCTCCTTCCGTACTTCCTTGAAATCTCTTCTTCTCCACTCCCCACCCTGACACTCCTATCCCCTCCTTTCACCTTCCTCTCTCTTCCCTCATGCCCTGCCCTTCTTACCTTTCTCTTCCTACTCCTTTTCCTCTTATGTTTCCTCTCCTCCTCTCGCATCTTCACTCTATTCCTCTTCCTATCTCCCCTTTTCCCTCCTCTTCTTCACCCCATCCTTTCTCATTTATCTTCATAGGCAAATTGTTCTACTTACTGTTTTACTGGTATGATTCATGTTTTGTAATTTGCTTCTATTGTTTTCATCTTCAATATATTCTTGCTGTCATAATGTAAAGCTCTTTGGCGTAAAGCGCTATATAAACATTTTTTTTTTTATTTTTTTTTTTAAACTTTCTTTATTGATTTTCAACAGATTGATAGACCACGAACATATCAGGTACTGCATATACATTACACGTCCATAACTTCCCCCATACCACCCTCCACCCCCACCCCACCCCCCAAGACTCCGATCAACTCCACTGTTCAATATCGAGCCAGTTCAGAGGTCAGGGCTGGCTGATCAACTGAGGGGTCATCCACCGCTCCAAGGTGGAGTAATGGCACGGTCAGCGACACCCAGCGATGTAATTCCTCACTGGAGTCCAGCCTCTGTTCGTGGATAGCGGTTTCCCACGCTCCGGTCTCGGCTGCCAACCACTTAGTGAGGTCGTTCCACCATTGTGCTTCAATCGGGCCTTTGGGGCTCTTCCAACACATGGCTATGCGTCTTTTAGCCGTGATATAAATTAAGTCTTTGAGTCTATTTAGGGGTTTGTTTTTGCGATCACGGCTGCACCTGCCCAGGATGCAGGCCACAGGGCTATGTACGTCCAGTTCAATGTCTGCTTTTGCCACCCTTCCCCGCACCTGCATCCAAAAGGAGCGTATCGCTGGGCAACCCCAGAACATGTGAGTCATTCCCGCCTTCGGCTCATTGCATTTAGGGCATAGCTGGATGGCTGCGCCCTTGAAAGACGATATAGTTTCCGGAGTTAGGTAAGCCCTGTTGGTAATGTATAGTTGGATAAGTTGCAGACGGGCGTTTCTGGAGATTTTCTTGTGATAAAGGGTTACTCCTTCCCATTCCTTGTCGTCAAATTCCCGGCCCAGTTCGTGCTCCCACTTCCCTCTGCTCCTGAGCTCATTCCTGGTCGTGCCTAACATTAAGGCTTCGTAGAGCCGTGAGGTCTCGTGGCCCCCCTCGGCGGTGTTCAACATAGTCTCAATAATCTCGTCCTCCGCTGCAAGAATGGTCGCCACCGGCCATCTGTCTTTCATGGCCTGGATCACTGCTCTGTGGAGCAGAAATTGTCCTGTAGGTAGCTCCGAGGACTCGCTCAGGTCGGAGAATGTTAGGATTACCCGATCCTGAACCAGGTCTCCGAGGGTGGCCACCCCGCAGGGCTCCCACTGTGCTCGCGTTTCCAGTTGCCCCCACGGGCGATGGGTCATGACTGCTGCTATGGGGATCTGTGGGGAGTACGGATCAGGGGACCCCAACGTTCTGCAAGCCCTTCTCCAGAGCCGAGTTCCGAGCTGTACCAGATAAGGGTGCTGCCTTAGGGCGTCCTCCTTGACCCAGAGTAGGTCCCTGAGTAGGAAGCCTGTCAGAGCTGGTTGGAGAAGTCTGGTATCTGTGGTGATCTCATCGGCCATCCATCGCATCACATGTCTTAGCTGGCTTGCAAGGTAGTATAGTTCGAAATTGGGGACTTTCAGACCCCCTCTTTCGTAGGGTCTTTGAAGTGTTTCCAGTGCTACCCTGTGCCTGCCCCCCTGCCAGAGGAACTGCCTGCATAGTTTATTGATGTCTCTAAAGAAGGAAGGGGGGATGTTGAAGGGCACGTTGGTGAAGTTGTGTAATAGGCGTGGAAGTGCTACCATTTTGAGGAGACCTGCTCTCCCGGCCACGGAAAGCGGAAGCTTCCCCCAAAAGTCCATGGAATTTGCTAGGGCATCTTTAGCTCTGACTGTGTTGAGGATGTGTTCTGTGTGGGGGTTACGGTGTATAGTGATTCCAAGGTATTTGAAGGAGGTCGACTGCCATTGCAGATCTAAGGAGGGCAGGGATCTGAAGTTTTCTCTGTATAGTGCAGCAAGCGGGTAGAGGCAGGACTTGCTTTTGTTAATACGGATTCCTGTGTGAATTTGGAAGCATTCTAGGGTTTCAAGAATGTAGGGCAAGAGGTGTTCGGGGTTGTGTAAGTATAGCAGGGTATCGTCAGCATACATGGAGACCAGATGAGTTATCCCGTCGATCTCAATGCCCCCATCGCCATACTCCTGTCTGAGGTATGCGGCCACGGGTTCACTGGCGATGATATAAAGCATCGGGGAGAGAGGACATCCCTGGCGAGTGCCCCTGTGGAGAGACCACGAGTCAGAGTATGTCTTGTTGGTCCGCACCCTGGCAGATGGGTTGGTGTAAATCAATTTAGTCCAATTTAAGAAAACAGGTCCTATTCCCATTTTTATCATGGTGGCATATAGCCACTCCCAGCGCACAGAATCGAAAGCTTTGGTGGCGTCTAATGACGCGACCGCGTATTTCTGGGGCCTCAGTTCCGTGCTGTATATAACGTGGTGCAATCTCCGCAGGTTCTCGGTTATGGAGCGCCCGGGCACATAGCCCGTTTGGTCCTGGTGGATTAAGTGTGGTATTACCCTACGCAATCTGTTCGCTAGGAGAGAGGTGAGGATTTTACCGTCAACGTTTAACATGGAGAGGGGCCTATAGGAGCCGCAGTCCGTACCTTCCTTGCCAGGCTTGAGAAGGGGGATGATAACGGCTTCCCTCATGGTGTCGGGGAGGGTGCCGCGCTCATAAGCTTCGTTATACACTTGGGTCAGCAGAGGAGCCAGAGTTTCCTCGTAAGTTTTGTAAAACTCACCGGGGAGGCCATCAGTACCAGGGGCTTTTCCAGAGGGGAGGGATCTAATGATTGCTTTTACTTCGTCGGGAGTGATGGGCTCGTCTAGTGTTTCGGCCATCTGTGAGTCTAATTTAGGCAGCTCAATGATGTCTAAGATGTCTTCAATGCTGGTATCAGCCTCGGGCGGGGTCTCGGAGTAAAGATTATGATAGAAATCTGAAAAAACTGAGTTGATTTCAATTTGGGTATGTGCCGTGGTGCCATCCGGCTTAAGAATTTGGCAAATGGGAGCTCGGGGGGTCTCACTTTTATACAACCAAGCCAGGAGTTTCCCGGGTTTGTCTCCTAGGGCGTGGGTTCTTTCAATGTGTTTAGTATAACTCAATTTACCCAGGGATTCCCAGTGTGTTAAACAGGTTTGCTTCAGGTCGGTTATTTTTTGTAGGAGTTCAGGGGTTAAATCAGCCCTGTTTTCCAATTCACCCAGCTCCGCTTCCGAGCGTTCCAGGGAGGATGTGATGGATCTACGGGCCCCTCCTATGGACGCAATCATCTCCCCTCTTATGACTACCTTGTATGCCTCCCATGCAGTGCCCATGTATCTGACGCTATTCAAATTTCGTTCCCAGTACTCCTCGGTGTAGTCGCTTACGTGTTCCCGAAGGGTCGCGTCATGGAGGGCTTCGGCTCTAAGCCTCCAAGTGGGGATCGGGGGTCTAGGCGGGAACACTTCCCAGGTGGCCAGCAGCGGGGAATGGTCAGACAGGACCCTGGGCAGGTAGAGGGCGTCGCTAAACATAGCTTGCTGTTCTTGGCTTACAAACAAGTAGTCCAGCCTCGTGTGGACAGCATGGGGAGGGGAGTAAAAGGAAAAAACTCGCTGATCAGGGTGCAGTTCTCTCCACAAGTCTCGGAGTAACAGCTGGTTAGTCAGTTTGGACAGAATCTTGGCCGGGGGGGATGGGCGGGTATGTTTATCATCAGATCTATCTTTTAGAGGGTCTAGGGTGCAATTGTGGTCACCTCCCCAAATCATGACGCCGTCCCTGTAGGGGCTGAGCCTTGGGTATAGGGAGTGGAAGAAAGCGGTAGCGTCGTGGTTGGGTGCATAGGTGCTAATTAGGCATACCTCTCTGCCTTCGATGGTGCCATACGCTAGTGCCATCCTACCTTCATCATCAGTCTTTGTGCTTATTAGTCTGAAGGGGGTGGTTGGGTCAACCCATATCAAGACTCCCCTTGCATAGGAGGAGTAGGAGGATCCTATCAAGGTTCCTCGCCAAGTTTTGGCCAATGCTTTAAGTTTATCAGCAGAGAGATGGGTTTCCTGAAGCATGGCAATCCCGGCTTTGCACCTTTTCAAGTATGCGTGGACGCGACGTTGTTTCACATAGCTATTCATGCCCCTGACGTTCCACGTGATGATTTTTATCGTGGCAGCCATGGGTAATAGGGGGTATAGCGTCTGTTTGGGGGTGCAGGTAGGGGCCGTGTCAGCGGCAAGAAGCATGTAGGGGATGTCAGTGGTCTAAGCGCTCTTAGATAAGGGTACATAACTGTGAAGCAACTGCCTCTTGTTCCCCCACTCAGTGGCTTGGGTGTCGCCTGGCTTAGGGGCTGAGTGGTCCTCGGGTTATGTATTCTGGACGTCAGTGGTCTAGTGGTTTCCCTTCCCCGGCACCTAACCTTCGTGCCAACTCCCATATTCCCTCCCCCCCGTAACTTTAAACAACTCAAACTAATAACAAGTCGAGCGAGGTATCCCCCGTCATGACTATCCCGTTTCTGCTCCATTAGACCGTGCATTGGTCGCCTGGTGCCCTACGGGCGGGTATGGGTATACCCAAAAAAAAAAACAGGAAAAGATTCCGGGGGTGGAAGAGTGTTCGACTCTGGTGCCTCGCTGCTAAGGATCTGTTCAGCTGTGACAAGCTGGCACTTGCGTGGAGGGGACCATGGGGGTCCTCGGGCCCAGCGCCGCCAGCGTGGTGTGGCTCAGCGCGGTCGTCGCCCCTTCGCCTCTATGTCGGGGATCTGTTCCCTATCCATCCAGTCGCGGGCCTCAGACGGAGTGTCGAATAGGTGGGCTTTGTTGTTGCGTATTACTTTCAATCTAGAGGGATAGAGGAGCATGTAGCGCAGTCCGGCGGCCTTCAATCTAGCTTTGGTATGTATGAATTGAGCCCTCTTCAGTTGGACCTGGAAGGTGTAGTCGGGGTAGATGGATATTTTGGCCGAGTCTCTGAGGATCTGGCCGCCCGACCGCGAGTAGGCCAGGATGGTCTCCCGGTCTCTGTAATTAAGAACCTTCGCTATTACTGGTCTGGGTGGGGTGCCAGGAGGGGGTCTTTTGGTGAGGGATCTATGGGCCCTCTCGATCGTAAAGCCTTGGGACAGTTTCTCGGCGCCAATCTCCTGTAGCATAAGGTTCTCCACGAAGTTCGTGGGGTCGGATCCCTCAATGCCCTCCGGCAGGCCCAGGAGGCGGATGTTATTTCGGCGTGCCCTCCCTTCTGCCTCTTCGGCCCTTTCCTCCAAGTTCTTCACTCTTTGCTGCAGTTCGTCAACATCTCTGAGGAGCTCCACTTTGGTTTCTGTATTTTCGCGCACTTGAGCCTCAAGTGTATCAGTCCTGTCGGCTAAGGAGCGGACGTCCTGGCGTAGGAGGCCCAGATCTATGGCCACCGCGTCAATTTTTTGCTCCATGGTGGTCTGGAACAATTTAATGGCCTCAAGGATTTGGGCATTGCTAGGTTCAGTGGCCGTTCCCGGGAGGTCGGGTTGTGCGTCCAAGGTTGTGCCGCTAGAGGTTTCGGAAGCGATGGGGCCCCCAGCAGTGAAGGTATCTATGGTGGTTTGGCGCTGTTTGGACCTGGCTCCTTTGGTGGACATGGCGGAGGGCCTGGCGGATCTTGTCTACGCTAGCGTGGGCCCGGGGCGGATGGAGCCGTTCGGGGTGTTACGCCTCGGGGTTCCAGAGGATATGGTGGGCAAAGGGGGTGGGGGAATGCAGGTCTTCCCCCGGCTCACCTCGTGGGCTCAGCGACGCCCGGGCCTTCCGTTCTTCTCTCCGGCCACCACTCCAGGGGCTCCGCTCTCGGCAGGCTGCGTGCAGCACCCAGGCCGCGCCGCCCTTCGATCTCCGCTCGCGTGTCGAGTCGCGTGTGCCCTCCGCTGGTCAGGTGCAGTATCGGGGCTCCGGGCCCCGCACGGGTTGATGAGGAGGAGCAGGGCGGGTAGGCCGCTCGGGACTCCGTCAGCGGCACTGGAGGCAATGCACGCGGCTGAAGGGCTTCCTCTCTCGGCCGGGCATCCAGGTCAGGCAGGATCGTAGGCACCGTATCCGATCAGCTCAGCTAGCGCGGCGCCGCGGTCCGGGCGCGGCTCTGGTGTAAGGGCTGCCGCGTATCTCAGCGCGAGGGAGCCGCCATTTTGGCTTTGGTGGGCGGCGATTTTCCGTGCGGCAGCTCTTACTTCATAGGGTGCCTCCGGGCTTGGAAAAACAGCCAGCGGGTGCAGGATGGTAGCAGCGTTCGATGAGAAGGAGTGCAGGCTTCAGGGGTTCACATTTAAGTAGGAAAAACAGCTTATGTTGGTCGCATCGGACGGAGCGCACCCAGAGCACGTCCTCTTCACATGGCGGTTAGCCACGCCCCCCCGCTATATAAACATAATAAATAAAAATACATTTACGCAATGTAATCTGAGCTGGGGGGCATTACTACTGCTCCACAGCATAAGTTACAATCCCAAGTGAAACAGGGGCTTTAACGGTAGCCCCGGGCTATTACCTAACCTTTAATGTCACCTTGGAAGGGTTATATTGCTGTTAGAGCCCCAACACTTTGTAATGTGGCACTAATAGTGTATTTTTCTCAAGTTGACAAATGGCGTCTTAACCGTTTCTCAACTCGAGAAACAACTACAAAAAAAGGATGGCCGCCATGGATCGGGGAGAAGGGAACTACACATAGTCCCTTCTTCCCTTCCATGGTCGACGTTTGTGAGTTGGAGTTGTGCTGGGAACACTGGGCGAGGGACACGGCAGTGCAAGGTAAGTGAGGAGGGGGCATAGACGTATTTACACCAAGGCCAACTAGGCCCAAGCCTAGGGTGGCAGATTGCCACAGGAGCGGCTTTCTATTGTAGTTTATTTTCAATTTATTGGTTGTCATTTTTTAAATATAATGCCAATTTTGTTTCTCCGAGTCCAGCTGATTCACAACATTGAGAGTAATTTTGAGCTGTTAGTAGTCATTTAATTCTGACAGCTAAAGTCTTTGACGGCCAAACTTGAATTTATGCTTGATATTTACAAAAGCTTTATTGTGTGGGGGGCCATACAAAAGCTGCAAATATCCGGAGATAGGTGCAACACCCTCCAATCATTAATTATTGTATGGTGGGGGTTTGCATTTTTGGAAAATGGGACAAGTGTTAGGAAAGATTTCGTAATTGTGGGTAATTTTCCTTCCATGTGGCAACCCCTAAACTTTTTGCTGTTGTTTTTCACCTTGATCTCGACTTTGCCAGAGAAGTGCAGCCTTCTGCCGCACTCCTCTGGGCTTTCGCTCCATTCTTACGGGGAAACTGACATGTCCTTAAGACAGTCAGTACCGGGAAACGCTGTTTTCCGTAGTTTCTTTTATCATGTTGCGGCTTTCGTGCAACATGACACAAGAGGGCACTGTAAGCTAAGTTACTGCTCTCTTGCGTCTCTAGCCTTCTACAGGCCCTAGATACTCTTTTTGGATTGTAACTGATCGGTGCAAGTGAATCACGGACGGGAATGGTGGCAGCGATCGTTTCTTGTGTTTTGAGCTCCTTTTGGCGTTTTAAGCGCGTTTCTCGCGCTTAGCCCACAATGGTGGCCTGGCTCCCAAAATGGCCAGACCACGAGGCTCCTTTGTCCTGTCCGCTGACCGTCTTGTTCCCTTCACCTTCCCCAGGCCGAGCCAACCCGGGGCCTTCCTTATGTGGGCATGTACTTTCCCGTGAAACACAGATGCTTTCACAGGCTTCTACAGGCCTTGTGTGTGCCTCCAGGATGTGGGCTGGGATGTCTGGTCCCAATACACATCCTGGGTGCCAGAGAGTCTAGGGTGGTGTGAATGCCTGGGACCACCGTGGTCCGTGATAGGTCCACGAATGGTGTGAGTGTTGATGAGCGGATCTCCCATTGGGTCCCCTCCGTTTTGGCACGAAGGGAACCGTGGATAAGGGGGGGCTGGAAACACCACTACCATGTCGATCTCCTGAGTTCTCACGAATGAAGGAATACAGGAGCCAAGTATCCTGCAACCAAGAGGCTGAACCGAGGAATCGCTGGTGACCCGCTGAAGGACTGCTCCTCTGCACTGCTGTCGCTTTGTGAAACCCTTTTTACCTCTGATCGAACCAGAAGGCCTGTACTGGTACTTCGACCCTTGGAATAGCGGGGACAGCTATTCTCGGCATCTTCACCATCTCCTGCTCGGAAGCCTTCGGAAGTGTCTCTGGGCCATCCAGCAGACTGACCAGCCTACACAGGAGTCTTGCTCTGTAACCGCCGCCAGGTTGTGTTGTATTTCTAGTCCTTGTCACTCTCACACGATTCATACACTTGGCGTTCCCAGGTCTGAAGTGAGTAGTGTACATTTGACTGAGATACACACAGCCGCTCCGTTGCCCTGCTGTGGTAACAATCTGTGCGGGTTCACTTCGTTTGGGACATCTTTAACTCAACTGTGCTGCTGCAGAATCAACACGACGACGAGACGTCCCCTGCTCTCCTGAACCTGCCAGCAACTGAAACTGACGCGGAGAAGCCTGGGTCTGCTTGCATCGGGGACCGGTGAGTAGCATAGCTAGGAACTGGTCGCCCTCCTGCAGGAGCCCATAGCTTTTCCCTGCTGTGTCAAAACAGCACGCCTTTCCGTACTCGCGCTCTGCTTCTGCCCTCAGTGGAGGCTGCGCTTGAGTCGCGGAACTCTGTTCTTCTTCATTTGTGCACTGAACTGCCTGATTCCCCCGAAGAGACTCCCCTTTTTGCCCGTTGGCACCAGCGTGTGCAGGTACTTTTGAGCACAAGGCTCCACTCTTCGTAGTGCTTGGACTTCCTTTTAGTTAGGTGCCTCCGAAGGCAGACTGGGTCTAAGCATTATTTCGCATTTCGCACTGCCTGTTTTCCTTCCCTTTTAGGTGGACTACACATTTCGTGCATCTAACGCTACAGACTTGTTTGTATTTGTATATATATTGTATTGGTATGGTATGTGTTGGTTTACTAGAGTTGTATTGTGATTTCTCGCTACAGTCATTGTTTTAAAGGCCTTGGAATAAATGTGTATATATTTTTAATATAACACATGTTTGGAGTAGTTTGTAAGTGTCCTTGCTTTGTGTGCTCATTGTGGGCTTTCAGTCACCCTCACCCCTCTTGAGACCTAGTCTTGACCGCCGCGATCGCTACCCTGATTGGTCTGGCTTGTCCAGAGGTTACCCTGTTCCAAGTAATTAGGTTGGCCTTCTGAACTTCTGCGCAGCCAGGACAGAGTTCAGAAATCCGTCTTAACAAATTGGTGTACAGCGGTGCGATACGACTGAAGGTATCCAGTGTTGCGCACGGACTAAGGCATTTAAAGTTATTCCTACCAGGACACGTAGTGAATTGTTATAGTTTAACTTTAAACAGGCCATAGTCCTATCTAACAGCATGGAAACAAATACCTTGTTAACTTTAAATACTTCCAAATCAGAAACATTGAAAAAGATGTGTGCGGAGAGAGGTGTTTCCTCTCAAGGCACGAAATTGGATATGATCCAAAGAATCGTGGCGTGGCAAGAAGCACAGGTTGACGCTAAAACTTCTGAGGACAGTGCGGAAGGAGGTGGGGCTGCTCTCACTGGTAGAACCGACGGTTCTGCCACTGCACTGATCCACCACGACCACGAGGACAGGGAGGATGAGATGTCTAATGTTTCCTCTGCCAGTGCTGATGGGGAGGCTATGCTTGAATTCAAGAAGCAAGAGCTGTGGTTTAGGCAGAAGGAGCTTGAATTCAGCATAGCCAAACTAAAAATCGAACAGGCAGAAAAACAGAAAGACAGGGATCACCAGTTGGAACTGGCCAAGCTTCAGGTTGCAAATGGGTCCAAGGGTCCTAGACATGGGTCTGGGGCCTCCTCTCATCCACGGTTTCCGAAAGATCTGCTCAGTGTGTATGAGGAAAGGAATGACATTATGGACTTGCTGAATACGTTTGAGTATGCATGCGAAGTTCAACAAGTTGACAATGCTGAGAAGATTGCCTGGTTACTCAGCAGACTGCCCCATTCTGGCTGTAGTGCCATTATGGAAATGTCGAAGGCTGAGCGAGCTGATTTCGCAATGTTAAAGCAAACCCTCATTTTAAAGTTTGGAAAGACTCCGGCCCAATATTTAAAACGATTCAGAGAGTATAAGAAAAAAGAAGGTGGTACTTAGGTATCTTATGTAACTGAATCCTTAAAAAACTTAACTGGCTGGGTCGAAGGTTATAAAGTTTCGACCTTTGAAGGCATGATAAATCTTGTCATGCTGGAACACATTTTTGCATCTTCTTCCCCGGAGCTTAAGCAGCATTTGGCCGATTCGAAGGAGATAGATTCTAAGAAGCTGGCCATTGCAGCCGACTTATGGGTGTCACATCGAGTGTCCCATAAGGACAAAACTCATCCTGGTAAGCAGGAGGAAGGGAAAAAGTCCAAAGATAAGGAGGGTGGAGAATCTGATAAATCTTCTTCTCAAAAGGGCCACAAAAAGAAAAATAAGGGTAAGACACAAGAGAACTCACAGGGTAGTGGAGGTCAGCCTCCGAAACAGAACTCTGGTTACAATAAGCCTCCCTATGTAAACAGACCCAATGGATCTTGTTTTGCTTGTGGATCAACTGACCACGTGAAGGGGGATCCCCGGTGTAAGGTTAGACCTTTGGGGGTCCACTCCGCTAATCTGGCCTTCTCCTCCTACGAGGAAGAAGAGATTACAGGAGCATCCTTCTCCTCAGACTCATTTCCCAGCGGGATAGAGGCTGAGGTAGTTTTAGTTTCCCTGGGTTCCTGGGAGCCTAAAGTCACAGAGGCTTATGCTAGGATTCCAGATAATACCAAGCACTACTTTAAAGACAGTGTGTTGATCAATGGAGTAGATACTCCAGCTCTTAGGGATAGTGGGTGCAGTCGAACTGTAGTGGATTCTACCTTGGTAGACTCAGAGGAAGTTGCCAGAGCTACTCTGATGCCCACTAAGTTGGCTGACGGCCGACTCCGTATGTTCCCAGTAATACCTGTAAATCTTACTTTAAATGGTACAGCAGTCAGGATTCCAGTGAGCATTCAGAGAAACGTCCCAGGAAAGGTCTTGTTAGGTAATGATCTCAGAGCTTTAGGGCTCGTAGGAGACACTGCCGAAAGACCCTACACACGGTCTCAAGCACGGGCAGCATTGGCCAACACCAATACGCCGCCCCAGCCGAAGGGGAAACCCAAGGCGAAAGGAGTAAACAAGTCAAGTCGAGGGAAAGAGAATATTCCCCCGAGCTCGCCTACCACTGCGGTGGAGGAAGTTGGTCAATCGCCCGGGCCTGACGAGGAGGTGGCGATGCCTGAAGTATTTGACCCCAACGACCATCCTGAACTAAAAGACTTGTTAGTAGAAGGTGGTCCTGATAGGGACGAATTCAATAAAGGCCAACGTGAGTGCCCATCTCTGGAAGGCCTAAGGAGACAGGCCTGCTCCCAGCTTGAGGGTGAACCTCCTGGGACGCATCGGATTTATTGGGAAGGTGGACTCCTGTATAGTGAGCCCACAGAGTCTACAGAAGGAGACCATAGGAGGTTGGTGGTTCCCCTTGCTGTTAGGCCCTTCCTCCTGCAGTTGGCGCATGAAGTGCCCCTTGCTGGTCACCTTGGTATTAAGAGGACCAAGCAAAGGTTATCCATGCACTTCTACTGGCCCAAGATGGGGGTGCAAGTAGAAAGTCACTGCAGGAGTTGTGCCTCCTGCCAGTTATCTGGTAAGGTTGGCTCGACAATCCAAGCTCCATTGGTACCACTCCCCGTTGTGGGAGTACCATTCGAAAGGGTAGGGATCGACATCGTTGGTCCCCTTGACCCGCAAACATCCTCAGGCAATAGGTTTATCCTGGTGCTGGTCGACCATGCAACCAGATATCCTGAGGCCATCCCATTGAAAACTGTAACTGCCAAGTCAGTTGCAAAAGCGTTACTTGGCATATTTACTAGGGTTGGCTTCCCTAAAGACGTTGTGTCGGATCGTGGCAGCAACTTTATGTCGAAGTATATGCAGGCTATGTGGAAAGAATGTGGGGTCACCTACAAGTTCTCTTCTGCATACCACCCCCAGACCAATAGTCTGGTGGAACGTTTCAACAGAACGTTAAAGAGCATGATTGGGGCTCTGGAAGAACCTCAGAGAAGAAAATGGGATCTTCTTTTACCATGCTTACTGTTTGCCTACCGAGAGGTACCACAGGAGGGTGTTGGCTTCAGCCCCTTCGAACTTCTGTTCGGTCATCCTGTACGGGGACCCTAAGCCATAGTCAAAGAGGGATGGGAGATGCCCACTCCCCCTGTTACTACCAACGTAGTAGATTATGTGCTGGGGCTCAGAAAACGGATGGTACTTCTGATGGGCTTGGCTAGTGATAAATTGAAGGCATGACAAGCGCTGGTGAAACATTGGTACGACCAGAAAGCTTCCCTCATCAACTTTACACCTGGTCAGCAAGTCCTGATCATGAATCCCATAAGGCCTCGAGCTTTACAGGACAAATGGTCAGGCCCTTACACAGTGGTGGAGCCCCTGGGTGAGGTTAACTATTTAGTGGACCTTGGAAGGCCTGGACAGGCTCCAAAAGTGTTTCACGTAAATAGGCTGAAGGCTTTCGTCCCAAGAGTCGAAATCGCAGCACTGCTACTGGCTTCAGATGTTGAGGAAGAGGAATCTGAACCTCTCCCCCCGACCTGTTCCAAAGCGGTCCTTCAGATAGCTCCTTTGAGGGTGTGCGAGTGGCCCCTCACCTGACTTCTGATCAGCAGGCTGAGGTGAAAAGTTTGCTTAGGCAGTTTTCCCCCCTGTTTTCACAGTCGCCTGGTTTGACACCTTGGTGCAAACATAACATAGACACAGGAGACAGTGTACCTACCAAAAGTAGGGGATACAGGATGTCAGACAAAGTACGGTCTTATATTAAGACCGAGGTCAACAAGATGTTAGACCTTGGGGTGATTGAACCCTCTAGTAGTCCTTGGTCCAGCCCTGTGGTTTTGGTTCCAAAGGCAGGCACTTCTGAATTGAGGTTCTGCATGGATTACAGGGCTCTGAATGCTGTCACCAAGACAGATGCACACCCCTTGCCTCGAACAGATGAGCTGGTGGATACTTTGGGTGCCTCCAAGTACCTCAGCACGTTTGACCTCACTGCTGGCTATTGGCAAATAGCTTTAGCAGAACATGCCAAGGAGAAGACAGCGTTTTCTACTCCAGACGGCCTTTACCAATTCAGGGTAATGCCGTTTGGGTTGAAAAATGCACCTGCCACTTTCCAGAGGCTTGTGAATCATGTTTTGAATGGGTTGGACGAATTCTGTCTTGCATATCTGGACGATATAGCAGTTTTCAGTGCCACCTGGGAAGACCATGTGAAACACCTTGGGATTGTGCTCCAGGCTCTTCAGAAAGCACACTTGACCATAAAGGCTAGTAAATGCCAGATTGGACAAGGCTCAGTGGTTTACCTTAGACATGAAGTAGGTGGAGGGAGGATACAGCCTCTTCCCAGTAAAGTACAAGCAGTACAAGACTGGCCTGCCCCCACTACACAAACCCAAGTGAGAGCCTTCTTAGGACTCACAGGGTATTACCGCAACTTCGTGGCAGACTATGGCACCATAGCTGCCCCTCTGACTGCCCTCAGCACTCCGAAGAAACCCAAGAAGGTAACTTGGACCGACGAGTGTGAGAAGGCCTTCAACGGCTTAAAAGACTCCTTGTGCCAGGCCCTTGTCCTCAGGGCCCCTGATTATCAAAGACCTTTTAGCGTGCAGATGGACGCCTCTGACACTGGGATAGGAGCTGTACTATCGCAAGTAGATGAAAAGGGTAAGGAACACCCTATTGGTTTTATTAGTCGCCAGCTTAAGGACAGAGAGCTCAGATGGTCCACGGTAGAGAAATAATGTTTCTCTGTTGTGTGGGCCCTACGGAAGCTGAGGCCCTACCTCTATGGGACCCACTTCACTGTGCAAACTGACCATAAGCCCTTAAAGTGGCTAATGAACATGAAGGGGGAGAATCCAAAGTTGCTTAGGTGGTCCATAAGTCTACAAGGCTTCGACTTCACTATTGAGCATAGGCCAGGTGTCCAACATAGCAATGCTGATGGGTTGTCCAGAATGTTTAACCGACCTGAACAAGAGACTCATCCAGGGGTGGATTAGTTCCCCCTGTCCATAGTCTGGGAAGGGCGAGTGTTAGGAAAGATTTCGTAATTGTGGGTAATTTTCCTTCCATGTGGCAACCCCTAAACTTTTTGCTGTCGTTTTTCACCTTGATCTCGACTTTGCCAGAGAAGTGCAGCCTTCTGCTGCACTCCTCTGGGCTTTCGCTCCATTCTTACGGGGAAACTGACATGCCCTTAAGACAGTCAGTACCGGGAAACGCTGTTTTCCGTAGTTTCTTTTATCATGTTGCGGCTTTCGTGCAACATGACACAAGAGGGCACTGTAAGCTAAGTTACTGCTCTCTTGGGTCTCTAGCCTTCTACAGGCCCTAGATACTCTTTTTGGATTGTAACGGATCGGTGCAAGTGAATCACGGACGGGAATGGTGGCAGCGATCGTTTCTTGTGTTTTGAGCTCCTTTTTGCGTTTTAAGCTCGTTTCTCGCGCTTAGCCCAAAATGGTGGCCTGGCTCCCAAAATGGCCAGACCACGAGGCTCCTTTGTCCTGTCCACTGATCGTCTTGGTCCCTTCACCTTCCCCAGGTCGAGCCGACCCGGGGCCTTCCTTATTTGGGAATGTTCTTTCCCGCGAAACACGGATGCTTTCACTGGCTTCTACAGGCCTTGCGTGTGCCTCCAGGATGTGGGCTGGGATGTCTGGTCCCAATACACATCCTGGGTGCCAGAGAGTCTAGGGTGGTGTGAATGCCTGGGACCACCGTGGTCCGTGATAGGTCCACGAATGGTGTGAGTGTTGATGAGCGGATCTCCCATTGGGTCCCCTCCGTTTTGGCGCAAAGGGAACCGTGGATAAGAGGGGGCTGGAAACACCACTACCATGTCGATCTCTTGAGTTCTCACGAAGGAAGGAATACAGGAGCCAAGTATCCTGCAACCAAGAGGCTGAACCGAGGAATCGCTGGTGACCCGCTGAAGGACTGCTACTCTGCACTGCTGTCGCTTTGTGAAACCCTTTTTACCTCTGATCGAACCAGAAGGCCTGTACTGGTACTTCGACCCTTGGAATAGCGGGGGCAGCTATTCTCGGCATCTTCACCATCTCCTGCTCGTAAGCCTTCGGAAGTGTCTCTGGGCCATCCAGCAGACTGACCAGCCTACACAGGAGTCTTGCTCTGTAACCGCCGCCAGGTTGTGTTGTATTTCTAGTCCTTGTCACTCTCACACGATTCGTACACTTGGTGTTCCCAGGTCTGAAGTGAGTAGTGTACATTTGACTGAGATATACACGGCCGCTCCGTTGCCCTGCTGTGGTAACAATCTGTGCGGGTTCACTTCGTTTGGGACATCTTTAACTCAACTCTGCTGCTGCAGAATCAACACGACGACGAGACGTCCCCTGCTCTCCTGAACCTGCCAGCGACTGAAACTGACGCGGAGAAGCCTGGGTCTGCTTGCATCAGGGACCGGTGAGTAGCAGAACTCTGTTCTTCTTCATTTGTGCACTAAACTGAACTGCCTGATTCCCCCGAAGAGACTCCCCTTTTTGCCCGTTGGCACCAGCGTGTGCAGGTACTTTTGAGCACAAGGCTCCACTCTTCGTAGTGCTTGGACTTCCTTTTAGTTAGGTGCCTCCGAAGGCGGACTGGGTCTAAGCATTATTTCGCACTGCCTGTTTTCCTTCCCTTTTAGGTGGACTACACATTTCGTGCATCTAACGCTACAGACTTGTTTGTATTTGTATATATATATTGTATTGGTATGGTATGTGTTGGTTTACTAGAGTTGTATTGTGATTTCTCGCTATGGTCATTGTTTTAAAGACCTTGGAATAAATGTGTATATATTTTTAATATAACACCTGTTTGGAGTAGTTTGTAAGTGTCCTTGCTTTGTGTGCTCATTGCGGGCTTTCAGTCACCCTCACCCCTCTTGAGACCTAGTCTTGACCGCAGCGATCGCTACCCTGATTGGTCTGGCTTGTCCAGAGGTTACCCTGTTCCAAGTAATTAGGTTGGCCTTCTGAACTTCTGCGCCGCCAGGACAGAGTACAGAAATCCGTCTTAACAACAGGGTTGAGGGAAGGGGAGAGGGATGCGGGGGAGAGCACTTACCTGTTACCTGGCAAGGGAAGATGGCAGCATCCCACTACGAGGAGGCTCAGAGTGGGGTCTTTAACGCGTGTAAAGAACCCATTCTGAGCCTCTCCTTTGGTTCGTAAGCCGCCATACCCCCCTCGCCGGGTACTAATAGAAATAATTGTGCTATATTTGCTTTCTCTGTTCTTCACTCTTCTTTATAAGTGAATGTATTACTTATTTCTTGTTCATTTGTTCTATGGTCTACTTTTCATGGGTTGTTTTAACATACATCCTTCTCTCCATGCACTGGAAGGTGTCTTGAGATTAGCCTGTTTTACAGTGCTACACCTAGCTTTCTGATTGGCTAGTGAAAGTGGGGGGGGGTCTAACATGGGATCAGGTAGAGTGTTTGAGCAACAATGCTGAAAGAAGACATTTATCACCATACAGAGCCAAAGAAGGTTCAGAGGAAAATCCAGAAAAGTGACTCCGGGGTCCTCTGTTTGTTCTAGAATAAACCTAATGTGGGTCTCTCCAAGATTGGGACACAGCGAGGGCGCCTCATCTTATAGTCTGACAGGTAGGGCCCCTTCTAGAGAGAGCAGAGGGATTACTGAAAGAAGTTGGTATTGTTGTGGGAAAGCTGGAGGGTGATGGAGTGTGGGCCATGTAGATGCACCACTCAGTGTGGAGATGCAATACCTCCTTTTCTGGTATTTAGTTCTTCCTCAGGCAGTAAAGACACATCCAGGTGTTCTCTCAAAGGCTTCCTTCGGATGTGTCACAGATGCTAAAATTAAGCTGTAAGTGATGTATTACCCACTCCAGATCTGTCATTAAACCACTCCAGATCTGTCATTAAACCACTACGGATGCTGTTAGCGGTATTAAAGTGTGCTGTTAAACAGTGCTTACATTTTTTTGGTTCCACAACTCTGTAAATAAAACAGGTATTTTGTATTACTGTATTTTAAGGGAATCAAATTATCTCAGTTGGAAGGAAAAAGGTGAAGCGGCTCTGCAAGAAATTGATTGATTGATTGAGAGTTTTATGTTCCGAAACCTGGCGGAACTTAATCATATCCAAGTCCAAACATTCCTGTGTGGCAAGATGGTCATTTCCGCATGCATACCCAGAAGTTATGGAATGCAATTCCTCTCAACCTACGATCACGCACATCCTTCTGTGTTTTTAGAAGGGGATTGAAAACAGCTCTCTTTTGCTGAATTCCCTTTGTTTTAGAATGATCCAGGCTGTCTCTTTTATTTTCTGTGTATGTCCTGTTTAGCGCACCCATGCCTACGGTCTCTGTTTGTGCGTAATATGAATATATAGTTATCAAGGTCCATTTTATTTGAAAGATGGGTTTCTATCGCTTTGCAGAATTTACAACAAGACTCAATTTTCCTGAGCTCGCATGGAAGACTGCTCCATAATTTGGGTTCATACACAGAAAATCTGACATCTCCTCTATATACGCAGGTGGAACGGGGAATGGAGAGCAACAGGTTGTCCCCAGCTGGAAGAGCCTGAGTAGGTTAATATAGGTTCAACTTCATCGCCAAGTATGAGGGAGCAAGCCTGTTCAAACATTGACATATATCATACACAGAAGTTGATCCTATCCTCCACTACAATCCATTGGAGCGAACGCTGCAGCCCTGATATGGGTGAGGACTTATTCCAAACACTAATCTGACTGCAGCGCTCTGATCCTTCTGTAGTCAATTAATTTGTTTAGCCGGGGCACCAATGAGCAAGCTATCACAATAGTACAGCTGTGAGTTTACCAAGGTTCCCACCACTGCTGCACAGTCCTTCCCAGGAACAAAACGGTAACATTCAATACCGTTTTCAGACACTTACTATATTGCGTTGTGGTGTTGTTTGCCAGTGGCCTCTTGTCTTGGTCTAAAAGCAACCCCGTTGCAGGGTCTGTGGTTTTCCGTTGGCAGTGCCAGCCTGCTGTCACCCATGTATGAGGTGTGCGATGTTGCTGGTTGTGCATCCTGGACCCCGCCGTTCGCCGTTGATTCCTCTCTTATCTGTCTGCCAGAATTTCCCAGCAGTCCCTTGGAATATCTGTCATATCTCTCTGGGCATTTGGGGCCATTTGGAAAAAATGGGTCCACTGAAAACGTGATAATACATCTGCAATGTTATTATCCACTCTTGCAATGTGTTTCGCTCTTAACACAATGTTTTCAAATCCATCTCGGTGATAATGAGAGAGTAGGCTAAAGTCAGTAATTTTGTGAACTTGTGGGGGTGGGGAGAGTAGGAGAGAAAAAAATAAGCTCAAAACAAATAATCTTACGGGCAAAACGGCAGCGTCCTGATAAAACCTTCCCAACCACAGCTGCTTGAGCTGGTCACAAACAAGGTACCTGCTTAACTCATGAGAGGCAGATCCTTAGGCCCACTGTGCGGGTGAGTGCTCCCCAGACTGACAGAAACACACAGTGCAGCGAAAACATGGGCCTAGAAATAGGTTACTAAGGTTACGATTGCGTGACACACATTCCGACTTCTTGTTTTCCCAACAATGCTACCTGCAGTGTAGGGCCGGCCTTAAGGGCAGCAGCGCCCTGGGCGAATTGGCGCCCCCCCTCGTCCACCACGCCCCCCTGGTTAACAGGGGGCGGGGCGGAAGAGGGCGGGGCCAGGATGGGCAACTTTGTTTTTTCATTTTTTTTTTACCTCCTCGCTCTACGGCAAAGAGGTTAAATAGGTGCCGTTAGCACCCCAATGTCATTGAATGAGCCCGCCGCCACGGGTTCATTCAACGACAATGAGGCGCCTGCCACACCTTCTGCCACCAAGCAAGTTCGGGGGAGCCCTTGAAAGACTCCCCCGAGCTGGCGTGGTGTGGGGCTAATGGTGCCTTTTCTTATGAAAAGTGCCCGCGGCGGAGGGGCGCAAATCAATGCACCCACCGCAGCGGGCACATTTTACAGTAAAAGGCTGCATGCCACGCCTTCTCCCACAACACTAGCTCGGGGGAGCCCTTGAAAGACTCCCCCGAGCTAGCGTGGCGGGGCAAAAGGTGCCCTGGGGGCCGTGGCGCCCCGGGCGGTCGCCCGGCTCGCCCCCCCCTAAGGCCGGCTCTGCTGAAGTGTATAACATATGGAAGAAGGATTTGACACAACCCAGGTCTACAATCTCCTGGTTCCTTGCATCGCGAATCCGTAAATTATGTGTTTATACATACTCCCCCCACTCCACTACAAAGTAAGAAAAAAATGGTAATCAGAACACCGTCTTTCCCCGCTTAATGCCTAATACCTCCGGGCCCATAATACAGAGATTATGTTCGTGTGTGAGAAAATGGGTGTATGGTTATATTTTTTTTACATTTTTTTTAATTACCACCAAATATCTCACGACCAAACCGCAGTGGAAGGCGCCCGGGTTACAAATGGATAAACGGGCAAAACAATCACTCACCCTGGTCTTCTTCGCCTTATCCTACCTCTCACTTCACTGTGCACTGACAGGGGACTTCTTCAAAGTGAATGCCCGCCACTTATTGGCCGGAGCCGAAAGACAAGGGGACCGGAACCTTCTCCGCCGCCCCACAGGCTCAGTCGTTCCGCACTCGCCTTTCGCCGACTCTCCTGAGTGGGTAAGATAAAAAAAATAAACACGAACCCAGGCCATATAGGCCTGACAAAAAGTCGAAGTAAGGGCGCAAAGCTAGGGGTCCCAAGTTCCCTCATCCTCTTCCTCACTCTCCCTTCATCAGAGATAACCCAAGCTTTATTTTCCCCGGGCCAGACCACCGCTGCCGTCCCCAGAGGGGAATCCGCATTCCGAGCTTTTTGTTTCTCCACAGCAAACCCAAATGTCCACCTGCTGGCGACTGCCCCACAACCCTCCATTCCTCATTGCAACAAAACTGGAAGCTCTATAATGCGGCAAAAATGGATGACAGATGCGTAATTCTATTAACAAACGAAAACAGTGAAAGGGACATGAATCTCCACCCAATGCAGGAAACACACATACCTGCTACGAATATCCGGATTGACCTAACAACACTGAAATAAAACAAGCGCGCAAGTATACCACAATGTAGTTTACACGGCTTCATTGTATAAGCGTGTCACATCTCATTTTCATTTTTTCCCCTTCACATTACGGATTCAATATCTCAGTCTTTTCAAACCCCAATCAGATGACTGTTCTGTCAAAAGACACCAAACCCCAGTAGCTGAATTAGCCCAGAAGCCCCACAACCTCAATGCCAGGCCCTTGAGAAGTCCTACCCACAAGCACGCATCAGAAGACTGTGAAAGAATGAATGTTTCACTTATGAGCGCTGTGTGAAACGGCCTAAATCCTGTTGTTGAAGTGTACGAAAAGAAGTAGTGGAACTATCTTCCTTGCTGGCCTGCCCCCGCTCTCCACAAACCCCATAGCCATGCCCCCTGCCATGCACAAACCACACCCCCAAACAAACACACCTGCTATTTCGGGAATGTTCAATGCAGTGCACTGAAGTGCAAGTGTCAACTTCTTCCTACACTTTCATTTGAAAACAAAACCATTCTGGAACTGTTTCTTTTTAAACTAAAAGTACAGGAACCGGAAAACGTACACAAAAAGAAGTAGAGGAGCACCACTCCCAATGGCCATGCTCCCCCCCCACTTCGACCACTGCCTAAGCCTCACATCCCATGTTCTAGCTGTCCACAAGGGTATACATGTGTCTTGCAATTTACAGTCATTTTTCTGCTAGGGTGATTATTCAGGCAAATGGAAAGAGCAGAGAGCCCAGTTAGCATTACTTAATCAGAAGTGTTTCCTGCTCAATCGGTGTCACAGACCCATTTCATATGTAAAATGTGGTCATTCATATGTTCCCAAAATGCTCTTTGCCTTTATGCCAATCAGCAAGATTTGGTTCCTTGGAGAGATAGTGATGCTCGACTTGGGCTACGGCGCCGCTCCTCCACCGCACCCACATAACCTTCCTCCCATCCCCCCTTCCGCGCTCGAAGATGGGGGAGTTCCCAGATTTCAAAACAATCAATCTCCAGCCCTGGAGTGACTTGAGATAGCAACGTTATATTAACTACGGGTGGACTCTGGAGTTTAAGATAAAGACGTTTTGACAGAGCTTTGCGGCTTAGAAGTGCACGTGGATGTACATAGTTCGGACAAAGATTATTGATGGGTGCCGAGCGTTCGCACAAAGATGCTTTACCAGAACGTGCGTAGTAAGGAGGATGCTGGAGGAGAGGACATGTAAGCGCTGCCAGAGACGTGGGCTCCAATCTTCACTCTTTATTTGAGCTCCACATGAAGCTGATTCTGGCACCCCGGGCTTCCTGCTCTGATTGAGTCGGCACACTCTCCCACGGCGACACGGAGAAACCTTTCTTTTCTTGAGCCCTGTTCCTCCATCTGCGCTGAGGAGCAGCAGGGTGCGTGATTGCTGCAATAAGGAACAGCTCACAGGGATCAGAATTGCAGAATCTGGAATTGAGCTGAATGCAGGAAGGCTTTCTCTGGCCCTGCAAAGAGGAGAATAGAATATCGTCGTCATGCATCACCAATCGGGGGGCCCCTGCCACTGACGACGAGACTAACGCATGCCCAGATGTTCAACTTGGATAACAGCTGCTCTTTAATCAAGAATTACCTGGAGTGCACCTGACTCAAAATGTGTTGTTGGTTGAAATTGGCTCTTGACTTGGTCAACACTTGTTGAGGGAGAGTGAAGAAAACCCCAAATGACAACAGTTTATCAATAGGCTCCTAGTAGCAGTGGCAAGTCTGGTCTGACTTCCCCAGCATTGCCCTATGCTAATGTCCTGGAAAGTTTGAAGTACTGTCCATCTCAATCGATGCATAGAGGGCACAGCCTGCTTTTCTGTTTAAGCCACAAAAGATGGTCCAATTCCAATGTTGCTATTTAAACAATCAAGAGGCACTGCAGCCTCTCCCGCAGATCCACTGATTAAATCAAAACAATGAAACAAATCAATGAAAATCAATGAATCTAATCAATCAATGAACCAAATAAATGAAGCGTGAAATGAAATGATATTTTATTTATATCGTGTTTATACACGAGTGTTTCAGAGGGCGACCAGGCATGGGAGGGGAAACAGGGGAGAACAAAAAAAAACAACGATCTTACTAGGCCCGTGACATTAAGAGCGTGCCACTGTATGGGGAAGGGAAAAGGGGGAAGGGCATGGAAGGGGGAGATGTGGAAAGTGCGGAACACAAGAGAGAACAGAATTATTAGAAGGTAAAATAAATGCATAAATAAAAGCGATAAACAGTGGTAGTGCAGCCAGCAAGTGGCAAGTGCTAGGTTAGTCATATAGGGTATATCTGATAAGTGCAGAAGAAAAGTGGGTGGGGGACTGTATGGGTATGGATACAGACCCCAGTGCAAGTGGTGGGCCGTAGGCAGTGCAGAAGGGTGGCAGGGTGAGCAGGTACCTGGGCCTGAAGGACAGAGGGGGGTCCGGTGCACGGTGCCTAGAGAGAGAATGTGAATTCTCGTGTAGTAGAGACGTGATCCTAGGTGTTTTATGTAAATATGACCTCAGTCCTTCTGTAACGTATACAGTGCTCTTGGTGACAGGGAGACCAACACAGAACAAGTATTTTGTACATGTCCAGGGACACGTGGCACAACCTGTAACCATGCAGGATAAAAGAAGGCCAGAGAAAAAAGTTCAGAAGGAGGTGAAGGAGTAGAACGAGCGAAGGAGCGGAGAGGAGGAAGGAAGTCCTGAGTGAACTATCCCGCAGGAGAGACATAGAGCCGGGGAGAGTCCCACCAGGCTGGCCATGCAAAAGAAAGAGCAAGGGAGATGCCAGACGGCGGAGACAGTGCCCATATGCAGTTGCAAGAACGAGATGCGGAGCTATGCCAGAAAACACATGCTTGAGATGCCGCAGAAGAAGGTTGAGTGAAGGAGGCAAGAGTGCACCCAGGTAGAGTTTCCGAACGACTACCTGCCCGAGAGGTCAGTGAGAGTGAGCAGACAGGAAGACAGCAAAAGAGATGATTGAAACCAACGTTGGGGAGCGAGGTCCGTGGACACCTGACACAAGAAGGCTGGAGAAACGTGGGGAAGACCTCTTGCAATTTAAGAGACATCCAAGCCGAGCTTCTGTATGGTAGTGGAAGCAATTGATTGACAGATGAAAGGCTGATGGCAAGGACCCTCTGGGAAAGCTCCTCAAACTACCGAAGAACCGCATTGTGAAAAGGGCGGCTTCTGGCTGGAACCAGAAGACAAGTTGCTAGAGAGCTGTTTAAAAAATAAAACCGAAATTCAAGACAGCAGTAGGATACCTGAACTTGAAGGCCAAGTTCTTACAGACAATTGGTAAACCTAGTGTAAAACAACTAAGCAGAAATGTATAGTCTAATTAAAGTCCTTTTTGTGCAGGTTTTTAAATAATATGGTCCAATCTACATAAATGTAGTAATATACAAATTATTCAGCTCCAATCAAGTTACCAGGGCACACAGCCTGCTAGTGCAAAGTAATATGAGAATTCACTTTTAAGTATGGTAACCACCCTTATACCACATTAATATTTATGAATGTTTTGCATTTATATGGCTATTAATAACTCATGTTTGCAATGTACAATCTCTAAAAAGTCATCCGGAGGTGGCACCTGCAATGCGACACACTGCATGCTGGAACTTGTAGAACACATTTCTAGTCCAAATAAGAAACCAAGTGTAAAAGGAAAGTCCGCTGAATGCTGGAATTTCAAGGCAAAGTTTCTAGAGACAAGTGGAAAGTGATTATATTGATAACTGTTCTATGCTGGAAAGTAAAGTCCAAAGTTTCTGGAGTCATTGAGGACAGAATTCTGCAGAGAAACACTGCAGGTTGGGATTTGAAGGACAACTGCCAAGCAATAGTGGGGCACTGATAACACAGAGAACTGCTGCATGTTAAAGCTGGGAATGCGTTTTTTTAATTTAATTCATTCATTTACATTTGAAGCATATTTCTAGTTTATATGACACCTTATACTCTACAACCTTAATCATTCTCTGCTTTTGTGCACCTGTATTCGCAAATTAAAAATACACATATTACAGTAAATCCATTCACCCCTACTGTTCCTGTCTTTTCAATCTCAGCTGTTCTTCGTTGCAACTTATTTTTTCTCACTGGGATTGTTTTCTAACAGTCCCTTTATATAGTTCCAAAAATGCACTATTGCTATAATCAAATTCTCTTGCTGTCCATGCATACAGCGTGTCCAGAATATTTTAGAGACCACAAATCTTCAGTAAGTACGAGGAACCTTTTTAAGTGTCTCTTTCTCATCAATATTCTTCGACAATGTACAATTGTATCATTATTTTTGCATGTAGTCATGGGATCTCACTTCATGCATCCTCTCCAGATGTTTTAAGAAAACATGGAGAGCCAGACGGCATGTTTCGGCATCTGGAAACTTCCTCACATATGGTTGAGTGGTTGTATATTAATGCAGGAATGCTTTATATTCCTGAGTCTGGGACAGGATATTTATTTTAGATGCATCTTTCCTCCAGTCTCAGAGGTATGCTTTAGTTTTCATTTTTTTGTTCTGGTCGGTCAAGGGATCAATATAATTCCGCTCAAAACCAATATCTGTTTTACTTCATTGTAGCAATAGGGGTTTACTCCCTAATTCAATCACTCTTTTCTAAGTTTGCATAATAGTTTCAGTGTTTAATAACATCATTTTCAAAAAGAACACTCCCTTTCTTGAAAACTTGTAATCCAAATTTATTACAGAATTAGGAGACACTATAGCAACCCAGAAGACATTACAGTTCTGGACCATGTGACAATCACTCAGAATATAATACAAACGTTAAACTCTTTTCCATGATCTAAGCAAATAATTAAAGGATATTGACACATATAAAGATGTTTTTTTTCAAAATACCTCTTTCAAACATACTTTCAAAAATAATTCTTCGGTTATGTAAACGTAGGCCAGACAAAGCCAACGGATCAAACATGAATAGCATAGCACACAAATATCACTATATCTTTTGGCCCCGCATCCGTTAACCCGTAAACATGGTACACATTATTAGTGGAAACTGTTAAAATCTAAGTACAGTGCTCTAGTGAAATATCCGTAAATTTCAGCTGAGAGTGGCATGTCCATTAATTTCAGCTGAGAGTATGTCAGGTTCTGCCCAAAGCTATGAGATGGTCTGTTGAGGCGTTGTAAAGCTTTGTTGAAGTCTGTGTGAGGGTCAGGTGAGTGCTGTATGAAGTTATGGGATGGTCTGTTGAGGTGTTCTATGGCTTTGTTGAAGTCTGTGTGAGGGTCAGGTGGGAGCTGTATGAAGTTATGGGATGGTGTGCTGAGGCATTGTATGGCTTTGTTGAAGTCTGTGTGCATGTCAGGTGGCTGCTGTATGTAGTTATGGGATGGTCTGTTGAGGCGTTGTATGGCTTTGTTGAAGTCTGTGTGAGGGTCAGGTGGGTTATGCCCAAAGCTATGAGATGGTCTGTTGAGGCGCTGTATGGCTTTGTTGAAGTCTGTGTGAGGGTCAGGTGAATGCTGTATGAAGTTATGGGATGGTCTGTTGAGGTGTTCTATGGCTTTGTTGAAGTCTGTGTGAGGGTCAGGTGGGAGCTGTATGAAGTTATGGGATGGTGTGCTGAGGCATTGTATGGCTTTGTTGAAGTCTGTGTGCATGTCAGGTGGCTGCTGTATGTAGTTATGGGATGGTCTGTTGAGGCGTTGTATGGCTTTGTTGAAGTCTGTGTGAGGGTCAGGTGGGTTATGCCCAAAGCTATGAGATGGTCTGTTGAGGCGCTGTATGGCTTTGTTGAAGTCTGTGTGAGGGTCAGGTGAATGCTGTATGAAGTTATGGGATGGTCTGTTGAGGTGTTCTATGGCTTTGTTGAAGTCTGTGTGAGGGTCAGGTGGGAGCTGTATGAAGTTATGGGATGGTGTGCTGAGGCATTGTATGGCTTTGTTGAAGTCTGTGTGCATGTCAGGTGGCTGCTGTATGTAGTTATGGGATGGTCTGTTGAGGCGTTGTATGGCTTTGTTGAAGTCTGTGTGAGGGTCAGGTGGGTTATGCCCAAAGCTATGAGATGGTCTGTTGAGGCGCTGTATGGCTTTGTTGAAGTCTGTGTGAGGGTCAGGTGAGTGCTGTATGAAGTTATGAGATGGTCTGTTGAGGTGTTCTATGGATTTGTTGAAGTCTGTGTGAGGGTCAGGTGGGAGCTGTATGAAGTTATGGGATGGTGTGCTGAGGCATTGTATGGCTTTGTTGAAGTCTATGTGAGGGTCAGGTGAGTGTTGTATGAAGTTATGTTGTGGTATTCTCTCAATGATTACCTATTACTCGCTCATTGCGAGCCAAGCATTTTCAATTATACCCTTTAGTTAGGATGAGTTGGACTTCCAGAGGAACCCCTTAGAATTCTATTGTTAATGACTTTTGATTCGAGTAATGGATTTGTCCAGAATTTCGAAAGTGATTAGGGACTCGTAGGCCCACCCAGGCTGCAAAGTTTTGTAAAAATATGTAAAAAAATAAGAATGCCAGTAAGAAGACAAAAAAAAAGTTTTCTGAATGTGCAGCCTGCTTCCCATTCATTTTTCCATAGACTAACAAGGTCAAATGTTGCCAAAGCACAGAGCCCAAACCACCAGAGGGATTTGGACCGGGTCCAAAACAACTTGGGCATGAAGTGTTGAATTGCGATCCATGCATGGATTAGGGTTATTCCGTGTTGTAGTTATTTAAATGTTTTACAGAGAAGGGGGTGCCCCTTCTCAAAAATAGATAGCTATATCTTGGGGATTAGCAATGAAACAGCTGCCATCTTGTTTTTCTCTCCATGCGAGAGATATTCGAGGTTTTAGCTGAGGATTTGGGAAAATGAAACTCAGGAAAGAAGTCTATTTGGAGGTACAAAACATGCAAAAGCCATTAGGCTAGAAGTGGAAGGGGGGTGGCTAGAGTGCACTAATTGAAATTTGGGATTTGGAAGGGGTATAGGGAAAGAGTTTGTGACAAAAGTGTTCTATAGCCTAAACTGTAGTCACAAGTAGCTGACATCTCAAAGCAAACTGCATTACTGAAACAGTGTGTGTAGTGGGGGAAAGGGAGAGCCCAGGTGAGGTGAGGAGGCCATCTAGGGAGTGGGTGAGCTGGCACAGATGAGGGGGGGCACTTGGTGAGGACCTGGGGGCACAAAAAGCATTTCCATCTGTTTTTCCGATATTCATGGCTAAAAAGGACTACGGATAACCGTGGCTAAGAGGTAAACTAATTCTATGCCCATGGGTAGTTACTTTTCTTTGGAAAGATATTTTTACAGCTGTAGTGACGTTGAGGTTGAAAGATCACTTGCCAAGGGCCATGGCCAGTGACACGATTGCCATGAAGGTCTCCCATCCATACAGTAATCAGGACAGACCCTGCTTAGCTTCAAAATGAGGAAGGGGCCACTCTCCTCTGGGCATGTGTCCTGATAAATGAGTCAAAGTTGCAAGACCCTTCAGAGAAACGGGCTGGCCCTTTCCTTTCTTTGAAGCTAAGGAGGGTTAGTCCCGATTGCCGCATGGTTGGGTGACCGAATGGGCATCAAAATAATATTTTTTTGTTTAAACTGTGCTACTGTCAGTCCTTGAAACATTTGTACTCTGAGACAATGTTTTGCCTTTTGCTGAATTGCATTCTGCTATTTATAGTCTCCCAGTCAATAATAATAATATATATATATTAACAGCAACAGTGGGTTGTTTCCCATCACTGCAGTAACTGGGGCAAACCCTGCTTAGCTTGAAAGCGAGGAAGGGGTCAGCCCTCTAAGGCCATGTTGCCTAATAAATAGGCCTACCTTACAAGACCACTTAAAGAATCATGGCCTAAAGGAGCTGGATCCTTCCTCGCTTTGAAACCAAGCAGGGTCAGTCCCAGTTACTGCATGGATAGGAGACAGTCTACAGTCCAGAATGCTGTGTTTTCCTAGTTTGAAATATCTCATAACACACGGCATCCCCATGCTCTTTTTTTTTTAAAACCGTGCCTCTATCAGTCCTTGAAAGTTTTGCATGCAGAGACAATTTTTTGTGCCTTTTGCCGAATTGCATTCTGGTATTTGTAGTCTCCCAGTCGAGATGGGGGGAATAATGCCACATTTGGGTGGACAGCATACATTTTCTACAGAGGGCGAACACATCCCCCTTTTTTTCTTTTTAGGTTGGCTACCAGGATTTTACTCATTTTGTCATGTTCCCAGTGCAGGCGCTTATTCAGAAGACCACAAGCACTTGGTCCGTATTGGGATTTAATTTTCCAGTGAATATTTAACGACAGATTGCTGGGTTTAAAAGATGAGCACCTTTTATACTTTGCCAGAATATTTATTGGAACATTTCCTCTCTCATGATATTTTTCTCTTGTTCATTACTTTTTTTTTTTAATCCAATGCTATTTTGTCTTGCAAACTTTCTTCTAAGGAGAGGGTCAAATTAACTACATTTGTATATTTCACTTAAAGATATATGTTTGCTTACTGTGCGTATATTCACAGGTGCCAGCTTTTGATTTTCACTATGGGTGCAGAAAGTACCTGGGCATATATTATTCTTACAGTTGGTCATTTTATTCCCATTTCTGTGCTGCTTAAATGTGGTTAGTTGGGGCCATGCAATTTATCACAACAGTCACCAAGATACTGGCCATAAAACAAGGGGCTTGGAGCACACTGCTTTACCAAAGTGGGCGCTCCATGGCAGAAAATGTAATCTCCCTGTGCATTGCCTGAAAGCATTGAGTTCTCAAAGCCTGCAATCTTTTATACATAACAATACCACTGTCAAAACAGGACAAAATCAGTTTGTGATTGATGAACATCTTTGAGCGATGGGTTGCAAGTGTTTTAAAATATAGAGTGGCCGTGCCCACCGGCCATGGCCAAGGGCCATGGATAGTGTTCTGGTACTGTTTTAAAATGGACAGTGGGCACGGCACCATGGCCGAAGACGAAGCTAGTGGTATGGAAGTGTTCTAAAAATCTATGGAATAACAAGACCCTTGAAATTCAAGGAAAAATGATGTTTGTTGCCTGGAGGTTAAGGTGAGAATTTAACGCAACAAAAACTCCTGAAATTCAGCTAAAGTCACCTTATCTTCACACCCCCTGTTGTGCAGCCTATGACCACAATGACATCACAAATCAGACCACTGATGACATCACTAATTACATGTTGTATGAGAACACTGATGGCATTACAAATCACATCTCTGATGTCATCACTGGTGACAACACTTATTACATTGTATATAACTGATCGCATCAATAATGGAATTAGACATAACATCATTTATAAGTTAGATCATGAAAACTCTGATTACCTTAATAACAATTTATGGATTTAGCCATGACAAAGGCTGTGGTCACTGGCCAGCACCAAAGGCCATAGCTAGTGGCTGGTTAGTGTTCAGAAATACCCATGTGCATGGTTAAACGCCATGCCTAGTAGCCTATCACTGTTTTATACTATACAGTGGGCAATGTTGAAAGCTGTAGTCAGTAGCCATGGCTAAAGGCCATAGCTATTGTCCATTAATATGTCAGAATATACAGTTGGCACGGCAAAGGCCGTGGCCACTGGCTAGTATTGTGTTGAAAAAACCATGGCTAGCGGCATGTTTAGTGTATATAATATACAGTTGGCACCGCCGAAGGCCATAGCTAGTGGCTGGTTAGTGTTGTATAATACACGGTGGGCACGGCCTAATGCCATCACTTATTGCATTTTATTATTTTTAAATATACAGTGGACATGGCAAAAATATGTACACACTGCTCAAGGTCAAAGGCCATGGCTCGTGGCCCATTTATATGTTAGAATGTATCATGGGCACAGCCAAAGATTGCAGTCACTGGCCAGTATTGTGCTAAAGTCCTTTGCTAGTGGCTGATTAGTGTATATAATATACAGTGAACACAAATGAAAGCTGTAGCCACCACTGTGATAAAGGCCAAAATATATGGTTGGTAGCCTATTAGTGTTTTAAAATATTCAGTGCACATGGGTGAAGGTTGTGACTACTGTCCATAACTGAAGTCCATGACTAGTACCCATTCATGTGTTAAAATATTTTATCCATGCATACTGGCCATGTTTGTAGGGCATGCTTAATGCCAGTTACTGTTGTAATGTAATTAGTGATGCCATCAGTGATGTGATCTGTGATGTCATCATTGTGGTCATAGGCTGCGCAACAGGGGGTGCAAAGTTAAGGTGACTTAAGCTGAATTTCAGGGGTGTTATTGTGTTAGTTCTTACCTTAAGGTTGTTTTTAGGTGTATGATCTGTAATAGTGATGCTGTATGAGTGGTGTAGGTGTGGTTGGCATGTTGCTAAAAGGGGTATATGCTTGCTGTAGCATAGGAAATGCTCTTTTATTCCAGATGGCCATCTCTCAATCTATTCTTCCATCACCTGTGACCTGTCTTCTCCACCCTCTTCTCTGTCTTCCTCTACAATCTGTCTTCTGGTCTTACCTTTTATAATTATAATTGTTCTTTTATAATGCGCTTAATACCGGAGATCAGTTTCTAAGGGCGAGACCGATTTGAACCTCTGTTGCTATGCATTGTCTTGCTTCCAAGACAAACGTGTTGCCCCTGAGCTATCCTCAGGCTATTAACTCTCTCTCCCCTTACCTGTCTCTACTGTGCAGCTTCCTCCAGGTCTCTCCCCTCTCACTGCACTCCTAATCCTATTGGCCTCCACCCAAACACCTTTCAACACTCCTGTGACACTGCTGTCCTTCACTCACCTGCCTCCCACTTCCCTCTCCTACTCGCAGCCTGCTTCCTAGTCCCCCTCCAAATTGACCTCAAACCCAAATGAAACCCCTGCCTCACAGCCAACACCTTTCCTCCTATCTCTGTAAACTCTCCAAAGTCTCCTCCAAGTCTTGCTGCAGCTGCCACAGCTTGCGTGTGAGTGGAGGCAGAGGAGGAGTGAGCCCGAGGGTGGGACTCATTCCTTCTGACTGCAGGCGGGAATCCTGCCTGCTTGCAGAGGGTCTGCCACTGTGCTTTCATTATCACTCGCCGCTGGCCCTCTTGTTGTTGCTTTGGTGCGTCGAATACGTGATACGCTCAGCTTCGCTCAATCTAGACTTAGAAGAAAGCACATAAAACAATCTTCTTTCCTTCTTTCAACAGTTTTTTTTAGACTTAAAGTACATTTTGGTTATTGTCTCGTTTTTCTTATGTTCTTATTTCTATGTTCTCTACTTACCATATTATGTTTTTTAAAAAAATATATATTTCTCTTTTTTTACATTCTTCTATCTCATGTCTAATTATATTCCACTTGTTATCTGTTTATTTTGCTGCTATTTTGATGTTTGATGTTTTTCAATTTGAATCGATTTCCCTTCAATATGTTTATCTTCTGTTCTCACTTAATCTCCATCTCACTTTCTCATTCGTTCCCTTTTTACTATTTCCCTTCATTGCTTTTTCCACTACAGTTTCACCCCTTCCCACTATCGTGACACTCCATCACTGCTCAGCTGTCTCTCTATGACTGACTGTCTCAGCCCCCTCCTTCCCACTATAGTGACACTCCATCACTGCTTAGCTTTCTCTCTATGGCTGACTGTCTCACCCCCCTCCTTCCCATTATAGTGACACTCCATCACTGCTTAGCGGTCTCTCTATGGCTGACTGTCTCACCCTCCTCCTTCCCACTATAGTGACATTCCAACACTGCTCAGCGGTCTCTCTATGACTGACTGTCTCAGCCCCCTCCTTCCCACTATAGTCACACTCCATCAAAGCTTAGCTGTCTCTATATGGCTGAATGTCTCACCCCCCTCCTTCCTTCTATAGTGGCAATCCATCACTGCTTAGCGGTCTCTCTGTGGCTGACTGTCTCACCCTCCTCCTTCCCACTATAGTGACACTCCATCACTGCTTAGCTGTCTCTCTATGGCTGCCTGTCTCATCCCCCTCCTTCCCACTATAGTGACACTACATCACTGCTTAGCCGTCTCTCTATGGCTGCCTGTCTCATCCCCCTCCTTCCCACTATAGTGACACTCCATCACTGCTTAGCGGTCTATCTGTGGCTGACTGCCTCACCCCCATCCTTCCCACTATAGTGACATAACATCATTGCTTAGCTGTCTCTCTATGGCTGACTGTCTCACCCCTCTCCCTCCCACTATAGTGACACTCCATCACTGCTCAGCGGTCTCTCTATGACTGACTGTATCAGCCCCCTCCTTCCCACTATAGTCACACTCCATCAAAGCTTAGCTGTCTCTCTATGGCTGAATGTCTCACCCCCTCCTTCCTTCTATAGTGGCAATCCATCACTGCTTAGCGGTCTCTCTGTGGCTGACTGTCTCACCCTCCTCCTTCCCACTATAGTGACACTCCATCACTGCTTAGCTGTCTCTCTATGGCTGCCTGTCTCATCCCCCTCCTTCCCACTATAGTGACACTACATCACTGCTTAGCTGTCTCTCTATGGCTGCCTGTCTCATCCCCCTCCTTCCCACTATAGTGACACTCCATCACTGCTTAGCGGTCCCTCTGTGGCTGACTGCCTCACCCCCATCCTTCCCACTATAGTGACATAACATCATTGCTTAGCTGTCTCTCTATGGCTGACTGTCTCACCCCTCTCCCTCCCACTATAGTGACACTCCATCACTGCTTAGCTGTCTCTCTATGACTGACTGTCTCACCCGCCTCCTTCCCACTGTAGTGACATTCCAATACTGCTTAGCGGTCTCTCTATGACTGACTGTCTCAGTTCCCTCCTTCCCACTATAGTGACACTCCATCAAAGCTTAGCTGTCTCTCTATGGCTGCCTGTCTCATCCCCCTCCTTCCCTCTATAGTGGCAATCCATCACTGCTTAGCTGTCTCTCTGTGGCTGACTGTCTCACCCCCATCCTTCCCACTATAGTGATACTCTATCACTGCTTAGCTGTCTCTCTATGGCTGCCTGTCACACCCCCCTCCTTCCCACTATAGTGGCAATCCATCACTGCTTAGCTGTCTCTCTGTGGCTGACTGTCTCACCCCCATCCTTCCCAATATAGTGACACTCCATCACTGCTTAGCTGTCACTCTATGGCTGACTGTCTCACCCCCATCCTTCCCACTATAGTGATACTCTATCACTGCTTAGCTGTCTCTCAATGGCTGCCTGTCACACCCCCCTCCTTCCCACTATAGTGGCAATCCATCACTGCTTAGCTGTCTCTCTGTGGCTGACTGTCTGACCCCCATCCTTCCCAATATAGTGACACTCCATCACTGCTTAGCTGTCACTCTATGGCTGACTGTCTCATCCCCCTCCTTCTCACTATAGTGGCAATCCATCACTGCTTAGCTGTCTCTCTGTGGATGACTGTCTCACCCCCACCCTTCCCAATATAGTGACACTCCATCCCTGCTTACCTGTCTCTCTATGGCTGCCTGTCTCACCCCCCCCCCTTCCCACTATAGTGACACTCCATCACTGCTTAGCGGTCTCTCTGTGGCTGACTGTCTCACCCCCATACTTCCCAATATAGTGACACTCCAACACTGCTTAGCTTTCTCTCTATGGCTGACTGTCTCACCCCCTCCTTCCCACTATAGTGACACTCCATCACTGCCTAGCTGTCTCTCTGTGGCTGACTGTCTCACCCCCTCCATCCCACTATAGTGGCAATCTATCACTGCTTAGTTGTCTCTCTGTGGCTGACTGTCTCACCCCCATCCTCCCAATATAGTGACACTCCATCACTGCTTAGCTTTCTCTCTATGGCTGACTGTCTCACCCCCCTCCTTCCCACTATAGTGACACTCCATCACTGCTTAGCTGTCTCTCTATGGCTGACTGTCTCATCCCCCTCCATCCCACTATAGTGGCAATCCATCACTGCTTAGTTGTCTCTCTGTGGCTGACTGTCTCACCCCACTAATTCCCACTATAGTGACACTCCATCACTGCTTAGCTGTCTCTCAGTCCCTGACTGTCTCAACCCCCTCCTTCCCAGTATAGTGACACTCCGCCACTGCTTAGCTTTCTCTCTATTTCTGACTGTCTCACCCGCCCTCCTTCCCACTATAGTGACAGTTCATCACTGCTAAGCTGTCTCTCTATGGCTGACTGTCTCATCCCCCTCCTTCCCAATATAGCGACACTCCATCACTTCTGAGCTGTCTCTCTATAACAACATTTCTCACCCGCCCTCCTTCCCACTATAGTGACACTCCATCACTGCTTGGCTATCTCTCTGTGGCTGACTGTCTCACACCCCTCCATCCCACTATAGTGACACTCCATCACTTCTTGGCTGTCTCTCTATGGCTGACTGTCTCATCCCCCTCCTTCCGTGACAATCCATCACTGCTTAGCTTTCTATCTATGGCTGACTGTCTCATCCCCCTCCTTCCCACCATAGTGACAGTTCATCACTGCTTAGCTGTCTCTCTATGGCTAACTGTCTCACCCCCCTCATGCCCACTAAAGTGACAATCCATCACTGCTTAGCTGTCTCTCAGTGGCTGACTGTCTCATTCACCTCCTTCCACTCCATCACTGCTTAGCTGTCTCTCCATGGCTGACTGTCTCATCCACATCCACATCCTTCCCACTATAGTGGCACTCCATTACTGCTTAGCTGTCTCCTTATGGCTGACTGCTCATTCAACTCCTTCCCACTATAGTGACAATCCATCACTGCTTTGCTGTCTCCCTACGGCTGACTGTCTCACCCCCCGCTTTCCCACTATAGTGACACTCCATCACTGCTTAGCTGTCTCTCTATGGCTGCCTGTCTCATCCCCCTCCTCCCACTATAGTGACAGCCCATCACTGCTTAGCTGTCTCTCTATATGGCTGCCTGTCTCACTCCCATCCTTCCCACTGTAGTGACACTCCATCATTGCTTAGCTGTCTCTCTATGGCTGACTGTCTCATCCCCCTCCTCCCCACTATAGTGACACTCCATCACTGCTTAGCTGTCTCTCTATGGCCGACTGTCTCACCCCCCTCCTTTGCACTATAGTGACACTCCATCACTGCTTAGCTGTCTCTCTATGGCCGACTGTCTCACCCCCCTCCGTCCCAGTATAGTGACACTCCATCACTGCTTAGCTCTCTCTCTATGGCTAACTGTCCCATCCATCTCCTTCCGATTATAGTGTGAACCCCTCCCTGCCTGCCTCTATCACTTTGGTGGGCAGTTTAATCCATGGCCCCAATTGTCTCGTGAGTTATTTGTGTTTCCCTCCCATCTATTTTTGTGTATTTGTATTTTATTTATTTGTATAGCGTGCCTGGCCCAAAGGCATCTCTTTGTAACCAGCTCATCACGTGACATCTCCTCTCCACTTTATCACCGTGCGTGACACCAGACAGAGAGTACTCAAAAACGAAAGTCTATGAACATGTATGCCAAAATCTAAAGACAGTTTGTGTTGCAAAAGTTGAAAAGGGGAATAGTCTTTTGTGTTTGAGGAATAGCCTACTGTGCTTCTTAACATTCCTTTATTGGTAAAGCCTTCCTGCCCTGAAAGACCCCATATTATGTATTCCTACGCGGCCATAAAGAGTAACTACCTTAGAAGTCCCTTTGAAAATAGGTAATTCTTGGATCTGCAAGACCGACCCTGAATAGCTGAACTCATTCCATAGCTTCAGCATGTACCAAGTGTGGAAGATTAATCAGACAACATAACATATACACATAAGATACCTCTGAAACATAGAGACTAAATGGGAGTTATTCGCATAGTCCTTGTTTATCCTGAAATCCTTGTGTGATTGGTGCTGTTGTGGACCAAAGCTAGACCTTCCTATATTCGCGACAGTGAGATCTGCAGCAAACTTCCCTGGTCTACACTCCTTCCGCTAACTCTTCAGCAATGTGGGATCCACACTCATTGGCCATATTTATAATCCATTATCATGTTGATCGCTAAAGTGTAATTTCTAACAGCCACTGCCCTTTTTGTACCAAAATCCGCGTGTAGGCCTTTCCTGCCACTTATGCCCATTGTCCAGCAGTTGGATCCCTCGTCTAAGAACGAGATGCTTCCATGGGCACCTTATCACTTCCCATGCTGTCTGTCTGTTTTTAGGGTACTTGTATGTCACATTAAGTTCTGTATCTCTCTTTTCTTGACTGGATGTTAGTTTAGCTTAGTAGCAGGTCTTTAGTTTGAGGCACATATTAGATGGAAATCTTCAATTATTTCTTGGATAACATAACATTACCTTTTGTCCCTTCCAACGCTGCACTAGGTTCCAGACCAGAGTTGGTAGATTTTCTTTTGGGTTACATCTCTCTGCTCTACAGCTGGGGTTCACATTCACGTTCACGAAGATAAAGTTAAGACTGGTGAGACCACAGCATTTGGGTTCTTTGTCAGTGGCAGACTGGGCTCTAAGTGGGGGTTCCTGTCTCTCCTGTGCTTCTGCAATGCCCTTTGGCTGGACGCGGGCTCGGCGACATGTTAGCCACGTTGCTTTTGGAGAAACTGGAAGATAGATGAGCTGACAGAGAACAGTGGGATTTGTCCACTTGTTGAATTCCTGTACTTGCATAGTCAAATTGGAGACCGGTTCTCATCTGCAAAAATCCATAGTCCAAATTGTCTAAATTACGGCCCCCGTAACAGTGGCTACCCCATCTCCTGTCCCTCACCGATGACAAGCACACTGCCACCTTCCTTTTCAAATTCAAGCTGATTTTTGTTTTGTTCATCCCATTATTTGGTGGTGCATTGCAAGTTATTTTTAGCTTACATCAATGACAACAATATTGTAACCAGAAGTCCCTTCGGCCATTTAGAGTTTAGTAAATCCTTTGGGACAATCAAACTATTTGACGCTCACCTCCATGGCATAGAATCCCTGTGCTGTCTCTACCACCATTAACCTCGTGTGTATGTAGAGGGGAACATCAACACGTGAAAGGTCTTCATTCCATCCATTGCAAGCCCAGTAGACCACGTGGAAGGATCAATGAGAGGAACTAGACACTGATCAATATTTGGAGGCCTCTGACACCTCTTGCACAGCCTCTATGAGGACAAACCATGTCAAGATGCTCCACTCTGCTCCGTCACATACATAGAGGGCCTGGGTGGTCTGTGTCTGCCTCATGTGAGTCTTCATTTGGCCTGCTACCCGTGATCATGTTGCCCCTTCCTCAGTCATGGCCCAATCTTGCTTCCCTTATTCTCCTCCTTGCCACTCTGAAGAGGTTGCTTCTGCATGTCATGCTGTACAGAAGGTGTTATGCTCATTTATCGACCATCATTTCTACAAAAAACATTTATTTTCAGATGTTTTTCTTCAACAAAAAAACGTTGACATGTTTCCTTTTCTTTTTGGGGGTGTTCCCCACCAAACCCTCCTCTCTGATTAATCTAACACTATTCCCTACCCCCTTAACCTCTTCTATACCCTCCCCCCTATGTTTTCGATGAGTTTTTTCGAGAAAATAAAATTCAGCAAAAGAACCATAGAAAAAAATGACTGTCGGTAAATGAACGTCGTACCATAGAAAACCCTGAAAATAAGTGTGCAAAGGCATGGCACCTTCTTGATGGTTCCTTCTGTTGTGACCCGTTGCCTACTGACATGATGCAGTCAGCAATATCCTCAAGCAAAGGCTTGACCTCCGATTAGACATCAACAGCGGCTTCTCTACCTGACGTCACCCCCTATTTTTACGGATGCCTTCATATGCTGCAACTCTTTTTGTGTACTACTTTACCATGTAGGAGTAACAGTGTCTGCTTTCTTCCCCCGTCTAGGCTCCTACTTGATGGTGAACTCCTCCCAGCATGCCCCGGGGCAACGGGCTCACATTCTATTCCAGACTCTGAGCGAAAACGACACCCACTGCCTACAGTTCAGTTACTTCATGTACAGTAGGGACGGGCACAGCCCCGGGGCCCTCAACATCTACGTCAAGGTGAATGGCGGTCCATTGGGTAGCGTTGTGTGGAATGTATCGGGGTCCCACGGGCGGCAGTGGCACCAGGCGGAACTGGCCATCAGCACCTTCTGGCCAAATGAGTACCAGGTACGTACGTATAGTGGTGATACGCAGGGGTGCTGCTAGGTCTGGAAAACATCTGGGGCTACACTTATGTCGGGACTGTCGGGATTCGGGGCTAGCTAGCCTTTTGGTTGTAGACCCTGAGATTATATCCGGGGCTAAAACCAAAAGACCCGGGGCTACAGCCTCCCCCCCCCTTGCAACACCTCTGGTGATACGTTGTAAATAATGCATAGAACTGCAGATCAATGGTGTTAGACATGTCAACAGTGAGATATTTCAAATGTAGTTGCACAATAAGAATACAAAAGTTGATTTTAGGCCAGGCCACTGTCATAACTTTTTTAAGATTGTTTTTCCATTCCTACAATGCCAGAACAATATTTAATTTCGCAATATTTGCCAGAAAGGAATATTCTCACCTCCAGGAGGGTATCAATGTGTGTGTGGTATGTAGCCGAATAGTTAAAGCAATGATCATTTGTAAGATGTATCACATCTACCCAGAATATAGTAATATAGTGAGCTGCATGTTTCTCTCTCTCTCTCTGTGAAGCACATGCTCAGGACCCCCATCATTACATGTTACTCTGTTCTGTTGCATTCATGCATGCTTCTCAGTGTACCTGTTTACCAAAACGTTGATAAACAAGGCCGCTGAAAGAGGGGCGTGAATGAAACCAAACTGACCATGATTTCTTTACGTAGTCCCGAGGAAGCACGTCGCAAAGAAAGAAACATGTGCTGACGCATTACTTCTTGGATAATAAACACATTACACCATAAACACGGACCCTTATGTTCATTATCTGAATACATATGAACAACCATACTGATACCCTGATGGAGGGGCGATTTTATTCATTTCCAGCATATGAAGGTTGTTTGTTCACTGGCGGCAGCAGACCAGAACATTTCTGAACTCTCAGGGCTTTACAACAGCAACATTGTAAAAGCTGCCAAGGTTTGCGTTAATGGAAATATTCAGTTCCATCTATATTTGTTATATAATTATATATAATTGTATATATTAACAGGCCACTACTCTCAGCCCTAAACGAATGTTTGAATAAATATCAGGGGGTGTCTTAGAAAGTAGGCGTAGATTGTGAACTGCCTATTGACTTGGTGACGAACACAAAAGCATGATGATTTATAAACTAATGCATTTCATGATGTATGAATATATACTGAATAGCCCACACACAGAGACATGGTATCAGAACTGTTAGAACCAATGCAAAATAAAACTGCACTCGGATACCGAATGGGTAGAACAGTTACTAAATCTGCAGCATAGCAGCATTCCTCCCCACACAGTGGCCGGTCGGGCCCAAGCGTGCGGGAGAGCAGCAGGGGCCACCATGCAAGCGGTATCAGGTAATAATGTCCCCATAAATAATGTCCCCATGCATAATGCCACCATGCAAACTACTTATTACTCCACTGTTGCACTGTGGATCCAGTCCATTGCGTTGGGTGCCCCGGGGTCATCTTTGGTCGAGCCCAGAGACTATGTAACATTTTGCAACTTGTCCTTCATCTTTTTAAACTTTACTGCAGTCTTTTAAGGCTCTTTCTTGCTGGTCACCTTAGGCCACAGTGGTCAGTTACCCCTCAAATCTGCCATTGGTGCCCGGGTGAAATTGGTTAAACCTTGGGCACCAGAGCGTGCAGGACCAGTCTAGGCCGTCTGGATCCAGTAGAAACCATTTTAACTAGTCCACGCATGTTCTGCAGCGTGCAAGGACATGTTGAGATGCTGCCTGGGAAAGACCTAGAGGTGTAGGCCAGAGTCAGTCGCGTGCCAATTTGGCCTCAGTTTCAGCCCGATTGGCCCTTCAAAAGCAGAGGCCTTTAGCAAAAGCAGAAGATTTCCAAAAGGGCACGAAAGGAAATGCACTGCCAGATGGGCACCATTTTGGAAAGATGGGTCTGTTGACTTCGGAAAGATGGGTCTGTTGACTTCTCCCATAGGAAGCAGGTCTGAAGAGTCACCCCTGCTTCTGAGTGGAACCCTCCGAAGCATAATGAAGACACAGGTCATAGGTGGCCATTTCGGAATCATCCAAAGTGTGCCAGGGAGGGTGGGTTTTTGCAGAGGGTGGAAGATGTGGACATTCTCTGGGTGTTGCCGATGCCATGCAGCTGTTTCCTTTGTGCATGTGAACTGGTGCTGTTTCTCAAGTTGACGCGCGCCTCTGCTTACACATCCCTTGTCTAGGTCCTGTATGAAGCGGTGGTCTCCAGCAGTCGCAGGGGCTACCTTGGCTTGGATGACATCTTGCTGCTGAACTACCCCTGCTGTGAGTACTGTGCCAGCTGTGCGGGGGGGGGGGGACCCGCCGATGTGTACATCTTTCTGTACCATGCACCAGATTTCTCTCTGCAGGGGATTTGTGGTGACCTTTCCAGAACTCTGTGCTATTGTTGTCTGTGCTGCACCAGTTCTGTGTGTGCATGGAGCTTGCCGTGCTGCTGCCCACTCTATGTTTTAGAAGAAAGTGTGCATTTCCGCTGTCTGTACAGTGCCTCTACTGTGCGCGAGGGAATGCAGCACTGCTGCTGCCAGTGCTGTACTATACCCGAGTAGGAAGGAAGATTGCATTTACCATGCCATAGTCCCATGGGTATGCATATTAGATTTAAGCGTTCAATGAACAGTTTACACGAGGGCTCCAGCGTGTCCTGATCGCTGTAAACCTGCTATGTGGAAAAACAAATGTACAAAGACACAGGACATCACGAAAGTGTAAGAACAATGATACGTTGAATGGCCCAAAATATTGGACGTTTGCATTCATGCGGCACCAGCTGTGCTTGTTTTGTGTGGGTGTTATGTAAAGTTATTGGGTTTCATGCCACGCTCTGCCACCATGTGCACTGCCTCTTGGCGCTATAGGATCTGAGAGAGCTGTGGGTTGGGTTTGACTAGTAAGGACCGTGGGAACATGTAAGATTGTTCTGCTTTTGTGTTGGTGTGTGCAGGTCAGAAGAACCCCGGTGTGTGCGCGCGTTTGTGGCTGAGTTATGTCAAGGGCACTGGAAGTATCTGTACCCAGAGGGGAACCTCGTGTGACCTTGGTTCGAGGTTTGGCTGGCACTGTGCTGGACCAGTTTACCAGAAGAGATGTCATTTTCTGATTTCTAGTTGTAGCTATCAGGAAGCCGGAACTATTGCATTAGAGTACAGGTCTGGAGGAATGGAACATGAGGAAGGGCGCCAAGCTCGTGGATGTTGTTTGGTTATTTACACGCCCATTGACTACCCGTGGCTACATTGTTCTATGTCTGTTTATGTCAATGTGAGCGCCTTGAGGCCTATGGGCGAATGGCGCAATACAAAAAACAATATAGATTGATGCAAATTTCTATGGCCATTCACAGAACATTCCTGCCTCTCCCCTCCAACAACACATCCTCCTGGGATCTCTTTGAGCTGGCTTTTTCTACCATTACCATCAAACGTGTGCGCTCAAGGTGCCTGCCAGTGGTGTTCTGAGAGTTAATGACTTAATTGGAGCGGTAAATGCACTACCGGTGTGACAAAAATGTCTTAACCAGGTCTGTGTCAGACACTCGATTTAGGAGCACTATGTGTATCCTTCACTGATGTCCTGTTAAAAACAAACATTGGCAAAGCCAACAGTTTTGGCATGTGAATAAGTATTATGCATTTGCCATGCCCTGCTATTATATGCCTAGGTACGATTTTGCAGCTGTTACCATCGATGGGCAGTTGATACTATTATGGCAGTGCCTACCAATGAATTTCATATGGCTACATAAAAACCAAAACTGTCGACATTGCCAATGCTTGTTTCAGTGTGCTTTAAGAATGGGCGTTCCAGTGCTGCATGTGGCGCACTTAATTAGTGTACGTATTACGAGATGTAAGGTAGAATGTGAGCATCTTATTGAGGGAAGCAGGCCAATGGGACCACAATGGACACTTGGTGGGTCTTATCATGTTAGCTATGCTGAGTACCTCAGAGCAGAAGCACCCTGGGGTCCACCCAGGAGCACCCCACCATGAAGGAAGCACCTCAGGCTGTGGACAGCAGGAACACCTGTGCCCCAAATCAGTGTAGCAACTTAACAGCAGCATGTATCCTGGAGCAAAGATAGAGACACCCAAGAGCAAGCCCACAGTGGAGCGATTTAAAAGAAGGGAACATCTATGAGTAAATAACACGGCAATCCATCAAGAGCAATGCCACAGTGAGGCAAATAACTATAGGGAACATCCAGGAGCAAACAGTGCAAGAGCAAGATCCCAGTGGGGACATCTAAGAGGAAACAGCAGCTGAGCACCTAGGGTTACAACAACAGGGAACTTCCAGGAGCAAACAACAGTGCAAGAGCAAGATCACAGTGGGGAGAACTATGAGCAAACAGCAGCAAAGCACCTAGAGTCACAACTACAGGGACCATCCAGGAGCAAACAGTGCAAGAGCAAGATCACAGTGGGGAGAACTATGAGCAAACAGCAGCAAAGCACCTAGGATCACAACTACAGGGAACAACCAGGAGCAAACAGTGCAAGAGAAAGATCCCAGTGGGGACATCTAAGAGGAAACAGCAGCTGAGCACCTAGGGTCACAACTACAGGGAACTTCCAGGAGCAAACAACAGTGCAAGAGCAAGATCACAGTGGGGCATCTTGGAGGAAATGGCAGCAGAGCACCTAGAGTTACAACTACAGGGACCATCCAGGAGCAAACAGTGCAAGAGCAAGATCACAGTGGGGAGAACTATGAGCAAACAGCAGCAAAGCACCTAGGATCACAACTACAGGGAACAACCAGGAGCAAACAGTGCAAGAGAAAGATCCCAGTGGGGACATCTAAGAGGAAACAGCAGCTGAGCACCTAGGGTCACAACTACAGGGAACTTCCAGGAGCAAACAACAGTGCAAGAGCAAGATCACAGTGGGGCATCTTGGAGGAAATGGCAGCAGAGCACCTAGAGTCACAACTACAGGGACCATCCAGGAGCAAACAGTGCAAGAGCAAGATCACGGTGGGGAAATCCTGGAACAAACAGCAGCAGAGCATTAAGGGTCACACCTACAGGGAACTACCAGGAGCAAACAGTGCAAGGCAAGATCACAGTGGAGGCATCTAGCAGGAGAGGGTAGCGGAGCACCTAGAGTCACAACTACAGGGAACATCCAGTAGCAAACGGTGCAAGAGCAAGATCACAGTGGGACATTTAGGAGCAAAGAGCAGCAGAGCACCTAGGACACAACTACAGGGAACATGCAGGAGCAAACAGTTCTAGAGCAAGATCACAGTGGGGGCACCTAGGAAGAAACGGCAGCAGAGCACCCAGAGTCACAACTACAGGGAACATCCAGGAGAAAACAGTGTAAGAGCAAGATCACAGGGGGACAACTATGAGCAAATAGCAGCAGAGTACCTAGGATCACAGCTACCGGGAACTTCAAGGAGCAAACAGTGCAAGAGCAAGATCACATTGGGGAAATCGTGGAACAAACAGCACTAGAGCATTAAGGGTCACAACTACATGGAACATCCAGGAGCAAACAGTGTAAGAGCAAGATCGCAGTGGGGACAACGATGAGCAAATAGCAGCGGAGCACCTAGGATCACAACTACCAGGAACATCCAGGAGCAAACAACAGTGCAAGAGCAAGATCACGGAGGGGAAATCTTGGAACAAACCGTAGCAGAGCATTAAGGGTCACACCTACAGGGAACAACCAGGAGCAAACAGTGCGAGAGGAAGATCACAGTGCGGACACTTAGGAGCAAACAGCAGCGGAGCACCTACAGTCACAACTACAGGGATCATCCAGGAGCAAAGAGTGCATCACAGTGGGGAAATTTAGGAGCAAACAGCAGCAGAGTACCTAGGTCACAACCACAGGGAACATCCAGGAGCAAACAACAGTGCAAGAGCAAGATCACAGTGGAGACATCTAGGAGGAAACAGCATTCCTTTACTTTTTACGACCATATTCACCATTCTATATAGAGGATTTGTCCATTCATGTATGTCCCTGTGCAAGAGTAAAGTTGTAATAGGAGCTTCAGGGCCTGATTCATGGAAATGTATGCTGAATTCCTGCCAGGGCCGCATGCCGAAAAGGACACTTTGCGACCCTGTAGGCAGAATAAAAAATGCACTCCCACATATTCATGGAATTGTTTGCGCAAAGTAACCGTATTCGCAAGTCGTGGCTTGAAAGCCTATATGCAAAGCATAAACAGCCAGATCAGCTACATTTGCACGCCCCCCCTTGTGCAAATAAATGCGCTCTTCAAACAATTTGTGGGGTCCCCCGCAAGCAGACCTGCATCTCGAGGAACCTGTGCAGGGTCCCCCGTAACTCTACTTGGCAACCTGACAACCTGCGTATGAAAAATCGTAACTTGGTCTAAACTCGGAAAATCTGCGTGCAAACCCCCGTAAACCATTCCTGCACCCCATTACACTGCATATGCGCACCCCTAAGTTACATCAGAATCTCGGTTAGGTACACAGACCTTGAAATCCAACATGCAACCCAACCTCTGCGCTGCAAGTCCTAGGCGCAAGTGTACTTTCGCCTGCCTCCGGGTAGCAGATCATAAATAGGATTTGCGTTGCCATTTCCCGGCCGAGAGATTGCACGATCGGATCCATGAGTATGTCTCGTGCTGCGCAATTGTAGGTGTACGAGGAACTGCTTGCAAGCTGTCTCTTGGAACACCCATTTTTAAAGAAGTTCTTTCCCATTTTTGGCGTTCCACCCCCTTCCCAGAACCTGCGCAAGTCATGCCCAGGCTCTGCGTGGAGTCTCACGCAAGGCCCTCGACGGCTCGCAGAGACGTGCCAAGCCTGCACGACCTCCACGCAAGTCCAGTGCATTCGATTCAGTGAATTGACAAACAGGGATTTGCACGCACAATGGCACGCAAGTACCCTATTTTACATACAAATAATTCCATGAATCGGGTCCCAAGTTACTAGTCACTTAGACTATTGCAATGCCCTGGCCCCAACACTTGGCACATGTTACAAAATGCTTCTGCCTTCCCTCTGCCTTGCCGAGACCAGAGTTCCACTACTTTTTTCAGTACACTTCTACCACTGTAGAAGTGCAGGGGTGACACACTTGATCCATGTGGCACTCCATAAGTTATGTTGTGTGTTCTCGATCACAGGGAGAATAAGGGGATTTCTTCCTGTAAGATATGAGGTCATCCATGGCTTCCTGGAAACACTTGATTATTAACTCACTTTGTCTAACACTGCAGTGATGTCTAGAACTATGAGAGCTGAAGTCATGTTAGTTTCTGTGTTTATCTTTCAGTCATTCTGAGCTTTCTCGGCTGTCTTCAGTCGACATGCTCTGAGTGTCAGAGGAATCTGCTTTCATGCTCAACTTCTGTTTGTGAAGGAAGCTTGCACTTTTGCTCTCCCTGCTGTCCCTGTTATGTATGTGCATGGAGCTTTCATTGCTGCTTGTTGTGTTTTTTTTTTTAAAAATCATGCTTGGGAAGGAAGCTTGCACTGGTACTGTCCCTGTTATGTATGTGCATGGAGCTTTCATTGCTGCTTGTTGTGTTTAAAAAAGAAATCATGCTTGCGAAGGATGCTTGCACTGGTACTGTCCCCGTTGTCCCTGTTATGTGTGTGCATGGAGCTTTCATGGCTGCTCTCTGTGTTTTTTTTAAACAATGCTTGTGAAGGAAGCTTGCACTGGTACTGTCCATGTTGTCCCTGTTACTGTCCCTGTTGTCCCTGTTATGTATGTGCATGGAGCTTTCTTTGCTGCTTTCTGTGTTTTCCTTATATTATGCTTGTGAAGGAAGCTTGCACTGGCACTATCCTTGCTATTTTTGTTATGTATGTGCATAGAACTGTCATTGCTGCTTTCTGTGTTTATATTATGCTTGTGAAGGAAGCTTGCACTGGTACTGCCCCTGCTGTCCCTGTTATGGATGTGCATGGAGCTGTCATTGCTGCTTTCTGTGTTTTTAAAAAAAAATTGTATGCATGTGAAGGAAACTTGCACTGGTACTGCCCCTGCTGTCCCTGTTATGTATGTGCATGGAGCTTTCTTTGCTGCTTTCGGTGTTTTTTTAATGTTATGCTTTGAAAGGAAGCTTGCACTGGCACTGTCCCTGCTGTCCCTGTTTTGTGTGTGCATGGAGCTGTCATTGCTGCTTTTTTGTGTTTTTTTTTTAAATATTATGCATGTGAAGGAAGCTTGCACTGCTACGGCCCCTGTTGTCCCTGTTATGTATGTGCATGGAGCTTTCTTTGCTGCTTTCGGTGTTTTTCTTATGTTATGCTTGGGAAGGAAGCTTGCACTGATACTGTCCCTGCTGCCCCTGTTATGTATGTGCATGGAGCTATCTGCTGCTTTCTGTGTTTATTTTAATATTATGCATGTGAAGGAAGCTTGCACTGATACTGTCCCTGCTGTACCTGTTATGTATATGCATGGAGCTTTGTTGCTGCTTTCTGTGTTTTTAAAAACATGTGTGTGAAGGAAGCTTGCACTGCTGCTGTTTGTGCTGGCTCGGTTGTCTGTGTGATTGCAAATTGCACTGCTAACACATGTGCTGTACTTCTGCTATGCAAAGCAAGTCGGCAAGGCTGCTGCCCATGACGTGCTCTTTGTCGGTTTGCGGTTGCGCAGCGTGCGCACTGCTGCTGTTCAGGCTCTGCCAATTCTGTGGGCATGAGTGAAACTCGCTGGTATTTTTCTTTGTGCGTGTGAAGCTTGTATTGTTTTTGCCTGTACTGCCCATTCTCTTAAAAGAAAGCTGGCAATACTGTCTTCCATGCTGTACCTGTTCTATGTGTGTGAGAGAAGCTTGCACTGCATCTGTTATGCTATATTGTTTTCTATGGGTGGGGTGAAGATTGCACTGCTTGGCAGTAACCTTCCTGAACCCTATACTGCACTGCTGTGCTGTACCTTTCCTGTAGGTGTAATGAAGTTTCTTTGCCGATGTTATGCTGTGCCGCACCTTTCGTGTGTGTGTGTGTGTGTGTGTGTGTGCGCGCGTTGCTATTCATTCTGGTGCTGCTGTGCTTTAACTTCCAAGTGTCTGTGGTGAACCTTGCTCTGCTGCAGTCGGCCCTGTACCTGCTATGTGTGTGAGGGGTGTTTACTGTGCTGCACCTTTCCTGTGTGTGTGTTAATATTCATACTGGTGCTGCTGTGCTTTACCTGCCAAGTGTCTGTGGTGAACCTTACTCTGCTGCAGCCAGCCCTGTACCTGCTGAGCGTGTGAGGGGTGCTTGCTGTGCTGCTCCTTTCCTGTGTGTGTGCTAATTTTCATGCTGGTGCTGCTGTGCTTTTCCAAGTGTCTGTGGTGAACCTTGCTCTGCTGCAGCCAGTCCAGTACCTGCTGTGTGTGTGAGGGGTGCTTGCTGTGTGCTCCTTTCCTGTGTGTGTGTTCATATTAATACTGGTGCTGCTGTGCTTCACCTTCCAAGTGTCTGTGGTGAACCCTGCTCTGGAGCCAGTCCTGTACCTGCTGTGCGTGTGACGGGTGCTTGCTGTGCCGCTCATTTTCTGTGTGTGTGCTAATATTCATACTGGTGCTGCTGTGCTTTACCTTCCAAGTGTTTGTGGTGAACAATGCTCTCCTGCAGCCAGTGCTGTACCTTCTCTGCGTGTGAGGGCTGCTTGCTGTGCCACACCTTTCCTGTGTGTGTGTTAATATTCATACTGGTGCTGCTCTGCTTTACCTTCCAAGTGTCTGTGGTGAACCTTACTCTGCTGCAGCCAGTCCTGTACCTGCTGTGCGTGTGAGGGGCGCTTGTTGTGCTGCTCATTTCCTGTGTGTATGCTAATATCCATGCTGGTGCTGATGTGCTTTTCCAAGTGTCTGTGGTGAACCTTGCACTGCTGCAGCCAGTCCTGTACCTGCTGTGCGTGTGAGGAGTGCTTGCTGTGCCGCTCCTTTCCTGTGTGTGTGTTAATATTCATACTGGTGCTGCTGTGCTTTACCTTCCAAGTGTCTGTGGTGAACCTTGCTCTGCTGCAGCCAGTCCAGTACCTGATGTGTGTGAGGGGTGTTTGCTGTGTGCTCCTTTCCTGTGTGTGTTCATATTAATACTGGTGCTGCTGTGCTTCACCTTCCAAGTGTCTGTGGTGAACCCTGCTCTGGAGCCAGTCCTGTACCTGCTGTGCGTGTGACGGGTGCTTGCTGTGCCACTCATTTTCTGTGTGTGTGCTAATATTCATACTGGTGCTGCTGTGCTTTACCTTCCAAGTGTTTGTGGTGAACAATGCTCTCCTGCAGCCAGTGCTGTACCTGCTCTGCGTATGAGGGCTGCTTGCTGTGCCACACCTTTCCTGTGTGTGTGTTAATATTCATACTGGTGCTGCTCTGCTTTATCTTCCAAGTGTCTGTGGTGAACCTTACTCTGCTGCAGCCAGTCCTGTACCTGCTGTGCGTGTGAGGGGCGCTTGTTGTGCTGCTCATTTCCTGTGTGTATGCTAATATCCATGCTGGTGCTGATGTGCTTTTCCAAGTGTCTGTGGTGAACCTTGCACTGCTGCAGCCAGTCCTGTACCTGCTGTGCGTGTGAGGAGTGCTTGCTGTGCCGCTCCTTTCCTGTGTGTGTGTTAATATTCATACTGGTGCTGCTGTGCTTTACCTTCCAAGTGTCTGTGGTGAACCTTGCTCTGCTGCAGCCAGTCCAGTACCTGATGTGTGTGAGGAGTGCTTGCTGTGCCGCTCCTTTCCTGTGTGTGTGTTAATATTCATACTGGTGCTGCTGTGCTTTACCTTCCAAGTGTCTGTGGTGAACCTTGCTCTGCTGCAGCCAGTCCAGTACCTGATGTGTGTGAGGGGTGTTTGCTGTGTGCTCCTTTCCTGTGTGTGTTCATATTAATACTGGTGCTGCTGTGCTTCACCTTCCAAGTGTCTGTGGTGAACCCTGCTCTGGAGCCAGTCCTGTACCTGCTGTGCGTGTGACGGGTGCTTGCTGTGCCACTCATTTTCTGTGTGTGTGCTAATATTCATACTGGTGCTGCTGTGCTTTACCTTCCAAGTGTTTGTGGTGAACAATGCTCTCCTGCAGCCAGTGCTGTACCTGCTCTGCGTATGAGGGCTGCTTGCTGTGCCACACCTTTCCTGTGTGTGTGTTAATATTCATACTGGTGCTGCTCTGCTTTATCTTCCAAGTGTCTGTGGTGAACCTTGCTCTGCTGCAGCCATCCTGTACCTGCTGTGCGTGTGAGGGGTGCTTGACCTGCTGTACCTTCCCCGCTAGTGTGGGAAAGCTTGCACTTCTGCTCCTGTCCTTACTGTACCTTGTACCTTGATAACTAAATGAAGGGATTCAGCTTGCGTCCTTGCCAGAGTCTAGCTGCCATGCCTGGTTCAGATCCTATAATGATTATTGCACTCATGCTTGTCTCTCTGCGTAGCAGTTAATAGGCCTGGGTCTGCAATCTTGAGCGATCAATGCTGGACTATACTGCAGAATAATACTGGGTTGTCTTTCACCCACAAACCTGGAAATTACACATCAAGGTAATGACTGGGTAGGCGGCATGCCGATAACTGGCCGGTCTTCTCTCCGGTTTTACTACCAAGGACATAGTGCCCGACTGAATGACACTGCGGCGTACAGCTGAGTGCTTTCTACCATCAAGGGTACACTACCCTCAAGACCGGTGGATGTAGTACAGGCGGATCCGAGATGGTCAAAGCACACATCATATCCATGAAAATGTGCAAATGCTGCCATTTGTCATGCCGCGCAAGAGCCTCATTTCTAATCCTAGCTAATGTGGCTGGGGTCACCATCAGACACCCAGATGCAACATTCTCTTCCTATGGTCAAGAGAAACCTCTGAACTTCTCCTGTAGGTTAGAGCTTTTTTTCCAATTGGTCACCCAGTGGATGTCCATGGTCAACATTGCCCACAGCATACTTAGGACAGCCGAGCACATCGCGATCCCCTCATTCACCCCTAGTGCAGATCATTCTCATGTACATTACATTATCCTCTTCAATCGTTCATGCGCTCACATTATCAAATTGCCACCCTTCCTTGCTATGCTGCCTACCTCATCTTTTCTTCTTTTGTCAGTCTCTTTTCAGGGAATTGCCTCTAAATATTCTAAGGGGCTGTGATCCCTATGGCAACGACACCCTATGGCTATATCTTGGACAAGGTTTACACGCTTTGAAACCACCATGGTGGTGAAATGGCCAAGCAGTCAAACCCACTTATTAATTATGATGTAGAAATGTAATTTTTTTAATACATTGGGTTGCCAACACCCCCACATCCTCCTTCAACTCCCAGATTAGTTACAGGCGTCACTGAGCTTACCCAGGTCTGCATTTAAGTCACTATTTGTATTGAATTGATTTGGCAACTATCAATCAGAAAGCAAAAACAAGTAAGGTTTCCTCTTGTGGTTGGAGAGGTGGTTGTGCGGGCGATGCTGGAGTGAGGGGTCAGAAAGACAGAGACATGACAATGATTCTAGTGGAGGGGCCACCCTCAACTTTGTTACACTTCTGTGCCCTTCTACACCTGCAAGAGAAAACTTTAGTGGTGCACTAAACGATTCTGCGGTTTCTTTGTAAGCCGCTACCCGGACAAGGGTGTCACTGCTGCAGCACCCTGAAGCAGCGCCTGACTACCCCGTCCCCCCCCCAACTCCCAGCACTGTTTGCCTTTCTCCGGTGTATCCTTTGAGAAAATAACTTCTTATTGGTTAGTCCTTCTGTGCAAACTCCCTATGTATTTTCTCCTTGAAATGTAACTTTTTTTTTTGGTATTACTTCCCAATCTGCTCTTAAAGCTTTGATTGCCTTTAGTTGGACCTTGAGCTAAAAACAGAAGCCCTTCAGGACACACAAAGGCTGGGAGAAATGGGTGAGACCAGGCGTCTGGCCCACTGGTGGGCAGCTGGGGTAAATGAGTGCCAAGTACGTGAATGCACGTATGCACATCTTTTTTGCATAGACTTACATAATAGCCTGGCAGTTAAGAGGTTAAAGATTCACAAGATTATCAACGTATAGCATCCGAGTTTAAGTGCAATGTAATTGACCGGGAGAATTGACCTCGGGAGAATTGACCTAATTTAAAGGTCAATTAGGACATGTATGTGGGAGGAAACCCCTCACCCAATCCAATAACCCCTGCTACCCCACCACCCAATCCCCTTATATTATTTATAATCCAAAACAAACCCAATATATATATAAACTAACTAAAATAAAATGAAGGTCAATTGTGCAGAAGTTCAATTGCAACCACTATAATTAGGTCAATTGTAAAAGGTCAATTTGGGTAATACCATGTGATTAGCTTGGTTCTGCTTGATATAGCGGTCGTCCCCCACCTTTTAGGGGATGCCTATGATTAATGGAGATCATGTGTCGTGCCCCTCCATTTCGGACGCCACCATCGACTACGGTGCAGCCTTCAGCACAGAGTTTCTGAGCCCTCCCAGTAGTCTTCATTAGAACCAGTCCAATCCCCGGTGCTCTTTGAGACCCACGTCTGTCCGGATTCTAACATTTTCCTCTGTCGCCATTATATAAAGGGCTTCTCACTGTAAAGAGCGAAAAAAGCTATTAAAATGCAAAGTGCCCCCTTTTCGCCTCTCCGAAGCAGAAAACCACAAACAAGGGCCGGCTCATAAGGCCCCGGCTGACAGCACACTTTGATGAAGGTAAATGGGCCTTGTTACTCTGGATCCCTCCATCTTGGTGGCAGCGCGGGGATCCTACCCACGCGGACGCGCGGCGGCCCTTCCGTCATTACAGCCAATTTGCTGAAATGGGACCTGTGGGGGCAGCCTCTGTGTAGTTCTGTTGGTGTCGTGGAGCTCCCACAATCATGGAATGGAAGAGATTTCCTGCTAGAGGCCTTCTACAGCTGGGGTCTGCCTCGTCCAGAAGCCCTGTGCACCCTCGGGGTCTGGGAACTTTTACAGCTTTTCAGAGAGGAGTTTTCACTCTGAAGAAATGGCGATGGATAATATGTTCTGGGCCTGCCTGGTTATTATTGCTGCCATTTTATGGCGATCATGTTTTGAGGACTGTCTCTTTTTCTCTGCTTCGTTCTTCAGGCCGCAATATTCTTTAATCTGCCCCACTTTACCTCTCCCTGGCTTTGTTCTTTTTCCTGGCCTCTTCTTATTTTGGTCCATTCTTAGACCTACTCCGCTCTTAGGTTTGCCGCATTCGTCGGCTCCTGCGTCGTGCCTGTTCCTCTCTTGCTATTCATCAGCTTTGTACTTGGGTCTGTATCCTACTTACCTTTGCTTGTTGGCAGGTTCCCCTCGCTACTTTGACACATTTTCTAAAGGTCTGTACCATAGACCCACCATAGACCCTCATTTTCTGTTCTCTCAACAGACCCCTTCCTACATATTTTTGTCTATGCATTCCCAAAAACAATGGAGTGCAGTTTAGTTCCCTTTGTACTAAATGGCATGTTCTTAAGTACCATAAATTAGCCATGCCTGCCTAACCGCTGGACAAGACCCTGAAGTCTCTGGGTTTTCGCTGTGGGTCCAGTCCAATCCTCCATCCGATTGGCTGCAAAAGACTGCCAATCGGGTGGAGGTGTGCGCGGGACCAATAAGAAGGCAAACTTGAGCAAAATAAACGTAGAATACTGCTTTTGAAAGCAGAAAGCAGTATTACCGCGTTTATTTTGCGTAAGCTTTCATTCTTTTTGGCCAGTCGAGGGAACAGGGAACACGCAGGTAGACTGAGTCCACCCACTTTTTTCAGAGGGTGGGCTCTGCCCTTTCCCCCCAGCTGAAGTGAATTAATGAATTAAAAACCTGCACGGATTGAACCACAGCCATCAGGTTTGCAGGCTGGACACGTCACCACTGTACTAAATAACCTGATGACAAACAAGGTGAAATGTCCAATTTCGGTACTGCAAGTTCCAGGGAAAACCTTTGTATTGGTTCTTGGAATTTAAAACATGCACACATTTGAACGTTTCAAAAACACTATTTGAAGAAAATATTGTCTCTTGGTTTTGTGTGTATTGATTTTATGGAAGGCGTGTGCCATTCGTCCTATGCAATTTGGGTGGTTATTAATAGCCAATTTAATTACATGTATTGCATTCCACTGTAAAGTGCAAACTGCAAATTTTGACATGTGGGCGGGGTGTGTGGGTGGAGCCGTGTGCAAAGGGGTGGAGTTGTGTGTGGCTGTGGGCGGGGCATACATTTCAGCGTTTTTGATTTTCAAATGTAGGCAGGTATGAAGTTTGCCCATCAGTGCGAAAGCTTAATGGTCAAACCATTGTCTGCGGTCCTCTTGGGCTTCTCTGTCGCCAGAAACATTTGACCATTGCAAAACCCAGGTAGCTCATTAACCAACATTTCTTCCGGCCACCATCCCACAGACAGAGGGACAGATTCTTCCACCGGCGCTGGTTGGCGCTGTGCATGGTTTATTCTTTAGGCTGAGATCTGTTTGGAGTACAGAATCCCTCACCTGATCCCTTTTTAACTTCAATGCACCCACATCTTTGTGCTGATGGTGCTTTATAAGGGGATTTCAGGGGTCCCTCATGCACTGGATCTTCCTTAAACTAATGGAGTGAGCCGGGGTGTTTCTCTTCCTTTTTCACCCTATCCTTTGGATTAATACTGCTTAGGGTCCCTGTTCCCTCATATTTTGAGGGTGGATGATGCCTCTGGGAGGTGGTAAGTGGTCTGCCTTGTGCTGATGTCTCCTCTACAGCTCGCCTTACTTGTTTTCTTGGTTTTCTGTTCCTTGTAGCTCCTTGAGTTCTTCTTTTCTAATTGCCAGATATGTTTTGACCTGGTACACATTGATAGTAGTTCACTAACTGTGAGCCTCTAAGTGAAGAAGTCCCGGTAAGCTTTATTTCATATATAAAATGCCTCTGCAATGTCAGAGGAGTCTGCTAGGACATCTCTCCTGATGCCCCCATTCTTCTGCTGATGCACAGCTAGCTTCTGCAAGCACCAGCTGATCTGCAAGAACATCTCACCTGATTTCCTCTCCCTTCTCTTTATACACGGCTAGCCTCTGCAAGCTCTAGTGAATCTGCAAGGACATCTCACCTGATGTCCTCTCTCTTATCTTGATACACGGCTAGCCTCTGCAAGCACCAGCTGATCTGCAAGAACATCTCACCTGATTTCCTCTCCCTTCTCTTTATACACGGCTAGCCTCTGCAAGCTCCAGTGAATCTGCAAGGACATCTCACCTGATGTCCTCTCTCTTATCTTGATACACGGCTAGCCTCTGCAAGCACCAGCTGATCTGCAAGAACATCTCACCTGATTTCCTCTCCCTTCTCTTTATACACGGCTAGCCTCTGCAAGCTCCAGTGAATCTGCAAGGACATCTCACCTGATGTCCTCTCTCTTATCTTGATACACGGCTAGCCTCTGCAAGCACCAGCTGATCTGCAAGAACATCTCACCTGATTTCCTCTCCCTTCTCTTTATACACGGCTAGCCTCTGCAAGCTCCAGTGAATCTGCAAGGACATCTCACCTGATGTCCTCTCTCTTATCTTGATACACGGCTAGCCTCTGCAAGCTCCAGTGAATCTGCAAGGACATCTGACCTGATGTCCTCTCTCTTATCTAGATACACGGCTAGCCTCTGCAAGGCCCAGTGAATCTGCAATGTCATCTCACCTGATGTCCTCTCTCTTATCTTGATACACGGCTAGCCTCTGCAAGCTCCAGTGAATCTGCAAGGACATCTCACCTGATGTCCTCTCTCTTATCTAGATACACGGCTAGCCTCTGCAAGGCCCAGTGAATCTTCAAGGACATCTCACTTGATGTCCCCAGTCCTCTCTTGATATACGGCTGACCTCTGAAAGGACCAGTGTGTCTGCTAGGACATCTCCCCAGTTCCCTCTCTCTTCTCTTGATCTGCGGCTAGCCTCCTCAGAGTCCATGGGAGGGGGTGGGGGTGCTAGGACATCTCACCCGGTGTCCTCTCTCTTCTCTTGGTACACTGCCATACCCTGCCCTGCCTATGGCTCACAAGGGCTGATTATTCCAATGCCTGGCTCTTAGAGAATGAGCCCCCTAGATAGTAATGACCTCAATGTGGGTCCCCCATGTCTCCCAGTGGCAACTAGAGTAAACAATGTGTCCCATCAAATGGTATCTTACAATATCTTATAAAGAGACATGACTAAGAGAATCTGTGGTGTGATGGAAAAGCTGCAACATTAGCATATAGTTTTACAAGGGGTGATTCCCTCGTTCCTCCCTTTCCACCTCCTTCGCCCCTATCTTTTTCCTGTAACATTAATGCACTGCACCGGCAAAAAGCACATCAGACAACAACAGACAATTCAAATGGGCCTCCCCTTTTCAGCAGCTGAAATGGGTCTGGTTAACTCTGGGCTGCTTAAACCGTGTCTCCAAGGAGCAGACAATGGGCCTCATTATAAGCCTGCCGGTAGCCGTGGCTGCCGCCGGAGTTGCATTTTTTCCGGCACCCGTCAATGAGGAATTACCAGGTAATTCTGACATTGCCGGACCGGGTAATTCCTGCATTGCCAGGTGCCAGTGCTTGTCAGTCACCATTCCCATTTTAGCCCTATAGGGCTCAAAGGGAATGGGGACGTCGGATGCACCGGCATCGTCAACAACGGTGCCGGTGCATCCGACATGCTGCGCTCGCGGGTGCCACTCTGCCAGCCAGGCCAGACCCGGCAGGCTGAGAGGCACCCACAAGCACAGCTCGTAGTATGGCGGTCCGGGAACTACGGTACCGGATGCTTACCGGTACCGTAGTTCCCCGACCGCCATGCTTATAGAGGATTCGCCTTGTGTACTGGATGTCAAGTGTTTCTTTCAAGGCAACGTGTATTTGTGCCACTGACATAATACTGGCCGTGTGAGGCTCTCATGGGACTTCACGTGCTTATAGGATTTGAGTTTTGACTGATCTTCAGCTTTCTATCGTCTTTTTGACAGGACTTACCATTAAAATGGCCGCATTTACTCTCGAGAACGGCTTCACGTGGTCTGTGTCTGGGCGTGTGTTGCATAGCATTCTAAACTCTCACGCTCTGCACCCAATCACAACACCGTCACTCAGCATACTGTAACCGACCCATCACACATGGACTGTGCTCTCTCATCCATAGCTGTGAGAGGCAGGAGAATCCTAGGAGGTGTAGTAATAATACTAATGATAACAATAATAATGCCACCGTTTTATGTAGTGCTTCATGCTAGATTACTCCCCCTTTTAGGCACTGTAATGGTCGGCCCTGAGATTGCCTAATGTAACAGTACTCAATGTATCAACCTTTGAAGGATGAAAGGCTCAGTCACTCTTGCAGGGATTTGAATATGTGCCCTACAGGCTCAACACAGTCGTCTGGGATGAGTGCTTATTTCAAAGTGCATTAAAAAGGATTGTGACTGGGCGAGTCTAGGCTGCAATTGTAGCGGCTGCAACATGCAAGGTGTCCTACTCATTCTGTTCAGATGTATTTGTTTGCTTGGCAGTGCTATAGCCCTTCCATTACCCAGTAAAATTGTACATTTGCCTGGTTCCTACCTCATGTTGCTGTGAGCCTTCTCACAAGGCTTCACCGCAGGGCCACACACTAGCTACACAAATAAAGGGGTATACCTGCTTTAAATCCCTGGTCCCACAGGCAAAATATAGAGGGTTTACAAAAACAAGGTTGGACCAATGGATAGAGATGACACAGAGGCATTTTTTTAAAAATAGTATCACAAATTTTAATCAATAAACACATAGTTAAATGTTATAGGCAATGTTTTAAAATCATAAATCACAGTTCATCATCATATATTTCATCTATACATCTCTCATTCCAAACTCACTCATTCGTACAAAATTCTCCCTAAAAAAACAAATCTGGCTCTTTCCACATAATGTATTGTTCATTTAATACATACAATTATGAAGACATAAATCAAGGTATTATCTGCCCAGTTTTTGCTTTCAGGTGTCGTATTTGTCTGGTCAAACAGTCAACCAGAATATCTTGTATAGTCGTCGACACGTGTTTCGGTCCACATTTAACAGAAATTGCTGTTTTTCATTCTTAAGACCTTCTTCAGTACTTAAGGCGCAGGCAATTGTGTCTGCCCTTGTGTTTTGGAACAATATACGCCAATTGTGAAATCTAAAAAACAATATACATAAAATGCCATTAGTGTCCGTTGTCATCCCATATTTCTTTAATTAGAGTGACTATTATTGTCAAGTGTATAGCATCTCAACACCACTACCTACTCACCCCTATGTGTCAATTCACAGGTAGGCGACCTGTGAAACAAACAGAGGAACACCTTAGTTCTCTGTATCAGTAAAACAATTCTTTCATAGTACATGATGATATAGTCAAAAGATATCTGACTTACAGTTCTTCGCTGATAAGCATCCCATCGGATAACTCACATTTCTCAAAAATCAAGAATTTTAAGACTTTTGGCTCCACAGACCTGTAAAAGCCAGAGCATTCTATTATATAATGTATCGTGTATGTCATCTAGTGTTCCCTCATCATGGTCCGGGAGAAAGGTAGCAAAAAATTGTGCAAAAAACTCTGTGCACTCACCATTAAGGGTCTACGGGCTGTGTAATAGTTGTAAAACTTTCCGCCTATTCTCCAGCAACCGTCTTCGTAATTTGGATGCACGAGGCTGCTGGAAATAGTGCATAATTAAAATGGATGTACATTAGTTGCATCACCGCCATGTGGCAGTGAGTCAAAATAGGTTAAAAAATTGCAACGACTAACTCAACACCCAGTGCGCCACCATAAATAGTGCAGGTTGCAGGCTGCAAGAACAACCATGCATAGACAACCAACTGCCCATATCTATAGAAGTCTAATGATGTATTTCAACTACTACTATCATTTTTATGACAGATCGTGTTATGTCCACATAAGCGTGGACAACCTTCTTATGTAGAAGTACTTGTATGTATAACCAGCCAAAAAAAGGTTGGTGAAGGTGGGGGGGATGCAATGAAAGGGGCAGAGCCAGAAGTACTCTAAAGCTTCTCCTGTACCAAACGTACAAACACATTTATCATTTATTTAAAAGTGTTTGTTTAAAAGTGCAGGCACGGCCGCCGCAACCCACATGGATGGCACGCCGCACACACAGACAAACGGCCCGCGAGTACTAGCACAGAGCTTCTTCTATGTCAATAATTCATACATTTTGCTAAGCAATGCAGGCGCAGTCGCAGTGACCGACGCGGATGACACGCCACACAAACGACGGCCCGCATATATTAATGCAGGGTGAACAAAGCGGATGTCCAACGCCCATGTACTGTCAGCCCATGTGCGAGTGGAATAATGCAGGTAAATTGACATACGTACTCGGAATAATTTAACCCAGAGTGCGTAAATGACACAATTGGTGTGCCCATATATTAAGACAGCTCGGCTTACCTCAAAGTGTGTTCATCACTTCCACGATGAGAACGAATGAAACCAAAGTCCAGAGAAAATCGGCAACAGTAACAAAGGACTATTGCCCATTTATACGGAATAGTGGTCATAATGAAGGGACTCCATCCCAAAATCATAACAGTCACAGAAAAAGGACTCATACTCAATCGGAATCAGTGTTAGTTAAGATACTATCAAAGTAGTGTTTGCGAAAAGAAAATGGGACAAATGCAATCAATATAAGATCCTCTATATTAACGGGCTACTTGAAGAAGTTATATAAAGTCACAGATAGTCACAGAAAATCAGAGGGGCTTATCTGTTATCTGTATCAGATGGTGGACAAAAGTACCTAATTTTTTGTTATAAGGGAATTCCACTCAACTGATAGATTTAAACCGTTACGTACAGTGACAAGGGTATAAATCCATCTGTGTTCAATACGGTGTAATATTTTGCCCATATCGCCGCCTCTCATATTTGGTTTAACATGTTGAAGTACAAACCATCTCATACCCGTGTTCTTATGTTTCAGTTTAGAGAAGTGATCTACAAGGGGTTTATCTGCCACTTTATTTCGAATGCAGCTCCTGTGTTCTGATATACGCTGTCTCACTTCACGTGTAGTTTTGCTGATATTAAGAAGTTGACATGGGCAAGTTATCACATAAATCACGTTTTTGGTAAGGCAGTTGGTATGGCAATTAATTTTCTATATCCGACCATTATAGTGAAATTCTCGTTTGGTCTCGGTCAAAGGACGATTTCAGAATCCATGCGGAATCCTTAAAAAATAGACTCAAAATGAGAGGTTACCCGAGGAGGTTGGTGAAAGAACATTTTAAAAGAGCAGAACATACTGATCGAGAGATATGCTTAACCACCCGTGAAAAACAACAGACCAAGCGCCTAGAATGTGTAACCACATTTAATCCTATTAGCAGTGATGTGAAGAGGATCATTAATAGGCACTGGGATTTACTCAAACAACCTGGGACCCTTTCTCAGAAACCCATGTTTGCGTTTAGGAAAAACCAGAATCTGAGACAAAGACTGGTACATACTTACCTGGACCCCCCTAAAGAACAATCTATTGCTTCGCAATGGGGTCTCCCGCAGATTCTGGGACATTACAAATGCGACAAATGTGTTGCCTGCCCTTTGACCGAGACCAAACGAGAATTTCACTATAATGGTCGGATATGGAAAATGAATTGCCATAACAACTGCCTTACCAAAAACGTGATTTATGTGATACCTTTCCCCTGTCAACTTCTTTATATTGGCAAAACTACACGTGAAGTGAGACAGCGTATATCAGAACACGGGAGCTGCATTCGAAATAAAGTGGCAGATAAACCCCTTGTAGAACACTTCTCTAAACTGAAACATAAGGACCCGGACATGAGATGGTTTGTACTTCAACATGTTAAACCAAATATGAGAGGCGGCGATATGGGAAAAATATTACACCGTATTGAACAGTGATGGATTTATACCCTTGACACTGTACGTAACGGTTTAAATCTATCAGTTGAGTGGAATGCCCTTATAGCAAAACATTAGGTACTTTTGTCCACCATCTGATATAGATAACAGATAAGTCCCTCTGATTTTCTGTCACTATCTGTGACTTTATAGAGGATCTTATATTGATTGCATTTGTCCCATTCTCTTTTCGCATACACTACTTTGATAGTATCTTAACCAACACTGATTCCGATTGAGTATGAGTCCTTTTTCTGTGACTGTTATGATTTTGGGATGGAGTCCCTTCTCTATGACCACTATTCTGTATAAATGGGCAATAATCCTTTGTTACTGTTGCCGATTTTCTCTGGACTATGGTTTCATTTGTTCTCATCGTGGAAGTGATGAACACACTTTGAGGTAAGCCGAGCTGTCTTAATATATGGGCACACCAATTGTGTCATTTACGCACTCTGGGTTAAATTAATCCGAGTACATATGTCAGTTTACCTGCATTATTCCACTTGCACGTGGGCTGACGATACATGGGCGTTGGACATCCGCTCTGTTCGCCCTGCATTAATAGATGTGGGCCGTCGTTTGTGTGGCATGTCATCCGGTCCGGTTACGGCGCCTGCGCCTGCATTGCTTAGCAAAATGTATGAATTATTGACACGGAAGAAGCTCTGTGCTAGTACTTGTGGGCCGTTTGTCTGTGTGTGCGGCGTGCCATCCACGTGGGTTGCAGTGGCCGTGCCTGCACATTTAAACAAACACTTTAAAATAAATGTGTTTGTACGTTTGGTATGGGAGAAGCTTTAGAGTACTTCTGGCTCTGCCCCTTTCATTGCATCCCCCCCACCTTCACCAACCTTTTTTTGGCTGGTTATACATACAAGTATTTCTACATAAGAAGGTTGTCCACACTTATATGGACATAACACGATCTGTCGTAAAAATGCCAGTAGTAGTTGAAATACATCATAAGACTTCTATAGATATTGGCAGTTGGTTGTCTATGCATGGTTGTTCTTGCAGCCTGCAACCTGCATTAATTACAGTGGCGCAGTGGGTGGTGAGTTAGTCGTTACAATTTTATAACCTATTTTGACTCACTGCCACATGGCGGTGATGCAACTAATGTACATCCATTTTAATTGTGCACTATTTCCAGCAGCCTCGTGCATCCAAATTACGAAGACGGTTGCTGGAGAATAGGCGGAAAGTTTTACAACTATTACACAGCCCGTAGACCCTTAATGGTGAGTGCATAGAGTTTTCTGCAAAACTTTTTGCTATCTTTATCCCGGACCATGATGAGAGAACACTAGATGACATACACGATACATTATATAATAGAATGCTCTGGCTTTTACAGGTCAGAGGAGCCAAAAATCTTAAAATTCTTGATTTTTGAGAATTTTGAGTTATCCGACGGGATGCTTATCAGCGAAGAACTGTAAGTCAGATATCTTTTGACTATATCATCATGTACTATGAAATAATTGTTTTACTGGTACAGAGAACTAAGGTGTTCCTCTGTTTGTTTCACAGGGTCTTGATTATATCATTAATACCGTGAAGGATTGATTCCGCATACTTAGTTGCCTACCTGTGAATTGACACATAGGGGTGAGTAGGTAGTGGTGTTGAGATGCTATACACTTGACAATGATAGTCACTCTAATAAACTGATGGCATTTTATGTGTATTGTTTTTTAGATTTGACAATTGGCGTATATTGTTCCAAAACACAAGAGCAGACGCAATTGTCTGCGCCTTACGTCCTGAAGAAGGTCTTAAGAATGAAAAACAGCAATTTCTGTTAAATGTGGACCAAAACACGTGTCGACGACTATACAAGATATTCTGGTTAACTGTTTGACCAGACAAATACGACACCTGAAAGCAAAAACTGGGCAGATAATACCTTGATTTATGTCTTCAGAATTATATGTATTAAGTGAGCAATACATTATGTGGAAAGAGCCGAATTTGTTTTTTTAGGGAGAATTTTGTACGAATTAGTGCGTTTGGAATGAGAGAAGTATAGATGAAATATATGATGATGAACTGTGATTTATGATTTTAAAACATTGCATATAACATTTAACTATGTGTTAATTGATTAAAATGTGTGATACTATGTTTTAAAAAATACCTCCGTGTCATCTCTATCCATTGGTCCAACCTTGTTTTTGTAAACCCACACACTAGCAAGACTGCTTTCCCTCAAACATTCCATGACCATATTACCGCACGGTGGTATGAAAAGGGTCAGCAGAGGGCTGCACCTTTGGGGATTTGTATAGTCCATTCAGTATCGGAATCATGTGTTATTGGGTGTTAGTCCTATAGGAATAGTTTAAGTGATAGATAACATGGCCATAGTCCTCTAAGACCAACATCAACTATATGTCACAGGCTGGCTTCTGATACAAACAGTTGAACACATACACAAACAACATAGGGCTTTGCTCCTATGTAAATGCATAGGCCTACATATTACAGGACCTACCCCATACTTTAGATGGCTGTACTAGTACTGGAAGGGACTGCGGTAGCGTTACTTCACCATGCTGTTGTGGTATTTGGAACGCATAAGATGCACTATATAGTGCCGTGCTTCTTGTGGGATAGATCAGTTGCACTTTAGAGGGATTTACAATTGACATGGAACAGCTGCACCTTAATGTATTGGCTCTGCTTTATAGGGTTAACCCACCCCTGGAAAGGGTTGGCTGTACTTTATAAACGGTGTTTGTACTGGAAAATGTAATCCTCTTGAAGGCTGTGTTCCTATTTGAAATAGATAGCTGTACTTTCCTATTAAAATCAATTAGCCGCAATCCAGCCCTATTGGAATAGATTAAATGTATTTTAAAGGGATGTGCTCCTATTGCGATGGGTTAGCTACCTTATTGCACTGTACTCCAATCCTAGCGGGATCGATTATTTGTACTTTAGGAGGCTGTGCTTCTATTGGGATGGATTAGTTGTACAATATATTGCTGTATTGCAATTTTATTGGGTTAGATGTTTTGTACTGTAGAGGGCTGTGTTCCTGTTGGGATGGATGAGCTGTCTTATTTATTGCTGTATTCAAATGTTATTGTGATAGATTATTTGTGCTGTAGATGGCTGTTTCCTATTGGAATTAATTTGCTGTACCTTATAACTCTGCACTCCAATCCTAGTGGGGTCGATTATTTGTACTTTAGAGTGGATAGAAGCACTGTAATGAACTACTGATACTCTACAGTGCTGGGCTCCTAGTGGAGTGGCCTAGCTGAACTTTACAGGACTGTTCCTGTAAAGGAATAGATTAACAGAAGAACAGACTAGATTTACGTTACTTCTAGCACTCGTATTGCAAAAGGTTTGCTACACTTTACAGGGCTGTACATTCAAGGATTGCCTATCCCTTTCAAGACACTGCTCCTATTGCAATGGTCTAGCTTTACTTTATAGGTTTCTGCACCTGCTGTAATAGATTAGCCACACTTTACTCGGCTATACTCCTATTGCATTGTGTTAACTGTACTTTGTAGGGGGGCACATTATACTGGAACAGTTTATCATGTCTGTGCTTCTATTGGACTTGATTAGCTGTATTTAACAATGTTCTTTCACCAATGTATTGGCTTTATTGTTTGTTTGTTTGTTTATTTATTTCATATATATATATAGTGCTCCAGACCCAGGAGTAAACGGGCGCTTAAGGAAAGGTTACACATATACAATATATATAGAGTTTGCAGTTATACATTTTAGAGTTAATATACAATATATACAGTCAGAGGTAGTTAGCACGTACAATTAAGCATTAGAATGGTATGTACAGTATATACAGTAGTCAGGGTCTTAGACCTGCTTGGGATTGGTTTTATCCAATAGCCAGCCAATGGCTAGTTTCCTGAACTGTTGGAAGGATTCGGTAGATTTGATATTCAATGGTAAGGTATTCCAGAGTTGAGGGGCGAGGACCATGAAGCTTGAGCCGCCGGCTCTTTTAAAGGAGAGTCTGGGCACCATGAGGCAGAGAGTGTTGGAGGATCTAGTGATTCTAGTATTTGGTTTCAGAGTGAGTTTATTAGTGAGATTGGGGGGGGGGGCAGGTGGTTAAGGGCTTTTAAAGTGAGGCAAAACAATTTTAAGTCAATTTTGTGTTGAATGGAGAGCCATTTACAAGAGATTCTGATGGGGGAGATGTGCTCTCTCCTAGGAATGTTTAGCGCTGCTCGCAGCGCGTTGTTTTGGAGAACCTGAAGTGTATTGATTATACCTTGGTTGGCGCCTAGGTACAGGCTATTGCAATAGTCAAGCTTGGATTGTTTAAGAGCCCTAGCCAGTGTGAGGCAGCTATTGGTGGATAAAAATGGTCTGCAGGCTCTAATTAGTTTCCCAGTGTAGGTGGTTGTTGAGGTGATCATGTTGACTTGTTTAGCAAGGTTAGTGTTGGCATCAAGGTAGAATCCTAGGGTTTTCACAAGTTTGGCGATGGGGATGGTGTTACCATCGATGATGATGTTGGTGTAGTCAGGGCTGAGTTTCTGTAGGTTGTTGGGTGATCTGACTAGGAGGAGATCTGTCTTCTCATCATTCCGGCAGAGGCATGTGTGGCCATCCATGCCTGAATGATGGAGAAGATTTTGTTAACCCTGGTGATGTCAATATTGTAGTTGCCAGAGCTGGTCAGGAGTATCTGGGTGTCATCTGCGTAGTTGGTGTAGGTGACACCCAGGTGATCCAGCTTGTCAAAGAGAGGTTTTGTAAAGATATTGTAAAGGGTGGGAGAGACACAAGATCCTTGTGGTACACCGTAAGTGATGGGAATGGCGTCTGCTGCAGCCGCAGGTGAAAAGACCCTCATGGTTCGGTTGGCTAAGAAGGATTGTATCCACATGACGGCTGAGGAGGAGAAGTGGGCCGCGGATGAGAGGTGATTGCAGAGTATTGTATGGTCGACTAGGTTGAAGGCTGCTGAGAGGTCTAGAAGGAGCATTATGGCCGCTATTCCTTTGTCTTTGATGTCATTGATCTGACTTTTGAGGTCAACAAGGGCAGTTTCTGTTCCATGTTGGGGTCGAAAACCAGACTGACACAGCCCTAACAATTGATTGGACTCTAAGTAATCCTGAATTTGCAAGTAGGTGACTCTATCAATGATTTTTAGCAGGAAGGGGACCGTAGTGATAGGCCTGTAATTAGTGGGAATGGCTGGGTCTAAAGATTGATTTTTTTAGGAGAGGGAGAACCCATGACTGTTTCAGATTGTTAGGTATAGAGTTAGTAGAGAAGGATAGGTGTATAAGTTTGGAGCTGAAGGGGGATAGGTCTCTCGCTGCATCTTTGATGATCTGGGCAGGGCAGCTGTCCCCTTTGAATTAGAAGGTTTGAGGGAAGCTATCATTTTTTGGACTTCCGGTATAGTAACCTTTTTGAAAGTGAAGCCAGAGGTGATATTGGTAGGGGTGGATATGCTAGGGGTGGAGGAGTTACTGTTGGAAAGTTGTAGTCGTTTGGCCTCAATTTTAGTTTGTAGGCCCGTGATTTTGTTGGCGAGGGCATTTTGGATGCTAGTGCACCAAGGTTTGTCTTTCACACAGGTGTCTGTGGGTGGGTTGGGGTTTTCTAATTCCCTCAGAATGGTGAAGAGTTCTTTAGCAGAGGAGCCTGCCTTGTCTATTCTCATATTGTATGCTTCCTTCTTAGTACGGATTATCTCTTTTTTGTAATGGGAGGATATGGTCATGAGATTGGTTTTATTTTCAGCTGATGGGGTTGTTTTCCATATGGTTTCCATTTTGGCTTTCTCTTTTCTGAGAGTTTTGAGTTCAGGAGTGTAACAAGAATTCAGGTGCGCTCTAGGTTTGCCTTTGCGTAACTTTAGTGGGGCCACGGCGTCAATGGCGTTAGTCATAGCGTCATTGTAGGTACTGACTAGGAGGTTAAGGTCAGCAGTTACTGGAAGCGAAGGACGGGGAGAACCAGTGGTATGAGGGTATCTGCCGTAATGTTGCGCTTGTTTCTGGTTTCGGCGTGCTGGCGCGTGGGTGCACTGTTTGGGATTAGGGTTATTAGTGCTGATATCAAATGGTATGAGGAGATGGTCCGTCCATACAAGAGGTTGGGGGGCTTTGCAGGTGATGTTGCAATTGTGGGCTACGACCAAATCAATGGTTCTGCTTTTCTGATGGGTGGGTAGTGTGTTGACTTGAGTATAGTCGTGCTCCGATAGGGCATTAGCGAGAGAAGACGAAGGAATGTCGTTGGGGTCGTCGTAACCTAGATTTAAGTCTCCTAGATTGGTTTTTTGTGAAAGAGGTTTGGAGTTTTCGGCTATAAGAGAGGTGATCTCTTCCTCGAAGGTGTCTGTGGGACCTGGGGGTCTATATATTAGTTGCAGGGTGATTGTACTCTTAGGGTTGGTTTGTATTTTGATGGTAAGATGCTCACATGATTCTAATGGAAGGGAGGTGATAGATCTGAGGTTGAGTGAGGATTTTAAGATGAATGCACCACCTCCTCCTCGAGCGCTGGGTCTATCCGCTCTAAGGATAGAATAGTTATTGGGAACAGCAAGGGTCAGGTAGGGTCCTGCTGCCTCATGTAACCATGTTTCAGTGGTGGCAAGGCAGTCAAGATCTGCTGAGAGGATAATATCAGCGATTTCAGCGGGATGAGCCACAAGGGATCTGACATTGAGTAGGGATCCTTTTAGAGATGCAGTGTTAGTGCTATTCTTATTAATATCCTTAGTCAAGGGTATTACAGGCGACTTCGTAGGTGTGGTGTGCAGTCTAAAGTCTGTTATTGCAGGTAGAATCAGTGTAATTATTATCAAAGGTGCTGGGAATGTTAGGTGGGTTGTTAACTGGAATGTTAACTGATGTGGCGCTGAGTTTAGCAATGTGATGTCTGTGGATAGTATGGGGGAAAGGTGGTAGGGTAGGCAGGAAAGGTGTGGGACAGGGGATAGGGTGGTGTCTTGGGCAGCCGAGTTTGGCAAGTCCATTGCTAAATGATATGTAGCTGTTTCCGCTGCATGGTGTATTGTTGTTCAGGACACAAAAAGGGAACATGATGAAGATGAGCCAGGGGAGCATCATTGTGAGTACAAAGTGGTCTGGGCTGTTGAGGTGAGGAAGGTTAGGACACTGTGGACTGGGTGCTGGCAGGTAGGCACAGTGGGACTCATAAATTGAATCAACTTAGCTATCACAATGCAAGAATAGGCTAGTTCAACTTTGTTACTTCAGTGCAAGAATAGGCTAATTCAGCTTAGCTATCACAATGCAAGAATAGGCTAAATCAGCTTTGCTATCACAATGCAAGAATAGGCTAATTCAGCTTTGCTATCACAATGCAAGAATAGGCTAATTCAGCTTTGCTATCACAATGCAAGAATAGGCTAATTCAGCTTTGCTATCACAATGCAAGAATAGGCTAATTCAACTTTGTTATCACAATGCAGGAGTAGGCTAATTCAGCTTTGCTATCACAATGCAGGAGTAGGCTAATTCAGCTTTGCTATCACAATGCAGGAGTAGGCTAATTCAGCTTTGCTATTACAGTGCAAGAGTAGGCTGATCCAATTGGTAGGTGTACTGCAAGAATCAGATGTTTTTATTGGTGCTGTGCAGAAGCCAGAGCCATTGAGTGTAATATACGCCACGCAGTCGTGGTAACTAGCAAAGTAGAATTGATATAAATTGTATGTTCACATTGCACGGCAGTTTGCGGGCGGAGAGTGTCAGAGTTAGTTAGCGCAGAACGCAAGTTCAATGTTAGTCTAGAGAGGGTTTGGAACACCGGCAGCAGAGGAGGGGTAGTGGCATAGAGAAGAGTAGCACGCTTACCCTGTAGGTTGGAGGTATAGCATTGAAGATGCAGGGGTCGTGGCCTCGGCTCGACGGCGTAGACAGGCTCGAGACAGGCACTGTGTCTTCGTGGTGTGCCTTAGTAGGTGGGCTGGCTCAGAGCCTGCCGGCTAGTGATTGGCTACAAGTATGGGTGGCAAGCCAATCACAGTAGCGCGCAGTGCTGAGAGGCCAGGTGGGTGGCTGTGGAAATGGCGGTCAGCCATCTTGGAGAGTGGAAGTCCTTGTGGCTTCCAATGGAGAATGGGTGCACTCCAGTGCAGAGTGTTGGCAAATCCTGGGTGAATGGGGCAGCAGGGCAATGCCAGTAACGGGCGGATATAATATTAATTATATTGCCGTGGATTTTTAAAAAAACACATTCGTATTGCAGATTTCTACGGTGCAGCTGGGGGAGGCATATGGCCTACCTTGCATCAGGCAGGGCTCACGGGTATCGGCCCTCGTGCTTACTGCTCCTGCAGTGGATGGAGGGAGCTCCTGCTCCTCCAGGCTATGGGATCAGCTGGTCTTCTGGAGGCTAGAGACGGGCACCGCACCTTCGTGGTGTGCCTTAGTAGGTGGGCCGGCTCAGAGCCTGCCGGCTAGTGATTGGCTACAAGTATGGGTGGCAAGCCAATCACAGTGCGCGCAGTGCTGAGGGGCCAGGTGGGTGGCTGTGGAAATGGCTTTCAGCCATCTTGGAGAGTGGAAGTCCCTGTGGCTTCCAATGGAGAATGGGTGCACTCCAGTGCAGAGTGTCGGCAAATCATGGGTGAATGGGGCAGCAGGGCAATGCCAGGAATGGGCGGATATAATATTAATTATATTGCCGCGGATTAAAAAAAAAAGCACATTTGTACTGCAGATTTCTACAGTGCAGCTGGGGGAGGCATATGGCCTACCTTGCATCAGGCAGGGCTCACGGGCATCGGTCCTCGTGCCTACTGCTCCTGCAGTGGATGGAGGGAGCTCCTGCTCCTCCAGGCTATGGGATCAGCTGGTCTTCTGGAGGCTAGAGACGGGCACCGTACCTTCGTGGTGTGCCTTAGTAGGTGGGCCGGCTCAGAGCCTGCCGGCTAGTGATTGGCTACAAGTATGGGTGGCAAGCCAATCACAGTGCGTGCAGTGCTGAGGGGCCAGGTGGGTGGCTGTGGAAATGGCGGTCGGCCATCTTGGAGAGTAGAAGTTCTCGTGGCTTCCAATGGAGAAAGGGTGCACTCCAGTGCAGAGTGTCGGCAAATCCTGGGTGAATGGGGCAGCAGGGCAATGGCAGGAACGGGCGGCTATAATATTAATTATATTGCTGCAGATTTTTAAAAAAAGCACATTCGTATTGCAGATTTCTACGGTGCAGCTGGGGGAGGCATATGGCCTACCTTGCATCAGGCAGGGCTCACGGGCATCGGTCCTCGTGCCTACTGCTCCTGCAGTGGATGGAGGGAGCTCCTGCTCCTCCAGGCTATGGGATCAGCTGGTCTTCTGGAGGCTAGAGACGGGCACCGTACCTTCGTGGTGTGCCTTAGTAGGTGGGCCGGCTCAGAGCCTGCCGGCTAGTGATTGGCTACAAGTATGGGTGGCAAGCTAATCACAGTGCGCGCAGTGCTGAGGGGCCAGGTGGGTGGCTGTGGAAATGGCGGTCGGCCATCTTGGAGAGTAGAAGTCCTCGTGGCTTCCAATGGAGAATGGGTGCACTCCAGTGCAGAGTGTCGGCAAATCCTGGGTGAATGGGGCAGCAGGGCAATGCCAGGAACGGGCGGATATAATATTAATTATATTGCTGCAGATTTTTTAAAAAAGCACATTCGTACTGCAGATTCCTACGGTGCAGCTGGGGGAGGCATATGGCCTACCTTGCATCAGGCAGGGCTCACGGGCATCGATCCTCGTGCCTACTGCTCCTGCAGTGGATGGAGGGATCTCCGCTCCTCCAGGCTACTGGATCAGCTGGACTTCTGGAGGCTAGAGACTTTACTGTACTGTATTGGGTTACCTGTACTTAACAAGGCGTTGCTCCTTTTGGAATGTTCTAGCTATACTTTACATGGCTGTGCCCCTATTGGACTAGATTAGCCACAGTTTACTGGGCTGTACTCCTATTGAAATGGGCGATCTGTACTTTTAATGGCTGTAAGTGGAATAGTGTACTCGCGCCATGGCAGTGATTCTATTGGAACTGATTAGCTGTGCTACCATTGGAAAGGCTTGCTGCACCTTAATGGATTGCCTTTACATTTCAGGCTTGTACCCCCAGTGAAATGGTCTAGCTCTACTTCACAAGGTCTCTTCCCAGATTGGACTAGATTATCCACACTTTACCTGTCTGTATTTCTATTAAAATAGGTTTGCTGCTCTTTACATGGCTGCACACTGCAACAGTTTGCTCACACCGTGGCTGTGCTCCTATTGGAGATGATTAGCTGTACTTTACTGGGTTGTGCTCCTATTGGAATGGATAAGGTAATATACAATATGTGTCTGGCCTTGCCTTGGAGTGGGTCACTTGTACTTCAATGGATTGCCTGTACTTAACAGGTCTATGCTCCATTTGGTATGATCTAGCTGTACTTTACTGGACTCAGCTCCTATTGGACTAGATAAGCCATATTTTACTGGGCTGTACTTCTATTGAAATGTGATAGCTGTACTTTGCATGGCTGTAATTCTGAACAGCGTAGTCATAACTAATATGTTTTTGCTCCTTTTATAACTTACCAGCTGTACTTTGCATGGCTGTGTTCCTACTGGGGTAGGTTAGCTGTACTTTGTATTATCTATATGTAACAGGGCTGTACCTTTGTTGCCTTTGATTAGCTGTAATTTGCATGGCTGTGCACCTGTTGCGATGGGTTATGTGATGAATCCAATGGAGTCATCACTGATCTCCCGGTGTTGACTTCCTCCCATGTGGCCAGGGGATGGCAGCTGCTACCTGATCCTGATCATGGGGGTGGCTATATGAGGGAGGATCACATGGAAGGAGACAACCTCTGAAGAGAAGGCATGGCTTCATTGGATGAGACATGGTATCCCCCATTTGTCCTTGAAGGTAATCCTCCCATACCTAAGACCCTTATGGCCCATTGTCATTTGTCTACACCTCCCCTAAGAAGAAAAGGTAAAACTTTTCCCCACATCAAATGAGCCAAACCTCCAACCTTCATCTTTCTTGTAGAAATTACAAGACCGGCATCTCCAGTTCCATTTTTCAATCATACAAAAATACGTTACCATTTTAAACTATTGAAAGTGATTATTCAAGCTTTTGAAATCAATCAGCAACAATGGACTTCTTGTCCCAGAATCATTTAAATACTGGGACGAAGAAATGGGAAAGAGCAATGCAGAGTGGAAGAAGTCACAAGCCAAGTGAGTGCTCTAGTCTTTTACCGCACACACCTGTGCCTGGGAAATTTAAAGGATGGAAACAAGAAGCTAAAGGCTGCTGACAATGTTTCACCTCTCCATGAGGCATGAATGACTGAAAAGCAGAAGCAGGCATGGTGGGGCCAGCTCACCAGCAAAGAAGAAGGGAGCTGCTGCAAGAGCAGTATGTGCCGCCAAAACGCCAGGAGCCAGGGAAAAACACCTGGGCATTCGCTGACCGCAATAAGCAACACCTTGCTTACCTGAGCCTGAGGCAAAGTGGGCGTGTGGAAGAGATGCCACGAGAGGATGGAAAATGCACAGGAAGCAGCCGCAAAGGAAAATCAGGCAGTGTACATACAATGGATGACTGCAAATGAGCCTGGGTATGCAAGCAAGAGCCGGTGAGTTAGCCCAAAGACAATGGGGGCACCAGGGCATATCAGCAACCATGCCAAATACTAATAACAATAACTACAGAAAGAGAGAAAGCAAAAGGAACACCAAATCGAAATGTATATCAAGAGGATATATTATCCAACCAAGTAAATATACAATTGTGCAAATGGATAGAAATCCCATGTAATTGAAAGAAGCCCTGGTTGGAGAAGATACCAGGAATTACAAGTTTGTGAATACAAGAAGCCCTGGCTGGAAAGTATACTAGGCAATTACAAGTGTGTGAGAACAGGAAGCCCTGGCAGGAAAGTATACCTGGTAATTACAAGTGTGTGAGAACAAGTAGCTGTGTCAGGTGAGTATACCAGACAAGTACAAGTGTGTGAGATTGAGAAGCCCTGGCAGGAGAGTACACCAGGCAATTACAAGTGTGTGAAAATCAAAAGCCCCTCTAGGAGAGTATACCAGGCGATTACAAGTGTGTGAGAACAAGAAGCCCTGGCAGGAAGATATACCAGGCAATTACAAGTGTGTAAGGATGAGAAGCCCTGGCAGGGAATACCACAGGCAATTAAAAGTGTGTACCTACAAGAAAATTCTGGTAGGAGGATATACCAGGCAATTGTAAATGTTTTAGGGAACAAGTACTTTAAAGTAAAAGAAAATCAGAACAGTGTTAAGTGTATGAGGAAAAGCCATGTCCTGGGAGAATTGATTACAAAGCTACGGAGCTTTGGTTGTGATAGTGCTATTGTTGGCCAAGATAGACACAAGGAACTGATGGATTAATTGAAGAAGAAATCCAGGGGCAGTGAGCCCCATATTGGAGCAGGAACTCTTCATACCTGAAGTACTTTTGTGTTGGAACTATTTATTCTTCTTTTATGAACACTTTTGCAAATGCTTCAAAGGATAAAGACATTTCCCCTATTCACCTTTATAGTTTAGTTTTCGTGTGAGGGTCAGAATAGAACATTTGGACACAAGGGCAGTTTATTTTGACGGCCTGACAAAGACAGATTCTTAGTTTTGGTTTAGGTAGGGACATTCCTCTTAGAGCAGGGTCAGAGAGACATTTCCCAACCCTTTTATTTTCAATAAAATGCATTAACCAAAAACATATCTAACTTGTGTCTGAGTTTCGTTCCTGACTCCTCACAGTTAGCTGCTGGGATGGGTTAGCTGTACTTTGATGGATTAGCTATACTTAACAGGGTTGTACCTTTGTTGCCTTGGGTCAACTGTACTTTGCATGGCTGTGCACCTGCTCATATGCGCTAGCTGCACTTAACAGGGCAATGCTATCATTATAATTATTTTTCTCAAATCTAATGGATCATACAGACCTGTACTCCTATTAGAGAGTATTTGCTGTAATTTACATTGAAGCTTTTGGTTGTTCTTTATGGGGGGGATGCATTCCTATTAGAATGTATTCACTGTACTTTATTCTATGTGTGTATTGACCCTCCATGAAAGCATTGTAATAGCATGAGTGGTTTAGCCTTCATTTTATTCATGTATTTATTTTATTTTTTACATTTATATAGCGCACATACAGCCGAAGGGCATTGCAGCGCTGTTACTTGTGGCAGGCTAAGTTACAGAGTTACAGGGAATGCAATACCATCAGTGGACTTCACCCCTTCGTAAATGATGTAGGCAATCGGGTTTCAGGCAGGGTCATTGCACTGGGACGGCCCTGCTGGCCCTTACAGTATATGGACAAAGGACAGACAGTAATGTTGATGTTGTTGGATCTATCTGCCGCTTTTGACTAGGTGGACCATGGGAAGCTGGTCACCAGGTTAAGGGAGGTAGCTTTTTTATCTGACAATGCCACGCAGTGGATTGAATCTTTTCGGAGTGATTGGTCGTGTTAAGTGTGGAGTGATTTGGCTGAAGCGTCCGCGGCATGCTTGAATTTTGGATTCCCTCGGGGAGCGTGTCTATCTCCCTCTCTATATAATATCTTTCCAGTCCCATTTTTTTAATCTGTCAGAAAGTAATATAGGATTCACGAATTACGCGGATTGCACTTAGTGTAGCATCCCACTCTCAGGACTGCATAAGGAAGATGACCAAACAATAAATAAGATCTATGAAATCATACAATTATAGATGATGGAAAATGAATTCGCATTAAATAAAGAGAAGATCGAGTTAATGGTGATAGGTACCAGCAATAAAATAAGGACATTGGGTCCAGGATGGGCATCTCCTTGTATCAGGCTGTAACCGTGAAACCAAGAAAAAGGTGAAAACCGTGGGTATTATTATAGCTCAGAATCTGTATATGAGGGCACAGATAAACAGTCTGGTCATATCTGCTGCATATCATATTAAATTACTAGCTCAATTGTGGCCTTACATCTTCCAAATGAATTGTGAGAGGGTGGCCATGGCCAATGTAGGATCCAAAATTGACAATTGAAGCAGCCTTATTGTTGGAATTGCCAAGTGTGACATTGTGAGGCGGCAAACGTTACAAAACAGCATGGTCAGGATTATTGTTGGTCTGAGAAAGCAAGACCATATATCAGAGGCAAGGCGTAACCTGCACTGGGTACCAATTGAAGCCAGAATTCACTTTTGGTTATTGGTGATAACACCTAAGTGTATCAATGGCATTGGCCCTGGCTACCTGACTGAAGCCCTGTCTGTTAAGCCCAAGGTTAGGACACTCTGCTCGAACAATACCAATCAACTCCAAACCCCCCCCCCCCGGTGTCTACTTACTCAGGTGATGGAATCTGCATTCTGCGTGGCAGCGCCTAAGGCATGGAATGCCATTCCACCTGACATCATGGAGATAGAATGTACTGCTCTCTTTAAAAGGAAAATTAAAACATTGTTATTTCAATAATTTGGTGGATTTCCTCCACTTCTTCCTGGTTTCGCAGCTGTCTTTGAATAATCACAGTTGACATGCTTCTTTTTGCTGTGTTTGTCTAGTTTTGTGTTCTTTGTTGTGCCTGTAAGCCTCCGGGAGACCTTGTTCACAAGACAAATTAGTAAAGTAAAGTGGCTAAACTGTGTGAAGCTGTATTGTCCTACGAGTGTCTTAGTCTATACATTACATGCTTGTATTCTACAGAGATGTTTTAGTGCATATTCCTATAGCAGGGTCCTGAAACCTTCGGCTCTCTAGATGGTTTGGACTACAACTCACATCAGCCCCAGCAAGCATAGTCAAAGGTGAAGGATCATGGGGGTTGTAGACAAAAACAGGTGGAGAGCCAAAGGCTGCAGATGGCTTAGCACATCTACTGTGGGGGTCTTACAACTATTGTCACTGTTTGGCAGTTGGGTTGACCTTCTTTCTGTAATGCAGTTCTTTATTGTCTTTTCGTTAACAGCGAGGGCACCTCACTTTTCACGCCTGGGGGAGGTTGAGGTGAACGCCGGCCAGAATGCTACCTTCCAATGTGTTGCAGCGGGGAAGGCCACGGAGGCGGAGCGATTTCTGATGCAGGTAAGAATATCAGCAGATTGGAGAAAGGAGTAGCAACAACTGCCTGCTTGAGGGAGTACCACGGATGGGAGATAGCCAAGTACTCATTAAGATGGACTTTAAGAGGGTACGATGTCCTTTCATCGGGGGATGTTTTTTCGTTGGGTTTTTTACCGCACATTTTTTGACAAAAAAACTAATCGCATTTTTGGGGGGGGTTAGAAAAATATATAAATTGGGTGTGGGTGTTCGGGAATATATAAAAAATGAAAGGGGATGGAGGGATTTACGGGGGATCCCCCATAAATAAAAAAGAAATACATTTGATTGAGCAGTAAAAAACCTTGTGAAAAAAACATCCTGCGATGAAATTACATGGAACCCTTAAGAGATTTCCTAAGTGGGATTGTCAGGGGGTTCCTGATTACTTTGGCAGGTGGTGTTTCAGGCAGGTGATCAGTGGTGGTATGAAGGTTTCTGATTAGGGTATACCCTCAGAATTTGATGACAGGGTAGAGCGAGCAAGGGATATGAAAGGTCCTAAGAACAACAAATGCATGAATACATTTAAGTCAGTCCATTGAAGACAAACTCAGGGTTGTTCAGGGTTGTGATATGGTCCAGAGTGATTGTCCCTACAGAAGCAACTCACTAGTGTCCGGCTGAAGTGGCACAGGATGGTGCCGGTAGTAATAGTGAAGAGCCATATAGCGAGATCTTAAAGATATTGCGGGTGTTCCTTTGGAGACTTATTGAAATTATTTGGTATGATTTAGTTGTCTCAAGAGATCAATTCACCTTGTGGAAGTGTAGGACACCCTTTCCCTTTGACCTATATATATGTGTGCGATGGTGAGCTAATAATACATCCTTTACTTCTTCAGAGGCAGAATGGTGACATCATCCCAGTGGCTTCGGTGAAGCATATCAGTCACCGACGTTTCCAAGCATCCTTCCGTCTAGAGGAGGCCACCAAGGAGGAGCAGGACCTGTATCGCTGTGTGACGCAGTCTGGCCGGGGCTCGGGGGTCTCCAACTTTGCAGAGCTGATAGTGAAAGGTAAGCTTTCCCAGGTCACCTGTAGAGGAATTGGAATCCTTGAATCAGGTGATGTGGCGATCTCCATGTTTGCCACCGCCAAACACCAAATGAATCCCCTGACTGTGCAGTGTACTAGACGTGGACATTGTAGTTGAAACCAGCTTCTGTATGGCACACTTCTCAGAAATAGTACTGCTTATCTCCATGCAACCGCTGCACACCAGGGTAGTCTATCCACAGAAACCATAGACATGCAGACCCACTATGTTGGAGCCATGCACAGCTGCTTATCGGTGCAGAAAGAACATGCAGCGTAACAGCAAGTGTTGACCAGCAGGACTATCCCCGAGGATTCTTCTGCTATTGTAACTGTTCCTCTGCCTCTGCTCTGCTCCTGCACTGGGCACCATGCAAAGTGACTTAGCATTACCTGCTTCTACAGTCTTGCAAAGTGACTTAGCATCAGCCTGCTTCTACAGTCTTGCAAAGTGACTTAGCATCATCCTGCTTCTGAAGTCGTGAAAAGTGACTTAGCATCAGCCTTCTTCTACAGTCTTGCAAAGTGACTTAACATCAGCCTGCTTCGACAGTCGTTCACAGTAACTTAGTATCAACCATGCTTCTACAGTCTTGCAAAGTGACTTAGCATCAGCCTCCTTCTACAGTCATGCAAAGTGACTTAGCATCAGCTTGCTTCTGCAGTCTTGCGAAGTGACTTAGCATCAGCCTGCTTCTACAGTCTTGCAAAGTGATTTAGCATCAGCCTGCTTCTACAGTCTTGCAAAGTGACCAGCATCAGCCTGCTTCTACAGTCGTGCAAAGGGACTTAGCATCAGCCTGCTTCTACAGTCGTGCAAAGTGACTTAGCATCAACCTGCTTCTACAGTCTTGCAAAGTGACTTAGCATCAGCCTGCTTCTATAGCCTTGCAAAGCTGTAGATGGATTCATTAAGGGGGTCAAAGTTGTAAGGGTTTGACAAAACATACAATTTCCCATTTATTCTCTGTGAAAAGGGTTGTCTCTAATCTACAGCCCAAACCGTTGGACAGATTTGCACCAAACCTTTACAAAGGCAAAACTGGCTCAAACCGTTTAGATATATCTTGGTTCAGACAGAACAATCCGGATACCCCCATTTCAATTTTGGTCGAGCGCATTGGCTTTTTGGGTCGGGGTTCATGTGCCCTCTCCTGGGGAACGCAGAACATGGCTGCGCAGACCCAGTAAGGGACAATCAAATTGACTCTAAGAAAGAGGGAACATCTAGTTGGTGGCCACTCGAGAAACCTTTCTCATGAGGCCACCATTGTTTTGCACAGTCCTGCTGGAGCCTGTGGTGTAAACATGTTTGAAAGGGGTATATTGTAACCCTCCTTCGATCGACCCAGACCTAGGGAGATCCGGGAAGATCTGGAGTGGCATAATATGCACCTAAAAGCGAATTAGACAACTGTTTTTGTGGTAGCCTGTGGCACACTGGGAGGTTCAGGTGGCAACATGTGGGTCTTGGATCTGTAAAGCGACAAGTAGATCAGAGTGCTGCCGGGTCACGACAACGGCCAGTGTGTCCACTGGACCTAGTCACACGCTAAACAGAATGGCCACTTTATTTACCTTACATGGGTCAGTCAGTGGCCATTTGGGGGGGGGGTAGTGGCCACTGTGGGCACCTGTTAGGGGGAGCATGGGCATGGCTGCAACCATGTCCAGTGGCCCCCTCTGGGAGGATGGGGGGCAGGCAAATTGGCAGGTTAACAGTTGTCACTGGACATGGCTGGAGCCAAAGGCAGTTGACCACTCTGGGAGGCTGGAGGGCCAGTGGCCACTTGGAGGGCTAGAGGGTCGGATGTCATGGCGAGTGGTGGTTTGGGAAGGCTCAGGGCTAGTGAAAAGACATGTCCCTGAAATAGGGGCAAAGTAGGGACAGCAGCCAAATAGGGGGTCAGTGCCAAACACATGTGATTTTGGTGAGTCTGAGGTAGAGCCTTCGGTTGTGCTCTGGGGAAGATACCACTGGACCACAAGGTGGCTAGGCTTCACCCTGCTCAAAGTAGCTCCTGGGCATGGTAATAAGCCATACCCAGTGGGCCCATTGGGTGCTTCAGGCGTGACTGAACAGGATAGATGGTCCTGCCCTGGTCACAGTAGCCACCAGGGATAGCAGCAGGTCATGTCAGTGGGTCCATTGGGTGGATCAGGGGTTCCCAGGACATGTAAAAGCACATGGCCAAGCAAGGAAAAGGCAAGGATCCTCTAGCATGGAGGGCATCCGCCCAGATACAGCTCGAACCCCAGACATAACCACTGTGGGAGGCATGCAATGGCAACTCCATCAATGACCGTGACTGTGTGAAGCAGCTAACAGTTTCACAGCCATTAAGGACACTTTCTCCACGAACATAGTAATGCTTTATCTTTCATCTCTTTAAAAAGAAAGTGGCTTTTCATTGTCCTGAGATGTTGGTACAGCACAACGTTTTGGAAACTTCACTCCCTGCCAGAGCAGGGAGGAGAATACAGCACTGTTTGCCGTACAGCATTACAGTGGAAACGCAGAAATTACATTATTTAAAAGAAAGACCTTCCCCCACTTCCGTGCGCTCAGTCTGTATGCACCGTTGGACATGAACAACTCCATATTACCATAAATGTATGGTTTATTAATTATGAATGATTATTAGTGACAAGCACATTATTATATACAGGCACCTGATTGTGCACAATTTTATCTGAAAGACACTGGATTGTTGGTGCACAATTTTAGCCAACATCAAACAACTGGTGCACGTGCATATGTTTTGGACGTTTTCTAGGCTAGTCATTTACTTTCTTTCCTATTGCTTTTTTTTGTTTTTTTTTACAAACATTACAGTTCCGATTCCGAAGTTCTTTGACAGTTCTAGATCCACCTGTCAGTGAGCCTCTAAAAGTGGCATTCGGTCTTTATGTTGTATTTCCATTGACGGCCATGATCAGTCTCAGGAGGATAGCTCAGGGGCAACGCTTGCCTTAAAAGCAAAACGACGCGGAGCAACACAGGTTCGATCCCCAGGTCCGCACTTAGAAACCTCTGCGTGTTAGTGGCTGCGCAGAGTTCACCCACTTTTTTCAGAGGGTGGACTCAGTCTCCCCCCAGCTAAAATAAGAAACATTAATTGAATATCCTCTTTAAATTCAGGAATTAAAGCCGACCTTTGGGATGGAACCACAGTCCTCAGGGTTGCAGTCCGGACATTTCACCACTGCATTATATAAACAAATAACAAACAACTAAAGGTGAAATGTCGCATTTCCGTACTGCATGCTCCAGGGAAAACATTTCTATTGGTTCTTGGAGTTATATAAAACATGGACACCTTTTACCTTTTTCAAAAACACTATTAGAAGAAAATATCCTCTCTTGGTTTTGTGTGTTGGTTGATTTTACGAAAGGCAAACGCCATTCTTCCTGTGCAATTTGGATGGTTATGCAAAGCCAATTTAGTGAAATGTGCATATTTCACTTTGATATGCTAATTTCTGGCAACGTCATCCCCCATTGTGTTTGTTGATGAATCCCACACTTTAATTTTGAGTACTTGACCCCTGCCCATTACAGTTACATATTGGCCATTCTGATCGTAAATGAAGGCCTCCTACAGTTGACCATCTTTTAACTTGAAACTGTGCCCCCTGTGTGGCTCAAGGTTATGTTATGTTTGGGTTTCTTATATAGCGCACGGTCGCCCAAAGGCATCATGGTGCTGGAGATGGGAAAAGCGGCCCCAAGCACACATCATCATATCTATAGCCATCTAGATTAGAAAATGTGAGTTTTTAGAGCCTTCCTAACAACCAAATGATTATGGATATTTTTCAATTCAACGGGCAACTTGTTTCACAGTTGTGCTGCTGCAATGGAAAAGGCACGTCCACCAAGCCTGACACGGTGGAAAGATGGAACACACAGCAGGCCGGCCGACTCAGACCTCAGGGAACGCCTGGGAAGGTAGCGAGAGAATTTAGTACATAGATATTCTGCCCCTTGTCCATGCAGAGCATGGTGCACAGTACAGAGTGCCTTGAAATCAATGCGCTGGGCCACCGGAAGCTAGTGCAGGCGACGCAGAACCGGGGAGACATGGGCACCATAAGGTAATCCAGTCACCACCCGGGCTGCAAAATTCTGGAGGCGCTGCAAGGTGGCTATATTATTAATCCCAACTGTGTCGTTCCGCGTGCTTCCTTCTTGTTTTTGGGCCTTGGCACCATATGTCCTATTTCATTGTGTTCCTACCTGTATGCCTTGAAAAATCTCCCACCAATTTGGTTCAGGGTGGGTTAATAATCCATGGAAGCATTTTCGTATTGCAAGACTTTCCTCTTTTGCTCCAGGCCACAGTGTGTCCTGTTTCATTGTTACCAGCACATGCTGAGATCTCCGTTACAACAGTGGCGGCGGCGTTCCGCGTGTGTCACGTTTTACTTATTACCGAGTGGGTCTGCCGTAGCAACGCCTTTTTGCCCTGTGTTCATTATGCATGTATGTGCACTGGGTTATCAGGTGAAAAATGATTCATGATTCTTCATTTCGTGGCTTGTTAAACGACGAGTTTCTCCCAAGCTAATACGTGTTCATGTTTCTTCGAGCGTAGCTTAGCTCCTTGGAAAGACATGTTTCCCTACCCGCCTATTGATCTATCTAGCGATCCATCGATCTGCCTATATAGCTTGATATGTTAACATAAAATGTGCATCATGTGCAATATGCTCCTTTAATGCTATGTCAGGGTTCTGGTGACGTCACCAACGATGTGGCCTTTGGCCTCAAGGATATTAAGAGCAGACCCCTCAATGATATAATATCACCTTCTTGAAGGTGCACTTCATGCTGTATTCTGCCGACTTCGAATAATAATTTTTATAACTACACAATGCACCTTATTACGAGTCCGGCGCTAACCAAGGCGGTCAAACCGCCTGGTTACCGCCGGACTCGTATTACCATTCCACCTCCGTGACTCCCAGAAATACCAGGGCATTACGACCCTGGTGTCCCGGGAATTCCGGAAGCGGAATTCGGTAAATCCCCATTCTCATTGAGTCCTATAGGACTCAATGGGAATGGGGAAGTGGAAACACCGGCACCATCTCGTGATGGTGCTGGTGTTTCCACGTCCGCCTGCAGGCGGGCGGTGTTAAATCTGCCAGGCTCACCTGGCGGGAATGACACCTCCCGCCTCCAGGACTCGGGATCGGGCGGTCCGGAATTAACAGTGGCGGCAGGTTTACCGCCACTGTTAATTCCGGACCGCCCGACCTGTAATGAGGCCCAATGTGTTGGTGCTCAGTTCATGGACCTCGGAAGGTGGAAGAGCTAAGGCTGGTCCTGCCAGGGTTTGAACCTGCAAGTTCAGGTTGCCAACAGATCTCTACAGGCAACAACTTGCCATGCAATCTCATTCCGTTACTTGTTATGTTTTTAGACTTTGTGAGACATCACAGTAGTGCTCTTAAAGTGAAAAGACTTGTCCGGATAGTGGCATATCGCAGTGACCACCATGGTGGGTCTATACGCCAAGGCTTGTCAGGATAGTGGCATATCGCAGTGACCAACATGGTGGGTCTTTACGCCAAGGCTTGACTGGATAGTGGCATATCGCAGTGACCACCATGGTGGTTTTATATGCCAAGGTTTGTCAGGATAGTGGCATATCGCAGTGACCACCATGGTGGGTTTATACGCCAAGGCTTTTCTAGATATTGTGGCATATCGCAGTGACCACCACACTGGGTATATGCAGCAAGGCTTGTCTGGATATTGTGGCATATCGCAGTGACCACAACCCTGGGTATATGCGCCAAGGCTTGTCTGGATATTGTGGCATATCGCAGTGACCAACACACTGGGTATATGCACCTAGACTTGTCAGGATAATGGCATATCGCAGTGACCACCATGGTGGGTTTATACCCCAAGGCTTGTCTGGATATTGTGGCATATTGCAGTGACCACCACACTGGGTATGCGCGCCAATGCTTGTCAGGATTGTGGCATATCGCAGTGACCACCATTGTGTGTTTACACGCTGAAGCTTGTCTGGATAGTGAACTGACTACAAGCCAGTTGCTGCCAACCGGAGCCCCCTTTGATGCACTCCTAGGAGGTATAGATCCCACGTATTCAAGTAAATTGCTTGCAATAAGTGGTATAATGAGATGAATATATAATCAATGGTAAATCATAGGTGTTCCCACATGGACAACCCTACAACTCACGGTTACATACATACAGGTGTGTATGAGTGTTAAGTCCATAAAAGCAGACAGAAACATAGAAATCTGTGTTTCATAAGAAAGAGTCTAATTAAGTACAGTTTAGTTGGCTCACTGCCATCCATAAATTAATATCAAACATAAAACAATACTAAAAACAAAGCATTTCAAAGTATAATATGATTCTTCACAAAAGGTAGTTCAAGCAGGGTAAACAATTGTGTTGCACTTCCATGTACAATTCTATACTTCAAAGTTACTAGTGCATGAGTAGTTCAATTATATATGGCCGTATCTCCTAAAACACTCCAATGATGGTAATAAAAGTTTGCCAACATGTTTCGGATAACAACAGAATCCTTCTTCAGGGCTTGGGAGTACTCAACTTCCTAGGCTTGATACAACATTTTCCGAAATGTATCTTTTGTAGTGTATGCATGCCAATCTTGACTGTTAAGTTCATTCCCTCATTTCTTTGGCACTTTATTCTTCAACAGTAGACTTGTTTTGTGTTGTTTTAGAAAAACTGGAATTCCAAGATCACGTGTGATGCTGTATATTTTTTTAGTCGTCGTTTGTTCTTATGATGGGTGGATCTTTATCCGATTTCAGTGTTACGAAGGATACACCACTTTCTTCAGGGCCACAGCACTCACATAGTGCTGGTAACAACAATTTGAGAGTGTTAGGTGTGCAACTTGCCACACCCTTCTATGATGCACAGCCCAATGGAGAATAAAGCGAAATGTTTCTTTTATTTTGCTTTAAATACTTTTATGAGTTGCTCAAATCTGGCGAAGTAGCTTAATCTGTCCAGTTCTGACCTAAATTCAGTCCTGACATAATCTTCCTTTCATGTCACTCGCAGCTCCGTGTCTATGCAGTTGCTGGCGTCTGCCATCACAGTAGTGCTCTTCAAGTGACAAGGCTTGTCAGGATAGTGGCATATCACAGTGACCACCATGGTGGGTCTATACGCCGAGGCTTGTCTGGATAGTGGCATATTGCAGTGACCACCATGGTGGGTCTATACGTCAAGGTTTGTCTGGATATTGTGGCATATTGTAGTGACCACCATGCTGGGTCTATACGCCAAGGCTTGTCTGGATAGTGGCATATTGCAGTGACCACCATGGTGGGTCTATACGTCAAGGTTTGTCTGGATATTGTGGCATATTGTAGTGACCACCATGGTGGGTCTATACGCCAAGGCTTGTCTGGATAGTGGCATATCGCAGTGACCACCATGGTGGGTTTATACGCCAAGGCTTGTCTGGATATTGTGTCATATTGCACTGACCATCAAGGTGGGTTTACATGCCATGGCTTGTCAGGATAGTGGCATATCGCAGTGACCACCATTGTGGGTTTACACGCTGAGGCTTGTCTGGATAGTGGCATATCACTAGCACTACGCTTGGTATACATGCCAAGGCTTGTCAAGATACTGGAATATTGCTCTCCACAAAATGTCATGCCAGCCTTGTGCTTTATATCTTTTAGCTGAATCCTGGCACCTACTCTTCAGCATCACCCCTTTAGCCCCACCCTCTGAACCACTCTTCTGTGACCCCACTTCATTAATTTAGTTCTTTGGCCTGCATACTAAATAGGGGGCCTCGGCCCCCGTTTGTCTGTCTCCTTCGCCAGTCATCCATCCTCCTCTTGCATGCCTTTCCCCTCTTGCGTGCTATAAATGAGGGGTTCACCCTCATACTCTCCAACACCTGGTGACCAGGTACTGGGATCGCCCTGCACCCTAGCCCACCCTGCACCTTCCCTCTTCCAGTCCTCCTTATTTCCTCCAGATGAAATCCTTTGCACTACCTCCTCCTGCTCCCTTACCTGGAAACACTTCTGGGTGGTGGAACCAAGAACAAATGACTGACTACAGCGATTCTCCATTCCAACAGCCCTGCTGTCGGAGCGGGCTGGATTTCAGGGGGGGGGGGCATGGCTTTGATTTGCTTTATTTCAGCGAGTTCCATGTTGATAAGGTGGGAAGATCTGCTTAACTTACCGATCCCAGTGACCGTGTGTTCACCACTTAAATTGCAGGCTTATGTGCTCTATATAAACCTGAGCACTTCTGTTACTGTGATGCCTAATGTGATGCCAGCCACTCAAAGCGATGAGCCCACATCAATCTTATGACTCAATATGATGATGGGCCTTTCTCACCCAAGTCATTCTAAAAACAAGCATTGCCAATGCCAAAAGTTTTGGCTTTTATTTAGGCGTGGGAGAGGCATTTGCCAGGCACTGCTATAGTGGTATTGACTTCCCATTGATGGCAGCAGCTGCAAAATGGTGCGTGACTTGGGCATATAACTGTTGGCTTTGGCAATGCTTGTTTTAAACAGGATTAGCATGGCCAAGAGCAGTCAATGGTTGGGTAAATAGTCAAACAACACCTACAAGCTTTCTGTCCATCCTCGTATGCCATTTATCCCAAAGTGGCGCTCTAATGCAATAGCCAAAACTAAGGATAATCACATTATGGTGAATCAGCTGACTGAAGGTGTCAACAAAGCACTCAATCCAATTACAGTCTTATGTATCTGCAACTGATCCATACAAAGATAGTTAATAATAAGTGTACATCCGGTCATGTGATTGTGGATGGCATCACTAATGTCTTCAGTGTAAGATGCCTCTGCCATGACCGATGTAGTCAGAAAGCGATCAACAGCATGGCATCCTGTGACAGTCTATCATGATGCCCCTGCCCATCTAAGACTGCTACGCCCTCTGAGGTCACTGGAGACCCTGGGGTCCCATTGGGGAGATGCTCCGAGGAGTGTACTGGCCTGTAAGGAACTGTGGAGATTTCCCAGTAGGGAAATGGGAATTGCACCCTGGGCAATTTTATTTCCAAATGTGCCTGTAGGAAAAGGCTTGCAATTTCACCCCTGGATGCCCCATACAACTAGCACCCTCTTACTCATTGCTGGGCACCCTCCGCCCAGGCACCCAACAAAGAGGGGCAACATGCACGTGTTTGTTTGCCTCTCCACTGATATGATAGGGCATTTATAACGCGCTTAATACCCAGAGGTTTCTAAGCACGGACCCGGGGATCGAACCAGTGTTGCTCCGTGTCGTTTTGCTTCCAAGGGGAGCACATTGCCGCTGGGCTATCCTCCCGAGACGCCATCCTTGCCACTAGCCTCTGCATGATGTGCCTGGCAACGGCCTCCGTGGCCACTCCATGGAAAGAGGAATATAGACTTTGAAATAATATATATCGACATGAAAATATTGTGCATTGGGGAAAGAGTTGGAAGTAAATACAAATGTAAACACATCTGAAGAGGGGATGCGAGGTGGAAGGGGGATGGCTGCGGATGGTATTGGGGTCTACAGATAAGCGAGAGATTCAAAAGAACAAAAAAGCCAGAAAACAACCACAGTATTGTTGAACAAGGGACTTACAGGAAGCATTCTTATTGCTTGACCCCCTACGGCCATCCACCCCAGCTCTGGATCTGGGATCCCCTTCTCCCCTTTACCCCTTTCCCCACCTACCCCAGGGCTGATGTTGTGCTTCCCTCTCCCCCTTTTGCTGGTGTGATAATGCTCCCTGCCACTGCCGAAGGCTCCTCTTACTCCCCTCACAGCTACTAAATTGTAAAGTGCCCAGCAACGGACCCCCTAGCGTTTTGCCTTGTCCTAAGTTGCTGCGTGTTACCACCTGCTGGCTGCAACACATTTAAAATACGTATACACACCGCAAATGCCTGCTATCAATAACAAAAACACAACACAAGCCAACACATTTCTGCTCCCCACAGACACTGAGGGCCTATGCGCCCTAAACACCCAGCAGAGGTCTGAAGTTCATCATCAACACACAGTGATGTCTTGGGTGACTTACATGCAGGCCCTGTCACCCCTGTGTTCAGGGCTTTAAGTGGGCCGGGGTAAGCAGGGATGAACCTCGGCAGTTTCCCAAAACTTTGATTGATCTTGGTTGCTTCCCCGGCTCCCTCAACTCCCACCATCCCACCAGTGAGGCAAGCCTCTTTTTTTTATTGTCCCGTGCTGGGGGTTCAACCACCCCCCTGCTGGTGACAAGCCAGTGTCACAACACATGTCACAGCACACTGTCCTATTCCAGAGATGCAGGATTTGCTTTGCTTCCTTCAGTAGACTGCTTGACACACAAAGCTGATTAAGGGCTGTATTTGCCAAGCATTCTATTGAATAAAACAAAAGAAATTGAGCACCTATGGAATAGCACAGTGCGATGCAACACTGGCTTGGCAGGGCTTGAGTTGGAATCCCCACCACGGAACAGCAACAAAACAAAAAAATGTAAATGTACCGTGCTGGGATTCAAAGCCCCCTGCCGGCGACCAGCCAGTGTCACATTCCACTGGGCTATTTCTGAGATGCTGGATTTCCTTTGTTTCCTTCAATACACTGCTTGACATATGAAGTCCATGGTGGGATTTATATGTCAAGCAGTCTATTGAAGGAAACAAAAAACAATTAAGCACCTATTGAATAGCACAGTGAAATACAACACTGGCCTGTCAGCGGCAGGGCTCGGGCGCTAATCCACAGCACAGGACAATAAAACACAACAAGGGAAGCCGCTTTTCTTTTGTATTTTTCTATGCCAGGGACACTTCAGGCCACGCCCATCATTTGGGCCCCAACCTCACCTGGATTTCGCACTCCACATAAAGCACTGAGTGTGCTCTCCCCTTACTCTTCGGCACCCTGGTGTCTTCCACGTGCACACATGACACCCATGATACCTTTGTGCGTTCCATACACGCACCTGGTGATGGTATCCCCAGTGCACACAATGCTACCACTTGCGTGACTGCCACACACATTTATTTCACTGTTTCTGTTATTTTGCTCTTTTTTAATTTATTTTCCTCTTTTTCACTGCTCAATTCTTTATTTTCCATTTAAGTTTATTTTAAATTGTTTCCAGCTTCCGTTTTCTTTTGTTCATTGTTTCTTTGTTTCTTCGTTACTCCATCTCCCCGCCCTCGATCTTGTGATTCACTGCTACTGTTTCTGGGACGTCTGATCTTTTTTTCTTATCCATTTATTCAAATTGTGTTCACTCTCTTGCTGGCCTTTGTTGTTTATGCCGGGGACGACAAATAATTAATTTGCTTAACTCTGGAGAGCCGGAGAAAAGAGGAAAACGGCCTGGGGAGAAACAGGCCCGGTCAGAATTAATCCGCTTTGACGGACAGAGCCCCCAACGCGCCGTGGCTTGGTGGGGACCTCCACCTGATTGGTAATTTGCCGTTTCATAGCCCGGTGCCGCAGTTCAGAGAAAATGATAATGAGGCCTCGAGATTAGCGCAAGTCCCTGCCTGGGACCTCCCACCGTCCCTGGGATTAGATTTGTGAAGGATTACGCGGCATTAACGATTTCTCCCTTTTGTTCTTGTTCAGGGAAGCCAAAGATTTTAATATCGGCCCTTAATGACTGGTTAGCCGGCAGTTGATTCTGTTAAGTAGGGGCGCGGCGCCCCCGTGCATGGTAATGCCGGAATACTGTCCGTTGACTGTTGATCAGCTGCCTGGTAGTGCCCGCCACCCCTCCCGTGGGAGGGATTTTGCTCTGTGCATACCACACACTCATTTGCTGATCACTGTGCACACTCACTGCATAACAGTAAGCGTGCATGAGCTGGACTGATTATTGGGTGTAGATGTGTTGCTTGTGAACCGTAGGCTGCTGTTTTTGAAGGCAGTGAAAGGCACTCAAACGGTGCCCCTGCCCACCATTGTAAACTTATTATACTACCCATCATTGTAAGATTGCCACACTACTATGGTCCAATGCACCCCTTTCCCATTTGTGGGTGCTGGGCACTCGGCCTATCAGTGCAAACGTCCTACACAGACCATGAGTGTTAGGTCCAGGAACTTTCCCAGCCGTGATCCTCCTCACACTACCTCCACATCGCTATCTGCCACCGGCTTAGCAGCCCACGCCCCCCTGTTTACCCCAGTGTCCAGGTGACTGAGGATGAGCACACGGCCTATTACTGTACAAAAGAACCTGCCTTTTAAAAAAACAAAAATGGTTCCCCGTGTTCAAGTGCACGTCCACTGAGCACATTGACTTTAATAAAAGAAAGAGACTTAACACAAACACGTTATTCACGCTGCTCTGACCCTCATTGGTGGTGTGTCCCTAATTTCTATGCAACCAAGAAACTACCCACACACTTGGCCCAACTTGTTCTGGAGCAGTGCAATGCTCTCATTACCCTGCCTTGATCAAAAGAGGACCACCACACTTAGGCAGCAGGTGGGTGTGTGCGTGGGTGTGTGTGTGTGTGCGCGTGCACACACGCTTCTGGGCATGTGTGTAAGAATGATGTGCTTGAAGGGGGGGTGAAACCTTAAAGATTTGCAGTGACCATTACCAATATATAGACTGTGGCAGGAACATCATGAAAGTGATTTACAGTGACAATTACTATTGTCATAAATTGTGGCTTCAGCTCCATGAAAGGGATTTAGATTTACAGTGACCATTACTGGCATAGATCATGGCCATAGCTTCATGAACGTTATTATTGACAACCCTGGCTTAGATTGTGGCCACAGCTTCATGAACATGATTTACAGTGACCATGCTTGCAAAGACTATGGCTAACAGGATGTAGCTCTATGAAACTGATTTACTTTAAGTAATCATTACTGGACTAGATTCTGGAAGCAGCTTCATAGACAGGATTACCACTGGGAATGCTTCCATATATTATGAACACAGCTTCATGAAGTGATGTACAGTGCCAAAGCAGGCATGTATCGTGGCTATAGCTGCATGGAAGTGACTTACAATAGCAATGCTGGCATATGTTTCAGACTCAAATATTATGAAAATATTTTAAATGCTCCTGTGTAGTGTTAGTTACACAATACCCACTGCAATGTTTATTGTGTCACCATAGAGAGTCAATCATAAATGATGTGGCCTTTTACTCAATTCTTCTAAATAATATGCTCCAAAATGTACCATTTCAGCGCAATATTTTAGATATGTTCTCGAGGGGAGAAACTCCAGAACCTTCCAATGTTACCTAGGGCTCCATCACTGCGCTAGGTCATTTGTTCAAGGTGCTTATTCTCCTCCACTAAAAATGGTCACTGACTTTGAATTGTTCACAACTCAAGTCCCACATCAGGGGATTGAATTCCGCCAAACATCAACAGATGCCTCCACTGCTGGCATACACATAATAACATAACTGGCTCGGCAAAGGGGCTGATGGTACATTTTTGGAGCCATCAGCCCGGCCCAGCCCCCATTGTTTTTACGCTAGGTCAAAGGTGTGCTCACATATCTCACCTAGTGAAAGGTGTGGCATGCCCCTGTGGCAGCATGCATGTTGGCCCAGGCTGGGAGTCTGCAGCAAGGCCCGGGCTTCTTCAAAGGAGCTTGGGCTCCAACCCTTCATCTGGGCACAAAGGGTGTACCCACATGTTATGTTACACAAATGCCAACTTCCTTACACAGAACGGTACCAAAATTTCATCCCCAAAATTATGACAATTTCATTACCGCAACTTTGCGCGGTAATGAAATGCTGACCCCCCACTACACCGACTAATAGTAGCAGCAGTTGTGGGGGTGTCCCCCGCTTCCTTTTGTCAGTGTAGTGGGGGTCAGGGGTCAGAGGGTGGTCCCCGCTTCCATTAAATGGGAGCAGGGGACAATAAAGAAAAATAAAATAAAAAAAGAACCCTGCGACGGCAGTATAGACTCATGTTAGTGGGCGAGAACTGACACCGCAGGGTCGGGTGAGAGACATCGGCACACTTCACGGTGTGCTGCCGAAAAGGTAAGTGGGTGGGGGGGGGGCGGTTTTGGGGGAAGCAGGGCTCAGTGATCTCTGTCATCACCGTGCCGTTCCATAATGGGTGTCGTCACTTTACATGTCCACATTATGGACGGCGCGGTAATCACATAGAGTCTCCTGATACTACCTGGTATTCTGAACTTCTTACACTATCCATCATTGCAAGCTTTTCACATTGCACGTTAGTGCCAGGTTCTTGCTGCCCCTGTGGTGATGTGAGATCTCGAGACACTCAAACTAAAGCTCAACAACTTTTTTTTATCAACCTTAGCGGGTTGTGAATGGATAAATGCCTACAGGGTCAGGTTTATGCAAACACAAGAGGATGTCCAAAATGGCTTACTTTGATGACTATGTAACGGAAAGGGGTGGAAAAGAAAAGTGTGGGGTGAACACCTCTCCTCGTTTCTTCAGGTCATCCTACAGACAAGGTGCAAACTTCTCTGGAGAAATGCCCAGTTCGCCTCTTATTTCAGTCATTGTCCCAAGGGTATAACGGGCAGCACACTTCTTTGGGTTTCTATGTGGATTCTTTCTGGCTCAGGTATTGTCACCCTCTGGCCACACGCCACCTTCCTAGGCTACTGGTGTAGACTCAGCATGCGTCTACTGGCAAATGCTTCCTTTTCCCCTTTGGCCAAGAGTGTTCCTTGTCCGTTAGAAGGTTGTCTTCCCCCACCAGGGTGTTGATGTAACCAGCAAGCTTTCCCCCTTACCAAGCTAAAGTTGTTATTATCCACCAGCCAAGGGTTTCCCTCATGGTCTTTAGCCCTCAGCAGGTTCTGGTTCCTTCCTTCTGGTCTCTGGCTCCTGACAGGACCTGAGATAAAGCCCCCCGCCGGCTCTGAACAACTTGAACGTCTTCCTCTCTGACTGCTGTTGGTTTCTGATATAAAGTCCTCACCGTGATGGCCTTTCTCCTTTTCTCTCACTCCCTGAATGCACCTTCTCCTCCCAGGACCACCATGACAACTGTGCCCAACTCTGCCATGCCCTGCCTCCTTTATTTGTATGAGAACTGCTTACATTGGCCAATATTGGAGGAGGTTGGTTGTCTAAGTCCCCTATTGCATGCAGTTCAGATGATTAGTTGGGATTTCCTTACCTGTGTTTCCTGTCTTCCACGAGTGTTGTCATATGTTGTGCTTGTTTGCCTTTCCAAATGCAGACTGAGGGCTCACAGTCTTTGTCCGCACTCTTGGGGTCAAGCTAAAGAGTGCTTGCCATTGCTTGGCTGTGTGTGCCATGACTAGTCTGCAGTGGTGATGAAACTATTCCTAAACCAGCGAGACAAGGAGGTTTGCATGCCGCCGTGTCCAGTGGTCGAAGCGAGCGGGAACGTTAGTAGCAGTGTTCCACTATTTTTATTTTTTACTGTTAACAGCTCCACTACTTTTAGTCACCATTTTCAACATTCCGGATCTGTTCTTTGTGAAGTTAAAGCCACTTCTCCACTTTACCACCGGATATCAGTTACAGCTAAAGTGAAATCTGTTTCAACTCAACTGGCTGTCAACAGGCATGACGGCACCTATTTAAATCCGTGTTGCACTTTGCCCCTTTCTTCTTACTCTGTCTGCCGCCAGAGCCATAGTTCCACTACTTTTTTGGTACACTTCTACCACTGACCGGACCTTTCTGCTATTGCGAAACAGGGCTGAGCATCTCTTGAATGATGCAAGCAGCGAGTACAGGCTTCTGAGCTGCCCCCGGTCATATGGAGGTGTGTAACTAATAGGAAACATCGCTTCCTGCTCACAACATGGTCTGTGAACTACTGAAAGAGTTGGGCATTGCCCTGTTTACTCTGGCTTTCCTGTGGGGAGCTTGGTAGTGTTTGCTACATTTGAAACGCTTTGGTGGTCTCTGAACCCAGCAATATGCGAAGGGGGACAATCTGGTAGATCCCCTGGCTATCATTTATAGCCAGGGGATCTTTTCTGCATTCATAGTGCCCGAGTCTCCCGGAACACCCCACCTGGCCTGTGCTGTGAGATTTCAACACCCACACTCCAATTCCAGTGTCTCCCGATGCCCAGCAGTGCCATCTGCTCGATGATCACCATTGCCAGTTTCTCTCAGTGCCTCCTGATGCAACCTGCCACACTACCCATCATTAGCAACTCCTCACACTGTCCAAGTGTGAGCTACCTGCGCTAACCCTTAGTGCCAGCATCCGTCACCGCCCATCAATGCAAGCGTCACGCCATGCCCATTAATGCAAACATTGTGCAGTAGCGCATACCAAACCAGCCTGGGTGGGTGCAAGGACAGCTCACATAAAGATCCCTTTCACTCCCTGGCTTCTATGGTAAGGGGCTCAGCAAGATGTGTGCAACTTACTGGGGGCGGGGGGGGGGTTATTATGACCAGTGGACAGCAGCCCACTGTGAACTGGACTGACACAGCGGCCCATAGTGTGACATTTAGAAAGGCCGTCAAAAAAATCAGGCGACGGCGATGCATTCTATTCACCGCTGTTATCTCCTCTGTTCTGTGGTGCAAAAGATTCTGGTTCTCGGCTCTGTAGGCCCAAACCATGAGTCCCCGCCCAACCAAACGGGAAGCTGGCCATTGGTGTATGGCTCCACTGCCTGTGGCCTGTGACTGCAGGATGCGAGTGCAGTTTCCCTTCGTGCACGGGCCACCTCCAGGATGCGACTTCGCATGGGCATAATATCCCAGGCAAGGCACTTCTGCTGCACAACCCGCGCAGCCTCCTCCAGACCCTTCAACAGCTTCGCTTGTTTTCGGTGTAATTGATGCCATCCACAGACAAAACCTGCTGTTGGCCTCATCAACAGGAAATGTGCTTTGTGCAGACAGCACCAAATGAAGCCTATTTGTGATTTCACTAATACTGGGAGACACGTCTGGATAGTTCAGCATTTTAAGTGATTGCATCAGACATGGGGCCAGGCTGCACTTTGCAAGTTTGAATGCTGACTCTGTGCTTCAGCCTTCTGTGGATGATGCATTAGGTGCCATTGCATTGGGTAATGATTAAGCCTCATAGACCAAGGGGAGAGGTCATTATCATGGGATAAAGACCCAGGCCCAAGTTATTGCCCTAGGAGATTCTGTATGCCCAAACCTGGCAGATAATATGACCCTATATTCTTAGGCCTCATATTGGGTGTGTCTGGGCGCCTACTCTGATAATGGCTTGCAGGTAGAAACTTTGGGGGTTTGTGATGCTAGATTGCAGAACTAGTGGTAAATATATTCAAACCCCTTTCCTGAAACAAGACATTTCCTAATATGCCCCCCCCCATTCTCTCTTCTTCCCCATGACCTCAAATTTAAAAGTAGCGCTGGTGCAGGGCAGTGGGAATTCCAGCAGTGCTGGCGCAGGGCAGTGGTAATTTCAGCAGTTTTAAGTTCAAAACCCTCTGCATTATCCACAAGGCCTTCTGGGGCCTGGGGCCAAAATACCTTCAACTCTCTCTTCCTAAATATCTTCCTTCCCGAGCCCTTCGCTCATCCGTCTCCAACTCCCTCAGGGTCAGCCGCTTCTCAAAGCAACGAGCTGGGGGAAGATCTCTCTCTGCGGCAGGGGCCTCCCTCTGGAACAGCCTTCCTGCCTAAATCTCTTTCATGGAGCTGCAGCCACAATTTATGACAATAGTAATTGTCACTGTAAATCACTTTCATGATGAGGAGAACCATCTCCATTCCGGAAGCACCTCAAAACCTTCCTCTTTGCTTCCGCTTTCTCTGTCCCTCTCCCCTGCTAAATGCTACACTGAAAATTGCACTGAATCTGGGCCACTCTCACCGACCTCGGTCCTGGGCCCAGCCACTCTCCACTTGCACTGCCTCCCTGGCATCCCCTGCACTGCGGCACTGTCTCTGTATCCCTACAGCCCCCCCTTCCCAGCACTTGTCTGCACTTACCTTGCACTTGCCACCAGCTGGCCCTATTTATTTATTTATTTTATTCTACTTACTTGTACTGCACTTCCCCCCTCCCCTTCCCCTTGCACTTTTCCCTTCCCCTACTCCTGCACTTACGCGGTCTGAATGATACCTGGCCTAGCAGGATCGTTGTCTGTCTTCCCCTTGTTCCCCCCTCCCTGCCTCGTCGCGCCTTGAAACACTTGTGCATAGGCGCGTTATAAATGCCATATCATATCATATCATATCATATCATTCCAGCAGTGCTGGCGCAGGGCAGTGATGATTCCAGCAGTGCTGGAGTGGGGCATTGGTAATTCCAGCAGTGCTGGCGCAGGGCAGTGGGGATTCCAGCAGTGCTGGTGCAGGGCAGTGGTGATTCCAGCAGTTCTGGCGCAGGGCATTGGTAATTCCAGCAGTGCTGGCGCAGGGTAGTGGGGATTCCAGCAGTGCTGGCGCAGGGCAGTGGTGATTCCAGCAGTGCTGGCGCGGGGGAATTGGTAAATCCAGCAGTGCTGGCACGGGGCATTTGTAATTCCAGCAGTGCTGGCGCGGGGCAGTGACGATTCCAGCAGTGCTGGTGTAGAGCAGTGGGGATTCCAGCAGTGCTGGCGCAGGGCAGTGGTGATTCCAGCAGTGCTGGCGCAGGGCATTGGTAATTCCAGCAGTGCTGGCGCAGGGCAGTGGTGATTCCAGCAGTGCTGGCGCAGGGCAGTGGTGATTCCAGCAGTGCTGGCGCAGGGCATTGGTAATTCCAGCAGTGCTGGTGCAGGGCAGTGGTGATTCCAGCAGTGCTGGCATAGAGCAGTGGGGATTCCAGCAGTGCTGGCGCAGGGCAGTGGGGATTCCAGCAGTGGTGGCGCAGGGCAGTGGGGATTCCAGCAGTGCTGGTGCAGGGCAGTGGGGATTCCAGCAGTGCTGGCGCCGGGCAGTGGGGATTCCAGCAGTGCTGCCGCAGGGCAGTGGTGATTCTAGCAGTGCTGGCGCAGGGCATTGGTAATTCCAGCAGTGCTGGCACAGGGCATTGGTGATTCCAGCAGTGCTGGCGCAGGGCAGTGGTGATTCCAGCAGTGCTGGCGCAGGGCATTGGTAATTCCATCAGTGCTGGCACAGGGCAGTGGTGATTCCAGCATTTCTGGTGAAGGGCAGTGGTGATTCCAGCCGTGCTGGAGCAGGGCATTGGTGATTCCAGCAGTGCTGGCGCAGGGCAGTGGTGATTCCAGCAGTGCTGGCGCAGGGCATTGGTAATTCCATCAGTGCTGGCACAGGGCAGTGGTGATTCCAGCAGTGCTGGCGCAGGGCAGTGGTGATTCCAGCAGTGCTGGCGCAGGGCATTGGTAATTCCAGCAGTGCTGGTGCAGGGCAGTGGTGATTCCAGCAGTGCTGGCATAGAGCAGTGGGGATTCCAGCAGTGCTGGCGCAGGGCAGTGGGGATTCCAGCAGTGGTGGCGCAGGGCAGTGGGGATTCCAGCAGTGCTGGTGCAGGGCAGTGGGGATTCCAGCAGTGCTGGCGCCGGGCAGTGGGGATTCCAGCAGTGCTGCCGCAGGGCAGTGGTGATTCTAGCAGTGCTGGCGCAGGGCATTGGTAATTCCAGCAGTGCTGGCACAGGGCATTGGTGATTCCAGCAGTGCTGGCGCAGGGCAGTGGTGATTCCAGCAGTGCTGGCGCAGGGCATTGGTAATTCCATCAGTGCTGGCACAGGGCAGTGGTGATTCCAGCATTTCTGGTGAAGGGCAGTGGTGATTCCAGCCGTGCTGGAGCAGGGCATTGGTAATTCCAGCAGTGCTGGCTCAGGGCAGTGGTGATTCCAGCAGTGCTGGCGCAGGGCAGTGGTGATTCCAGCAGTGCTGGCACAGGGCATTGGTGATTCCAGCAGTGCTGGCGCAGGGCAGTGTTGATTCCAGCAGTGTTGGCGCAGGGCAGTGATGATTCCAGCAGTGCTGGAGCGGGGCATTGATAATTACAGCGCATGCTATTTCTTGGGCGGATTTTGCCAAGAAGTGTCTGGGACTCCCCACGAAGGGACACCTCTACACCCAGGAGATGGAAATTAAAAAGGATCAGGTGATACTGCTCTCTGCTTTGAGAACATGTCTCTAGGACATGCCGATGTTGGCAATGTTAACAGGCAACATTTACATGTGCACTAGGAGGATGCACGTATTGTGCCCACTCCCCAGTGGGACTATAAGAATGACGGTGTGCAGTGAGTTCATTTGCATAACAAGTGGACTAGTGAACGATTGCCCGGGTTTTTGGAACTCAGAGCCGTGGAAACGCAAATGTCTTCTTCACTAAGGGCTTTGGAAGTTAGATTGTTATGTGGTAGGTTTCGTCATGTATTGTATGTATGGCATTTTCATTGTCAATAGGTTGCGCCCGATAGGTTTCAAATGATTTTGATTCATGCCTACCCAAACTATTTAACGATTGTATTAGAGGCGTGTTGATGTGCACAAGAGCCATAATGACCAGGAACCCTAAGTGCCAGGCTATTATGCAAGTCTATGCAAAAATGACAAGCATACTCGTCCTTGGCACCTAAGGAGAACAGCGGATGAACAGCCATTGTTTAAAAAAAAATGTTTTTAACAAAATTGCAATATGGCACACAATGGTAACGTAATACGATTTTACTGTTGTGAAGTCTGTAGGGTATTTTGTGGAGATTTGGGGCCTGACGGTATTTTATTACCGCCGAAAAATAACTTAGCAATAATCACTCTTTGTATTCAGATTTGGCCATGTGCAACAATAATACAATGGACATGCATTATTTCAGCACCCAGACCTGCTTATTTGGTATACGTGGTTGGTGGTATTTTGGTGAGCATAATTCCCTTGTTTTATTTGTGGCCCCAATGTCCAGAATCCCTTATCTTCGCTTAGATTTTTCGTGTGATCACTAGAGAGACCTCAGACCTGCATTCTAGGGATACCACATTTTCCAGTGATAGTGTTGGTGCGCCACCATGGGCAAACTCACTGACTTATTTACGACAGAGAGCTATATGTGGTAGTTTTGTGGTAATTTCCACTACCTTATATACGGTAGGGAGCTATGTTCAGAGAGTCTCTCTTCCCGTTGGCTCATGTACCTCCAACAAGTTATACTACGGTCACTCACAATTATTCATACTGATTCTGACATGCACACATCTGTCTTAAAATGACCATTGCACTGTTTAAAAATCTCCCCACATCATTGGCATTGTAATGGTAAATAGAAAATAAACCACCCGTCTGTTTTCAAATATTTTCTGTATTATAAAAGTTGCATTTAGACATGATCTCATTCTTTACAGAAATAAATAAAATGGTACAGTAAAAGCATTTTCTATGACACACTGCAAAGAGCGTGGCGGAGAACAGAATTCAACTTGCAACATTGGTATTTGATTAAGACACGCACAGGAATCCTACACTGACTGCATATTACCGTACACACTCAGCTCCCACACTTCTCATTACCTTATCTCTTTAGTTGTTCTCTTTGTGAATGTGGCTCTCTTGGATTAACTCCAGCAAAAAGGAACGCTTGCCTTCTCAAGCCGGGGTCATTGCCTGGAATTCTCAGCTTTTTCAGATAGGAATGCCTCAGCCAGTGGAAAGGTTTTTCTTTCAGCTTTCCCCAGTCTCGACTGCAGCAGGACACCGGAATTTGCATTCAGTCAGGACCCCACAGCCAGGTCTTCTCCCCAGTAGTGCAGAAAGATGTCTGCCTGTCTTTTTCCCTGATACTGCCCACTAAAACTTTCCTCTCAGCCCTCTTTATGACGTGTCCCAATGAAATCCATCATCTCTCATCCTCCTACTCTTCAACAATAGCTTCGCTTATACATTTGCAATTGTTGCAAATCTGACTTCCTCCTTCCTGCCGTTACTGTGCACAACAACACGTATAATCAGGCAGAGAAGAGAAGAAAAAAAAATCTGCACACTCATTTAAATGGTTTTCAGAGTATGCCTAATTCTGCAGTAGAGAACACATTTTATTAGTGGGTTATATTAAAATAAGGTTTTATTAGTCAGGTTAATGGTTAATAGGTTAGCTGTTAATTTTCAAATGTGTCTCTAGCAATATAGGCATTTCAGGTGAAAAATAGTGTGCATTTTTAAATGAACACGTGTGCTTTTAACTGTAAAAATAGATTTGCATCTTATATGTTAAAATCGTTTTTTACTGAATAGTCTGTCTTTCCTTGTTAATCTGCTAACCCATATAGCAATGCACCGCACCCTTGTGGTGGTGGTGCTGCAAAAAAATTGTGCTACTTGTGCAGTATTGCTGTACTGTGTACTGTAACACGCCAAATATCCTTACATATACCCTCCTTTTGTTTTTAGAACTTGGCTATAATCCAAGCCAATTCCTAAAAACAACTTGTTCTATTTTTTTTTACAATATAGCAATCCAACAAAATGAATATTCATGTGCATCAATGAAAATTTGCAATCAACATTTCATCTGAGTCCATCAGTTCATAAAATGTTCCACATTTGCCTTCTCAGTGTAAGTGGCATTACTTTAAGTTTAAATTTTCCAAGTCAATTAAAAACAATGAAATAAAACAACTAACTAAAACAAATAAGTAATATAACAAGTTAAAATAAATAATTAAAATAATAAATACGTGGAACTTCATATGCCGGAACTTTTGTTTTGTCTCTTTTGGTATGTCTCGACCAGCGATGTTATTCGGTTCATTCGAGTACTCTTTCATCTTGGCAATCTTGAATCCACAGTAGTCATCTCTTTTGGCATTCCGGTTATTTTGTCTTCACCTCCACCTGGAGGCAGGCATCTTTTGGTCTTCATCCAGGGGACTCCAGAACTCCATCGTCTCCCGTGGCCTCTAATCCCGGAACCTCCGACCAAATAATGTTAATTGTCTAAATCAAAATAGAAAATAAACAGATTAAGTACATAGCACAATACTAACTTCATCCTTTTGCCAAAAATAAAACATGCTTGGTAAAAATACTTCGTTTTTTTTTTTTTTCTTTCTTCTGAAATTAATCACAAGTTAAAAGAAAACAAACACATATAAAACAGCATTCAATATTTAACACACTTTCTCTCTGCACACCAACCACGAGCTTCCGTTATATGTGCATTTATTTATTTATTTATTTATTTATTTATTTATTTATATTATATATTTTCACATATATTACAGTGTTTATGTGCCATCATAACAATCAACTTTTTTTAACTTCTTTGTCACTGCCTCCTGATCACACCCATTTATTTTCTCAAGGGACTCTATCCGTTTCCACATGCTCAAGCTGCCTGATCTCATGTCTGGGATGGCATGGTTTGATTTGATTTACATGGACAAACTGCTCTATTGCTGTTTCACCTTCATTTTTCAAAATTTTATACACTACAGGAGAGACTTTATCTATAATTCGAAATGGCCCCTGCCAGGCTGCCAGAAATTTAGAATTTTTCTGTTTACTTTTTCCAAAATGAAACTTGTACACCTGATCCCCTACATTGTATTCCTTTACTGATGTCTTTTTGTCATAATATGACTTAGCACTGTCAGCAGCTCTTTCCAGATTTCTCTGCACAAAAGCAAATGCATGTTGCAAATGCCTCCTCAGTTCATCAATATATTCATGAACTGTGGATGCACTCACTAGAGTTTGCTCATGTGTTCTGTATAGTAGGTGTTGTGGTAACACCATTTTCCTACCTGTTAAGACCTCATGGGGGCTAACACCTGTTGCTTTGGCAGGAGTCGACCTGATTGCCATCAAAACCAATGGTAAACGCAAATCCCAGCTGGAACCTGCTTCTGCCACAAATTTCTTTAAAATGTCCACAACAGACCTATTGCTTCTTTCAACTGTACCTGAAGACGCCGCCCGATATGCGATATGTAGTTTCCTTTTCACACCTAGTATTTGCCATACCTTACTCATTAGAGTACTTGTGAAATGACTTCCTCTGTCTGACTCAATTCTTTGTGGCAACCCAAACCTTGAGAACACATGGTTCACCAGCAATGTGGCTGCTGTTTGCGCACTACAATCTGGTGCGGGAATGCACTCAATCCACTTTGACATCAAACATACCACACTCAAAATATAGCGGTGTCCCCTGCTCGACCTTTTTAAAGGACCTACATAGTCTATTTGCAAATCTGACCATGGGAGAGTTAGGCCTCTTTTCATCAATGGTGCTCTATGCATTGGTGAAGCAGGTTTAAATTGGGCGCATACTAGACATCCTCTAGTATATAATTCCACATCTTGGGACATATGTGGCCAGTAAGCATAATCTTTTAGTATTTCTAATGTCTTTTGTGAACCTCTATGGCCTGCAGTTATGGCATCGTGTGCATGGTGTAGCATTAGTCCTCTGAATGAAAGGGGTACTACCCACTGTATTTGCCCTGTTATGGACTCTCTAATCATGAGTCCATCCTGTAATCTAATTCGTGTTTTGTTCTTTAATAACACCCTCAATTCTTCTTTTCCCATGCAATCATTTTCTGTTAAAGGATTTTGTTCAGGATCTATCAAATGATTATAATAGATTCCCAAAATTTGATCATTCTTTTGTGCCTCAATCAAATCTTGGTCTGGCGTGTCATGACTCCACTGCACCACCGGTTGATCTACCTCCTTTGGTGCTTTAGAACGTGTGACTGCATCAATTTGTATTTCACCCATTAAATAATCAATAGGTAGCAATTCTCCCATCACAGCCCCAATCTTAGCCAGATGGTCTGCCTTATCATTTCCCTCCTTATCCTCTCCTGGTGTTTTTAAATGCCCACGAATTTTTCTCCAGTATATTGTTAAATTATTTTCTGACACCAATTTGTCTATGGCTTGTATCATTTTTCCATGTTTAAGTGGCTTTTTGTTGTATGTAACCATGCCTCTTGCTTTCCAACCAGGCAAATACTCCACAAAGCTATTCCGTGCATAGTCAGAATCAGTCACCAGGACAATTTCACTGAACTTTTTATCAACTGCAGTAGCAATTGCTTTATAGATGGCTGCCAATTCCGCCACCTGACTGCTCCTATCTCCAATCCTCATCCCTATACTAGGAACGCCTTCACATTTCAACCAGACATTTCCTATTCCTGCCACTAATTGTTTATTATTGTCATTTTCAATGTGAAAAGCACAACCATCCACATATACAGTTGGCAAATCCTTGCATGTTTTTTCATCAAAAGCTTTGTGTGGTGATTTTTCAAATTCCTGTAAACTAGCTTCCACATCCATTTCATTTGTTATTTGTTCAGCTGCACAGTCATGTAAGTCAGCTAACCCTTGAGCAATTGGGCTCTTTTTATTTTGTCCATATCTTACTTCTACGGGAAAACCTTGTAATGCCAGCGTCCATGAAGTGATTCTGGATTGCGCTAGATTGCCTGATCTAATTCTTTTACTCTCTAAAAATTGCAAAGGTTGATGATTTGTTTCAATAATCACCTTTTCTCCCTGAACAATGGGGCGGAAATGTTGTAGCGCCCACACAGTGGTTAATAGGGCCTTTTCGCATTCATTAAATTTCATTTCAACTTGGGAAAATGCCTTACTTGCATATGCAATGGTTTTGTGATTCAAATCGTGTTTTTGTGATAACACTGCTGACATACAATGTTCAGAAAAGCCTATTTCTATAAAGAAATCCCTGTCCTTTATGGGGTACGCTAAACATGGTGCCTTTACAAGACATTCCTTCAATCTAGCCACTGCATCAGACTGCTTTCTTTCCCATCTCCAGGGAGTATTTAGTTTAAGCAGTTTAGTCAATGGTTGAGTGATTTCTGCATAATTCTCAATGAACTTTCTGTTATAGCCTGTCATCCCTAATAAACTTTTTACTCCTTTCACATTTTTAGGATCTTTTAATCTTTGTATGGCCTCTATTTTCTTCCTTTGTGGATTTAGCCCATGTTCAGTCACTTCATGCCCTAGAAAGTTCACTTTTTTCTTGCACCATTGTGCTTTTTGCAAAGATACTTTGGCGCCTGCTTTCTGCAATTGGCCAAGCACATGTCTTATTTCATCAAAATGGCTTTTAAGGTTTTCATTTTTTATCAAGACATCATCCACATAAACTATTGTTCCTCTTTCCGCTGCATCTGGCATGGCCTTTCTCAAAAATATGCCAAATTCACTCCCACTATTGATGTACCCGAACGGAGCTCTAAGCCAGGCATATTGAGTCCTGTCAAATGTAAAGGAAAATAGGTGTTGTATCTCCTCTGCCAATGGCACACACCAATATCCAGATGTGAGATCTAACGTGGTAAATACATTTGAACCATGTATCTGAGCTAGGCCCTGATCAATGAATGGTAGTGGCCATCTAGATACTGGTACTCTTTTATTTAACTCTCTTAAGTCTGCACACAGCCGCCATTGACCATTTGGCTTTAACACACCTAAAATAGGCGTATTGGATGTGCTATGAATGGGCCTAATTATTCCCCGTGATTCCAAATTTTTAATAATCTCTGCCAATGATTCTAAACATGCCAGCGGTAGTCTATACTGGCGTACAAACACTGGATTTCTGCTACAACCTTCTGGTAGTGTGGCCACATGTAAATCAGTTAAACCACAATCATAAGCATCTTTTGCAAATACATCCTTAAACTCCATAAATATTTCCCTCAGATTGCGTCGATCCTCATCGCTGTCACATGCATCCGCTAAGGAGATCTGCTCTTCTACCATTCTGGAAAATTCTGGAAACTCTTCTGGTAAAGGAATCTCAGCGCTTTCCTCTAACTGTGTGGCTGTGTCTTTTTGTAGAGCTGCCACTTTCAAATATTTTGGCAGATCAGCTTCCACTTCAATGGGCTGATTTCCTGTTTCATTTTCATTTAAATTAAATATTATGCAATCCTCTTGATAGCAGCACACTGTCTCATTTGAATCATAAGGATACACAGAATGAATTTTAAATATTCCTTTGGGCTGAGAGTCCAGTTGTTCTGGCAACTCGCCCTTGGCATCTACATATTTTTCAGGAATATTCCCAATCACCATGTTATTTAAATCTGCCGTATAATGTGATTTTTGTATGGCCATTCCTAATGGGGAGTTTTCCTCTAAATGAATGTCCTGACAACCTTTATTATTTACCATGATTTTTACAGATCCTTCACCAATATCTACCAATGGAATGTATTCATAATCCAGGCCTTGCTGTTTTATGGATTCATTCAGGCATACAAATGCATCAGAGCCTTTCATCTGCTGTCCATTTTTGCATTTCAGTGTTATTGCAAACTGTTTTGTAAATGCAGGAACAATAGTATTTTTCCTCATCTGTAATTCGACTGCATAAGGAACTAGTTGTGCACAATGATAAGCCCTTCTTTTGTCTTCAAATTCAGGCGCCGGCCCACCTAGGCGTGACCATATTTTTTGATTAAGGAAATCTAACACCATACACATTCTGTGCATGATGTCATTGCCCATGTAAAATTCATTTTGTGCTCCATTCACTATCCATACATTATGGTAAATTGTTTTCTGCCCAATGCTAATTTTAAGCATGCATCTGCCTGTAATTCGGTTTTCAAAGTCTGGACTGTCCAACCCAGAAACATATTGGTTTTTAATCCTAAATTTCGGGATTTCTTCCCTCTCCATAATTTTTTGCAACAATTTCTCATTAATGAAACTCCTTTCATGTTCAAGCGCTAAAGTGGCTTTTATTGTTTTAAGATAATCATTTATACCAACGTGAACCCATGGTTGCTCATCTTCCATGTGTATTTCTGCCAGAGTGGTAATGTGTTTTTCTGAATCTGTTTTAGGAACAATATTCTGTTTGCATGTATTCTCTTTTAAGTAAAAACGTAATGTGTGCTCATCTATAGCAGTCTGCCAATCTTTCCTTGGGTCCAAGTATATTTGTACAGGTAGTTTCTCATTGTCGCTCTGATCTTTGTCTTGACACATTAATATAACAGTGACACTAGGTATGCAGCTATTCTGGAGATATACCTCCACAGCATCATTTGTTTTGGCAACGGTGTGACATTCTTTTATATTGCTGTTTTGTGATTTTAGTTTCTTAGGCCTCAATGGTTTTTTGGTTAAGGACCACAGCACTCCATTCACCCCATCTATGAGAGGAGACAATCTTTTCAGGCAATCTGTCCCCATCAGAAATGGAATTTCACAAATAGATGTGATCAATACCTCTTGTTTCATTCTGTGCTTTCCTATTTTTATGTCAACCTCAGTTACACCTATGATGGGCACCTCCTCCCCATTAAAGTTATGCACTGGGCCTTGATTTGCCTTCACTGTGATCTGACTCTGTGGAGGCCTCCCTTCATTGATACTCTTTACCAGCTCCTTGGACATAATTGTGGCCTGTGCGCCAGTGTCAATCATAGCGAAGGTGTGGCATTTTTCTTCTACAGTGATGGGTGCATAATATCTGTCCTCAACTTCCTCTAATACACATAAGAAATGTGAATTCTTACTGATTTCAGGGCTCACCTTTCTCAGGTCTTTTTCACTTTTGGCTAAGCACATTGGTAAATGAAAAGACATTTTTCCCTCCTTTTTACCCATTTCTGTGCGAGATATTTTATTCATTTCTCCATGTTCAGAGGTTTTTTGGAGTGTGGCCACCGTTCGCCCATCCATCTGGGTAACATCAGAGACCACATTACAACCTTCCAACTGAACATGTGTAACAACATCATTCAGCAATTTGTCATTTTTTAATTCTGTGCATTTGTGATCATTTAGTGTAATACCAGCCCTTTCAGCCTCTTCAAAAATATGTGGCTCAAAGAATTTTTCAGGTGATTGACTTGTACCCTCCTTGTGAGTATTTCCTTTTTCTGTCTGTGTTTGGTCATTGTTTTGCTTGCCCAGGGAAGGAGCTATGGCATCCCCACTTACTCCCTGTTCACTGGTATTCCCCATGCATGAGTCATTTTTCTTAAATCTGTCCCTTTGTTCTTTTGGAATTCCTAATGTTTCTTTTTCATTTGTGCAAATCTTTACTGTTTTATTTAGCTCTAAGTTAAACCGTACCTCTTTTTTAGAAGTATTTACACTTTCTATCACAATTTCATTTACTGGTACTTTCATTTTTAATCCATTAGTCACCTCAGAGTTGTCATGCAAAATTATATCAGAGCAATCTGTCATTTTGGCACTGCAGTTATCATGAGTACTTAGTCACTTTTCGGAAGCCCCCCGGTCATTGCTATGGCCATCAGCCCCCTCTTTGGAAGGTTGTTTTTGCGCTGTATAGAGCTTTCCTATTTGCTCAGCTAACATTTTCACTTGGGCCTCAAGGCACTGGAACCTTTCCATCTCTCTAGGATCCTCTTTCTGTGGCCTAGGTCGATATTGATTGTTTTCCCCCTGATTGGATCTATTCTGATACCTCTCAGGTGATTGATACCGGTTGGGATGGTTTCTGAACTCTTGATTCATTTGTGGAGGGGAGCGGGTTGCACCCATCCTTTGATTATAGTCCCCTGGTGGGGAATCATTGTACTGGCGTGGACTGTAGTTCACGTTTTGCCTCATGTCCTGTCTCTCAGATTGTGGGTACTGGCCCCTATGTTGATTTCCATTATCAGTAAATCGATCCACATATCGGGGCCTATCCTGATTACCATATATTATGGTGTTGGGATCAAACCTACTCTGTGTCCCCAATGACTGGTAGGGACCATCGTTTCTTTGATCTTGATTTTGTCTCTGGTTATTGTTCATACCTGCCATATCAGACCGGTATCTTACCCGGGGTCTATCTCCTAAATATCTAGGGCTGATGTAGCTCTCTCTATTACTAGGATCATGTGATTGGAACATTGGTACAGGAAATGGCGATCTTTGTTGATTACCCCTTTGTTCAGGAGTCACATTATTTTTACCTTGGCTTTGAGCAGACTCAAGGGACATTTTGGCTGACCTGATTTCCATTACTGTGGCTGAGGGTTCTTTAGATTTAGGCCTAGTATCTTTCATTTTATCACTTTCTCTACCCTGACAATAGAGTACCTCATATAGCTTGGTGCTTTGATGTACAATCCATTCAAGGGACTTGTCACGGTCAAATTCACGGACCAATTGGGATATGATGTCTTTCTGTAGCCCATAGAAGTATGCGGTTTTAAACTCATTGGAATTTGAGTCAAAAGATACATCAAAGCGAGAGAATGCTCTTTTTAAGTCTTGTAAAAATTGGCGAGGTGATGTATTAGGTCCAGCAGTAATAGTGTACGCGACTTTCTTTGCCTCCTGCAATGACTGAAAAGGAGAAAAATGACGCCTAATTTCTTTTTCAAACTCCAGCCATGTCATATTTTGCTGTTCATTTAATCCCCTTATGATGCTGGCCGTCGGGGCATCTAAAGTTAAATGAAAATATTGTCTGTACTGTTCCTTAGGTATCTGGAGCGCTTTAAAAATGTCATGCACCGCTTCTAAGTGATCCTCAATGCAGCATTCACCTCCCTTTTTAAATGGTTTGATCAGGGCTTTAATGGATTTCATTATTTTTATGGGGCTACTTGTTGCAATGCATGGAATTGCACTATTTTGTGATTCAATCCTGTTTTCAGGTGTATGAGATTGGTGGCTGCCCCCAATGGGAGTATCAAATCCCCCAAGGGCGCTGCAACCAAGTTCAGTCACCGGCCCAGTCACTGGGGCACTAGCTCTTTGGGCAGAGCTAGAATTCACCTCCACTCCATTGAATGTGGTACCCTGCCGCCTCTCTTGGGACCTGGGAATGCACATTTGCTGTTCTAAGTCCTTACACTTTTTAAGGAGTCTAGTTGCTTCATTCTGCAAATAATTATTTTCATCGCTCATTTTATTAATCGCCTCCTGCATATCGCACATTTGCATTTGGCATTCATTGAACTCTTTATTTCTCTTGTCTCTTTCTTGAATCATTTTAATCATTTCTTGTTCTACACTCTGGAGATCACCTTCTTTTTCGCAATGTTCTTTTTGTAAAATCTGCATTTCTGAAACAACCTCATCTTTATCCTGCCTAATGTGATCCACTAAGGCTTTTAAGTGTGTCAATTCTTGCTCACTATCTTCAAATTGTTTCTTGCTTTTGGATAACTGAGTATCAAAGTCTCTGCATTTTAATTGCATGTCTTTTTGGCATACATCCAATTCTGCTCTCAACATTTCCTGATTTTTACTTGCCCCGTCTAATTCAGTCTTTAACCTGTTAATTAGCTGAGTATCATTCTCTTGCATTCGCAGGGACTTGTTTAAAATAAACCATATTTTGCCGCATAGCCGTATTAAACAGTCTTTCTCTGCACTTTTATCGGCTGCATTCAATAATCTTGTAAGGCAGACCTGAATTATGCTGCCTTCTGCAAAAATATTGTCTAGTTTTTCTTTCTGCACCTCACCCTGAATGCGGTTACTCCATTCTAAGGTACTGTTCGAAGACCAATTCCCATGTGCAAATAACTTTGCCTCTAAATATTGCACTAGATCTGAGAATGTGGTTTCCCTTTGTGACATTCTGAAATTCGTTTTTAGTGGCACACTGCTATTATAAAATGGGTTCCCTTTAATGTGCAAATGGCAGTGTGAGACACGCTTGCCACGCCCAGTAGGTACTCTATGATCACTTTCCCGGCCTGCAACGCACCATAAATATGTAGGGTATTTTGTGGAGATTTGGGGCCTGACGGTATTTTATTACCGCCGAAAAATAACTTAGCAATAATCACTCTTTGTATTCAGATTTGGCCATGTGCAACAATAATACAATGGACATGCATTATTTCAGCACCCAGACCTGCTTATTTGGTATACGTGGTTGGTGGTATTTTGGTGAGCATAATTCCCTTGTTTTATTTGTGGCCCCAATGTCCAGAATCCCTTATCTTCGCTTAGATTTTTCGTGTGATCACTAGAGAGACCTCAGACCTGCATTCTAGGGATACCACATTTTCCAGTGATAGTGTTGGTGCGCCACCATGGGCAAACTCACTGACTTATTTACGACAGAGAGCTATATGTGGTAGTTTTGTGGTAATTTCCACTACCTTATATACGGTAGGGAGCTATGTTCAGAGAGTCTCTCTTCCCGTTGGCTCATGTACCTCCAACAAGTTATACTACGGTCACTCACAATTATTCATACTGATTCTGACATGCACACATCTGTCTTAAAATGACCATTGCACTGTTTAAAAATCTCCCCACATCATTGGCATTGTAATGGTAAATAGAAAATAAACCACCCGTCTGTTTTCAAATATTTTCTGTATTATAAAAGTTGCATTTAGACATGATCTCATTCTTTACAGAAATAAATAAAATGGTACAGTAAAAGCATTTTCTATGACACACTGCAAAGAGCGTGGCGGAGAACAGAATTCAACTTGCAACATTGGTATTTGATTAAGACACGCACAGGAATCCTACACTGACTGCATATCACCGTACACACTCAGCTCCCACACTTCTCATTACCTTATCTCTTTAGTTGTTCTCTTTGTGAATGTGGCTCTCTTGGATTAACTCCAGCAAAAAGGAACGCTTGCCTTCTCAAGCCGGGGTCATTGCCTGGAATTCTCAGCTTTTTCAGATAGGAATGCCTCAGCCAGTGGAAAGGTTTTTCTTTCAGCTTTCCCCAGTCTCGACTGCAGCAGGACACCGGAATTTGCATTCAGTCAGGACCCCACAGCCAGGTCTTCTCCCCAGTAGTGCAGAAAGATGTCTGCCTGTCTTTTTCCCTGATACTGCCCACTAAAACTTTCCTCTCAGCCCTCTTTATGACGTGTCCCAATGAAATCCATCATCTCTCATCCTCCTACTCTTCAACAATAGCTTCGCTTATACATTTGCAATTGTTGCAAATCTGACTTCCTCCTTCCTGCCGTTACTGTGCACAACAACACGGATAATCAGGCAGAGAAGAGAAGAAAAAAAAATCTGCACACTCATTTAAATGGTTTTCAGAGTATGCCTAATTCTGCAGTAGAGAACACATTTTATTAGTGGGTTATATTAAAATAAGGTTTTATTAGTCAGGTTAATGGTTAATAGGTTAGCTGTTAATTTTCAAATGTGTCTCTAGCAATATAGGCATTTCAGGTGAAAAATAGTGTGCATTTTTAAATGAACACGTGTGCTTTTAACTGTAAAAATAGATTTGCATCTTATATGTTAAAATCGTTTTTTACTGAATAGTCTGTCTTTCCTTGTTAATCTGCTAACCCATATAGCAATGCACCGCACCCTTGTGGTGGTGGTGCTGCAAAAAAATTGTGCTACTTGTGCAGTATTGCTGTACTGTGTACTGTAACACGCCAAATATCCTTACAAGTCTTTTGGGTAAATTGCAATGGTGTATATATATATATGTTTTGATGGACTTGAAATAAAGAACATAACACATTTGAACATGTACATTTGTGTGCGTGTGTGTGCACGCGCCTGTGTCCCCACTGATGCAGGTAACTTTGTATGTGTTCCAGAGACTGTGCTCCTAGAAAGAATCCAGACCTTTAGCTGGCCTGGTTCCCCAGGATGCCTGGCTGCAACCTTAAGCAAGAGCTATCAGCATGCTCTTCCCTGTGCGCGCTCCCATAGATGCAGTGAGCAAAGAGCTTCTTCCACAGGAGTCCGTGCTCCATCATCGGCAGAAACCTGTAATTTACTGAAAGAGCTCTTTCCATAGGATTCAGAGCGCAATCCTCTAGAAGGAGCTGACCGATGTTGAAACAAGTCCTTCCTTATGAATTATAGCTCCATCTACAGCAGGAAGCTGTCCACCGCTAAGGGAGCTACTTCCATTTGATTCGTCCCTTCTCCCCTACAGGGAGCTTTCCTGTGCTGAAAGGACACCTTCTTAGGATTCAGAGCTCCCTCTTCTGCATGGAGCTGTCTGGTGCTGAAAGGTGTCTTCCATTTGACTCAGAGCTCCGTTCTCTGCAAGGAGCTGTCCACTGCTAAGGGAGCTCCTTCCTTCTGATTCAGCCCTATTCCTCTGCATGGAGCTTTCCTGTGCTGAAAGGACACCTTAGGATTTAGGGCTCCCTCTACTGCATGGAGCTGTCCGGTGCTGAAAGGTGTCTTCCATTTGACTCAGCGGTCTCTGTAGGATTCTGTCCACTGCTAAGGGAGCTCCTTCCTTCTGATTCAGCCCTATTCCCCTGCAGGGAGCTTTCATATGCTGAAAGGACACTTTAGGATTTAGGGCTCCCTCTACTGCATGGAGCTGTCCGGTGCTGAAAGGTGTCTTCCTTAAGATTCAGAGTTCCGTTCCCTGCAGGGAGCTGGCGGTTCTGAAGGGAATATTTCCCCAGCTTTTACAGCTACCCAGGTAGCGGCCCATTATCGCATGTCCTTGGCCACACTGTTTGTCTGAATGTACTCGGTGTAGGTTGGGTAGGGCGTGCATGCATCTGAGTACAAAGTCAATGCATCTTTTAGCATCCTGCTGAGAATGTGATAGATAGCCTGAAATGGGGGGCAGAGTCACAAAATACCAATCTTCAGAACAGGAAAACAAATGTGTAGGGCTGGGAATGCAGCCGCCTAATATACAATAAGAGAATATCAGTATGCCAGAATGATTCTGCCATTATCATGCTGAGGGAATACATATCTGGATGGTGATTGGACAGAATAAAAAGGAAATAATAATAATGTGTGTTTTATAATAATAATACTTTGTTTTTTATATAGCGCTTTAATCTAAAACACTTTCAATAGGACACGTTTACATGCATTACTATTATTTCCCAATCAAGATTGGTACTCATTTATCGACCTGAGAAGAATGAAAGGCTGAGTTGGCCTTGCTGGGATTTGAACTTGAGACCTGCAGATCAACTAACAACACGCCTTTAACCCGCTGAGACATCTTACCGGCATCTACAGCATCTATAGTGCTAGTCATAGTGTTAAAGTAATTATGTTTTCTTCGTCGAAGTGTATATCACCGTAAGTGTTCAGACTTAAATGATCCTTTGACCCTTTTCAGAGCCTCCAACTCCTATCGCCCCACCACAACTGCTTCGTGCCGGCTCCACCTACCTGATCATCCAGCTAAACACCAACTCCATCACCGGGGATGGCCCGATTGTGCGCAAAGAGATTGAGTACCGTCTGACATCCGGGGCCTGGTCCGAGATCCACGTGGTCAACATGCAGACCTACAAGCTCTGGCACCTGGATCCGGACTCGGAGTATGAGATCAGCGTGCTGCTTACCCGGCCGGGCGATGGGGGCACTGGACGACCGGGGCCCCCACTGATCAGCAGGACCAAGTGTGCAGGTAGGAAGTGCCACTAATATGTCTCTGCAAGCCACTTGAATACAGTGCTGTATGGGGACACGTTCTGTCCTAGTAGGCCTCACAATGTATTGGCATGCCACAATTTACTGCTAATGTATTGTTATGTAAACCATTCCTCTAATCAGGGGTCTCCAACTTGTGGCTCCCCGATTATATTTTGGCCTACAACACCCATGATGCCTCATTTACTAATCTGGCTAGGACTGAAGGGTGTAGTAGTCCAGACCCTCTGGGGAGCCAAAGATTACAGTACAGTGTCTTGCAAAGCCTCTGCTTCCTTCTAATATGTTTGCCAGTATGTAAGGTATCAGTGTACCCCAATCTACTGCGACTCCTCTTGGCATGCTTTATAGTCCTGCTACATATGTGTATGTGAAGCATTGTGTGCAGTCTTGCATTGGTGCCAGTTTGACCTTGCCAAGCCTTCTCTTACTGCTAATGTCTTTGTATGCAACGTTTATTTTCTTACAAATGACTGGGCAAAGACTTTGCCATAAACCTCAAGGAATTGTCTTTCTTGGCCCACAGTACTTCGTAGGGTAAAAAGGATGCGAGTCTCACCCCATCACCAATGCTAACAAGTCAACAGAGAATGCCACTCCGAGTCACGCCGTTCCCCCGAACTCAACGACTACTTTCTTCTCTTTTTTTAAAAATTCTGATTTAGTTTAATTCAAGAAATCTTTTTACACAATTTCTTTCTTCTCTCTTGGCCTTCCAAGATCAGCCAACTGGGCCAACCCCTCCAGTTATGTCACTTTCCAATCTTTCTTTTTTCTGCCTTCTCCTGTCCCCTCCAAACATACTCGTGCAAACTATGCAGTCATCGACTGTCCAAGTTAGCAGCAGGCAAATGACGTTTCAGAAAACCATACCTTTTGTTTCAGTAGGATGAGTTTAATAGGCTTAAGTAATATTAGATCGGTATCCTTGGCATCCTCAATGTACCCTCTTGAATGAAAAGAGGTCCCCACAAAGTGAGTTGTTTAATCTAAATCAGGGTCTCAACGTCCGTTCCTTAAGAGTCATATCCAATCCACGTTTTTACTAAATCCATACAAAATGCATTTGAATACTGTAAATCGAATTTGTTTCCATAGTCTGTTAAGCAGAAAATCTGGTATGGCTGGGGTTCTCGTGGATCAGCGTTGGAGATCCTGTATCTAAATCATACCTTTACATTGGTGATACAGCTGCTGTTTATTTATTTATTTTAATTTGTAATAACGTGCCAACTTGCCCGACGGCCTCAGGGCGCACAAAGAACGAACAAGACAAGACAACAAGGAGTGAGTGTTAGAAGGAGAAGGAGAGGTTTAGATTAAGGGTGAATTGAAAAGAAAAGTTTTCAGCCTCTTTTTGAACTCAGTAATGATATGATAGGATATGGCATTTATTACGCACCTATACACAGGTGTTTCAAGGCGTAATGTCTTTGGATATACCAATGCTCCATTGGTAAGGCCTTCAGATTAATAAAATGGGGCTTGGGTGGGGAAAAAGGCAGAGGTGTCACCTCTGACATCTCACGGTCCATTTGAAAATCAATCATTTGTTATGTTTTGATGTTGCTGCAAACTCAAGCGTACTATGAGCTGGGGGTTTGCCCGGAGACCCTTTCAGGTGATCTTTGGACACAGCTCAGCGATTCTTGATGCCACCACCCGATGCTCCTGCAGTGTGTGAGAGCATGGGCAATAGGGAGGTGGTCCTTTGGTAGATGTGTACAAGTCCGAGCGACTGGCTGATGATGCATGGATAGGCAGACGTTGCCATGGAAACGTGTGACGCGATGACTGGAGCATTGTGAAGTATGTGGGCATCATTCTGTGTGTGGGAGATGGCGAGTTATTCCCTGGTGCCCGAGGAGAGAGGATGCCACTTTATTGATGGTCCTGTGTGCTTGTTGGCACTCCACCCAGGCGCCGGGCACAGAACGTGGGAAAGGAGTCCAAGAGGCTGAGGCAGGAGGTGAGGGCAATTAGGATAGGGCCTCGCTATCAGATGCAGGCTGTGCAGAATGACCTGCGGTGAGATTGGAAGGGAGTGCCCTGTTTGCGCCTGGACGCGAATTGGTGGGCTGAATGACGCATGATGATGGCAAGAGAACCAATCCATGGAGCAGCGGTGAGGCTTGGCACCGTCAAGTGTAACCCGTGGCAGCACTAGAAATGGATTTTCCAAAGAACCAGCAGGGATCTTCTGATCACTTAATACTTTTGCACAAAAATGCCACGCACACACACATATAGCAGCGAATCAAAAGACTATTGAAGCTCACATTTCTTCATTTGCAAAACCATGTCAATACGAACACTACATATGTGCGAGACCTACAGTGCACATACATGCATTTAAAAAATGCATGCATATAAAAACATATATCAGTTTGTATATCGATGAGGGGACTGCATCAAACCCATTGAACCGTGCTTGCAAATCAACACAGTGGGACATTAACAGGTTATGGGTTAAGACACTCTAACGTTTTCCCTCCCAGTCCAAGTGTATTTCAGATTATATAACGTTCCTTCTTACGATGGATGCACTCTTCCTTGGATCGGATGTCGTACGTTCCAACACAAACCTGCTTACATGTAGGCATTCACCAGGATCAAAACACAGTATGAGTTATCTGATTTATTGTCACCAAAGCAGCCGAGAACCACATACCTGCTGTGACAAAATCCACAGGACATCTCGCAGAACGGAGAAGAGCGCCGCGTCTCTCCATACGGTTGGAGCCTCCCGCTCACATCACCGTCTCAGATGGAGAAGTTTCACCGGCGTTCATCTGCTATTGAAAACTTTCGAACAATGTGCGGGGAGAATTGTACAGCACCCTATGGATTGTGGATTGTAAGTAGCATCACAGTTACACCTCACGCGAATCCACAGCTGCCCATGGAACCGCTCATACGCTGGAAACGCCGGAATACGGACAGAGAACACCATAGGCACTAGAGTGCCATGTAGCATAATAGGCTTCAGTGTGGCCAATGCACCAGACAAAGTGAGGGCTGGTGGAGAAGCTTCACAGAGCGTAGAGCATAGTGAAGCACACATACAGGAGCCAATCAAAGAGCTGCATGTGAACTTCGGATCAGGGTTGAAAGCCTGAGGTAGAAATGTCTGAGGGAGAAAAGACCAAAGATTATTTTTCCAAAATAACCTGCAGTCTTTTCTCCCCTGAACATTTCCGACTTGCCCCCACACCCCACTCCCATCCACACCCCTTTACTTATCTTGCTGCCGACCTGCTGTGTCCAGGCAACGCCTGTTCCCTTTCACTTCTGTGATCGGGAACCCATGGAAGGATAAGCACTGTGACTCACTGTTCCAAGGACTACATTTAATGGGAAGGTGGGGATAGCACTGTCAAGCAGGTAAAATAACAGTGGAGAACTTTGGCAGAAAACTTTCTGGACAAACGTCCATTGTTGCCGCTGCCTCATACCAGTTGTTGAAAATTACACAGCCAATTGAACTGCCAGTTAGGGGCTGGGTAAACGTCGCTCTTGATGGTATTGGCCATTTTAAAGTTCTGGGCAAGTAGGTAAGATTGGGTTGTTTAGTGGAATGTTGCTGGGAGTGGTTTGATGTTTAATTCATGCTTGGGGCCCCAAGAGGCAGGTTGAGGACATTCACACAGTCATTTTAAAAGGGAATGCTATTCTAGAAATGTTGCCAAAGAATATTGGGCCCAATGGGATGTGCAAGATGAGGGCATGCTTCGATTGTTGTCTCTTAGAATCTCTCGGAAGATGTTTTATAATCCGAGCAGCAATGGCTTGGTGGAGAGGATGAACAAGAGTAGCAAATTTCCATGCATGTGTTAATCACTATGTGGCACTCCAGATGTTGTGTACTTTGACTCCCATAATCCTGAGCTAGCATACTCAATAGTGAAGGATCATTGGAGTTGCAGTTCAAAACATCTAGAGGGCCACATAAATTAGCAACTATGGAACCTGTGCTTTGAATTGGTGGATTGAAGTGTCACTGACCGAACAGGTTATATTCAGTGTGATGAGAGGTGGGGGTGTCGGTTTCAATGTGTTGCAGAGTTTTGATATCTAAGGCAGAAAGAAGAAGGGGGTGATTTAAAGGAAGTGTTAGAAAGGCCCTCAGGAGATATGCAAGAGGTAGTGCTATTCCGAGATGTGTCTTAAAGACGTGGTTATTAAAGAGGTCAGATGGGTTTGCAGAATCGCGAGGGGCGGTGAGGGTATTTTTACCTTCACATTAAGTTGTAAAGGTGATGCTGTGTAAGATGGAAAGATAGCAATTAAATGAAGATGTACTTCAGTGTGGGGTGGTGTGAGCGATCACAGTCCGGTGTGGAGATGTTGAGGCACTGAAGTAAGAGTGTGGGATAAGGACAGAGAGGGAGGCATGAAGAAATTGCTAATGTTGCTAAGTAGGAAAGTGATCTTACTTTCATCAAGCACATCATGTATAAATCATTTAGGAGGAAGGACCCATTTACAGAAGTCATGGGCGTAGTTTCTACCTTTTGCCAAACATATTTAAAGAACGAGAATACACCAAATAAATTCCATCAGTCTGGAGTCAGTGGTCTATCCTCATTGACAGAAACCTGCATGTTTCGCTCCCGCTGGTGCTTTTTGATGGTCAAATAATGGTGCAGTGGGTCGTCTTTCCTTTATTAGTATTTGTCAGCCATCTTAGGTTTTGCAGTGGCCTTTTCTGTATTCTACTATGCATTTCTGTGTTATTCTTTGTGATGCCATTTCATGCATAATATTTGTTATAATATTCCCAGTGATAGCATGTTTTTCCTGGAGCGGTGGTGCGTTGGATTGTACACATGCAGTGGACTATGGAGGCTGAGAGTTTTTGATTATGATTTGTCATTTATAACGCACTTAATACCCGTAGGTTTCTAAGCACGCACCCAGGGATCGAACCAGTGTTGCTCAGCATCGTCTTGCTTTCAAGGCAAGCGATTAGCCTCTGAGCTATCCCTCCGAGAGTTGCGATAATGTGAGACTGTGTGTGGTAAGTTGACTTTGCTTGTAAAACACTTTGAATGCAAGATCCTGGCTGTCATTCGTGACATGCACAGCACATTACCCTGTCGTTCAGTACCTTTTATATTGGACCTTCGAAACATGAATTGCTTATAAGCGTTATTATAAAGCGGTTGTAGGGCAACTGTATTACACCTTCATCAGTCCCAATTTGTACCTTTTCTACTCAATTTTTTCTGTGGATGTGCGCGTGTGTGTTTTGTTTGCTTTGATGTGTCCTGCGCTAAATGTACACTGCAATAAATGTGCACCGAGGAAAGTGGGGCTAACCTATATGCCAACAAGTTTGCACACATTGTTGTGCCCGAGTTAGGAAGAGAGATGCAGTCTGTATGATCACACGTCCATTTTTGTTATTTAAATTTTATTTTTGTACATAGACTCCTTTGTTTTATGTTTGACTGTGGGGGAGGTATGAATGTTTTATGTGTGCTTGTCACACATCCGGGGAGCTTTCTTAAGATTGATGAAAAAAAAACAAAAGATCCTTATAGATCTCAGAGAAGAGACCATATTCTATTAGTGCTTTATTGTTTGAGAGAATTGATCAAATCAATAATCGTTTTGTTTGTTAATATCCTCTGTAGGTCAGATCTTCGCTAATTATCCAAATGGCTACCAAGATAATGATTCCAATATACTTCCATTCTACTCTTGCCTTTGGCATTGCTGAAGTGTATAATTCACTATAAAACTCAAGGAACACCAAGATAACAATTCAGGTTCAACCATTAACTTACCTTTGATGTTTTTTTGGCCAAATGTTAAATGAATATCCACTGAGGAACGCCGAAGAATGGTGGCAGCAGATGTTCATGGGTTCAAACACAAAACTGACAAGGGTGTTAACCCTGTTTTTGCCTGAGATTGAAAGGAGCCTTAAGATATCTGACACCGAAGCACAAGGACATTAGGGTAGTGTCTAACATGGCTTAGTCATCACACGAAGCAATTTAATCACTCCCTGACAAGGCTCCTTTGGCACTAAAGACACAAACCGTGTCAAAAGGACTGAACTTTATCTCATGCACATGTTTTGTCTTGTTTTGTCTTGTTTTGTTTTGTATTGGGTCTGGACTAACTCGAAATGTTTTAAAGGTTTGTATAAACCAATAAAAAAAATATATATATATGTTTCTTGATTTCCTCTCTTTTTAGTTGACATGCTAGGACTTTGGCCATTGTTTCTCTGAGCTCATATAGCTTAGTTTTATGTGTTAAGAGGGTAAAATACTTAAAAAACATGTATACATTGGTGCAGCTGGGTCTCTTAACATTGGGGGTTTAGTCCATATCTGTTCAGTGCTGGGATCATGTTTGCGTAAAAATGAAGTATTGAGTCTCCGGTTCTTGTGAGAAGCTTCTCTCTCTTTGCATTGCTTTGCAGTTTGTTGATTGCACTTTGAAATCAATGTCAGTGATTTCTCCCCTCAGATATTGTTTTGAGAAATCCCATAATATGTCTATGGATCTTGAGCCCAGGTTTATAATGATCAATTTGCCCAGGGATTTTCTAATGGGTGACTCCTACCAGCTCAGGGCCTAGGAAACTGCACTATTTCAAAAGATCAAATGTTCAAAGAATAGGAACTCCTCCTGATTGAGGTCATAGCTTGTCATTAACTCATGTCAGAAGTTTTGAAGGAACATCCTAGCAATGAGCCATCAGAATGTAAGATCACTTTTATTTACGAGAATTGTTATATTTTTGTGGCATTGCCACACCTTTGGCTGATGTTTGAGTTGTAGTAAAGGTAGTTTTCAAAACTTAGTTTGAGGTTTTTCAGTCTGATTATGCCATGTGAGTCTCTTGCAAAAGTAAACGTTTTTGAAGGTAAGCCATTAACTTTAAGTGGAAGTTTTATGCACGACCCTTTAAATAATTAAGCCATTAATGTTCAAGATTAAAATCAAGGGTTGTTGTTAATTAGTCGTCTCAATCTGCGTGTTGTCTTTGTCTGTGCCTCATGCAGCCATCTGTTTTAAATGTTAATGTTCTTGTTGTTTCTGCTTATCTCAAAATAACCTCCCTGCACCCTATCCTTGCTCTCCCCACATTCTGCATTGCGGCTGACCCCGTCTTTTGCTGTGACCTTCCACAGCTTTTATCAATGTTGCTCCCTTCCTCTTCACTTTCACATCCCCCATTTCAGATTGTATTTTTATAGATTACGCCTGATTAAAAACAAAAACAAAAAAATCACGACAAACATTTGTGAGTGATCCTTGTGAGCATGTATCTATCTGAGTTTGACTGTGTTTTGCCTTTGCTTATGGGGGCTCTACTGCACAGAGTTACAGCATCCACCCTCTTTGTGTGAGATAACGTGAGGATCAGCTCTCAACCAATCCATCCTCCACTTGAATGATAAAATAAGTTCTTGTTGCCAACCATCGATCCTCCACCTGAGAGATAAAATGAGGACCAGTTGTCATCCATCCTTCATGTAAGAAATAAAAAAAGACCAGTTGTCAGCCATCCTTTCTCCATGTAAGTGATTCAATAAGGACCAGTTCTCCTCCTTTACCACCTTCTATGTGAGAGATACGAGGACCACTGCTCAGACATCTGTCCTTCACGTGAGAACTACGAAAAGTGTTGGAAAGGAGGGACGAATGTCCCAGACCCTCAAGTGCTTTCGGATGAGACAGAGGCCTGGAAGTGTGCAGTAGGGGAGTTTGGGGAGGTTACCTGGGAGCGGTTATTGGCAGGGGCTATCATATAGAGAGGATGGTGCATGCTTCGACTCTAGCGTACCTGGGGAATGAAACGCCGTATTAGATAGTAGCAGGCATATTGAAATCAAGGCCTAGCTTTGCGCTGCAGCCAGGGCCACATGCCTGACCCACAAACATGGAACTAAGTGTAAGCATGTGGGAATAGGTTGCAGCTTGGGAACCATTGAGAAAGGCCGGAGTTGCAGAGATTCATAGACCCTTCATTGTCTCATGGTGCCAGCCTTCGTAACCCAGAAGGAATGCATCTTGCAAGGCTGCGAGGGGGTTGGGAACCCGCTGAGAGAAACAATCCCGTGCCAAGGAGGGCACGTGCCTCCGACCTTCCCTGTCCCAGCTCTAAGTAATAGCACTCAGGAGCCCCGGTCACAAGACCCCCAGCATTCCAAGGTACCAGTCAATCCCAGGCCACCGAGCATAAAACTGTTAGACCCCAATCAATCCGAAAATATCAGAAAGTAAGGACCACTTGCCTTCACCATAAGTCACGTGATTGGTGCTGTGAGGTGCCCAGGAGGGGAAAAACAACAAATATAAAATGAGGGAGGGGAGCTTTGGACGAGTGCCGACGTGTCTGGAATGGAGCTGTAGTTTGTTAGATACAATGACCGTTTGTTAGACACAATGACCTAAAAGTATCCTCTTAGTCCATGTCTGCAGTAACAGGTGCACATTAAGTTAGAGATAGAGCACATATTTATGTTTTCTTCACATAACAACTAATTAATTGTACCTTCTTGCCTAATGACACACACAGAAGAACCCATGTAGAAGAAGATGGACAGACGTGGCTGGGACAAATGGCCTGGCATGCCTTATGGAGCAGGTAGCATATGTAGGGTCTCACCAACCACCTATTTGGATTTGTTATGTAATTTACATCACTGATGATGCTGTGTTCCTTTATAAAGTGTTGTTCATACTGATTTTGGCAGAACGTTCTGTGGCAGCAGAGTGCTTTGCTGGCACACCTTTATTTTGTGGAACTAACACCTTGCTCTGCTTGCAAGAGGTGCGCTGGGCCTTTCTCCCTAGTGGGTTGCATTTTTGTGTGTGTGAGCGTTGAGGAGCTTCTGTACAGAAGGACACATTTTTGCCCACCCATCCATCCACCCACCCATTCATCCAAGCATCCATCCATCTACCCACCCATCCATCCTGTTATGAGGACCAGTTGTCATTGATCCGTCTTCCAGTTTTTAGCCTTTACCGCCTTCTATGTGAGAGCTATGAGGACCAGTGCTCAGACATCTACCCTCCATGTGAGATCAACAATGAGTGCTAGTTCCTTCCTTCCTTCCTTCCTTCCTTCCTTCCTTCCTTCCTTCCTTCCTTCCTTCCTTCCTTCCTTCCTTCCTTCCTTCCTTCCTTCCTTCCTTCCTTCCTTCCTTCCTTCCTTCCTTCCTTCCTTCCTTCCTTCCTTCCTTCCTTCCTTCCTTCCTTCCTTCCTTCCTTCCTTCCCTCCCTCCCTCCCTCCCTCCCTCCCTCCCTCTCTCTCTCTTTCTTTCTTTCTTTCTTTCTTTCTTTCTTTCTTTCTTTCTTTCTTTCTTTCTTTCTCTCTCTCTCTCTCTCTCTCTCTCTCTCTCTCTCTCTCTCTCTCTCTCTCTTTCTTTCTTTCTTTCTTTCTTTCTTTCTTTCTTTCTTTCTTTCTTTCTTTCTTTCTTTCTTTCTTTCTTTCTTTCTTTCTTTCTTTCTTCCTTCCTTCCTTCCCGCTCTTCCCTCTCTTCCTTCCTTCCCTCTCTTCCCTCCTCTCTCTTCCTTCCTTCCCTCTCTTCCCTCTCTTCTCTCTCTTCTCTCTCTTCCTTTCTTCCCCCCTCTCTCTTCCCTCTCTTCCCTCTCTTCCCTCCATTCCCTCCTTCCTCACCCCCGCCCGTCTTCCACATGCGGAATACAATGAGGACCAGTTTTCAGCCGTCCATCCCTCACGTGACAGAGACATGTGTGCCAACTGTTAGCCTTCTTCTTTCCCAGCAGGAGAATCGGAAAGACCCAAGGGACTTATTATGAGTTTGGCAGTAGTTTTACATTCCATGAAATTACTGCCAAACTCATTTACCTGTACCACCACTGAGTCGGGCGTAATTAACGCCGGATTATTAGCGGTAGCAAGGCGCCGTAAATCCCAGTTCTTTGAGTGCACAGGAATTCATGGGATTTCTTTGCGGATTTACTATGAGTACTCTAATTCAACCACCGATGAATACATCCACCGATTTTTGGCCTTCAGTTTCAGAAATCTGTGATGAGATTAAAGTGTCAGTAATTCTGTCACCTCCAAAAAGGGGGTGGTAGCAAATTACAGCCACATTCGTACTGCAGTGCCACATTTGTAATGATGCCCTTTATTCACCGCCGCTTGTGGTGATCTTTTACCTGCAATACGCCTTGGATGCAGGCTCCTGGCTGACAGTCATGCCATGCACAGCACACTGCCACCGTTTCATTGATAGACTCATAAGTAAGCGTTCTGCTCTGACAAACAGGAAGCGATCCTGTGGCCCGTTGCTTCGGACACCATATTTATATACTCTGAGAAGAGGCTCGCTTAGGGGACAAACGATCGCTGCTTCGCGCCAAACAGACAATTCCTGGTAGAAGAAAAAGAGCCGGATAAATAACACCCCATCAGTCGAATGGTTTCACATCCTCGGCTGGCATGAACGGCACTCTCTGAGCTAATCGCTCAAGGAAATTGGCCTGGGCATAGGAGCCAGCGGTCTCTCTGTGCTAGGTGCAGCGTGTCCACCAAACCCGGGCCTCCGCTCGTTGGCTAAATGTTACAAGTTTGGTGATAACAGTAATTCTAGCACTATCTGAAAAATATCACTATAGGAGTATGCCAATGGAATAGCTCTGGTAATTCCTCCTGCACTGTTTACCTAACATGCAGAGCTGGAGGGAAAAATATATAAGTGCAGTCATTTGATTTTGGGTTTTTATCTGTGTAGAATGGAAGCAGTGGTCAATACAGATAAAATAGTTTAAGTGGGAACATTTAAAGGTGGTGAGAAAGTGGGCATTTGTAATGTTATGTTGATGTATACCGTGCACCGCTACCGCCCAAGGGCAGTCTCCAGACGCTCACGTGGCTCTGCAAGAGAGGAGGGCTGGGTGTGTTAGTGGGGATAGGATGAGAGGATAAGTTCAGAACCAGAAGGCACTGCTGTTTCTGAGAGTTGCCTTGCATATGGGAGTCGGTTCTGGAGGCCCTGTGTGCTTCAGTAGGACTCAGTGCCTAAGATGTCTGCTTGTGTTTGTTTTGGGTGCGTTTGTCATAGGATGTTAGGGTGGGGTTTGTGGTCATTTGCACTGGTTGCTTGTATCCACAAGGGGTCCAGAATCGTGGATGTTAGGTCTATGAATATATTGTGTTGGTGGAACTCGTGCCTGTAAGCATTACCTTGCATATGGGTGTCGGTTCTGGAGGCCCTTTGTGCTGTAACCATATGGGTAGGACTCAGTGCCTCGGATGTGTGCTTGTGTTTGTGTTGGGTGTGTTTGTCATTTGATGTTAGGGTGGGGGTTGTGGTCATGCGCACTGCTTGGTTGTATCCACAAGGGGTCCAGAATCGTGGATGTTAGGTCTATCAGTATATTGTGTTGCTGTGCATTTGTGTAGTCTTGATGGATTTATGAAATAAGCGTAAGGGAGTTCCCTCTAGCATTGTTTTCAGAGGGTTGATGGGGTACGAACATTAGATTAATTCTAAGTGTTTGTGTATTGTGGCTAGCCCCTAGTCATGTGTAGTGGCGCTGGTTATGTCACAGGAGAGGGAAGAGGGGAAATGTGTTAGTAAGTCGGTTGGTTTGACAATGCCGCTGGCATGAGTCTTTGGTTGCTGCTCGATGGTGTCTGCCGACGCTCTTGGTTGCGGTTCGCTGGCCCATCTCGCCTCCTCTCCAGGCCTGCAGGCTGACTCCCCCCGTGGGTTTGGTGGCAGAGGGTTGGTTGTACCTAGCGTGTTTCTGGTGGTTGTTCCTAGCGTGTTTCTGGTTACTCATCCGGGTTAATAGTGGCAGTTGGGTGTGGACCTGTTGTGCCGGGTAGACAGCTGGTGTTCTACTAATTGAGGAAGTGTTGCTCGACCGGGCGGCCCTGGCTGTGTGGGTGGGCAAGTTAGTGTGATTCCTAGGTTTTAATGCTTTTTTCTAACTGAGTTTTACTTGGTGTATAAATTGCACATGGGCGTTATCCCTAAATATGCCTTTTGGTTGGCTTAGGTGGGGTGGCGGTGCAGTATTCTGGTCCTCTGATTTTTCAGCTGTCTTCTGTGATTGCGTCCCTCAGTGTGTTTGCTTTGGTCTGAGAAGTTAATGCTCAAACTCTCTCCATCATTTCAACGTAATGCAGATAAGTAATTACCATTTTGTGCATAACAAATTACAGCAGTGGTACAGGTACTTTATCCATGTCCACCATCACATTGAAGGTAGAAATGGACAGAAAAAGACTTGCAAAAAAATTCTTTCTGGTGGTAGTGATATTGCTGGAATACCACCTGTGGAAGAGGTGATATGTACCACTGGCAGATTTATTTTAAAAACCCACCAAACGCGCACATCCTTCTTTGTCTGAGAGAAGGCAAGTTGACAGCTTCCCGAAATTTTAAATGAGTATGTGAATTCACGCAATCTGAGGCAGTGATGAGTTCACACAACCCTTCAAATGCTGGCAAGCATGCAACAGCCTCATGGAAACCTGGACTCTCGCAGGAAATGACATTGGTGTTTGTGCATGATGTTAAGTGAGCTCAGAAAATGTGTTTCACCTTTACACATGCACCAACAATATGCTTCAACTGTGCGTACACAACCCCCTGAGCTCCCACATAAAAAGAAAGCCACCCCATACACCCCCTGCCCTGACACACAACTCTGCAACCCCCACACACAAGCATGCACATGCACACCTATGTGCATCACCTCCACACCCTACACATTTCACATGCCACACAGGCCCTGATACAGCCTCTTTGATGCACACACACACACCCCACAATGCCAACAAAGATATAATAAAAACAGTACGTTCTCATTTCCCCAAAACTTACATTTGTCTTACTATGCATGCACGTGCAAAGGCACACTGCTAGGATGTGTAACATGTCATACTGTACACTGTACATCTCATCATGTAACCTGTCCAAGTTATCACATCCTATGCATGCAGCTGAACAGTGCATCTTACAAGCCTTGCTTACAGTGGAATCTAGATACTATCCACTGTTAGAGGCTCTGGGCTCTAGAGGGCCAGAGGGAGATTGGGGAGAAGGAAGGAGGACGGTTGTGCTGCTCCTGCTGGGGGCCGTTCTCCCTTGGATATTGAACCTATCTAATAAAAGGCTTTGGAAGCTGCTACAGAGTCTACGTGTGTATGTGTCCAGCATCTTAACACACACATACACACACATACTCCAAACACTAAAAATGTACTTGGTTTGGGTATGCTAAATATGCAGGCACATCTACACACACAGACCAGTGAAATCCTCTACTCCACCTACTCACTTTCTCATAAAACCCTCATACCCCTCCTCTCACACACACTTAAGCACTACCTATACAGATTTGAAATCACACACACACAGCACTGTATACTCACACACCACAGAACACACACAAACAAAGGGTGTACCTAATAGAGGTGTACCGAACTTCAACTTCGAGTAAGTGTTTGGCTAAATTCCAGCTGAAAATCTGCTATTCGGCTCCTGATTAAATATTGGACTGGTGAGGAGTGTGAGGTGTGGATGGCTTCTTTCTATGGGAAATGTGTATGGAGAAACTTAAAGAATTTACAAAAGGTAATGTTATGTTACATACATTTCTAAAGCGCCCAGTCACCCTAAGGCAGCATGGCGCTAGAGGGCTTGACAGGCGATCATAACCAAAAGAAATACAACTCTGACTAAAACAAGAATGTCTTTACGTCTTTTCTAAAGGCCAGGCGATTTGATACTTTCTTTATGGTCAGCTGGTGCTCATTCCATGGCACTGCTGCTGCAATGGAAAAGGCTCGTCCTCTGGTAGAATACCGTCATAGTGTTAGTGTATTTGGGTCAATTCTTCCTATTCCCTAATAGTAATAGTTTACTGCCTTCCATACTACCTTTGGTCGCCACATTATCAGTAGATTAGAGTCAGTACTACCTTTGTTCCACATACTAGATGTACTGTTAAGTTAATAACCACCGTATTCCCACTAGAATCAGTGTACTCGATTCAATACCATATGTGATCTCCATATTACCTGTCTGCATTCCTCATAGTATCTGTGCACTGATGGCAATACTCCTCTTGCATTTGCCTGGTACATCGGCGCCAAAGTCAATATTCGCTCTTCGCTCTATGCTGTTTGTGTACTGGAGTCACTATTCACTATAGTTCCCATGGTTCCTGTACTATGTGTATTGGTGGCAATATGCACCGTGTTTCCCCTGATAAGTCAATATTTCCTGTGTTCCCGTAGTACTTACATACTGGAGTAAATTCTCATTGTGTTCTCCTGGTACTTACATACTAGTGTTAGTCCTTCCTGTTTTCCTTTGGTACATGCCTGCTTGAGCCAATAGTCCCTGTGTCTTTCTTTTATTCTTGAACACTGGAGTCACTGGTACATGGTTTTTCCGTTGCATTTTTGCACTTGTGTTGATACTCCCTGTTTCCATTTGGTACACGTGTGCTTGAGTCAATAGTCCTTGTACTTGCATTGATACTTGCATACTGGAGTCATTTGCACCTATCACTTTGTATTTGTGTCCCTGTATCAATACTCCCTGTATTTCTCAAATTATCTGTGTACCACAGTCAATATGTTCTGTGATTCCATTGAAACTTGTGTATTGTACGCTATGCACTCTGGTATATGTGAAACAAAATCAATACTGCCTGCGATTCTCAAGGTACTTGTCGACTAAACTCAATACTCCCTGTGTTTCCTTTGCTACTTGTGTTCAATATTACCTTTGTTTCTCTTGCTACTTCTGAACTTGATTCCACACTCGCCTTTGGTACTGGAGTCAATACTTCCTTTGTTTCCCTTTGCATTTGTGAACTTAATTGACTTCATGCTCCTGGTGTTTACTTTGGTCTTGGAGTCAATACCATCTTTCCTTCCTTTGGTACTTGTGAACTTTGGTCCCTACTCCCGGTGTTCCTCATAGTATCCACTTTCTGGAGTTAATGCTCCCTGCGGTTCCCTTGGTCCTTGGGTATTGCAGTCAATATTCCCTGTTTCGAAGTCATGGCTTCTTGTGTTCCCGTTGGCGCCAGCGCTTTGGAGTCCATCCTCTCTGCGATAGCTCGTGGTACTTGTCTACTGCAGACAATCACATTCCCTCCCCTGTGGTTCAATGTGACGCCCCCTCCATTCCACTGAACATCCCACAGCTTTGAGTCCTTGAGAAGTAATTAAATGTGATTGAATTCTCAGTAAAGAAGTGGGTTGGCATAAGTGAGGTGTGCTGCCTGGCAGAGAATCTCAATTATTGCACTTTTCTGACTTTATGAAAATAAAATGCGTTTCCTCGTACAAGAACCCCCCGACCCCCTCTCCGATTCGTGATCTCATTGTTGCCAGAATCATGGGAGACACGTAAGTAACAACCCCACCACCTCCCGCCCCCCCAATACTGATATGTGTTCTAAATTCAGGGGCAAATCCAATGAAACACAATTTATTCATTTTACAAACTTAACAACACTGAAGGTTATTGAAATAATATAAACGTGTAATTAGTCAATGCTTTTGTTGTAGAGATCTATGTTTATTCCAGCATCACTAACTAAGCCTTTCATCCTTCCGTGGCCATCAAAATGTGCACTAACAGCTTGGGAAATAATAACAATTATGTGACCACAAACACGAATCTAATAGTGCCATGTGCTCTGTAAAGTGACCGTATTATTACAAGAACAAGCACGTTCCGTTTGTTTGGAAACCATATATAATAAGCACCCATCTGGGGTGAAGGTCTTGAGCCCTCAAGCAAATTCTGGGCCCCCTCTGAGCTTTGTCACTATAGTAGAGAGGCAACACTAAGCAACACCCTATCAGAAGCGGATCTGACTCCAGTACTGACCAGGACACCCCCAGTACTGTAAAGGGTACCCCCAGTACCTTACTGAGCGTGCTTTGAAACATGGGCAACTCTGGCACAACATTCCCCTTTCTCAATAAGTCACACCACCAAGGAACACATTACTACCACTAGCGACGCTACCCAGGGGTCAAGTCCTAAAAATTGACCCAGGAGGACTCATCAACAAACGCAATTGCATGTGACGTCGCTGGAAATTAGCACATTGTGGTGAAATATGCACATTTCATTAAATTGGATTTGCATAACCACCCAAATTGCACAGGACGAATGGCATTTGCCTTTCATAAAATCAACACACACACACACACAAACCCAAGAGAGGATATTTTCTTCTAATTGTGTTTTTGAAAACGTTAAAAGGTGTCCAAGAATCAGTTCAAATGTTTTCCCTGGAACCTGCAGTGCCAAAATGGGACATTTCTCCTTTGGTTGTTAGTTATTTTTCATCCGGTTATATGAATTGGTGAAGTGTCTGGCCTGCTAACCTGACAACTGTGGTTCGATTCCTGAGGTCGGCTTAATTCATACATTCAGTGTTTCTCATTTTAGCTGGGGGGACTAAGTCCACCCTCTGAAAAAAGTGGGTGGACTTCCTCCACCCGCGTCTACCCTTGACTTGAGCCCTGATGCTACCACAGAAAACAATGGGTCATTAGAGGGAATAACTTGAATGTCAATTCCCAGAATGCCTAAAATCATAGCTTAAATCCTACTCTATTATCTTATACACGGCAGCATAATCCATTACACTCAACCTAGACCAGTGTTAGCTCATGGTTGTTTTATTTATAGGAGCATCAATATTTCCTATGAGTATACATCAGCGATTGATTCTTCGAAAAATTGATTTTTAAGCAACACAGTTTGCAATCGGTTTTGTTGAACAACACATGAACCAATCCTATTGATGAAAATTACCAAAATGTCATGATGCCTTTTACTCACAATATATGAGTATAAAAAGCATTTTAATGCTGGCTGCGCTCATACACACCCATGGTGGCAGCACCAATATATTCCAGAATTACCACAGAAGGACTTCTGTTGACTTTGCCAGTAAAAAATTCCATGCCACAGTAAGAACACATGTCAAGACTGACTTTAACAATTTTGGCCAGCATGACCAAGTAAGAACGGTCATGTTGGCTTTTCCCTCTGCCAGTAAAAAATGCCATGCTATAGTTCGAAAATATGTCCATAATGACTGCACCAATGTAGACTGAGAATTCTCATCATGCTGGCTTTACCTTTGATGTCAGTAAAAAAAGCCAGACCACAGTAGGAACACATGTCCAGACCAGCTGTACTAATGTTGGCAGTTAAGGACATGTAAGAGCACCAATCATGCTGGCTTTACCATTGATGCCAGTAAAAAATGCCATGCCACAGTAAGAACATGTGTCTAGAATGGCACGCCTATGTACACCAGTATGGCCACATGAGAACCCCAATCAGTACATTAGATATATAAAGTGCAATATGCAAACAGACACTAACTTTAACATACTATATATAATGAAAAAGAAAACAAATATGATAATTCAAAAACATGTTCATACACCATCTTAACCTATCAATGTATCATATGTTTTTTTCTTTTTTATTATATATTGTATGTTAAAGTTAGTGTCTGTTTTCATATTGCACTTTATATATCTAATGTACTGATTAGGAGAATGGTGTCACCAAGCTTAAGTATTTCATTTTTTGTGGTCCTATTATGGATACTTTTTAATGATGTTGATATTTATACATTGAATGTATTAAGGAATTAATAAATGTATAGCTTTCATTTTTTTGTTTTTGCCCAATCTATTTCTTCCATTGAACACTATACTGTTTCATTGTTTTTTATATTTAATGTTGGATTTACGTTAATTGATTACCGTGAGACACCTTCTGTTTTATTTTTTGATGATTTGCAGCCCCAGGTGTCTAAGGGTTAAGGGGCATGCCCACCCTTATTGGTTTGGTGGTAAAAACTGGCTGCATCGATTTAGGCCAATATGAGCACATACGAAGGCTCATCATGCTGGCTTTTAAGCCTGGACAAACATTCTCAGTTCGATCCACCTTGTGACATTCGGGTAGAATCTCAGTTTAACTCTGTTTCTTTCAAGCAAAAATCTGCGTGAATCTCCATTACGAGACATGCATGTTCCTGGAAGTTTGGGTGGGAAAGGTTTGGGTGGGAAAGGTTTGGGCATGTTTGGGGATGATTCTTGGGGAAAACATAAACAAAATAACTTAAAAGGCATCAGGAAGGAAGGGAAAGCATGGGGAAAAAGAAATGCACGTATGGGTCAAGGTGGTGGGGTTAGTTAGAGGAAATGGAATCCTGCACATCTTTGAATGTTATCTAAGTAGGACAGCACATTGCATTCTGCAGTAAGATATCTCTGTACATGAATGCACTTACTACAGAGATCTATGTTTAACTTGCCAGTGCCAGGTTTGAATCTGGGTAAGAACACAGCCTTTCATCTTTCAGCTGATCAAGATAGTACATTTGAAGTGTGGACTTGTAAGATTGCATGTTAGACCAGAAGAGTCACATGTCAGGCATGCCTGGTTCTTTTTATCATTCAGAGGTTGACACGTTGAGTATTATTGCGGTGCGTAATATTACAATATAGGGAATTCAAACCAGACACATACCCCTGAAAAGTCTATAGGGCTGGGGAAGAATCAGTCATGCATTAGGGCTGCATGAAGTTTCATGCTGTCAAGTTTACTTGCATAAGTATTACTAAGGTTGCTGATTTAATAGATAGATGAGTCAATGGGTGCAATCAATGGCTTTAGAGAGGCCCCCACAGGTCAGACAGTCATTCATATGTCAACATTTCATGATGTAGACTCTTCGGTTCCTAATGAAATACCATTTAGAATTGAACGATTAGGATTGCAATGTTATGAGCTCTGTACATGGGAAAAAGCACATAACGTATCTACAGTAATAGGCTTATTCTCAAAAAGTGTCTTGGCAGAAGTGGGGAGATGCACTGGTACACCTGATCACTTGCTCCCAAATAAGTGGTGTCCTATTTACAAAGTTCCTTTGAATGCATGCATTGCTCATATTCCCTTTTCACATTTGCACAAATAAGGGGGTATTTCTGCACATGTAAATGCGCATCCTACATTCAGGCATGGGATGCACATTAAAATGTGAATGATATGAATGCATTCCCCTGTGCCTCTATGGAAGTGAAATGCATGTCATGTTTCTTTTATGTGTGGATCAGAGGCAACATGAACCACTGTCATCCCACTTACATTACTATATCTCAAACAGTGATATAAATGTTTTTTAAAAAAAACACATTTCACAATGGAAGGCCCTTTAAAGGCCAATCATGATGGAATCCACACCCAGCATCAACGTAGGTCTTGCCGGTCCGTGCTTCTTCTGTCCGCGGAAGCTGCTGAGTCCCACAGTCTCTCAAGAAGGTGTGAGCAACAACGGATAGGGATATAACAGCTGAAGTTCCTACCCTCCCAAGGGAAGGGGGAATAGAGCAAATAATAAACGACACAGATCACTATCTCCAACTGGCTTCAATCTGTAAAGAAATAGATTAACAGTTGTTACTTAACTATACTTTTATGTTGCTAACTTTCAAATGTATTCGTTTAGATGTCTTTCATACCTGTGTGCCCTCTGCAATAGCTTAGAGGGTGATTAGTTTCAGTTCATTTGATTTCTCTAACTTCCACAAATCTTGAAAGTCATTTAGAATCACTTCACAGTTCTAAGAACTCTTTTAGAAAGTGGTCCATGTGCTGTTCATTTCACCAGTAATGAAAAGTCTCAAAACCCTTTCAAAAAGAATCTTCAAGAAAGAAAATCTCCCCAGAGTCTCTTCTACACAACAGTTGTCACACTTACAAAATCAAAAATGACTATTATGTTTCCCATTACATTAGTATTCTCAACTAGTTCGTTGGAAATGTTGAATTCAGCATTTTGATTGAGGTTGGATTAGGAATGTTCTTCAGTTTTTATAACTTCCTAAAATTGTTGACACGCCCTGTTACTTGAATGAGCCATTGCAAAATTATCGTGTTAATTAAACAATTTGAATTTCAAAGTATCTCACTTGCTGGTTCAAAGTGTAATCAGATTACTGCGTGAAATTGGTGTCACTTCAATATCTTTTTCTGAAATCTAATAGCAACAACAAGTCTTTAAAAACATTCATTCCTAGTCGCCAACACTCCTTGACGAAATGAACACTTGCTCAAAACATTACCCAAACAAATCACCATACGCGCGTTCAGTCTCTACTTAACTTAAAAGGACTTTCACTAAACGCGCATGTGTGAAAGCAGACTAACACACTGTCAATATTAACTTCTATGCGCGTGAGTCTGTTGCCTGACTTAGTGTGACCAAATATGAAGCGTGCATGCGTTGAAGCTGACTAAATACACTATCAATATTTACATTTATGCGCGTGCGTCTGTTGCCTGACTTCTTATGACCAAAAACGAAGCACGCATGTGTTTAGCCTAGCACACTATACAACGCTCTCACGCGAATCTAAACAATACCAAACGGTCTGACAATTACGCACATAAAACCTTTCTGTCACTTCTTTACGTATGCGTGAACCTTCTAATACGAAACCAACTAACTTCCTTGTTAAAAAACATAAGCTCAAAACTCCGGCAACATCACAACGCTTCTCCTTAATAACCTGACAAAGGGCCTCATCACGAGTTTGGCGATAACCCTTAAATCCGGCGGTATCGCTGTTACTGCTGGATTTAAGGGTCCGCCAAATCATGTCCTTGGTGGATTTCTCCCCAGCTCTGAGCTGGGGGGAAATCTGCTGAAAATTCGCGCTCATACCGCCGGCACGAAATCCGCTGGCGGTATGAGCGCAAAATGTCCCTATTGAGCCCAATGGGGAATGGGGCATTCCCGAATGGGCTCAATGGGGAATGGGGATTTCCAAATCCGCCAAATCCGTGATCCGGCGCTAATAGTGCCGGTGGGTTTGGCGGTAGGGCAGTTAGCACCAGCGCTATTAGCGCCGGCGTTACCGCCCAACTCGTGATGAGGCCCAAAATATCAAATTGCATTTGCATTTACATTTCAAAACATGACGAAGACTGAAATGTCTAAACAGAGTAAGTTTTGACTCTAGTAATTTTTACTTAGTTTATCTTTCCTAAATAATTACCTAAACCTAAAGGTTATTCTGATAAGAATATTTACAAGTGAATACTGGCTCAGATAATTTCTGTTGAAAGAAGTCTTTCTTCAAAAATCTTTAAGTAATTTAACGCTCCCACCGAGTCCTGGAAAGCACTCATAAAACTGTATTTTCAAACTTATATTGAGAACACTTGAGAAACAGGACCTTCCTGATTCAGGCTGGACGATGAAAGGCAGTTTAGAATTCTGCCAAGTCCACCAGGTGACTACCTGGACCAATCAGTACTCTGCTCCTCTCCTCCATGCTGGATTGGGCTACTCTTACTCTGAATGTAGGAGCTAATGCAGAAATAAAACTTCTTCAAAATAAAATAAATGTTAATGCCCTAAATCAAATCCCAAACACTTTCTCACTCATAATAGCGCCAACCCTGACAAGGTGCAGGGAGCTCCACGCATGGCAAGGATACTAATGCAGCACATATCATGCCCTGCTGCACACATCCCTGGACATGTGCAGGCTACCTTTGTAAATAGGGCGACCAACACATTTCTCAAAATAAAGCAAATAAAAAATGCATCCTCTGCATATTTTTACTTTGCAATACTTTTTGTGAATTTTGCACTGTGTGTTCTTTTAAAGAGTGCATTTTGTGTCAGCTGCAAACAGTTAATTGTGGTTTCTATGTTAAAGAAACAGCCAAGTGCACCTCATTAGTGATTTATACACTGTTTTCTTTGAGCATCCCTGGCAGAAAGGGTTCTGAACTGCTGACCCTAATCCCTTAACTTTACACTATGTTTCTTATGACATGTGATCGGAGGAAAAAAGGGTTTACTTCTTCAAAACATATTTACAGCAGCATTTCATCAGTATGAATTTTCATGTACTTAACCCAAATATGTGACCCCGATCTATTAAGAGTTAATATGAACCCAAATAACCTGAATGCAGTGAAAATTTGGGTGATTTTGTGCTTGGCGAAATGTGCACTTTTACTGGCTTTATAACATTGTTGCTGGTAACACATGCTATGTCACAGTAATATGTTCTGACTGACTGTGACAATGTAGGCCAACATAGCCAAGTAAGAAAACTTAGGGCCTCATTAAGACTTTGGAGGCAGCCATGGCGCTATAGCGCCATGGCTGCCTCCAAAATCGTGTCCGGGTCCGGGTTCCCTGAATGGGGAATTACCGGGCCATTCCGAGTTTGGAGAGCCCCATAATTCCTCCTTCAGGGAACCCGGGCCCGGTCCCTCCCCATTCCCATTCGAGCCCCCATAGGGCTCAATGGGAATGGGGAGGGAGCTAATGGGCCTGTCAATTACGGGCCCGTTGTTAGCTCCCTGGTTCCCTCGAGGAACCCTCTATGGACGTGTGGAAAAACCAGCCGTCCTGAGCGGGTCCCGCGAGGGTACCTCGTAATAGTGCGGAGTGGGTTTAACGGCGCCGGCACCATTACCGGAGCCGTTAAACCCATTCCGCACTACTCGTAATGAGGCCCATGTTAACTTTACTCTTGATTCCCAGTAAAACATGGCATTCCACAGCAAGAAAATATGCCCAGTCTGTCTGCAACATTATAGACCTGTATGGTCATGCAAGAAGACTCATTTGTCTTTACTCTTAAAGCCCCCCAAAAAGTGCCATGCCACATTCAGAAAATAAGTTTGGACTGGCTGAAACAATGTAGGCCAGAACAGCCACGCAAGAACACTGCCTTTACTCTTGATACCATTAGAAATGCCATGCCACTGTAAGATATTATGACAAGACTGGCTTCTGCTGCACAAATCTACTCTCCCCAATCCGAGGCCTGCAACCCCACGCACATGCATTTATACAGCATTTCATACAAATTCACCCCTGCCCCACCATACATGATTCATGCACACTCTCATTCACCAGCACACTCATACAACATGAACTCTCATACACACCCAAACAATATACACTCTCTCATTCACTCGCACACACATGCGTGTGTGGGTTTCTGTCTGTGAGTGTGCATTTATTTTCTTACCTGCAGCTCTGGCCCGGATTCTGCTTAGCCCCACACAGCCCCAGTCTCCCAGAATGGTCCGTCAGCTCCTGTGCATCACCCAACAGCATTCAGGAAGCAGGGAGAGATTCCTTGCTTCTGCACATGCACGATAGAGCGGTATTGTCTCGATCTCACTGCCCTTGTCCTATGAATGTGTGAGTCTGGGCAGGAGCACCGTCTACGCACATTCTACCCTGCAGTACCCCAGTCTGCACCCCCAATTGCCCATGCAAGGCTGGGGCAGCAAAACATCTTGCATGGTCACTTGGGCATTTGTGCTGAGCTATTGAAAACCTTCAGCGGGAAATGAAAGCAAGCCCAGGATTGCTCCCTCATCTGCATCCTGCAGCTGAGGGAGTGCGCTCAGTGTTTTCACTGGGCCTGCTTGCTTCGTCCATTACGGATAGCACATTGGTGCCCCATCGTCCATTATAAATGAGCAGCCCCAAGGCTACATTCTCCAAACTGCCCCATTTCAGGCGCTGTCACTTGCACTACTGTCCTCGACCATAGTCCTCCAAACCCCTGACAAGAGCTTGGATAATGTAAGGTACAGGTCCCAGAACATATTTTGACAGTAGGTGCAAGGAGCAGGACTTCATTTCCTAGAATGCACTCAGAAGGTTCTAATCACCTAGACTTCAAATCACACAGTCTACAATCAAATATTCTACACTCCATTCCCCAGAAAGCAATGCATGGCCCTAGGAGCTGTTTGATAGTGGTAGTTCTGAGATAATAGACTCCATTTCCCAGAAGGCAATGCATGGCCGTAGGAGCGGTTTGATAGTGGTAGTTCTGAGATAATAGACTCCATTCCCCAGAAGGCAATGCATGGCCCTAGGAGCTGTTTGATAATGGTAGTTCTGAGATAATAGACTCCATTCCCCAGAAGGCAATGCATGGCCCTAGGAGCTGTTTGATAGTGGTAGTTCTAAGATAATAGACTCCATTCCCCAGAAGGCAATGCATGGCCGTAGGAGCTGTTTGATAATGGTAGATCTGAGACAGTAGGTTGGTGCTTTACCCTGCTGTTTTGCCTGGACTCATTCTCAGCTATTTAATAGCTCAATTCAGATCTGTGTGAAACCACCCATTAGCCACAAGCTTGAGTCCCACCCAACTGGACTGAGACGTACAATAAATGAGGTAACAACAGCACCTATTATTGGCACATTACTACAGCGCTCAGAAGTGAGACTAATCTGGCATGAGGAGCTGTAGAGATGCTATACTTTAACATGTTGAACGCTCTCTGGAATAAAGTGTCTATGGCTTGTAGTGCTGGCTGTCTCCCTCTCTCCAATACTTCAGGAAGGACCTTAAATACGCATCTCTTCAGCAATACCTGCCCTAAACCATCTGACTCGGGCTCCTGAAAATGGCTGTGTCCTACGTAATCCTCTCACCAACCTTTGGCCCTAATGACTAGGCCACCAAAATGGCTTCCACTTTATCAAAATGTCGTCACCTGTGTGTATTCGCAATTGAACATATTCTAATGTGTCAATGTTTGATATGGCCTCGTTTGGTCCTGTGGCATTATTCACTACATTGCATCGCAGTTTCGGGAGGATAGCTCAGGGGCAACGTGTTCAAGTTGGAAGTAAGATGACACGGAGCAACACAGGTTCGATCCTGGGTCCACGCTTATAAACCTCTGGGTATTAAGCATGTTATAAATAACCTGTCATACAGAGCCGGCCTTAGGGGGGGGTGAGCCGGGTGCCACGCCCCCGAGGGCGCCTTTTGCCCCCGCCACGCCAGCTCGGAGGAGTCTTTGAAGGGCTCCCCCGAGCTGGCGTTGTGGGAGGAGGCGCAGCAGGTGGCCTTTTACTGTAAAATGTGCCCGCGGCAGGGGGGTGCATTTAAATGCACCCTCTGCTGCGGGCACATTTCACAAGAAAAGGCACCATTAGCCCCACGCCATACCACGCCAGCTCCGGGGAGTCTTTCAAGGGCTCCCCCGAGCTGGCGTGGTGGCAGAAGGCGTGCCAGGCGCCTCATCGCCATTGAATGAACCCATGGCGGCGGGCTCATTCAATGGCAATGGGGTGCTAACACGCCCTATTTAATAATCTCCTCGACGAAGCGAGGAGGTTAAAAAAAAAAAGTGGCCCCCCCTGGCCCCGCCCCCTTCCGCCCCACCCCTGTTAACCAAGGGGGGCGCGGTGGGCGAAGGGGGGGGGGGCGCCAATTCGCCCAGGATGCCGCTGCCCTTAAGGCCGGCCCTGCTGTCATATAATATCATATCATATCGTTTAGCTTAGGAACCATCCAGGCACTGATGCAGTGGGCTTAAATAAGAGTAAATCACGTTTTTATCTGGGCCGGCACTATTTACTCTTTTCCAGTTACTAATCTTAAAAACGCCCATAAAAATGGATCCTCTACAGTTTAAAAACTTCCACACTTGCCATCATCTCGTAAACGCAGAACTCATGAGGACGGGCTTCAGATTTGCACTCTCTCTGGGTTCTAGCCTGAATATCTGAGCAGACCTAGCAAACCAGGGAAGTGCTGAAATATCCATACAGTTCAGCAGCTAACTCATCTGCCCCCAGAGAGAGCTCATGATATTTGGGGAGAAAAAAGGGGGTGGAAGCTCTATAGGGTGGAAAATCGTATGTACACTCAATTCAGGAGAACGCTCTATTCATCTCTTCTGAGAACCAAGGTGGCCTAATTGGAGTTTGGCATGCATGCCAACGCTATTCAGAAGATGGTAGTGTAGTTCTGTTTTTAACTTAGCATTCTGGGACTTGTAGTCCTTGATTGTCCAATTATAACCTCAATACTTCAGGTCTCAAAATGCAAACTTAATTCCAGGACTTGAAAAGACATCAGCCGACTGAAATGGGGCATGTATGGCTTGGAGAGATCTACTTTTGTTGAACCTTGACTGCGAAAATGTATGAGTGACTGAGTGAGCAAGTGTGTGAAGGAGACGGAGTGAATTAACAAATAAGCTGCGTTATATTGCCCAACACTGTAAACTGAATCACCTCTAGTCACTGTTGATGCGTTTATGGATGGTGATCCACAACTGAGCATCCTGGACTATGAAATGACATAATTCTTTTGTAGTAAAACATACCCTTCACATTTCTTATGATGTTTTGTATAGTTTAATTGGGGGGTGTAGAGTTTGAATTCTGGGTATCACTGTGTTATCGTGTTGCAGAGGTACTTGGGAGCTTTCCTGGGAATCAATTTTTGTGCACGCCTGCACTTTTGAAAGATCACTTGGGTGTACAGGAGCAAAGGCAGGGTCTCCAGGGTGAACAATAGTAAGATCATATGGTGGTTTCTGTGGACGGTCAGCAGACTGGACGAGATCACAATCACCTGCGAGTTCAATTGATGTTCCACAATGTGGGTGGGATAAAAGTCAACACACAGGAGTTCATGAGTCCATGAAGGACCATCATGGTGGGGTCCTGGAGATATCAACCAAGATTGCAGGTGTCAATTAAAGGTCTGCAGGGTGGGGCATGTAGAGATAAGCCAGGATTTTTAGGAATCAGTCTGGTGCCTTCAGAGTGGAGACATGGGTCCAAAAGTTAAGGAACTTGGAGATAAACCAGGAGTCTGGGAGTCAATGAAGAATGTTTAAATTAGGGGAGATGCAGATCAACCGGTAACTCAGGAGTCAGTGAAGGTTTTTTAGGTTGGGGGGAAATAGAGATCTATCAGAAGTTGACTGTAAGGTCCACCAGGTGGGGTGATGGCGAACAACTATGTGCTCAGGACTCAGCAGATGGGGCATTAAAGTGGGGAGATGGGGCTCACACAGCGGTTGAGTAGTCACTGTGTTCAGGACCTAATGGAGGATCCGCAGGATGGAGGATATGGGCATGGGTCTCATTACGAGGTCGGTGGTGAGGGGTTAACGGCGCCGGTAAGGGCCGGTGCCGTTAACCCCTTACCGCCGCATTACTAGCTGCTAAAGGACCAGGGAGCTAATAACGGGCCCTATGTGGGCTCGAATGGGAATGGGGATGGGTATTTTGAATGGGGACTTACCGGGTCCTCCAAGGTTGGAATGACCCGGTAAGTCCCCATTCAAGGAACCCGGACACGAGTTTGGAGGAAGCCATGGCGCTAATAGCACCATGGCTACCTCCAAACTCGTAATGAGGCCCCAAATAGGAGGCCAGGAGCCTTTGGTTCTGCAGGGTCAAGACGTTGGGGATCAGGTATGAGTTTAGGAGTCAATGGAAGCAGTTCAAGAAGAGGGAGCTGTAAATTGACCATGCATTTAGGAGTCAGCAAATCCACAGGATGCTGTGGGTAGAGGAAAAACTATGAGTCAGGAACAGCTGAATGAGGTGGGTAAGACGGAGATCAATCATGAGTCAGCAACAGGTATACGGGGTGGGGCAAATGGAAATTGTAAGAGGATTCAATTCAACACTACAGCTAAGTCAATGCCTAGTCTGGATACTGAATGGAAACCCTTATTGATATATCTTTATGTCCAGTTCATGCATTCTGGATGACTACCCCTATATAACACCCCTCTCTTGGAATCCCCCTGACCCCACTGAGCCAAGAAGTAGTTCTGCTTTGCAAGTTTAAAAGGTTTATTTGATAATTTAAACAATATATATATATATCACACTTTATAATAAATTAATAATTGAATATCACACTTAATCTGAGCAGTAATCAATAATGGATAGTCCGGCACTAGCACACTTCTTTATAATCAATGATGAGTGGTTATAGGATGGATAAGATAGCAACAATACTTTTATGGTTTCAAATGGATGCAATGTGGAATGAAAATGCAATACAGCAAATACTCAATATGATTTCAACAACACAATGTAATCACTTTTCTCTGGCAATCCACTCCCCCCTTAATGCAATGTAAGGAGATGAATAGAATGGGACTCAGTTCTTAGGAATGCAATCAAATAGAGTTCAGTACAATTCCCCCCCAGCAGCTTATACAACAGATAGGAGTTTTGAAACACAGACCCAAGTGCTTTGAATATGGTGACAATGCAGTGAGAAATATGCTGAAAATGCTTTTAATTTCCTTCAGGAGGTTCAGGATGAGTGGTATCTAGTTAATATTAGTCCATGCTCACTCTAGCAAGGATCTAGGAGTAACTAGCAGGTTAAACGAATTTTTGGCAAAGGAAAGCAAGGAAGCTGCTGTTTTCACACGTGGCTGGATTTTTAACCAAATCGCAAATCGCGGTAAAATTCGCGAGTGCGAGAATCTCGATTACAGCAAAAGTATGAGGAGTAGCAAGTCGGTTCTAAGCTCTCAGAGGAAAGTTAAACCAAGTTCCTAGCCCAAACGGTTCCAGAGATACGGACGATTAAATAAAGGTAGTTTTTCGGATTTTAAATTTTAAAAGTTCAAAGCGACAGGTTACAGCTTGCAGCTAGAAAAGGACAGGTGACAGCTTTGCAAATGACAGGTGACAGTTAGGAGGCAGTTCTGGTTAGATTAAAATAGATTGAATTATATTATTTTAACTAAGAGATTGGTTCTGCACAGTTCTGCTAGGTACTCACAATATATTTTAAAATAGGCCTCGTCACGGATCTGGTAAGGTTTTGGACTGGACTCCGGTTCTGGTCTCGGCACTTCACAGTGATCTGGGTAAGCTCTCTGGTTCTGCTAACTGCGGTCTGGGTCATCTCTGCTCTGCTGGTCTAGCCTCTCTGGATTCTGGATACTGCTCTGCTTTCTAGGTACTGCTACAGGTTCTGGAGATTGATGGATTTGAAGTCTGGATCTCTGGATGTGGTATGGTCTGGCAGCATGCTCCGCAGCAAATGGAATTGAATGTCTCTGTCCTGACTGTCTGCTTTTATGTGTTTTGAAAGTGGGTGGAGAGGCTAGCTTTCTAGGCCCTACCCCTCTCCACTTGTCATTGGCCACTTCCTCCTCTTCCCCTTGATTGGGGGAATGAAATGAAGTGTCATCATGATGAGGTCTGTTTATGATACAGAGAACCCACCCCTGTCAACTTTACACACAATCTATATCTGATCCAAATACATACTTCCCCGATAGACAGTTGTTTGGCATTGCATACACACATCATGCATTTACTGATGGTAGCCCCTGTTCCAATTCTGTCGTTTCTAGGAGCTTGGGTTCAAAAATGGCAACATATTTCACTTTTTGGTCGGGTTACCAATATTGGATTTGTCCCCGCATTTACACAAATGTTCGCAAAGCATGTGGGCATTAGGTGGTGGAGTGTCAGATTTTTAACATACATACATTTAGAGTAATATCCTCTTTTCCGCTAAAAACCCCCCTGAACATACCACTGGGTCCTAACACGTCTTCAAATGTGCACAGAAAAATCACAAGAATAATGATATCACTTATAAAATTTTCACAAGTCCGCTCCATGAATGATCCATCTTTTTTGTTCTGGCCCCAAAGGGGTGTGGTTTCCCCCCAGCAAAAGGTTGAATTTCTGGTTTTTCCAGTTCTGTCAAGCCAGCTTGCGCTCACAGGCAGTGCTCCTCCCCTTTCCTTCCAGGAGGAAGCCACTTTTACGACCCCCCCCCCAATAAAACATTTGCCTGAGTCAGGACAGGGCTTTGTTCAATTTCCTGCAGAGCCCAGGTAATTCAATCAGAGAAGTGTCATATCCCTTTTGGTGGGAACAGCAAAAGGCAGCTAGGCCTGGGAACACAGCTGTTGTGCAAGTCTCAACTCCTGTCGGGGGTAGCTGGTGGGCAAAATTCCCTCTCTTTTTAAGCCAGGCCTCAGCTAAATGTCTCTTTGGCTGCCAGTTTTCCTGTCCAAATCAAACTTCCAATTTTTACGCATGCAGCTAGAATGCTGATTCTAAGTTTAAAACTATGACATTTAAACAATTGCAACCTATGTGACACTCAAAAGTAGGTCACTCATTTCTTTTAAACATTTAGATTTTTAGTGTCTTTCAGTCCAAATTTACTTAAACTGCTGAAATCCACAGCTCAGCCAGTTTTGCTATGAACATTATTTTAGGCTCATCCTCTTTCCAGATTTTGTATGCCCACAAGACTTTATTCTGTCAAATGTCTGCTGGTGTTCAGTGAGATTGTTGGATATTCTGCAATGTTTGAAATGGGCATTCTGAGCTTGCCTTCAGAGAAACAAAGGGTGATTTTTAAAGTGCTTTCTAGCGAACAGGCACTGCTGTTTTTCTCTTTGGCACCCCATTTCACTCATGGCTCTTCTGACCCAGCACACCCGCACCGGGGGGTGGCAAGTCAGGCGACCATTTTGGTGTGTGCACAGCTCGGTCAAGTGGCACAGCGAGTAGAGCGCCCGCTTTGACACCCATGCAGAGCCTGTTAACGCAGGTTCGAATCCCGGCAGCGCCAAACTCAGCGTTTCATCCTTCCGAGGTCGATAAATGAGCACCACACACCGTGGGTAATAATAAGCAGCGCTCAGATACCTGAGGGTTTGTAGCGCTATATAAAAGCCTAATTATTATTATTATTATTATTAAACTGCGCGGTTTTCATAGATTCTGGCGCACATGTGGGCTTTTTTGGCCATCTTGGATTTCCTAAGCCCACAGCACCAAATGTTGCAGCATGATAGCTCAAACGTGGGTCAGGACCCCCAACAAAGCCCCCCCACGCGACTGCACTTTGAATTTGAGTCGATGGGGAGTCGGGTGCACAAGGGTTTTGACCCACGCACTGGTATGTCCGCATAATCTTCTTCCAATTCTGCAAATGGCACAGTTCAGCATCTTTTCCTTCATCCGGTACTGATCGATCGGTTCTCCTCGCCGGTCCTGATGGGAATATTGGGCGGTACCCCGGGCCCCTTGCGTCTCTGCTCCCGGTCTCCGGATCGTCCTCCTTGGCCAGCCTCCAGGTTTTCTTTCTCCTAGGACGACAAAGGAAGAGCGGCAATACCTATTCATGGACATTTTTCCCCCACCATTGATATAGTGGGGTGGCATATATATTTTAGAACTCAACAGATATGAACATGCACATTTTTTTAAATTAAGCGACAGGAACACATAAACTTGAGAAACACAGAATTTGATAGGCTATATGTAGGATATTTTAAGTTAGAACTGAATTAATCTGAGACAGTACCCTCTAGGATTCCAGAGGATTCCTACAGTTTTTGCAGAGTCTGCCTGGGATGGCAACACTTTAGCTGATTTATATGTACCCACTTGTCTTCCCCCTCTGCCAAACCGCCTTTGGGGATGCGGATCTTGTAGGCCACAGGGGAGATCTTGTCTATAATCTCAAAGGGTTCCTTCCATGTAGGCAAACATTTTCGCTGTTTGGCCTGGTTCCTTTGGAAATTGTATAGATAGACCCAGTCCCCCACCTGATATTCCTTCCTGGAAGTTTTCAGGTCATAGTGGGTCTTCATACTCTCGGCTGATCTTTCTAGATTCCGCTGAGCATAGGCAAAAGCATGTTGAAGGTGTTTCCTTAAATTCTCCACATACTCATGAGTTGTGGAGGCATTTATCAATGTTTGCTCTTGGGTTCTGTAGAGCAAATGCTGGGGAAGCACCATCTTGCGTCCAGTCATCAACTGAAAAGGTGACATTTTGGTTGCAGATGAAGGGGTAGATCTGATGGCCATTAGGACCAGAGGTAATCGGATATCCCAACTTGGCCCAGAATCTGCCACAAACTTCTTTAATATGCTCACAATGGTTCGGTTATATCTCTCTACTGCCCCAGAAGAAGCTGGCCGGTAAGCAATATGCAACTTCCTTTTGACCCCCAGTATCTCCCACATCTTTGTCATCACTTCACTGGTGAAGTGGCTACCTCTGTCTGACTCAATCCTTTGAGGTAGACCAAAACGGGAAAAGATGGGGTTAATCATCAGGGCAGCTGCAGTTTCTGCCTTGCAATTTGGGGCTGGGAGACATTCCACCCACTTGGTAAACAAGCATGTAATGGTCAACATGTACTTGTTTCCTCTAGTCGAGCGAATCACAGGGCCTACAAAGTCGATTTGAAAATCTGACCATGGCAGTGTCATCCCCCTCTTTTGGAGGGGTGCACGGTGCGTGAGGGATGATGGCTGAAATTGTGCACACACAAGACACCCCTTCAAGTATTGGTCGAGGTCCTGCCCCATGTGTGGCCAGTATGCAACCTCTCTTAAGATTTCCAGTGTTGTGTGAAACCCCCTATGACCGGCGGTGGCCGCATCATGGGCGTGACTTAACATCAGGCTTCGGAATGAGGTAGGAACCACCCACTGATCATGGCCAGCTTGGGATTTCCTGACCAGCAAACCGTCTTGGATTCGGAACATTTTTGGACATTTCATCAACACTCTTAGGTCCTCTTTCCCAATGTAATCGGTATCCGTCAGGGGAAAGTTCTCAGGGTCCTCAAGGTGCTGGTAAAATTTACCAATTATTGGATCTCCCTTCTGAGCGGTAATCAAATCAGCATCAGGGGTCTCCTTACTCCATTGTGCAATTGAAAGGTCATTGTGAGCATTTGTCTGGGACCTAGTGATAGCAGTGACCTGGATTTCCCCCATCAGGGGCTCAATCTCAATTAGATCCCCTTGGATGGCCCCGGTTTTGGCGAGCTGATCAGCTAAGTCATTTCCAGTTTTGTCTGGTCCCTCTATTTTGGAATGACCCTTGATCTTCTTCCAATAGATGGTCATCCCCTTCGAGGTGACCAGATCATCAATGTTTTGGATCAACTTCCCATGTTTCAAGGGTTTGTTGTTAGCACATAACATGCCTCTGGTTTTCCAGTTAACCAGGTGCTCCACGAACCTGTTCCGTACATAATCCGAATCGGTGATTATGACCAGTTCGTGGAGTTGATGTTGGACAGCAGTGAGGATGGCCTGATGCACAGCCATCAACTCTGCCACCTGACTACTTCGGGGACCAATTTTGTACCCAGCGGAGGGTTCTGGGAACTCCTTCACCCATGCATTCCCTACGCCGGCCACCAGTTCTTTTTCCCCGTTGTTGTCAACATGGTAAGAGCATCCATCCACATACACAGTGGGCATTCCCTCACACTTGTCTTCTTCATAGACTTTGTGGGGGGAATTAAGGTATGCCTCCATGTTGTCCTTTATTTTTAGACTTTCGTCCTCGAGACAGTTTTCTCTGGCACAATCATGCAAGTCAGCCAGACCTTGCGCGAGGGGACTCTTCTTGTTTTGGCCATATCTGACCTCCACAGGAAAGCCTTGCATTGACAGAATCCAGGAAGTAATTCGGGAATTACTCACATTTCCGGCCCGGATTCTGTCACTTTGGAGATATTGCAGAGGCTGGTGTGGAGTCTCCACTATGATGTGTTCCCCCTGGATAAACGGGCGGTAATTCTTCAATGCCCACACCGTTGCCAGGAGTGCCTTCTCACAATCGTGGAATTTTTCCTCCACAGAGGATAAAGTTTTGCTCGCATAGGAGATTACTTTATTGACCTTGTCATGCTTTTGGTATAATACTGCCGTCAAGCACGTATTAGAGAACCCTGTCTCCAGGAAGAACTCCTTGTTTCTGACAGGGTAAGCTAGGCAAGGCGCTTGTGAGAGGCTTCTCTTGAGTTTTTTTACTGCCTCGGCTTGTTCTGGACCCCATTCCCACTTGACCCCCCCTTCAGGAGATGAATCAGGGGTCTGGTGATCTCTGCGTAGCCCTCAATGAACTTTCTGCTGTAATTAGTCAGTCCAAGGAGGCTCCTTAGTTCCCGCAGAGTTGTGGGGTCTTTCAGTTTCTGAAGTGCTTCCACTTTCTTTTCCTGGGGACAGAGGCCCTGAGGAGTAATCTCATGCCCCAAGAAATTAACACGGGTTCTACACCACTGTGCTTTCTGAAAGGAAAGTTTTGCTCCGGCGGCCCTCAACTGGGTCAGAACATAACGGATCTCCTCTATGTGTTCCTCCACAGATGAACTTTTGATGAGGACATCATCTACATAAGCCAGGTTACCCCTTGCACCCAGGTCGGGCATGGCCTTGTGTAGGAAAATGTTGAATTCATTGCCGGAGTTGAGGTATCCGAAGGGAGTCCGGGTCCATGTATACTGCTGGCCCCCAAAGGTAAAAGCCAGCTTGTATTGGTCCTCTTGTACTGACCGGCACGGTCCAGTATCCATTGGTCAGGTCTATTGCAGTGAATACCTGTGACCCCTGGATCTGGGCCAGTCCTTGGTCAATGTAGGGCAGAGGCCATCGGGAAGTATGGACCCGTTTGTTGAGCTCCCTAAGGTCAGCACAGAGTCTCCACTGGCCGTTTGGCTTCAATATTCCCAGCACCGGATTATTGAAGGTGCTGTGGACTGGACGGATTATTCCCCGGGACTCAAGGTTCTTAATTATTTCAGTAAGGGACTCCACTGATGCGAGAGGCAAGCGGTATTGCTTCACAAACACAGGAGTCATGCCAGGGTCCGTGGGGATTGTTGTTGTGTGGATGTCAGTGCGACCACAGTCATATGAGTCTACCGCAAAGAGATCTTGGAAATCCAAGAAAACTTGTTTCAACTTTTGCTTTTGTTCCAGAGTCACACAGGCATCAGCTAGGTTGACTCTCTCTTCCACCATCTGCCTGAAGCCTGGAAAGACTTCTGGTTTGGCTATCTCAGCGGCCTCCTCCAGCTGGGTGGAGAAGTCCCTGGTCGGAGTGCTGATTTGGACTGGAGGCCTCAGGTGGGAAAGGCAACCCTCATGGACCTGGAAAATCACCTCGTCCCTCCTGAAGTCACAAGTCACATCTTCCTTACCATAGGGGCAGGAAGTGTACACCAGGAAGTTCCCCCCATGCCGGGTAAAAATCCTGTCTGGTGTTGTATTGTCCTCACTGTCACTGTCAAAACGGTCCTTGGGGATTGGTCCTAACAGTTCATTTCCTAAACCGATGGAAAAATGTCGGTCATCAACCGCCATTCCAATAATGGTGCCTGCGGCTAGAGTAATACTCTTTAAGTCGCTGTTATCCACCTCTATTAGAATGGTGTCATGTTCTATGTTGACTAATGGAGTTGGGTTTACCCCCAACCCTTGCTGTTGGAGAGAAGCGTTTAGATGTATGTAAGCATCAGGGTTTTTCAAATGTTGTCCTCTTTTAGCTTTCCCTTCCAGGGAGAACTGTCGGGTCCTTTCTGGGATGGTGACTTCCTCTTTGATCTGAATTTCAACTGCATAAGGTAGCAATTGAGCTGACCTAAATGCTTTTTCCGGATCATCAAAGCCCATGGGATTATCCGCTAATCGGGACCAAGCTTTGAAGTTTATTAGGTCCAAACTAATGGCAAAGCGATTGAGAATGTCACTGCCTAAGTAAAAGGCGGCAGTGACGTCTCGCACGACCCAACAATTATGGACTATGCTCTTGTTGCCAATGGAGAGTTTGAGCATACACCTGCTTGGCAGGAAATGTTTGGAATTAGGTGCTTCCAGGTCCATTTCCCATCTGTCTATCAGTTTGAATGTGGGAATGGCTGGATCTTTTGGGAGTTGGCGGAACATGGCTTCGCTGATGAAGCCCTTACTGTTGTTCACACACACTTGAGCGAGAACAGAGTCCTTCCCATCATTTAACTGAACAGGGATGAACAACTGCTCTCCAATTTGCTGAATATCAGCCAGGCTCTGAGCTGATTTCACCTCTTTCTGGACTATAGGAGTGAGAGTTTCTGATTGTGGATTAGTAAAGAATTTCAGGGTGTTTCCTTCCAGTGTGGAATACCACCTTAAACTGGAAGGAAGGTTGATTTTCAGAAATAGAGAGGACCCCCCATCACCAGTCTGTTGTCCTACTGCTATTACTGTCACGTCTGGAATTTGGTTGTTCTGGAAGTGAAATTCTACTTGGTCAGATTTTTGTTCAACCATGTGGCAGGTGCCGTTTAAACTAACATGGTTGACACTCTGTTTTAATTTTATTGGTCGGCTAGTCTGGGTCCAGAGGACCTTGTTTACGCAATCTATTAGGGATGACAACCTTCTCAGGAGGTCATTCCCTAGTAAACAAGGGGTGCCCTCTGGAGTCACTACTATGACCGGGTGTTTCACCTTGTGTCGCCCAATCTTAATGTCCAAGTCTGCAGTCCCCTCAACGGGAATTTCCTTCCCGTCAAAGTTCTGCAGTTGTCCAGGAAGAGAGGTGAGAGGAATACGGTAATTCTCCCCCCTTCCTGCATTTAGTTCATCAAAGGCCCTTTTCGACAGAAGGGTAGCTTGAGATCCAGTGTCCACCAGTGCCAAAATTGTACCCTGCCCCTGTACTTGTACCGGGGCATAGTATCTTCCCTCCTTCTCCTCAAGGGGGCACAGATAATGCACATTTTTGGACAACTGGTGGGCTAACTTTCTGGTTTTGGACATTGCTAGAGAAGAGATTTGGGCAGAATTCTGTGGAGAGCCTTGGGAATCTGAAAGAAAAAGTTGGCAACTGGAGATCAGAGCCATTGTGGGTTCCCCTGGTTACGGTTCTGGGCTGCCCCCCCTTCTTGGAGGCAGTCACCAGGATGGGTTTGAACCAGGGGATTTTGGTATTGTGGGTTCTGGGATGAGATGTTGGGCGGCGGTAGCTCAGTCTCCATATCGCCCCAGTCTGAATTGACATCCCTTGGGACCCATTTTTCCTTGGGAGGAGTTCCCCCATCTCTGAAGGAGAAGATCCTTTTCCCAGGATCTTCTGAGGATCCCTCTCCCTCAAATTGGAAGACCTGTACCTCCTCCACAAAGTGGGTCTGTTTGGGTCCTTTGTTTTTCCTACCCCCCCTCTGCTCCTTGGGAGGCAGGCTTTCAGGGGTAGTAGATTTTCTTTCCGGTTCCTGGTTTTCCAGGGGCTGTTTACAAGTTGGGAAGGAAGTTTCCTCCAAGGTTTTACACCCCCCTTCCCCTTGTGCCTCCTCCCTGGGAGCCGGTGTGTTATCGGGGTCCCGCCCCGTCATTGTTCTGGAGCACCAGGTCCAGAGTTTGGGGCATTCTGCGGTGGCATGCTCATCTGAGGGTTCTGTTGAGCCCTCAGTATGTGACCCAGATCCCGTGCCATATTTTGAACCTGGCGCTCTAACTGGGAAACCCGCTCAGGCTGATACGGGGCTCTATTTTCTCCCCTGGGCTGATCCCGGGAAGGGTAGCTATCCCTTCTCTGGTAGTACCCCTGGTTGGGAAGATTTTGGTACCCCTCCACCCTTGGCCTCCCCTCTCCCGGATTAGGTTGTCTGGGCTCAGGGAATTGGGGAAAGAAGGATGGATGATTTTGGGCCTGTAAATTGGGTGGATACCTGGGGAAAAAGTTCTGCCCAGGATTTGGAGAATTTCTGCCCTCCTCGGGGAAGTTAGAAGGGAAGTTCCCCGGGTCAGGTGCTTGGCTGGATCCCCCCCCTTGGGCTGGAGGAGTCCACACATAACCCAGGATTGGTCGGTTTCCCTTGTAGCGGGGACTTACATAGTCAGGGGAGCGGGGGACCCCATTTGTGGGACTACCTCCTCGACTCCCTGTCTGTGACTGGCCCGAGGGCTTCTGGGCTGTGAATTATTAGGTGCAGGTAGGTTTTTAGGCCCCCCCATCTTCAAATCCAAAACGGGGGTGACCTTTACCTCTGCCACCTTGGCAGCAGCAGGGGTGCTGTTGGTTTTGGGATTTTTCTGGGTATTGCTTTTATTTTCTATGGGCTTCTGCACCTCATAGATCCGGGTAGGCTGTTCAATGACCCAGTCTAAAGATCTTTTCTCATGAAAATCTCTCACGAGCTGGGTCATTATATATTTGGGCAAGGCATGGAAAAATGTATTGACAAATTCTCTGCTGTCTGTGCGCACCCTCCTGGTGGTCTGCGCAAAGGCACGTTTCAATTCTTGCATGAATTCTTGTGGGGCCTGATCCTCCCCACATTGCAAATTGTAGGCTGCCTTGCGAGCCTCTTGAGGATTTCTGTGAACAGAAAAATGTTTCAAGATGGCCGCCTTATAGGTGGACCCTCTTAAATGATTTTGGTCCTCCAGCCCCGCAAAGAAACTGGAGTATTCTGGTGAGAATGTCCACTTTACATACTGAATACAGCTTTGGCTGTCCTTCAAATGAAAGGTCTCCATCATTTGCTCATAGAGCTCCAAGTGTTCCCAAACAGAGTACTTGGCGTTCTTATGATAAGGCGTGATGACACTCCTGATTGCCTTAATCTGTTTCAATGGGTCCTTAAGCAAGGCCCTTTTTGCCTTATTGGCCTTTTTGATTCGGGTAACCCTGGTCCATTCATCCTCTGACTCAGAGGCACTGCTCCCAGAGGTTCCTGTCTGATCTTCCAGGTTTTCCCGGATTCTGCGAGCCTGGGAATGGCTGGCAGAATGTGAGGACCTGGTCTCCTGTGTCGTGCGCCGTTCAGAGGAGTCTTCAGATTCCTCCTTGCTGCCAGGATTTGATGGGTACCCTCCCCCACTGACCCAACTGGGCAGAAGTTTTCAGGATGCCCTTAATGGGCCTATTCTCCCGGGGTTCCCCACTAAATTGCACTGTGCTTGGGTGCCCATACCCGGATGCCCGCCCATCCATTCCTGGGGGGTACTGGCCTATGAGCCCCATGCTTCTGGCTGGATAGTAATCTGCCATCCCTGTGGCCCGGTGCTCATGTGCGCTAGGGGACAGGGGGGTGGCAGAGTCCAGGGACTGAGAGAGATAAAGGCCTCTGATACTAGGGCTCCTGAGGTTATGCTCAGGAGTTTCCCTTTCCCAGCGAACCTGGTCTCTATCCGCCCCTGCTCCATGTTTCAATGCAAGAGCCTGCGCCTTCAGTTCCTCAATTAAGGCCTTACTAGACTCTATCAGTCTCTCCTGCATCGCTACCTGTTGTTGGAGCCTATCATTGTGCTGGCAGAGAGCCTCATTCTCTCTCTGCGTTTCCTGATTGGTCCTGGAGCACTGGGCCAGTCTTTGCTGTAGGAGGGTTACCTCCTGAGTCCCCTCCCTACTGGCCTGCTCCTGTCTTGCCATAGCCTCCTCCATCCTCCTGGTGTGCTCTAGCAAGTCCTGGTGTTTTTTTGGAGGTCACCCAGTCCCTGGTGGGCCAGGTGATTTTCTTCCATTTTTCTTCTTAAGTGGCAGACTTCCTGGCCTAAGGTGTCCCTTTCCTGACCAAGAGCTTGAATTTGTGACACCAGGTCGTCCCTTTGCCTTTGGAAGGCACCAGCTTTCTGGCGCTCCTGATCAAACTCTGCCTGGGTATCCAGGTCTTTCAGGATCAGTTTATTGCTCTCCTCTTTCTCTCTGTCTAGTTGGATTTGCAGGGTGGCTACCTGCTCTGTGCATGCCCTGTTGAAATTGATCTGTTGCTCCAGCTTTTTCTGGCTCTGCAGTAGGGAGTCCAAACTGTCTTGGCGTTCCTTCTGCAAAGCCAGAATTCTGGTATCCTGGTCTGTCTTTTCCTGTTGCAGTATATCCATGTCCTCTTTTATTTTAATGATATACTGCCTACTATCATTTTCTGACTCCTGGCTCCCCTGCAGCCTCTGCTCAGAAGAGACCAGGTCAGATTGGACCTTCTCTAACGCCATCTGTCGCTTATTCGCCAGATCTTGGCTTTCAGTACATTTATCCTGCATGTCTCCCATATATAGGTACAGGTATGCCGCTATCCTAACCATCTTGTCTTGTTCATCCTTAGCTTTAGGAGCCATGTATAGTTCACTCAGGGCCACATGTAAGGGACCCTGATCTCTCCATATATCTGACCCTGTTTCAGTGACCTGTTGCGTGATGGCCTGCAACCAGACCATGCGGTCCTGGTGAGTCCACTCACCTCTCACAAATAACTTATGTAAGAAGTGCTCTCTGGCTATTTTCATGTCTACTAAGGTCGTCATTCTAGAGATTGGTCTCTGTCCTGACTTACAGAAGTTTGTATTTTATTTTTGCAAAACAGACCTTTTCCTTAGAGCGTTCCTTTGAGGAGTGCTTTACAGCGTAACACAGCGTGGTGATCCGACCGAATATGTGTATCTGGTCAGCTGGCACGCTGTATTAAACTGCACAAGTGATAGATTTAACCCAAACGTCCGGCTCGAGCCCCCAATTTGTAAGAGGATTCAATTCAACACTACAGCTAAGTCAATGCCTAGTCTGGGATACTGAATGGAAACCCTTATTGATATATCTTTATGTGTTCTGGATGACTACCCCTATATAACACCCCTCTCTTGGAATCCCCCTGACCCCACTGAGCCAAGAAGTAGTTCTGTTTTGCAAGTTTAAAAGGTTTATTTGATAATTTAAACAATATATATATATATCACACTTTATAATAAATTAATAATTGAATATCACACTTAATCTGAGCAGTAATCAATAATGGATAGTCCGGCACTAGCACACTTCCTTATAATCAATGATGAGTGGTTATAGGATGGATAAGATAGCAACAATACTTTTATGGTTTCAAATGGATGCAATGTGGAATGAAAATGCAATACAGCAAATACTCAATATGATTTCAACAACACGATGTAATCACTTTTCTCTGGCAATCCACTCCCCCCTTAATGCAATGTAAGGAGATGAATAGAATGGGACTCAGTTCTTAGGAATGCAATCAAATAGAGTTCAGTTCAATTCCCCCCCAGCAGCTTATACAACAGATAGGAGTTTTGAAACACAGACCCAAGTGCTTTGAATATGGTGACAATGCAGTGAGAAATATGCTGAAAATGCTTTTAATTCCCTTCAGGAGGTTCAGGGTGAGTGTTATCTAGTTAATATTAGTCCAGGCTCACTCTAGCAAGGATCTAGGAGTAACTAGCAGGTTAAACCAATTTTTGGCAAAGGAAAGCAAGGAAGCTGCTGTTTTCACACGTGGCTGGATTTTTAACCAAATCGCAAATCGCGGTAAAATTCGCGAGTGCGAGAATCCCGATTACGGCAACAGTATGAGGAGTAGCAAGTCAATTCTAAGCTCGTTGAAAGGCTGAGATTCTAAGCTTTCAGAGGAAAGTTAAACCAAGTTCCTAGCCCAACCGGTTCCAGAGATACAGATGATTAAATAAAGGTAGTTTTTCGGATTTGAAATTTTAAAAGTTCAAAGCGCCAGGTTACAGCTTGCAGCTAGAAAATGACAGGTGACAGCTTTGCAAATGACAGGTGACAGTTAGGAGGCAGTTCTGGTTAGATTAAAATAGATTGAATTATATTATTTTAACTAAGAGATTGGTTCTGCACAGTTCTGCTAGGTACTCACAATATATTTTAAAATAGGCCTCGCCACGGATCTGGTCAGGTTTTGGACTGGACTCCGGTTCTGGTCTCGGCACTTCACAGTGATCTGGGTAAGCTCTCTGGTTCTGCTAACTGCTGTCTGGGTCAGCTCTGCTATGCTGGTCTAGCCTCTCTGGATTCTGGATACTGCTCTGCTTTCTAGGTACTGCTACAGGTTCTGGAGATTGATGGATTTGAAGTCTGAATCTCTGGATGTGGTATGGTCTGGCAGCATGCTCCGCAGCAAATGGAATTGAATGTCTCTATCTGTCCTGACTGTCTGCTTTTATGTGTTTTGAAAGTGGGTGGAGAGGCTAGCTTTCTAGGCCCTACCCCTCTCCACTTGTCATTGGCCACTTCCTCCTCTTCCCCTTGATTGGGGGAATGAAATGAAGTGTCATCATGATGAGGTCTGTTTATGATACAGAGAACCCACCCCTGTCAACTTTACACACAATCTATATCTGATCCAAATACATACTTCCCCGATAGACAGTTGTTTGGCATTGCATACACACATCATGCATTTACTGATGGTAGCCCCTGTTCCAATTCTGTCGTTTCTAGGAGCTTCGGTTAAAAAATGGCAACATATTTCACTTTTTGGTCGGGTTACCAATATTGGATTTGTCCCCGCATTTACACAAATGTTCGCAAAGCATGTGGGCATTAGGTGGTGGAGTGTCAGATTTTTAACATACATACATTTAGAGTAATATCCTCTTTTCCGCTAAAAACCCCCCTGAACATACCACCGGGTCCTAACACGTCTTCAAATGTGCACAGAAAAATCACAAGAATAATGATATCACTTATAAAATTTTCACAAGTCCGCTCCATGAATGATCCATCTTTTTAGATTTATGTTCTGGCCCCAAAGGGGTGTGGTTTCCCCCCAGCACAAGGTTGAATTTCTGGTTTTTCCAGTTCTGCCAAGCCAGCTTGCTCTCACAGGCAGTGTTCCTCCCCTTTCCTTCCAGGAGGAAGCCACTTTTACGACCCCCCCCCCAATAAAACATTTGCCTGAGTCAGGACAGGGCTTTGTTCAATTTCCTGCAGAGCCCAGGTAATTCAATCAGAGAAGTGTCATATCCCTTTTGGTGGGAACAGCAAAAGGCAGCTAGGCCTGGGAACACAGCTGTTGTGCAAGTCTCAACTCCTGTCGGGGGTAGCTGGTGGGCAAAATTCCCTCTCTTTTTAAGCCAGGCCTCAGCTAAATGTCTCTTTGGCTGCCAGTTTTCCTGTCCAAATCAAACTTCCAATTTTTACGCATGCAGCTAGAATGCTGATTCTAAGTTTAAAACTATGACATTTAAACAATTGCAACCTATGTGACACTCAAAAGTAGGTCACTCATTTCTTTTAAACATTTAGATTTTTAGTGTCTTTCAGTCCAAATTTACTTAAACTGCTGAAATCCACAGCTCAGCCAGTTTTGCTATGAACATTATTTTAGGCTCATCCTCTTTCCAGATTTTGTATGCCCACAAGACTTTATTCTGTCAAATGTCTGCTGGTGTTCAGTGAGATTGTTGGATATTCTGCAATGTTTGAAATGGGCATTCTGAGCTTGCCTTCAGAGAAACAAAGGGTGATTTTTAAAGTGCTTTCTAGCGAACAGGCACTGCTGTTTTTCTCTTTGGCACCCCATTTCACTCATGGCTCTTCTGACCCAGCACACCCGCACCGGGGGGTGGCAAGTCAGGCGACCATTTTGGTGTGCGCACAAACTGCGCGGTTTTCATAGATTCTGGCGCACATGTGGGCTTTTTCGGCCCTCTTGGATTTCCTAAGCCCACAGCACCAAATGTTGCAGCATGATAGCTCAAACGTGGGTCAGGACCCCCAACAAAATATAAAATGGGTTCTAGACTAAGTGAAGTGTTTTCTCTGTGGGTGAAATGGATTTCACCCAGGAGTTAAGGTAATAGTGGAAGATCTGCCTGTTTTGTTGAGTGGGCAAGAAGGCAATCACAAATCAGGAGCTAGTTGGGTTAATCACACATGCATTCAGGAGCCAGTAGTGTTCCTGTATGATGGAAAGTATAGACATTGTGCGCCGCTTAGGAGCCACAGTGGGTCCTTTAGACTGAACATGATGGCAATCACACAGTAGTTTAGCAGCCATGGTGGATGGGATAACCATAATATGATATGATAGATTATTTATAATGCACTTAATACCCAGCGGACTCAGGGATCGAACCTGTGTCGCTCCATGTTGTCTTGCTTCCAAGGCGAGCACGTTGCCCCTGAGCTATCTTTCCAAGAATGCATTGCCATTCCGAAACCACAATACATCCTTTAGATATGGAGGGGTGAGCGAGTAAAATGTAACACTCACAGGAAGAGCTATTGGAAGATGTACAGGATGGATGAGATAGACATTGCAAGGTCTTTCAGGAGCAAGTGGATGGCCAGTAGAATGGGTAAATGGGATTAAGAACATTTGGAAATTAAGGAGTCAATGAAGGATCTGCTGAGGGGGTGTTCACCTAGGAATAAAATTGAGCTAATAGTGTTTTCTTAGGGTGGGCTTGATGGATCAACAAGGCTTATCTCATGATGGTCATGTCCTTGCAGAAAATTCCTTTACCACCTTGCTCAGTGCTCTGTTTTGTGGCCACATGTGTCATGCTGAAAGAGGTAGAGAGTGAGTTTCCACATCTTGCCTCAGATTAGGTCCTCCTTTTTCCTGGAATGTGTTTCTCACATCCAAATAAACCAGAGGATGTTGATAATAAATGTTTCTTTTTTATGCTTCGGACCAACAGAATCCATGAGCTTTGTCTAAGGAGATGCAGAGGGCCCATTTTTGGCCTCTCCTTTCGACTACATCCAAAGCTCACAGTGGACCATTGACCATCAGTGGCATCTGCTCTGACCCCTCATCCAAGGATTCATCCTCATCGGGACTCTACATCAGGCTTCTCTCACTCTCGGTCAACATTGTCCCAATTTCTCAAGGTTTTTCAGGATCTTCCCTCTGTTACTGCACATTATGTTCAGTCAGCTATTAAGCTTCTCAGACACTGGATGAGCAAGCAGGGGGTATTCCTGGGGGAAGACCAGGCTTTTAGCTGCGTCCTTCCCAGCATGTGTCGTATTGTGTTACAAGTGGAATTAACAAGAAAGACTGCGATCTGCAGATGGCACAGTGGGGGGGTCATCGTCCTTCCTCAATTCGTCCCAAAAGGCCTCTGTATCTAAGTGTGAGATGTACCCCCCGGACCCATGGGGGGTCTTCATTACCGCAAATGTCATCCCACTGTGCCTGATTATCACTCTAAGTGACGGTCTCCACCACTCTCCCATGGTTGATTATGAAGACGGGATGATGACTGCCATGTCCCCGAAGATCCCCGCTGTCTCGCTGACTCTCGTGTACCCCCTGCTTTGATTTCCTGCTAATGCACTACAGTTCTCCTCTGTGTTTCTTGAATCTTCTTCTTGGGGTCTCTGCAAAGATACACAATACTCCTAATGCAGAAACTGCTCAGCTGTTGAGGAAGTGCTCATAACAAGCTGTGTCCTGGGAATACAGGTTCTCGGTACAGTTTGTCCCTGTAGGCTAATCTTCTGAGCAGGCAGCGGGACCCACTAACCTTTCCCTCATTGGTTTTCTTCCAAACTCCGACTCTTATTGCGTTCTTGACAAAGCACAAAGCCTTTGCGGAATACGCGCCTTCTTACTTGTCTAATGATATCGTGTTGTGGCTCGCGGTGCTTAGAGCAAAACACCCCAAAGTTCACAATAACAGGCTAACAAAAGCTCAGGGTGGGGGGAGGCTTTAGGGAGGAAGACCAGGGATAAAGCAAGAGGAGATGGAGAGGGAGCTGCTGCAGCTTGAGTGCAAAGCATGAAGCAATCTTTTAATTTGTTCCTGCAATAGTTATGATGGATCCTGATTGTGAATAAAAACATGCCTGGCCTCCTCTACTCATCCATTATTCAGATTGTAAATTGTCATTCTTTGATATTCTGCAGTTGAAATTCAATGGGAAAACAAGACCACCTCGACTATTAAAAAGTCTTGGCACCTATACACCTATCAGGAGAAGTTCAGGACGAGCATTGACATTTTGTGGACCCTATACACCTATCAGGAGACGTTCAGTGATTAGTATTGAAGCTTATTGGACCCTATGCACCTATCAGGAGAGGTTCAGGGATGAGCATTGAAGCTTATTGGACCCAATGCACCTATCAGGAGAGGTTCAGGGATGAACATTGACATTTCTTGGACCCTATGCACCTACCAGGAGAGGTTCACGGATGCACATTGAAACTTCTTGGGCCCTTTGCACCTATCAGGAGAGGTTCAGGGATGTGCATTGAAACTTTTTGGACCCTATGCACCTGTCAGGAGAGGTTCAGGGATGCACATTGAAACTTCTTAGACCCTATGCACCTATCAGAAGAGGTTCAGGGATGAACATTGACATTTATTGGACCCTATGCACCTATCAGGAGAGGTTCAGGGATGCACATTGAAACCTCTTGGGCCCTATGCACCTATCAGGAAAGGTTCAGGGATGAGCATTGAAGCTTTTTGGACCCTATGCACCTATCAGGATAGGTTCGGGATGGGCATTGAAGCTTCTTGGACCCTATGCACCTATCAGGAGAGGTTCAGGGATGAGCATTCAAGCTTATTGGACCCTATGCACCTATCATGAGAGGTTCAGGGATGCACATTGAAACTTTTTGGGTCCTATGCACCTATCAGGAGAGATTCAGGGATAAACATTGAAGCTTATTGGACCCTATGAACCTATCAGGATAGGTTCGGGATGGGCATTGACACTTTTTGGACCCTATGCACCTATCAAAAGAGAGAGGTTCAGAGATGAGAATTGGAACTTCTTGGACCCTATGCACCTATCAGGAGAGGTTCAGGGATGAGCATTGAAGCTTATTGGACCCAATGCACCTATCAGGAGAGGTTCAGGGATGCACATTGAAACTTCTTGGACCCTATGCACCTATCAGGAGAGGTTCAGGGATGAGCATTGAAGCTTATTGGATCCTATGCACCTACCAGGAGAGGTTCGGGGATGCTCATTGAAACTTCTTGGACCCTATGCACCTAGGAGAGGTTTGGGGATGAGCATTGCAGCTTATTGGTCCCTATGCACCTATCAGGAGAGGTTCGGGGATGCACATTGAAGCTTCTTGGACCCTATACACCTGTCAGGAGAGGTTCAGGGATGGGCATCGAAGCTTCTTGAACCCTATGCACCTGTCAGGAGAGGTTCAGAGATGAGCATTGAAGCTTCTTGGGCTCTATGCACCTATCAGGAGAGGTTCAGGGATGAGCATTGAAACTTCTTGGACCCTATGCACCTAACAGGGGAGGTTCAGGGATGAGCATTGAAACTTCATGGACCCTATTAACCTGTCAGGAGAGGTTCAGGGATGCACATTGAAATTTCTTGGACCCTATACACCTATCAGGAGATGTTCAGGGATGATAATTGAAGCTTCTTGGACCCTATACACCTGTCAGGACAGGTTCAGGAATGAGCATTGAAGCTTCTTGGACCTTTTGCACCTGTCAGGAGAGGATCAGGGATGTGTATTGAAGCTTCTTGGACCCTTTGCACCTGTCAGGAGAGGTTCAGGGATGCACATTGAAACTTCTTGGACCCTATACACCTATCAGGAGAGGTTCAGGGATGAGTATTGAAGCTTCTTGGATCCTATACACCTGTCAGGAGAGGTTCAGGGAATAGCATTGAAGCTTTGTGGACCCTATGCACATATCAGGAGAGGTGCAGGGATGAGTATTGAAGCTTCTTGGACCCTATACATCTGTCAGGAGAGGTTCAGGAATGAGCATTGAAACTTCTTGGACCCTATGCACCTATCAGGAGAGGTTATGGGATGACAATTGATGCTTCTTGGACTCTATGCACCTATCAGGAGAGGTTCAGGGATTAGCATTGTACCTTCTTGGACCCTATACACCTGTCAGGAGAGGTTCAGGGATGAGCATTGAAGCTTCTTGGACCCTATGCACCTGTCAGGAGAGATTCAGGGATGAGCATTGAAGCTTCGTGGACCCTATGCACCTATCAGTGGAGGTTCAGGAATGAGCTTTGAAACGTATTGGGACCTATGCACCTATCAGAAGAGATTCAGGGATGAGCATTGAGGCTTCGTGGACCCTATGCACCTATCAGTAGAGATTAAGGGATGAGCATTGACGCTTCTTGGACCCCTAAGTAAAAGAGTTATGCAAGCAATTCGGAATGTAATGCTACTTCCTGATGAAGAAAAATCTCATCTTTTCTGGGAAATAAATATCTACAATTCTGATTTTGGTGCAGTTTGGTAAAATTAGAGGAGTAAAACGAAACATGTTCATGAAGTTTTTCTTCTCAACTTCTAGAAGCTGAGCAAAGTGTAGTTTGATGATGTTGTACCTCTCTGGAGGTTAGCCCTGCGTTTAGAGCAACGTCTGACCGACTTTATTTGACCCATTTGAATGTTGATCCTTGATTCTCCAGATGGGATCCTGGATTACTAGTGATCCTGGATTACTAGCGACCCTCTTGTATGAACTGTGTAGTGTTTAATAACTCCTAGATCAAATCCCAGTTATACTCTTTGCCAGGTCTCCTGGATTTCTTGAGGCTATAACTCATGTGTCAGTAAATTGTGTGTTTTATCCCAGAACCCAATTCTGTATCTCCAGTGAGACAACTTTACTTTCGACATCTTGAAATGGTTCCAGGAAACCCCTTAGTATTGTAAGATTGTTCACTGGTTCATGGAGCTTCATTAAAGATATAGCTTAAAGAACCTGGCACGTGTTTTGGGAGATTGTCAATACATAAATCAGAAGAATTAGGAATTCCTACAGACAACAGTACAGGTGTTGGGGGATTGTTAACTGGAACAGTGAGATGGGTCAATTATTTGTAAAGATATCAGTGCATGTGTTCAGTGGTGATCTCTTGGCTGTATGAGACTTATTCTTGATTCCGTATATATCACCAGTACAAACAAGTATTAAGAGATTGGCCAATAGGTTTATTTGATGGGTTTTTATAGACATCCGTGCATGCATTGAGTGAGTGCAAGCAAATATGGATTCATTAAGACACCCGTGCACGTGCTGGCTGATTGCCTGTTGCAGGAAATCACCCCTTTTCAGAGAAATTTCTTGATGAAGCAAGCCAAAAGACCCAGATTTATCCCTGGTCTTCACTTTGGTAGCGTGGGAAAAGGGCAAGGCGTGCTCATATAATGTATGAGAGGTCCAGCCATTTCCCAATCTCAAAGATCAACCCAAACTAAAGTTATTGCTATGCAAACCAAGTTATGAAACTATCCAATTGTATAATTTTATTACCAAAAGGGAGAGGAAAAACACAATAAAAAGGGCAACCAAGTAAAATAGCCTCAATTCTTCCAGTGAAGTCAATGGGATTACACTTAACGTAAGTGCTTGTGTGGAGAAATCTTAATTATAAGAAGCAATGCCACAAAATGAACAAAATGACCAAGTCTTTGGCATGGAGCAGAAATCGAATCTAGGAATGAGGTCTGGTTTGTGAGGAAGGCATGGTATCAAGCAGTAGACACAGACACAATGGATGCAAGTTTGAAAACTTTTATTCATGAATTTGGTTGGGATGGTGGAACCCCTAACATGTCCTAACTCTAAAGTGGGAGTAATTGTGACCATTAAACAATAACAAACATGTCCAAGTCAGTCTGGTCAAAATAAAAAAGGCCTATTCTAAGAAAACCTAACCTTGCCCTCCTTCTCAAGATAACAAATGTGTTAAGGGAATACAAAAAGGAAATCATGTGTCAGAAATAATGTCGGAATAGTTTCAGTACCAACTCCCTTCCCCAGGTTCAACCCCCTGGGGTCTAGAGAGTCTCTCAACAAAGGATAGGTGGATAGCACAGTTCGTTCAGTCTTGCACACTTTGGCTTACTGGTACCGTTCAACAGTTCAGTCTTAGGCTTTTAACTCTTGGTAGTTCAATCACTTCCTTAGGCTTCAGCTGCGTTGCAATCAATACTTAGTTCATATGCTTTCAATTTCTCACAGTTCTGCCCTGGCTTCCCTATGCAGAGTTCGAGCCTGTCTTTTCATGGAGGTTCCCTTCCCCACATTTTATCCAAGATATCTTTGGCAGTCGAAGACTTTTGAAACTACAAGGAATTTGCTTAGACCCCTGCATGACCACTTCGACCTCTCTGTCCACGTTCTTTCAATTCATAATCTTTTCTTGCAGCACCAATGCCTCTTGGTACTTGTAGTTCTTATTCTCGTTCACTTGCCTTCTTGGCCCTTTCCAAAGTTCTTATACTCAACTTTTTCCCTCTTGGCATATTCCACAATTCATATATATCATGTTCCTCTTATTCAACTTTCTTTTGTTTGATCTTCGCTTGTAATATGTTTCAAAACAAAGTTCATATTATTTCACAGAGACTTTCAAATGTGTGCCTTCTTTGCGCAGGACCACTCTGCTACTTTGTTTCCTTTCCCTTTAACAATTATCCTGTTCATTCGCGTTTTATTGGCATGCGGGCAACCTTCACCTTTTAAATCACAGTCACTTTCTCTTTAATATCAACCAGACTTGTGTTGCTCTCGATAACTCATTGGTTATGCTAAATGACAAGCTTTCATATTTTTCTCATGCTGCAAGCCCGTTAACAGTACCTCCTCTGCTCTTCCCCTACTCTGCTGTTCACCCGTGATGGTAGTGGGCTGTTTCCTGGCACCTGGAAGGTTTCTTGCCTCTGCTCGGTCGGCTCTGCTTTTCAAACACTCACGGCTTCCTGAAAGCTTCCAAATCACACCTGGCTTATTTTCGGACCACTCAATTGTTGATCAGCCCACTGGCCTTCCAACTTCCTTAGCCTGGTTCGCATCAGCCTTGGAAGAGCTGTTGCTTTACGTACCCAGTCTCGCTCAAAGTGTCCTTGTGCGTGCAACCTTTTATTTTCACAGGTAGTCTTAATAAGTGGCAGGCATACATAATTAGAGCTATGCGCCTGACTCTGCCTGGCCTCATTACAGTGACAAGTACAATGCAAGTCAGAGGAGGTTATCCTTCTGACCTCATTTGTCATCTTCTTTGGTGCAGTAGTTTTGTCAAAACAAAGTGGGGAGAAATTATGGGAGTTATAGTTTACCAAAAAATAAACAAGAATAGGGCTTAGATGGGTTGTGGAAAAAGGGGGATACCATGTCTCACCATTGGGTGTTTCTCCCCCTCTCCCTGAGGACCCCCTACCCAGGTGATCATCCCTTCCTTGTCCACCCACAGGGTGGGGATCCAAAAGAGATGGCCTTTCCCTGGCCACCTGAGTAAGGGATCCCCGGGGACTAGATTGTGAAACACCTGCTGGTTTTTCACAGCTCACAAAATGGTGATGGCCCTTTACAAGGCCACTCTAACTTCCTCCTTCCACCCTCATCCTGTCTATTTTCTGGAGGATACCTTTCCATGGTCCCAGTCCTGCTCAAAACACACATCCTACAAACCCAGCCATTTTCCATCCTCCCTTGAACCTCCCCAGAAGCACTTACCTGTCACCTGTCTACTAGACCTGCGCTTACTTGTAGTCCATTGGGGGGAAGCCAGGTCACACTATTGAATTAAGGGGTACAACATTCCAAACCTATTAACTGTTGGCTATGTTTATGGACAGAAATTAATGCAGGGAGTTCATAACCCCCAGTCAAAAGTGCCACACCAATATACCTGTAATGCAATTAATTCTAACCCTGTCTATAACTCACATAAAACCATGTAGATACCTCACACCCGTGAAATAGAAAAGCCAAAAATCAGGCTGGTGTGTAGAAAGAATATATATTCATTAATCAATTGGAAAATTAATATTTACACAAAATCACAAATCACACGACCTCAATACATGGCCCAATTGCTTTTCTTTCCTAAAAAATCCCTTATCACACAAATTGAAGACACTAGTTGGTTTAGGATAACACAGATCGCAGACTGTTTAACCCCACAACATGGATAGTTTCCTTCATTGGTTATTGCCACCGGGGTAACATAGAAATACAGATTTATGGAATACTTCAGATACCTGGGTCCCTCACAAAATACTCTTAATGTACAGAATTGTGCAACACCCTGGACATGACAAACCATTTAACGTCCCCATATACTTTGCATGGGGTTTACTTTAAATGACATGCAACACTTTCCTATGGGCAAAAAAGGTTTCACATGTGCAGCACTGCGGACTTGGCAATGCTCACACTGTTGACGCACAACAGACGTTTTATATATATTGAACCCTTCTTTCTTCACTACAATGCCATGAATAATCTCTCTTCTACCAAGAGTCACTTTCCCACTCTCACTAGAATAATGCTTTTCAATCAGGGACTTCACATTATTTAATTTTGGCAAGACACTTTTCTGCCCCAGCACAAAAACCCAGATATTCATTTTACATTCGCCACCCCTCTGCTTCAAAGCAGGGTCTGAGGAATGGTAAACAGTTCGGCATTTCTTATTTAGGCACCCCTCCCTTTAGGGAATTTTGGGGTTGGCAAAAAAGAAATAGGAGTACCCAATTACTTTAATGGATTATATTTGTATCCACAATGGAAGCAATGTTGTTGATTTCGAATTTCAACAAAATCACCCCATGTCCTTTGGCTATAGGGCAATTATTAAATGATTAGTTTGTAAGAAAATGCTAGGAATCTACTTTGTCTGACCGCCCAATCAATCAAGGAAGGTAGTAAATGAAACAGATCACCACAAGATTTGGTTTGGTTGAACAGGTTTACTTACATAGAATCTCTCTGGGTTTCGTGCTCAGGAAAAAGACATAAAGCCTAGATTATCTCATAGGGAAAGGACAGATACCTGGTCTGATGGCCTCTCCAGATTCAATAATGGATACTTTCAGCATAAATCCCCTTTGATTTGCCTCTCCTGGTATGGGTCCCATCGTCTGTCTAGTCCTGGTTTTCCACCTCCGAGGCAATCTTGGTTCTCCAGCAATTTTTCAATAGTCCCACTCAGATCATACCAGACAGCTATTGCTGATTCCAATTGTGTGTCTACTTATGAAATCTAAACCACTCCCACAAATGTCCAAATTATCTGCTGCAAGCTTATTGGCTCTTGATTTTGTTAGGCAGAAACCTGTGCAGTTCCCTTGGGGAACACTGCAAAAGATTTAAGACTACAGGTATAGCAGTAAACCCACTTGGTAGCAGTCCGCACCACCCAGATTTACCTGGTAGCTGTGGCTGAGCAGGCAGACCTCCCTCAAGAAGAGTTAGGCAGTATGCAAAGTATACACAATATGTACTCAGACACAATAGCACAAGCAAACACTGACCAGAGTTTGGTTTCAAAAGTATATAGTTATTTATTTTCAAGACTTGTGTATAGGCGCGTTACAAATACCATATCATATCATATCAAGAACACATAAGTTGAAAACACTCTAGCAAAATATAGTAAAACACTCTAAACACAGTTATATGGAAAGCAGTCCCAATTCTCATTCCTATCTAGACAACTCTAGGTTAACACCACCTAATTCAAACAGAGGTGAGCGTTTAACGTTAGATGACACTCTAGTAGGTAAAAAGAAGGGAGGGAGAAGGAGCAGAATTAGGATAAACACACCACTCTAAGGTTAAGAACACTTTTTGTAAGCTCAAAGAAGCACAAAGTCACAGGTGAGCAAAAGTCACTAAGCAGGGCCCACTCTTAGAGCAGACAGAGCGAAAACGTGCCCAAGATCACACAGTTGGTAGGGATTCAGAGTCTTGCAAAAGAGTTCGGAAAAGAGTTAGAGAGGCTTAGAAAGTTTAGCCAAAGTGTCCCAGGCAATCCCAGGATCGAAAGCCGGGGGCTAAAACTACCCCGTACAGTCGGTGGCAAGGGAAGCCAGGCGGAACACGGTACCTTAACGGAAAGGATCCTCCAGCGGGGGCAGTTGTTCCAGGCAGTGGCAGCAAGGCCCGACGTCGGTCAGGGGAGAAGAAGATCTCGCTGAAGAGCAGAAGAAGAAGGTCGTTGCACTGCCCGGGAAGAAACCAGCCGCGGAGTCCTCCGGTTAAAGGGTTGTACCGACTTTCGCGGTTGGGGTAAAAGTGGTGGGTATTCCGGTTGCCGGGGTGCTTGGCACTGGCAAGGCGGCCACGAGATACCTCGAAGAGCGGAAAGAAGGTGAAAACTGGTTGTCCCCACCAGTCAAGGGAAGGAGCCACTCCGTTAAGAGTTCTCCTCGGTCATCGGGAAAAGTGGTGAGATGGTTCAGCAGGGCTCCACCGGCGGTGTCGTCGTAGCAGATCAGCTCAGCTCGTCCCTCGTTGGATTCTTAGGTCCTGTGGCGACTTCTGAAGTTCCAGTCCCCAAAGCCCTGCTTTTATGCAGCAAACCCCCATTCACCCAGCCTAGCTGTCACTCAAACATGCTAAGTGGTGAGCCGGCCGGCTCACCACTTGGGCCAATCAGGACGGAGTGCGACTTGAGTTACCTAGGTAACTCAGTCCAGGGTGCCTAAATCCCCCTCCACCCCTCCTAAGTACCCCAGACAGAGTGGCACCACTTTGGAGGGCTTCTGTGGAGAAGCCCGCCAAAAGTGGGACAAAGGGCTCCACTTTGGGTCAGAGTTACAGAGGCGAATGCCAACGCCATTTTAGCATCAAGTTTTGGCAAAAAATCCCAACCGGAGTTATAATAATAAATATATAAACCGGCGGTATGTTTAAGGCTACTGTAAATAAATAATTAAATGTGTTAGCCTAAAACAATGGGAAATCCCATAGGAAAATATTCGCGGTCGAATATAAAACGTAGTTTCCACTGCCACCAGCCAAAACTCGATCAGGGGGGACGGAGACGTGCCCCCTCGACTAACAGACCCTGGGGCAATCGAATTGCCCCAGCCAGTACGTCCACAATATGATGGTTTGTACTGGTTCTGTTCAGGATTTAAGACTAGTAAAGTCTTTGGTGACTTTACATGCCCTGGGAGACAGTAGTCAGTCCCAGGGTATGGAGTCTATGTTGGGGAGTCCCTAGGACACCCCTGGGTTACGGCACAGAGGGTGCTGTGTAACCCACATCACAAAAATATATGAGGCCCTATGGAGTAAGAGACCCCATAGCCCATTCAACACAAGGTTTAACCAAGAAAACACACTTCAACATGCCCGTGAGTGAGGGTAAAAGAGTCTCACTCTTGGCAGGAGAAAAAAAATAAACCCCAGCAATCCAGCAAAGCTTCTGGGGGACTCACTAGGTAGGGAAATTCAGCCTAAACAGAGAATTCTCCCTAACACTCGCCCCCCCCAGACTAAGGGACAGGAGGATTTAATCCACTCCTGGATGAACCTCATACCTCTAGTCGATGATATACATCCTAGAGAGTCCATCAGCATTTTGATGGTGACACCCTGACCTGTGCTCAATGGTGAAATCAAACCCTTGCAGGCAGATTGACCATCTCAATAGTTTTGGATTTTCCCCTTTCATTTGCATTAACCATCGCAAGGGTTGGTGGTCAGTCTGAATAACAAAAGTAGAACCATACAAGTATGGCCTAAACTTCTTCAGTGCCCACACAATAGCAAAGCATTCTCTTTCGATAGTTGCCCACCTTGTCTCAGGATCCTTCAGTTTCCTACTGATGAAGCAAATGGGGTGCTCCCTACCCTTCTCATCCAGTTGGCTTAGAACTGCACCTATACCTACATTGGAAGCATCAGTTTGTACAATGAAAGTTTGGTGGTAGTCAGGAGCTCTTAACACTGGAGCTTGGCAAAGAGCTCTCTTCAGTTTTTCAAAGGCCTGATTGCACTCCTCATTCCATTTTACCTTTTTAGGGAATTTGGGAGAGGAGATTACATTCAGTGGAGAAGCTATGGTCCCATAGTTCTCAATGAAATTCCTGTAATACCCAGTGAGGCCTAGGAAAGCTCTCACTTGGGTTTGAGTAGTTGGTGTTGTCCAATTTTGCACAGCTTCAACCTTGCTGAGCAAAGGCCTTATTTCTCCACCTCCTACCTCATGTCCAAGGTAGACCACCTTACTTTGACCAATCTGGCACTTACTGGCTTTGATTGTCAAATGGGCCTGTTCAAGGGCCTGCAACACATGTCCTAGGTGGTTCACATGCTCCTCCCAGGAGTGGCTGAAGACTGCAATGTCATCCAAGTATGCCATGCAGAAGTCTTCCATCCCAGCTAGAACTTGGTTCACCATCCTTTGGAATGTGGCAGGTGCATTTTTTAGTCCAAAAGGCATGACCTTAAACTGGTACAAGCCAACTGGGGTTGAAAATGCAGTTTTCTCCTTGGCATGGTCTGTCAGGGCTATTTGCCAATAGCCTGACGTCAGGTCAAATGTGCTGAGGTACTTGGCTGCACCAAGTTTATCCACCAACTCATCTGTCCTGGGCAAAGGGTGGGCATCAGTCTTGGTGACTGCATTTAGAGCTCTATAGTCCACACAGAATCTCAAGTCTTTGGATCCTGCCTTTGGTACTAACACAACTGGGCTAGACCATGGACTAGTAGAGGGCTCTATTACCCCGAGATCAAGCATCTTCTTGACCTCTCCTTTGATGTGGGTTCTGATATGTTCTGACATTCTGTATCCTCTGCTTTTGACTGGCAGACAGTCACCAGTGAGTATCTCATGCTGGCCCCAAGGGGTCAAGCCTGGTGACAGTGAGAACAGGGAGGCAAACTGATTTAACATAGATTTGCACTCCTCTTGTTGCTCAGGTGTCAGGTCTGAAGAGAGATTGACTCCTTCAACTTTTTCATCTAAAGGCACACCTCTGAGGAGATCAGGGAGAGATTCACTCTCTTCTTCCTCTGCAGCTGAAGCTAGAAGCAAGGCTCCTACATCAGGTCTGGAGATGTATGCTTTTAGTCGGTTGGTGTGGAAGACTCTAGGAGCTTCCCTGGGTCTGCCCAGATCCACCAGATAGTTGACCTCTCCAAGTTTTCCCACAATCTTGAAGGGTCCCATCCATTTGTCTTGCAAGGCCCTCTGCCTTGTTGGGAGCATAACTAGAACTAGCTGGTCTTGAGTAAACTCAACCATGTTAGCCTTCTGGTCGTGCCAATGTTTGACCAGAGCTTGACCAGCTTTCAAGTTGTCACTTGCTTCTGCCATCATGTGTGACATTCTCCTCCGGAGACCTATCACATAGTCAGTCACTCTGACTGGCTTGAGGGGAGGAGCACCTTCCAATCCCTCCTTAATCAGGGCCAATGGACCTCTGACTGGATGGCCATAGAGAAGCTTAAAGGGAGAATAACCTACTCCCTCCTGAGGGACTTCTCTATAAGCAAAGAGAAGGCATGGCAGTAGAAGGTCCCACTTTTTCTTAAGGGGTTCTTCTAAAGCACCTATCAGGCTCTTCATGGTTCTGTTAAACCTTTCAACCAACCCGTTTGTCTGAGGGTGGTATGCGGTTGAGAACTTGTAGGTAACTCCACAGGTTTTCCACATGGCTTTCATGTAGTGGGACATAAAGTTTGACCCCCTGTCAGAGATTACCTCCTTAGGAAACCCAACCCTGGTAAAAATACCAAGGAGGGCCTTAGCCACAGCCGGAGCTGTAACAGTCCTCATAGGAATTGCCTCAGGGTACCTAGTAGCATGGTCTACTACAACAAGGATAAACCTGTTGCCTGAGGAGGTTGGGGGATCAAGGGGACCAACAATGTCAATCCCTACCCTCTCAAATGGGACTCCCACAACTGGGAGAGGCACTAAAGGTGCCACATTCTTGGAACCAACCTTACCAGATGTCTGGCAGGTGTGGCAGCTCTTACAATATCTATCTACTTCAGCCCCCATCTTTGGCCAATAAAAGTAGAGAGAGAGCCTTTCCTTGGTCTTCTTGAAACTCAAGTGACCAGCCAAAGGTATCTCATGGGCTAGTTGTAAGAACTGTTGTCTGTTCTCTTGTGGGACTACAAGGCGTTTGTAGTCTCCAGGTTCAGACTCAGTCGGTTCACTGTAGAAGAGGCCATCTTCCCAGTGTAACCTATACTTCCCAGGTTCTTGCCCATCAGTCTGAGAAGCTGCCTGGTGGCGGAGACCTTCCAGAGTTGGACATTCTCTTTGCCCCTTACGAAAAGCTGCCCTGCTAGGCCCACCTTCTGCCAGTAAAGACTGCAGCTCAGGATGGTCCTCAGGGTCCAAATCTCCAATAAGGTTGGGGCCTCCTTCTAGCTCTTCCTCAGAGTCTAGCTCAACCACACAGGGTTGTACCTCCCTCTCAGCCTCAGCTGGAGGTGGAGTTACAGGTGTACCTTTGGACAACCTAGGGGAAGTCCTTGTTGGAAGCACTGGAGTGCTTGCTGCTGGCTTTTTCCTAGGAGTCTTGGGTTGCCCCTTTGCTCCTGATCTGGTAGTTACTGCAGTAAGTTGCTCCAGTGGGAAAGGAGTGATTTCTGTCATCATCTCCTGAGATAACCCTCGCAGGGTTTTCTCCCTTGCAGGTTGTGTGAGCTCCTGTAACCTTTTGCTAGGTGGTCTGGGGGTATGTGACACAACTCCAAGAGCTTTGAGGTCATTACCCAACAGAACCCTACCTGGCACTTCACATTGTACACTGACAGGTATTTTTACAGCCATATCATTACATTGGATGAGAACTGGTAACTGGGGACACATCTGCACAGGCCCACCAGCTAACTTGGTGAGGCATTTGGGTGCCTTAGCAACATCCTCTGCCTTGAAAAATGATTCATCCACCACAGTTATGCTGGCTCCAGTGTCCCTAATGGCAGGAGTCTCCTGACCATTCACCTGGACACTGTCCTTATAATACTCTTTAGTATTATCTGGGATAGAGTTATAGACATCTAAATTCTGTTGTTCCCACAACCCCAGAGAGACTAAAGAAACACTAGCTGAGACTCCAGTGGGTTCATCAGCTAGTAGTAGAAAGTTTCCACTTGCCATATGTACTTCCTCTTCTGGAGCGAAGGCTAAGGAGGCAAGCTGGACCCCTGAAGGTTTACCCTTACATCTGGGATCTCCTTTCACATGGTCAGTAGCCTTACAAACAAAGCATGAGCCAAAGGCTCGCTGGAATGGAGGCTTGTTCTGACCTCCTTCTGGTCTGGGACCAGAAGGTACACTAGCCTGATTTGGTTTCCCTTGTGGCTTACCCTTATAGTTTTGTTTGGGGCCCTCTTTGGAATTTGTAGTATTAGAATTCTCTTTGGAGTCCTTTTTAGGCTGTTTCTCCCCATCCTTCTTCTGAGTTACCCCAGAATCCTTGTGAGTGGCCCTGTTGGCAACCCACAAGTCAGCAGCCTTAGCTAGTCTCCGGGGATCTAATTCCCTGGAATCAGCCAAGTGTTGTCTGAGCTCAGGAGAGCAGGCATCATAAATAGTCTCCAACATAAACAAATTCTTCATACCTTCATAAGTGTTCACCTTGTAACCCTTAATCCATCCCTCTAAGTTTTTCAACCCTTCACTCACCCAGGTAGCCCAAGGGGTACCATCATGCTTTTTGAGGCTCCTAAACCTCTTAAGATACTGGGAAGGGGTCTTCCCAAACCTAGCTATTAAAGCTAGCTTCACACATTCATAGTCCTTCTTATCCTCCTCCCCCATCTCCATTACCACATCAGTTGCAACAGGGGGAAGCCTAGAGAACAACCAGGGGAGTAAGTCATTTCCTGTGATGTTCTGGAGCCCATGATTATATTCAAACAGAGACAACCAATCCAACACATCCAACTTAGGCTCATACATACCAACCAATTCTTTAGGCATCCGGGGTCTTTTAGGACTGGAACTTCTAGAGGAGCCAGAGAGAGAAGCATTCTCAACAGATAATTTCTTCATTTCTAAGTCATACTTGAGCTCCATTTCCCTTAGCCTTAGTTCTTTGTCAGTTTGAGCATTAAGTTTCTTATACTCCAATTCTAGTTTCATTTTCTCCAGTTCAAAGTACTGAGGACTAAATGTGGGACCTGGTAAAGGTCCAGTAGGTACAGCAGGTAGAGCAGGCAGAGGCCTAGGGGGGACAGTCATAACAGCCTCACCCTCCTCTTCTGACTCTTCCTCAGAATCATCAACATTTTGCTCCATGTTAACTTCAATACTGTCATCTACAGTTGCTGGAGTGGTAGGTTCCTCTGAACCATCACCCAGACTTTGGTTAGCTAACAATCTTTCAATCAGCTCCATTTTCTTGCCCTTAGTCAGGAGATCCTTATGTTTACAGAGCACTCTTAAACAATCAGCAGTTTTGGCTGCAAGGGACTCTTGACTATAGCTTTCTATAACTGACATGTTAGAGGATTACTTTTACAGTGCTAAGCTTTGTGGTTAGTTGCACTAAGGTATCTAAAGCACAATAAAATGTATACTCAATACAAATCCCACCGCTGTACACCAGTGTTAGGCAGAAACCTGTGCAGTTCCCTTGGGGAACACTGCAAAAGATTTAAGACTACAGGTATAGCAGTAAACCCACTTGGTAGCAGTCCGCACCACCCAGATTTACCTGGTAGCTGTGGCTGAGCAGGCAGACCTCCCTCAAGAAGAGTTAGGCAGTATGCAAAGTATACACAATATGTACTCAGACACAATAGCACAAGCAAACACTGACCAGAGTTTGGTTTCAAAAGTATATAGTTATTTATTTTCAAGAACACATAAGTTGAAAACACTCTAGCAAAATATAGTAAAACACTCTAAACACAGTTATATGGAAAGCAGTCCCAATTCTCATTCCTATCTAGACAACTCTAGGTTAACACCACCTAATTCAAACAGAGGTGAGCGTTTAACGTTAGATGACACTCTAGTAGGTAAAAAGAAGGGAGGGAGAAGGAGCAGAATTAGGATAAACACACCACTCTAAGGTTAAGAACACTTTTTGTAAGCTCAAAGAAGCACAAAGTCACAGGTGAGCAAAAGTCACTAAGCAGGGCCCACTCTTAGAGCAGACAGAGCGAAAACGTGCCCAAGATCACACAGTTGGTAGGGATTCAGAGTCTTGCAAAAGAGTTCGGAAAAGAGTTAGAGAGGCTTAGAAAGTTTAGCCAAAGTGTCCCAGGCAATCCCAGGATCGAAAGCCGGGGGCTAAAACTACCCCGTACAGTCGGTGGCAAGGGAAGCCAGGCGGAACACGGTACCTTAACGGAAAGGATCCTCCAGCGGGGGCAGTTGTTCCAGGCAGTGGCAGCAAGGCCCGACGTCGGTCAGGGGAGAAGAAGATCTCGCTGAAGAGCAGAAGAAGAAGGTCGTTGCACTGCCCGGGAAGAAACCAGCCGCGGAGTCCTCCGGTTAAAGGGTTGTACCGACTTTCGCGGTTGGGGTAAAAGTGGTGGGTATTCCGGTTGCCGGGGTGCTTGGCACTGGCAAGGCGGCCACGAGATACCTCGAAGAGCGGAAAGAAGGTGAAAACTGGTTGTCCCCACCAGTCAAGGGAAGGAGCCACTCCGTTAAGAGTTCTCCTCGGTCGTCGGGAAAAGTGGTGAGATGGTTCAGCAGGGCTCCACCGGCGGTGTCGTCGTAGCAGACCAGCGCAGCTCGTCCCTCGTTGGATTCTTAGGTCCTGTGGCGACTTCTGAAGTTCCAGTCCCCAAAGCCCTGCTTTTATGCAGCAAACCCCCATTCACCCAGCCTAGCTGTCACTCAAACATGCTAAGTGGTGAGCCGGCCGGCTCACCACTTGGGCCAATCAGGACGGAGTGCGACTTGAGTTACCTAGGTAACTCAGTCCAGGGTGCCTAAATCCCCCTCCACCCTCCTAAGTACCCCAGACAGAGTGGCACCACTTTGGAGGGCTTCTGTGGAGAAGCCCGCCAAAAGTGGGACAAAGGGCTCCACTTTGGGTCAGAGTTACAGAGGCGAATGCCAACGCCATTTTAGCATCAAGTTTTGGCAAAAAATCCCAACCGGAGTTATAATAATAAATATATAAACCGGCGGTATGTTTAAGGCTACTGTAAATAAATAATTAAATGTGTTAGCCTAAAACAATGGGAAATCCCATAGGAAAATATTCGCGGTCGAATATAAAACGTAGTTTCCACTGCCACCAGCCAAAACTCGATCAGGGGGGACGGAGACGTGCCCCCTCGACTAACAGACCCTGGGGCAATCGAATTGCCCCAGCCAGTACGTCCACAATATGATGGTTTGTACTGGTTCTGTTCAGGATTTAAGACTAGTAAAGTCTTTGGTGACTTTACATGCCCTGGGAGACAGTAGTCAGTCCCAGGGTATGGAGTCTATGTTGGGGAGTCCCTAGGACACCCCTGGGTTACGGCACAGAGGGTGCTGTGTAACCCACATCACAAAAATATATGAGGCCCTATGGAGTAAGAGACCCCATAGCCCATTCAACACAAGGTTTAACCAAGAAAACACACTTCAACATGCCCAAGAGTGAGGGTAAAAGAGTCTCACTCTTGGCAGGAGAAAAAAAATAAACCCCAGCAATCCAGCAAAGCTGCTGGGGGACTCACTAGGTAGGGAAATTCAGCCTAAACAGAGAATTCTCCCTAACAGATTTGAATTGGGCCTCTATTGTGACTTACAATGAAATGATTGGTTCCTGATGTTATGAGGCATCACCCCTTCAAATGATAACCCCACCCCAGTGTAGTTTTTTCACTTCAGTGATGACCTAAAAACTACATTGTGGCAAAATATTTGAATTTACAACTAAACAGCCTATAATATATATTTTGGATGTGCCTAATCATGCCAAACGTAATGCAATGTGTCTCATTTTGGCACAATATTGTAGGTTGAATGGCAGATTTTTGTAATTTATTCTACAAATATAACAGTTATATACACAATATTTTCTAGACAGATATCTAATTTAATAAGGTATCACCTCCCTGAATATCTGCTTTGTGATCTTTTTCTGGTATATATAAGTTATAATCACATTTCAACTTGTAACCCTTGTTCCCAAAGTCAAATTGTTAGGACATTTGTCACTATAAATAGATCTGTGTATAGGATTTTACAGGATACTTGAACCATTATTGTGTCATTTATGCTTCCCATATTAATGAATAAAATATGATTGTCCATATGAACCCATGAGATTCTCTTAATTATACATATAATTAGTTCCATAAACAGTACAATTCCTTTCTCCACTTAGATGTAAGTCCAGACATCTGTTTTTTCTTTGTTTACTCAGGCTGGTATGAATCCATTAACATTCGTGCCAAGTCAAAGCCTGGGCCATGGGTCTGCTTATCTCCTGGTGTAGATGAAGACAACTCCATCCACACTCTCATGTAACACCATCTGGTGTCAGTCAGATGTCATCAGCTCAGGGAGAGGGACAACAGATGAGTTTATTTCCAAGTATTTTAGAAAGTTTAGCCCGTTAAGGGCTAGATCTCTGTTTACATAGCTATTTTTACTTCACCACAATAAACTCCTTGGTCATGCATGAGGACAGCAACCCCTTTCTGGCCCTGAAAGCTTCAAATAGATTTCTAATTGAACAGAGTAGCAAGAGTTGGAGCCTTGCATCTAATGGGGTGTGGGTGCGGTTTCTCGCCGTCACCATAACCAGTACAAGAGGGACCCTATAAAAACTCACAGAAAAGAGTTGAGTAAACATTGCTTTATTAACACACAAGCATTCGCGAATGGGCCACAAGTTCAACCGTCTCGCAAAGCAAGTCGTCAAAGTGCCGCCCTTTCCCCTGCACATAGTGGTCCTTTTATACCCATCTGTTTTACATTGTCATACATTGCTGCACATAGAGTATGTCCACCACAAGGCGGTTCCTCCCAGTCATGACTTTGCATCAACGGTCAACAGTTCAACATCTGCTATTGTGGTTTCCTGTTATCTGTTATTCGCTCTCTCTCGTGCCCCTCTGTGTCCTTATCTCTGTGCACGAGGCTGTGCTTACTCATTCCTTCCCCACCCGTAATCTGCAGATAGTTTTAGCAGGCTCAGCATGCTTCGACATACAGTGACCAAACACAATTCTTCTGTTAAAAACAAGTTCTTGCCAGGTCAGCAGGTCTTAAATGCCGCTGTATAAAGAGAAGGCCTCTTCTTTTAACAAAGGGTACATTCTTTTAACACATATGGTGATTAGTACAAACTCCAAGTGTGAGCACAACATTACATATGTATGCGTACCTTCAATCCACCCTTTGCTCACACTTGAGCATCAATCTAAACAGTCCTAGCATAAGCAGATGGCAGGAAAGCAACATCATCACATACTGTATGTGCCATAATCTTCTCCAGGCCTCCCATGTCAAAAAATTCCTGTTGTACATGGCTTTTATCCATTGGATTTGGGCGCGTTATGCTGGAAGAACACATGGAAACACAGCACCACACACATACCGGGAAGCATTGGATGCAGAGACAAATTCCTACAACTATTGCCGCTAGAACCAGTATGGGCGTAAGAAGTTGCCATCCAATTTCTTTCAGGAGCTTCATCCACCAGCTATCTCCTGACCCTTCCTCCTGGTGGATGCTATCCGCCACTTTATGAAGTTTGTTTACTCCATCCAGGATTCCTGTACTCCCTTCTGGTATGTAAACACAGCATTGGGATCCCACCAAAAAACAGACTCCGCCCCTTTCTGCAGTGAGTATGTCTAAGACATACCTATTTTGGAGAGCCACTAGCCGAATTGCTTTCATTTCATAAGTGATGTTTTCCATTAGGTCTGCAGATTCTTCGATTACGAACTCAAGGGCCCTGTTTAGCTTTTGGATTTCTTGACTGTTCATAAAGATGCCCGCTGGAGGAACCAGGACCCCCATCAGATCTATGAACGTTTCCCATCCTGTAGGTTGATACGTAGGAATTTTTGGGTTTACTGCTCGTTTATTTCTGCTGTGTATTTCTTTATGCAGAGTAGACGGGGCATATACCATCACAGCCGGCATTATTCTGGCTATGTAACATACCCCAACAAAATCTTTGGCTAACCACAAATAAGCCCTCTTGTTACAGACGTAGGCATGTCCTTCAATCTGTAACAATCCCTTTGTGTAGTTATTTAGATTCACCATTTGACTGCACCCCGAGATCATTCTTTGATTACCTCTTGCGCTCCTCTTAAAACATATATTCTTTGGCCTAAACTCTTGTGTGATGGTGATAGGGGGAGGAGGTTCTCTTACTATCTGTACCATAGCAGGTGCAAGCCCGATTCCCTCAGTTTTGATTTTATAGCGTATCTTTTCCTTTAGAAGGGTTTTGTTCTCTCCTCTAACATAACAAGCGGTATTCGGTATCATGTATTGCTGTGCTGACACTATTCTCATGTAAATTAATGTACACCCGGCATCCTCAGTAACTGGCGATGCGTACACTGGGATGCCTTCACTGCTATGTCGGGGCATGTGGGTGCAGATCCAGCAATCAGTTTTATTCACTACCCCATATGTTGTGTTTATTATCTTCACGTATTCATTTTTAGCATAGTCTTCCGGGTCGTGTTGGTCATAGGCATCTCGATTCCTGCTCTTGACCCAATCTGTTCTCCCTGTTTCATTTGACTCGGGCAACAGGTTCTTTAATTCATATCTAGATGGATGTTCCAGATACCAGAATATTATGGCAAATGCTATTAGTACTACTATCGTGCATACAGAAAACAAAATTTTGCCTCTTGTGGTACAAACTGGTATTTTCCTCTTACCTTCTGTGTTTGAGGAGCATACACTTATCCGTTCAGGGACTAAACCAGCATACACGGGTGTAGACATAGTTCAGTATATGGCTCAGTATACAGCGTATATCAGTTGCAACCTAGCGATATAGCAATATCCCCTATTTAAAGCACCAGTGTCCTTATTACTCTAATAGTGGTAGGTCTCACTGAAAACCTTCATCCGATCTGTCCCACGTCTCGTAGTGCCTGTCCCATGAGGGGAACGCCGAAGGCCCTTCAGGCTACAAGCCCGTCGTCTTCAGTAAGGCACAATTCTGCTAAAACCAACAAGAGAGTCCAAATGTTCATCTCCCTAATGATCAAAGTTCAAAACAGTGTCCTTACACGTTGCTTGGCACATACACGTCACGGGATCGGAGACGATGGGCACACCTACTAATGGCGTCTGGCAGTACTGTTGCAACCTGGGGTTGGTTGGTTCCCTTTTCCGGAGGAATCAGTAATGGAAGCGTCTTCTTGACGTGATTCACGTGGTACCAGTGCGGTTTGCCATCAACTTTTACCGCAGTTTGTGTTGTGAGGAGCACCTGAAACGGGCCCCTCCATCTGGGTTGCAGTCCGCTGGTGCGATCGAAGGCTTTTATAACAACCCAGTCACCGGGCTGCACGTCGTGACCTTCTCCTATCAGAGGAGATGGAGCTACTGCGTTCACCTGTGCATTAATAGAAATCAGTCTATTAGTTAACCCAATACAGTACTGTTGTAATGCAGGCCATGCTTGCTCAGACAATCTCTTAGGTGATATGGGGGTCCCAATACTTGGTGGGCGCCCCATAACAATTTCGAAAGGAGATAAACCATGTGTACGCTTAGGCATAGTACGCATACTCAATAATGCAATAGGCAATGCATCCGGCCATTTCAGTCCCGTTTCAGCACAAGCCTTTGCCAGTTTGTTCTTCAGTAACTTATTTGTGCCCTCTATAATCCCAGCTGATTGAGGATGAAAAACTGCGTGGAAACGTTGATCAATACCAAGGGCCTTGCAAACTTTGCGTACTACTTCACCAGTAAAATGAGTCCCATTGTCAGACCATAGATATCTGGGGACCGTATACAAGGGCACCCAGTGTTTCAATATGCATTGTGCTGTGGAGGTGGCACTATTGTCCCGCAGGGGATATGCTTCCACCCATCCTGAGAACCCACATTTCATCACCAAACAGTAGGAATGTTTATTTACAGGCTCCAGCTGTATAAAGTCCATATACACCACCTCAAAAGGGCAGGTGGGTAACTTACTGTGGCCCGCCGGGGCCGGTACACCTTTCCCCACATTATATAAAACACATATTTCACATTGTTTTGCCCATTGGCGACAATACATTCCCAATCTTTTGTTGTACCACACAGTACTTAAAACTTCTTCCATAGTTCTTGCGTTAACGTGGGTTGGACCATGAGCCACGCTCACTATCACAGGTAAGTATGCGTCAGGTAGTACCCAGGTGTTCGTTTTGGTATGTGCCCATAGCCCATCTACCGTCTCCTCATATTGATCATCCTTGTGCCAAGATAGTCTTTCTTCAATGGTTGCATCTGCTTGGATTTCCTTTACGCGCTCCTTCGTCCCTTCCATAGTCACATCCCTCCCCACTATGAGCTGTCGGGCTTCCCACAGAGTGTCCCTTGTGGCAGCTAGTTTAGCCATCTGGTCAGCCAAAGAATTTCCCTGCGTGACATAATCCAGTGTTTTTTTATGCGCTGAGCACTTCACTACGGCCACCATTTTGGGCAGCGTAAGGGCTTGCAATAATTCAGCAATCAATCGGGCATGTTTAATAGTATCACCTTGGGAGGTTAAAAACCCACGCTCTCCCCAGAGTTTACCAAAACTGGAAACCACCCCATGAGCGTAGGCTGAATCAGTATAAATTGTCACTTTCATACCGCTGCTTAACACTAATGCTCTCGTTAGCGCAAATAATTCTGCTGCCTGGGCCGATTTTTCACACACTTTCCCACTCTCAATCAACCGTTCCCCTGTAGTTACTGCATACCCTGCTGTTGTCTCCCCATTTGGCAGTTTGAAACAGGAACCATCACAGAATAATATACCCTCATTATCAACCAGCGGGGTGTCTTGCAGGTCTGCTCTACCCTTAGTGTGTTCTTCCATTTGGATCACACAATCATGCCTAATGTCATCAGGTGAGGTGGGCAAAGGAAGCAGTGTCGCTGGATTCAAAGTGTTACACCGTTCAATTTTTACATTACTGGCAAACAGGATCATCTCATACTGGGTGAGTCTAGCTGTAGTCAAATGCTGTGTATGCACTCTATTCAGAAGAACATCTACCGTATGTGGAACCTTTACTGTTACTTCACTCCCTAGGATGATACCTGCACTTTGTTTTAGGGCTGTCGCTGCTGCAGCTACTGCTCTCATGCATGGGGGTAGGCCTCGAGCTACTGAGTCCAGAGTGCTAGAAAAATATGCACATGGTCTCTGTTTACCCCCTTGTTCCTGTGTCAAGACTGACACAGCGCAACCTTCCTGTTCATCAACAAAAAGGCAAAATCTCTTAGTATAATCAGGTGTGCCTAAGGCCGGTGCGTGGCATAGAACATCTTTCATAGCTGTCAGGGCTTTTTCCATCTCAGGTGTCCATTCTAATGGGCCGTTTTCTTGTACTTCTTTTAAGGCTTTTAGCATGGGCTGGATCAATACAGAGAATTCAGGAATCCAGTGCCTACAGTAGGATAAAACACCAATTATCCTTCGGAGACCCTTTGCCGTGTCTGGACCTTTTATGGACTGTATCAAAGCAATGCGATCAGTAGACAGGGTTCGCCCCTCTTCGGACAGCTCAAAGCCTAAATAATGGACCTTTTGTTTTACATACTGCATTTTGGCTAGGGCTACCTTGTGCTTATTCTCTGCTAAGTGCATTAGCACCAATCTGGTCACATAATGGCATTCCTCTTCGGTGGCTGCACATAATAGCAAATCATCAACATATTGTATCAGAGCAGTGTTAGCGGGTAGGGCTAGGTTATCCACCTGTGTTTTTAGTGCTTGGCTGAATATGGCGGGACTTTCTGTATATCCCTGCGGGGCTCTAGTAAATCGATACTGTCTATCTCGAAGAGTGAAACTAAACAGGTACCTGCTTCCTTCGGCAATAGGAATGCTGAAGAAGGCATTTTTCAAATCAATTACCGTAAACCATTTCGCTGTTTTGGGAATTAAAGTGAGTACACTTGAAATATTAGGGACAACTGGATATCTGGGTTCTACTATTTTGTTTATCTCCCTCAAATCAATAATGAAACGATAGGGTACCGCTTCATCACCTTTCTTGTGTACTGGAAGGATCGGAGAGTTACAAGGGCTATCATTTGTTGGCTCTACCACCCCTAATCGTATCATGTCCTGTACTATTTGATATAGTGCCTGCTCTCCCTCGTGTGATATGCGATATTGTTTTATCCTGGGCAACCTGGCACCGGGCTTTAGTTTGATTACTACTGGGGAAACATCCAACACTCCTACATCATTCCCATGAGTGGCCCATAGTTCATTTGGGATGTCTTGGAGTTCCGGGGGCAGGGTTTGCATTACTCCTATCATACTCATAGGTTTGCTTATGGTCATTCTCACTCCCTGGGGGGAGCAATATATTGTGGCCCCTAGCGTTTTTAATGCATCAATACCTAACAAGTTTTCTGGGCAGTGATTGGTCAATAGCCACCCATTCTCCCATTTTACCCCATGAAGTTCCGCTTCTACTATTTCACTTACAGGAGTCTTTATTGGTTTTCCCCCAAATCCAACGGATACCTTGCTTTTATCCGATAATGGGACAGCGGGGAAGGCTCTGATATTCACGGAACTGTTTCCAGCTCCCGTGTCTACCAGACATCTCAAGTTTCGGTGGGGGGCGATCCTAATAGAGGCATAAGGCCCCCTTTGGTCTATAGGAACCTGCACCACTCCCGCTATCTCATTCCGGCATCCTCAGGACATATCGCTTGTGTTATCCTGAAAATCATCGTTATAGTATACCCCTTCTCCACATTCTTCACCCTGGCATACACCTTGTACTTGTGTCGTTTGTCGTGGCTGATACAGTAGATTGGGGGGAGGCGGGGCCGGCCAGGGAACATCCCCTCTTGCTTGTCCGTCAAAGGCATTGGGTTGAGGGGGTTTAAACATTCTATTGTCTTGGTTGCCGTACCCACCAGTCCTATTTCCTGGGGCAAATGTTGTCTGTGAAGGGGGCCGTACGCCCCTTCCTCTCCCACCACTCTGAGGACACTGGGATTTCCAGTGTCCGGGTCTCTTGCAGAAGGCACATACATCTTGGGGTAGCCCATCCCTCCTCCCATATAGCGCACCTCCTTGCACTGTACCTCTTCCTGTCCCTTGGCCCCCTATCATGTTGCTACTATAGCCCTGTGACGGGCCGTTATAATTGTAGTTATACCTGCCTTGGGGCCCTTGATGCAACTGTTGCATCAACACTTTGGTTTTTAAATCCTTCTCTTGTCGTGCCTTTTGTTGTCCCTTCACTCTTTCCCCTCTTTCGTAATACCTAGCCATTTCGAGGAGATCCCGGGGGTTCCTGGTCATCCATGTACTTTCTGCCCTCCTAATGTTCTCCTGAATTGGCCCGTGGAGCCCCTCTACAAAGTTTGTGGCAAAGTACCGTTGGCCCGTTTCAGACCCTATCTCTAGCCCACTGTGCGCTTTGAATGCTGCTTCATAACGCAGAAAGTACTGTGCTACTTCCTCACTTGCACCCTGTATCACAGCGGACAGTTTCTCCACATTCACATCAAATGGGGGTAACACCTTTTCTAGAGCCCTCAGGACTGCCATGCCATGCCCCCTTAGGGGTTCAGGATATTCCTCATGCAGTTTTCTATTTTTGCTCGCATCCATTACATCTTTCCATTTTATTGTTTCATTGTCTTTGGCACGAAAGGGGGTCCATATTTCTTCTGGGACAATGGCTAACAATATGTTATCTACATCCTCTACGGTAAATAACCCTGGTCTGAATAACTTTCCTACTTCTTTGTAGAATCCTGCCGGGTCTATACGGGGGTCGGGATGGACTTGGTGATATGCATTAATTCAATTCGGGATAAAGGGACATACACATAGGTGCGCATCATGTTACCAGTGGCTGCCTCTATGGTGGGTTGGCACTCTCTCATTGGCATTAATAGTAACTTTTCCGTATTTGTTTGTTCACTCACAGGGGCCTGCGCTGGTTGCGAAACAGAGGATTGATGACTAAGAGCTTTCTCTTTTATTTTTTTATAATCTTTTAATAGTTTCTCCACCTTAGCCATCCTCCATTCTTCCGCCCCAGAATCATCCACTCTTATATTAGATAGCAGTTTCTTATCCAATTCCGTCCTAATCCTATTCCACTGGGACACATATCTAGGCTCCTTTTCCTCTTCTATATCATCCACCCTAATAAGAAGATATTTAATTACGTTTACTTGTATAGGCCAGCCAAGGCCCTCCATCAGACTCACCAGGGTGAACATGGACTGCGAGTGTATGGATGCTATCATACGATTAGCTACGTTTTGGCCCGCCTGGTCTGCATCTTTGAGTTTAGCCTCTCTTTCCCTCACCTCTCTTTCCCATGCCCTCTTTTCCTTCTCCCATTCAACACCGCCCCTTATGACTTCCGCTATTATGTCGGACATACATCCCCATAACTGAACACTGGACGCAGTCACTGGTAGTAACGCGACAGCGTCCTGATATGCTGAGGGCAGATCCGCAGTACTCTGTCCTCTCAATTTACAGTTACCCTCATGAAAGGTATATAGTTTAGTGGCCACTGTCCTAAATTCCAAAGGTGTCAAACGCCCCAATTGGTCCCGTAGGCTGTCATTGAGGGGTGTGCCATACAGCCCGGTCATAAGGATTTGCAAGTCTCCATCTCTATCCTTTTCTACAGTAGTCGTTCTCCTATGGTCTATCAACCTATCTGGGTCTCCATACTTCATTGGGAATTCCACCCTTTCACCCTCACTGTCTGCCGGTGGAGCTGTAGCTCCTGGAAACAATAATTCAGTCGTTGTTTGTTCTGCTTCTAGCCCTATCACATCTTCATATCGAGGCACCGGCACGGCAGGATACATACCCCCACTGTTCTTAATCATCATATGTCTATCCAACTGATCTAGCCTCTCACCCTTCTCTTTTATCTCTAGATCATGTAATTTTTGATTTACCGTTCTCTTCTGCTCCTTTGCTTTTTGTTTATTCTGAGCATTGCGCCTGCGCATTGCTTCTACCCTCCATAGTCGTATAGCCTCAAACTGGGCGGGTCTAACCCGTCTTTTTACTAACTCTATTTCTATTTTGGATATGCGGTCTATGTCAAAGGACCCGGTATCTGGCCAATTATGTTCAATCGAATCTTTTGTATATTCAGACCACTCCCTTAAAAACAATGTCGAGTTCAATCCATGTTTAATCAACATAGCAAATGCAGGGGTTCCTTCAAGGGGGGCATAGTGTCTCTTGCCTATACCTCCCTTGTGGGAAGCCATTTGACCCATCTTGGCGGTATACCGCAATTGCCTAAAACACTCACCTTTCCGAAATATGCACCTATTGGCTAACAATAATAATACATCCTCCTGGCGTATCTAACATATCATATCATCATTTCAACATTACTTCTTCATAGACGGACTTACCACCGTCCTCTTCACAAACCCTGAATCATTATTTCCTTATTCCATCATGCATCCGTCCATACCACTTATCTTAAGGGTCCCGCCAGAGTGTTCCGGACCCGAAGGGCGACAGCCTGCTGTTCCACCGCCGACGGAGCCGGAAAAACAAGGATGATGCGTTGGTTGCAATCAAAGGTGCAGATTCAGTTGTTGGGGCCCCGTGATCAATTCCTTCTCCGGTTCCGCCGCGGCGTTCCTCACCCAGTGACGGACTGTCGCTCCTTCGCGTCCCACTTCTGACACCAAAATTGTGGGTGCGGTTTCTCGCCGTCACCATAACCAGTACAAGAGGGACCCTATAAAAACTCAAACAGAAAAGAGTTGAGTAAACATTGCTTTATTAACACACAAGCATTCACGAATGGGCCACAAGTTCAACCGTCTCGCAAAGCAAGTCGTCGAAGTGCCGCCCTTTCCCCTGCACATCGTGGTCCTTTTATACCCATCTGTTTTACATTGTCATACATTGCTGCACATAGATTATGTCCACCACAAGGCGGTTCCTCCCAGTCATGACTTTGCATCAACGGTCAACAGTTCAACATCTGCTATTGTGGTTTCCTGTTATCTGTTATTCGCTCTCTCTCGTGCCCCTCTGTGTCCTTATCTCTGTGCACGAGGCTGTGCTTACTCATTCCTTCCCCACCCGTAATCTGCAGATAGTTTTAGCAGGCTCAGCATGCTTCGACATACAGTGACCAAACACAATTCTTCTGTTAAAAACAAGTTCTTGCCAGGTCAGCAGGTCTTAAATGCCGCTGTATAAAGAGAAGGCCTCTTCTTTTAACAAAGGGTACATTCTTTTAACACATATGGTGATTAGTACAAACTCCAAGTGTGAGCACAACATTACATATGTATGCGTACCTTCAGGGGGGGAAGTTGTGCAGTGCATGGGATTTTAATCTCAGGGTTAGTCATTTTGATCTATCACAGATTTTCTTCATGCACAGACAACTGGTTTTTTTGAATGTTGAGGTTTCTTCATACATTGGCCTCCTTTAATATTTGACCTCAAATCATATGCAGATTTCTCCTGCACCATGCCATCAATGCTCATCTTTACATCCTGGTATACATTCACATTACTCTGGCAATGTAGATTAGTTTTCCATGTTTTAATTGTTTTAAGCTGCAAAATGTACACTTTTCTAGGGTAAGTGTTTCTGCTTTTTGCAAAGTTACATTTTAGGCATCAGTCACATTTAATGGAAATTAGGCCCCTAGTTTTAGGCCTTTTCATTCCAGCTCAGAGTCCATTTAATTTTGTTTGTACTTTTTGTGACAACACTGTTGGGGTATTTGGTAGTGTTGAAATGTACGTGCTGGCCTTTTCTCTGACAGTCCACAGTGTGTGTTCAGTTTTCTGCACGTTTAGGACTCAGTCAGACAAATGCAGTTTCCTCTTGTCTTGGGGCTGGAAAATACCCCACATAACCACACTGACTTGAGTGTAATATAGTGCCACCAGGAAATATAAAGAAAGTCCAGTCAATTCCTTATCATAAAAGTGGGCCCTTAGGGTGAAAGGCACTTTGTGCACAGATGGAGTGGTGTCACACTACACAAACAATTACTTTTTTGTAAAGTCAAGGCTAGTCACTGCAGTGGCCTGTAAGCCTATGGCCATTGGCCTCAGGCTGCCCACTTTTAAAGTATCAGCCTACTATACCGGGTTTTCAAGTCAGGAATTGTCAGTATACCCAAACACAGAGAATTCTAGGCCATTGCCATGAGAACCAAGCTCCCTCGTGTTAGGTCACATGAGAGTGGAGAGGATCACCCAAATATGTTAATATCCTTGGGAGGGCAGATAGAATCTCTCACATCCATTGCATCTAGAGGACAGAATGGAATTCTACTGACACGTGCATGTTTAGGAGATTATCCTTTAGACATGATTGGGGCTTATTCAGATGTAAGGGATCCAGTGCATGCTGGGAGATTATACATTCGTTGTTTTACATTGGTTTTACATTCCTGTGTGAAATTGATGCTTTGCAAGAGAACTGATGGGCTCTCAGAGACAGGTGGAATTGCTTCTTGTTTCATGAAGATTCTTCCCGAGACCCTAAGACTCCACTTATTGCATATGGAGTATGTTTCTCTAAGTTGGTGATAGGTCCGCGATGGTTGACCAGGGTCCTCTCGAAGCTCAATTAGTTCAAATTGCTTGTTCGTCCAAATGATACAGATTGATACACTTCCTTGTGAAAGGGACCTGGCATATCGTGTATTGTGCTCATTTTTTGTAATAGTGCAAACCTAGCAAAGAAGCAACGAAGCGGTGTACATGTCGCTGGGGGTAACATGTGATGTATGAGGGGTTACAATATGTGGCAAAAGATGTGATGTGGGAACAGGAGGAGCCTAGGTGGCTCAATGGGGGAGCTTAACTTGACTTTCTGACAAGCTAAATCTTGCAGCTTTTCGTGACTCCCATACATTTCGAATCCTAACATCCTAGTCAATCATGCACATGCCAATTGTGTGAACTGTGCCATTCGTGTGTGTACTTCATTGACACTGTACCTGGTGTGATCCCCCCCCCAGTGCATCCCTCTTTATAGTGGATCCCCTTCTCACTGACACACCCTCGGGTGTGGAAGCCCTTCTCGTTTAGCACTGTGTCAGTTATGCATGCCGAGTGATGACGACAGAGACAAATCCACACCTGGCACAATGACAAGCGTATACACACCTCTCAGTAGCACCATGCCAGGTGTGCATGACCATTTCATGGGCACAGCACGAGATACCGTGACATAATGCCAAGTGGCTGTGCCGGGAATGTCAGAGTGCCAGGTGTAGATGAGCTTTCCATAGCCACAGTGCAAGCGGAAGTGACACAATGCCAGATGAGGGTATTTGCGAGTAGCTCTGTGCCAGATTTGGTGACCGTCTCCGTTGATATATCATGTGTCATCATTTGGAAAGCCTCTTGGTGCGTTGTGTGTGTATTGTCAGTAACACTGCTCCTAACGGTCCTGCGGGCACCCCGCCATGCTTGCTGGGCCAGGCAGTGACATAAAGCGATGTGGATTATGCATTAATACACCAGTGGTGGCCTGGTTAGGCGCGTGCAGCTCTGTGTCGGCATTAATCACATTTATATATGCAGCTCCATTAATGCCTGCGGCGCCCACAGAGGGTGAGATGCTGACGAGCTGCACAGGGAACATGCTTCAAGTTGCCCCGGGGTGCCAGCGTGTCTGTTTCCGGCTCCACATTAAGATACGGTGGAATATGAATAATAAAGGAGGGCGCGTGCGTGAACCGAGGCATCCTTCCAGCCTCTTCCCCTGGGGCGCTGGGGTACCGAGTGCAGGGCTCAGCCCTGATGAAGAACTCCCCGCTGCCACACCATGGTGTATGATTGGGTTTTATGCCGCACCGGGCTGCCGTTTGCATGGTCTCGTGCGCTGTGAACTGCCACTGCGCTTAACGTCACTCCCACCATTGCACGGGGATGAGGAGGAGCTTGTAAGTCACATCGTTGTCTACCCTCCCACACCTTTGACTTCTTGCAGAATTAGGCTTGTTGCCAGAAATCTACTCGGAGCCGGCCCTGTCTGTGCCCTTTTATATATTTCAGGCTGCTGATGTTGGGTGCACAGCTACACATCGAAACGGCAGTGCCATATCCAGGCTGTGGCATGAGGCACAAGGACCGCCCTCAATTCCCCTGGGCCCAAACCTGCCCATTAAATGCAGGGGAGAGGATAGGTGTGGAGTGTGAAGCTGCTGCTGTTCTTGAGTCAACTGCATTACTGAACACTGCCCTCATAAGGGAGCATACTCAAAAACCTGTCAGGGACCCCCATATGGCCCCCTGATACAATGAACATTCTCTGCTCACTGTAGTGCCTACAGTTTGTTTGTTCACCATAGATCAACTCAGCTCACGTTTTTACCTTTCTTTGTGAAATAAATTGATCATGTGCAATAACCTAATTTGAAATGCATGTTATTGAGCTTAGTGCCACAATGGTTCTGAAGATATCTAGCTCAGTGTGTTAAGCGCTCATTTCAGCGATCTGTATCCATATGCCAGATGACAGTTACAAATTCGAGCAAGGCGGACTAAAGGCCTCATTATAAATTTGGTGGTATCTCGGCAGTCATTCCACCGAGATACCACCAAACTTAATTACTGCTATGGCCACTTGGTCCAGCGGTATTCCTGCAAGATTTCAAGTGGCAGTGGTGGTGTTAGTCCCCATTTAATTGGAGTCCATATGACTCCATGGGACATTTTGTCAGAAGCCGGTGGTAATTCTATTGAAATTGTGTGGAAAGTTGGCAGACTTACCTCCATCACATAGCTGTATAGTTCATAGGAGTAATGTGGCGGTATACAGTATTACTGCAAAATTTAACCCGCACCACCCAACTCGTAATGAGGCCCTAAACCTTTTCTGTCTCACAGATTGATAAACTTGAGTTTATATACTTGAATGATAGTATCGTGACACTAGAAGAACAAACCTGCTACAAGACATCTAGTTCTATTAATTGACACAGCATCATTCTGGTGCAGGTCTAGAGCTTGATGCCTCCCAACAAGGTTTGTAAATCCTGGGTAGCCATCCCCAATTAAATAGAGCGTTAGTCAGAAGAAGTGATTGGGTAGCAAAACTAGATATAATGGAGAGTAGAGGCCCATTCCCTGCTTTGTCACCGGATGGTACTGTGATCCTGGACAGATCATCTCATCTGAGTGCTTGTTTATTTCTATAATTTTAAAGGTTTTTCTACACATCATGAATAACAATCTACACGTCTGTGTCAAACTAGGACTACAAGCAGGTACAATTATTGCAAACATTACTTCACTGGCTGTGTTTAAAACATTATCATCATATGTTTATTTCAGATACAATCCTTAAAACATTGCAAAATCAGTATACCAATAAATAATGAACACATAAATCACAGAGACAATAAAACAATTAATACAAATACGAATTATTTTTGCTTAAATAACATAAAAATACTACTTAAGCACCATTTTATTATGTATCGTCAAAGTAGATGGCAACATTTTTCAAGACCCCCAACACATTCTAACATCACCGGCCAACATAAGATTGCATGTTAGCATCCAACACTGATGTGACAGGGCTGCTGTTATGGCCCTGTCAGGGGAGGGAGGAGGCCCAAAGCCGAAAACCCAAGTGGGTACTAAAGCAAGTGCCAGCAAACCCCCTCCCAGTCCCTCCTTACCTGGAGAGGCCACCACTCTGGCACTGCAGAGATTGGGGAGAGGAAGCTGCAGATTGAGGATCTGGTGCCGGAGAGTTGATGCCACAGTCCAGCAGTGAAACTGAGGCAGATGGACAGCACCACGCCCGGTGCTGCAGCAGGAAGCTGAGGAGGCAGGTCTTTGCTGCAGGAGCAGAACGTAGTGGGATGCGGTGGGCGGTGTTACACCAGCTGCCTAAGACGGACGCGGCAAACAGTTTCGAAATTGAACGTGGCTCCAGCAGACAGCTTCTGCTGTAGTCCACAAAGGTGAATCTGCTACTAGCACAATAGGGAACATATTTTATAAATAAAAGCCTTTCTAACCATGAACCGGTACACCACGAGGGATTACTTTCATTTAACAACGGCATCTAGAAAGGCTTTTACATGGACCCACTAAACCACCAGGGACTCTCTGCATCAAACTGAGAGCCCACTAGTCCACTAGGGACATCCTTAATTATGGAAGGGCCTTAAGGATGGGGAAAGGCACTTCCTCTCTGGGTCCTTTTCATTGTTAGGATATTGGCACACCTGCATGGAGAAGGGGGTGGGCTTACAAGCTCTATTAAGTGTGAGAAACCTGAAGGTGTCGCACCCGCTAGTCCCCGGGGATCTGCCGTCTAGGTGGCCAGGACACGGCCATAGGTTTTGGATCCAGTTCCTGAGGGTGGACCAGTGCGGGAGGATCACCTACATGAGGGGTCTTCGGGGAGTGGGCCACCAGAGGGCGAAATGCAGTATCCCCTACCCTGTAACACCTATTCCCTATCCTACCAGAATGAATACTTAGGAGCTCAAACCCCACCCCATTTCCCAACACAAAAACCTTCTCACAGACAGCCCGCAGTTAGCGAAAACAGACTAACACCAGAGCTGTATACCTGACATGTCCCAATGCAATGGTCAGGCAATTACTGATCATTACACACACCTGACTTCCATCACACCTCCCCACACGAATAAAAGGTGGAGCACGAAAACACACTCTGAGCAAAGCAAAACACACAAGGAAACATTGGGTTCCAAGATGGCAGTTTAATATGAGGAGAAAGATGGCGAGACCAGAAAGGGTTGCAAGGAGGGAAGTGCCCTTGACCTTTTCAGACTATTACATTTGTGAGCCTTGGAAAATAAAAAACCTAAGACCTGGAATGGAAGCTGAACAAACTTGCATTGTGTGTCAAAGGTACCTGGGACTGTCCTGCATCGATAACCAAAGCGAGGAGGAGCAATTGCCACTGTGGTACTGTCCTTGGCTCCTACAATTAAGCAGCGCCAGTGAAGACAGCACAGCCGGTGAATCAGAGAGACTGATACCAGACCAGCTTGTGGTAAGAGTAAGGTTGCAAGTGGCAACAATGTATGAAGGAATCTAAAGAGAATGGCTTGTGAAATGTATGTGACAAGTGGTGCAAATATAATTGTAAATCAGAGGAGTGGCTGAATTTCAGAAGCCAAGAAGGATACCATAGACAGAGTAGTCCGGCACCACGTGGTGCTTATTTGAAGGTCTCTATTAGATATCCAACAAGATGGCGATTGTGGCGAGACTCCACTAGCACTGCATTATTTTTATTTGATGGTTGTAGCTTGCTCCCATCTGTAAATTTAGGATTAGATAGGCGTTTATCAGACCCTTGTTGAAGTTCAATAAACACCCTTAAACTGTGGTCACTTGTGTCTGTCACACTATGGATACCATGCCTTCCTTACAAAAGACTCCCGAATCCCTTCCACTGTCACAACCCCCTAGAGCAAGGTATGTTTTATGTGTATATGCTCATCATTGTGTACATAACTTTATATAGTTAACAGATATCTAGGTTCCGTTCTGGAACTAACCTGGCAGGCAGGGAAGAATGTTCGTTATTTGTGGATGTTAGAAAGTGTCTGTTGCATGTTAGCAATGAATGGCATTGAGGACTCCGAAGTGGATTACTTGCACGCGTGGAGCCTGAGGAACTCAAGGTGAGGCCGAGAGGAGTGCCAATGACCTGAATACACTGCCACTTTGCCAAGAGAAAGGGAATTTCTCTTTTAGGGAAGCAAGTGTCATGGACTACTCGTAGAAGAACATCACAAGCTTCAATTTGTCTTCATTATACAGACCCTTTAAATAGACAGCAATGAGCAGCCTACCCCCAAAGTTTTTACCCAATCCTGGAGACCCTGCTGTTAAGTGGGAGATCTGCAAAGATGATTTCCAGGACTATGTCTTTGCAATTCATGGGCCATCCTTTAGTACTGAGCGGCGAAGAGCCCTCCTCATGCATAGTTTAGGGTTTGAAGGGCAGAGGATCCCGAAAAGCTTGTTCGATCGACAGCCATCACCAGGTACCAAAAGAGCAAATGGACTGGCTGGGAATGTCGCTCAATATCTATAACACTATTTTATGGAAGAGGGTTGAGCATGCTGAGAAATAACAGTATTATAACGGAGAGGAATTATTTTGGGATTAGGGAATATCGGAAAGACAAATCTGGGGAAGAATTCATCACTGGTCTAAGGGAGTTAGTGAGTAGGTGTAAATTTGGATAGACCTATAATGACCATCTCAGAGACCAATTTATGGTAAAGGTGCGAGAATCAAAATTTGTGAGGAGATCTGGACGAAGGTTGAGGCCACCCTGGATGAGGTCCTAGATATTGCCAAGAAAATGGAGGACATGCTAGCATGTGTGAAAGAACTTGACAGGAGAGATGTGCAGAGTGCAGAAAGACATGTGCTGCGGTAGTCGAACAAAAGGATACCTAACACCAAGTTCACTAACAGTCAAGTTAACAGAAAAAGGATCCAGTTAATAAAAGGATGGGTGGAGAAGGGTGGAGAAGGGAGAGCTCCCAACAACCCGTCAAACGAGTGCCTTATGTGTGGGAGCACATTTTATTTCGCTAATTGCCCATTGTTGCAAGAACTTTTCACGTAAGGGGATTTGTGAAATTAATTCACGAAATGTGGAGGAGGATGAGTACATATTGTGGAGAGAAGAAGTGGAAGTAGTTTTCTGGCCTGTCAGTCACGTTTATTGTATACTTCCAGGATGATATTTTGATTATAGGGGGGAGCTTTGAGGAACACTACCTTAGACTTACCAGAGTTCTGCAAACACTGTTCAAGGTCGGTCTTACTCCCAGGAAGGAGAAATGTCACTTCCGGGAAGAATTCATAGATTTGTTTAGGACACAAGCTGATTGTGGCTTAGAGCTAAACAGGGAATTGGTGGCTGCTGTCTTGGATTTCAAACCTCCCTTGTATAGGCAAATGGTCATGTCATTTCTCGGGATGGTGAAGCATTATTCAAAGTTTGTCAATTATGGTGGAGCATTATTCAAAGTTTGTCAGGCACTTAGCTGACAGATCTAAGAGCATCAGAGAGTTGTGCAACAAAAGGGTGTTTGGAATGATGACTGTCGAAGATAATTTGATGATATTAGGCAAGCCATTGCGACTGCCCCGGCTTTGGGGAACTTTGAGACAAAGTGCGAAATGTATGTCATCACTGAAGCCAGTGAATCGGGGTTGGGTTCCATTCTTGTGCATTAGCAGGGTGGGTGTGTAAGGGTGGTTGCCATTGCATACAGGGTTTTGAGGTCGGCTGAAGTGCGCTGCTCTGTAATTGAGAAGGAGGCTATTAGTGTGGTGTAGGCTGTCAAAAAGATTTACCGCCTTTTTGTGGGGAATGGCATTCAAGATTTACACTGATCATAAACCTTTGGTGAGTGTTTTAATGAGTAAAGGACCCAAAGGTTTTTCCAGGAGAATTGTCAGGTGGCTGACATTGATGCTGGGACAGGAGTATGGTGTTGAGCACATTCCAGGGGAAGGACAATCTGTTAGTAGATTTGTCCAGGTCTTGGCATCGGGGTCAGAATGGTGAGTTTGAAAGCGAAGATGAGAGGCCAGAACAAGTGTTTCTTGTGGCAAGGGTGCTGTATCGGAGCAAGAGTGAAGGCAAGCTTCAAGCGGTGATATTGATCTTAATAAACTGATTGTATGTGTAGGTGAGAATTGGAGTGGGTGGACTACCGATGATGGGCTTAATGTGTTCCTTAATGTTAGGGATGAACTTAGTTTGGAGGGAGAGTTTCTTTACAAAATGGAGCGGCTGGTGCAGGCGTGTCATGAGGGACATCTTGGTATGTCACAGACCAAAGCGAGGTTGAGGAGCGATTATTGGTGTCCAGTGTTGGATGCTGAGGTGGAGGAGAGGGTGCAGGGGTCAGGGGTATGTGTAAAGGCTGATGGAGCACTTAGCAACTACACCCAACCACGTAGGCCACTTGAGTTACCCAGCATGCTCTGGGAATATGTCACCCTGGACACTCTGTGGTGGGAGATAGGGGGTGGAAAGAATACATTGTCATCCTCATGGATTGATATTCCAAATGGGTGGATGTGTAGATCTTTCAGGAGGCAGGATGAAGGGCTGTGATGAAGTTCCTTGATAGGGGATTCCAGAGGGAGGGCTTTCCAAAGAAGATGCTCACGGACAATGGTGTCTAGTTGACATCTAGGATTATAGAGGCTTTTCTGTGGGGTTTAGGGGTAGTTCGTCATAAAACACTTTTACCACCCAGAGACAAATGTGGCAGTGGAACGCTTAAACCACAGTCTTATGCAAGGCATCAGGATGTCTTAAGAGGCAGGCACCTGCTGGGAAGTGTGATGAATCACAGGATTCTGTCACTTCTCCCCAGGGGGAGCCTTTGCATTTGAGTCTAGGAAGGTGAGCCTGCTACCCAATTCCCTCCATAGGTATAGAGGCAAGGGGACCTCACCGGGATAGACTTACCCCTTGGGGAAAAAAACTCATGTTCCGATAAGGAACTCCTTAACTAGCCTTAAAGGTATCCCATCAAACCCAGTGCCAAATCTGTCTGTATTTTTTATAATGAACACCCTTGGAATGTATGCAAGTCTTCTGTGTGGTTCATTGTGGCAGGCTCCCTGCGACACTGATATATGAATGATATTAACAGTGCCGTTAGAACGGCCAGTCGAGCTACATTATAAAATGGACAAAAAAAGGGAAAATGCATATTAGTTTCTCTTGAACTATTATCATATAAGCAACTAGAACAATAATTGCTTTCTGGGATACTCAACTGGCTGTCAATGGTAACTGGTCAAATATGAGCTTAGCACTACTTTCATGAGCAGAAGTGTCATACACCCATCCATGATGTTTGATCTTATCACACATATACATAATGGTAAATATGCGTGAAGGCTCTATTCCCCCATCCCGCCCCCAACACTCAGTCATAGATTAAGATGCCTGTCTAATGCAATGTCTGGATACTTAGCATTTCTCTCTCTTTAAATTAAGACATTAGTCAAACATATTGGAGGCCCCCCGCATCATCTAACCATGGTTTCACATATGACAGCAGTCAACAATTAAATCAATTTTCTAACTGTAAAATATCCTTACTTATCAGTCTCGTCAAACCCGCTTTATCATTTCCCCAAATTAGCAACCATAAAATAGAGTGGCTGATCGAACACTCAATGTCAAAGTTTTACATCTAATTCCAATATATTTCACCTGCTGTTGCTGGTCAAAAACCTCAAACAGATTGCAAGAACCTGGGTTTTTCCTTATGTAAATGATCATAAATAAATGTTCCCAAGCACCTGTCCCCTATCTCACTACTCTACAGGTTCTGGATGTATACACTGTGAAGGGGGAAAGGGCATTCCTCAAAAATGTATATGCAAATGAAAAAAACGACGTTTATTTAACTAAGTCATCTAAACTTTATCCTTATTAAATAACAGGAGACGATCAGGATAAGATATTTTGGGTGCACATAACATGCTATTCTGATACATGTAATGCTTCTATTCATTCTGGAGAAAATAAAGATACAAACATTCTTCTTTTGCACAGATGATTTTAATACAGATATGTTCATGTTGGGTCATTGTGTGATTTTTGCACTTTCCAAGTCCGATCTACAAAACAGAGTATTGTTTGCGTTTCTGAATTCAAACTCGGAGCGTGCCGGTCAAGGAAAAATGCTGGATCCAGTATTACCAGCCATTTTCCCAGCATTCTACGCAGACCGGCACAATCTTAATAAGGGCCATGGTATTCCAGAAATCCACACTCACGCTTAAAATGGCTATAGTGTTGCTTCATGTATAATAATGGTCGCTATTGGATTAGTGCTTGCCGCAGTTTGTTTCTTGGCACACTCATGGCAATACCACTTAAACAACATGGCCGCGACTAAGCTCAGTGTATGTTTGCGTACCTGCATCTTCAGGTGTGCATCCTCTTTATATGCTGTGGTTTGTGTGTTTGACTCGTGGCTTCCAATCGTTCTGCATTCATGCTCCAGCAGCCTGATAGGATGCTCATCTGAATACTTTACCTATGCTGGGGTATGTGTACCATTCTCATATGGCTACTGATCTGTGTACTGCGTCTAAACTACAGCCTGAATACCTTCCTTATGACTGTTAACGTTAAATTAAATTAACTTTGCGCCTTGAAACACTTGTGTATTGGCGCGTTATAAATGCCTTATCGTATCATATCATATCATATCAAATGGACATTATGTTAATTCCAGTATAAATGAGGGGTGAAGAGAATTCAAGGGAATTCCTAAAATTGTTTTAATCGCTACCAAGGCAACATACCATGCTATGAGTTGTGTGTGTGATGAAGTGGTGGAGAGAAGGAGGGTGACTAGAGAATCTTGGGGTCCCTTCATTTTTGTTTCGGGGGACCATAATGTTGCCTGTTCCTGGGTCCCAAGATATGTTAAGATGTCTCTGACTTGGAAAAAAAAAATTAAAACAGACACAAACTCACAAGGAACTGAGGACAGACCAGAAGAGAAAAAGAGCACCAGAGCCACACCACCTGCAGCATGGGTCTGTCTGACTTAGTTTACTCCTTTATTTCAAATACAATTAATCCACCTATTTCTGTGCCTTCCTCCTTTAGATCAAATATAATTATTCCACCTATTTCTGTGCCTTCGTGAATGCAAATGGAGCCTGAGCACAGAAATCCAAATCTTGTAACAAAGAATGTCCGTTCTGTGACTGCAGGATGTTGGATGTTCATGCTAGAAGGGACACGTATGCACAGAAGCCTCACATACATATTAAGAGCTCTTTTTCACCTGGCGTCCTCCTCCGTAAAGGAAAACACTGAGAGCCTCTGCAGAAAGACCATTTTAAAACAAACACACAAAAAGCCGAGTAATATCTATGATATTCCCAGTTCCGATTCAAGCAGGAGGCTTTGAGCAGCTGTCTATTGGGGGTATGTAACACCTTTGCAGGTTTACAGTTGACATGTATAAAATTAGTACCAGCATGCTTCCATGCATCAACCGATGACTATCAGCAGGTGACTATCACACAGACTATTCTGAGTTATAATTCTTAAAGAAGAAGTACAGCTATTTGTGGGGAAGTTTTCAGAGATCACAAGTTATGTTGTGTGCAAAATATTAAACCCGTTCCGGCTTTTAGGTTGACTTCATCTTGCATTCTGGCACATGTAGCCCTACATTTATAATATGTACAGAAATGCGAAATGGCATGCAATGCACACGCCAGCCAGGATTTGTAGGATTATGATTTGTAGGATCTGTTTTGGCATATTCCTAGAAACAAGAGTGTGCATAAAATAATGTGATGGGTAAGAAAGGAGGATTGTGTTTTTTTCTTTATTTCTACCCTTAGCAGGCTTATGAATGTTCATATTTAGTAGTTACTCCTAATTAATGTTACTGTTCTGTGCCAGAAGAGAACCCATGCATTTAATTCTGCCGGGCCAAATCCTTCTTTTATCTTTAAACAGGCAATTAAAGGCACACTGTTTAGTTGAGTAATGCTAACATGCATTATTTACAATGTTACACAGTTGCTGATACTCATTAGTATTCAGTGAATGTTACTCCTTTGCATGTGACAATTCTTTCTGGAGAGTGCAGCTGTTTGAGTCATTCAATAGGCGCAACTGTTTTTTCAAAGCCCCCGACCACCCCATAATGCAATCTAATGTTGCAAAACAAAAGGTAACCCTCTAAAGGTAAATTCAGTGGCCCAGAATAGTTCAAGCTTTCCCATGGCCTCTGGGCGTGCATGCGAAAGACAACACCCCAATAAAATAAATATATATCCTTTAGCTGTGGGGCTTTCTGCCCTGTGCCTGCATGTATGATGTGCAGGCCAGCCCTGCCAGGAAATGATAGCTAGTCATTCGAGGACAGCGGGCATTATTCTTTCCCTGCATCATGAAAAGAGCGCATGGATGACTAAACTGCAGAAAGAAGCACTATACAAACAAAGTTATTACATACATGGAGAGTCAGTGTGCCTCAACAAATACAGCGCCGCCAGTTGAAAATACCCAATCGGGGATTATTTCATGAAATGTGTGTGGTTACAATGCAGCACAGTTCCTGCCTTTGGGATCGGGGGCATGGAAAAACACATGGTTACTGGACAGCACAGTCCCTGCGTTTGCAGTCCGGGGGCATAGAATTTCATGTCATGGCATTGCAGAACAGTCCCTGCATTTGGGTCAGAGGGGATTGACATGTATGCAGTTTCCGGAGCAGCACCACATCTGCATTTGGGCTCAGGGTCATGGAAATGTGTAGTTGTAGGGCAGCACAGTTACTGTATATGTGACTAGGGGGTATGCCAGTTTGTGTTTGCAGAAAAGCACTGTTCCTGCATTTAGAGTCAGATGGCATGGACAGCACAGTTCTCTGCCTTTAGGTGTCAAGCGGCATGGAAGTTCATGCAATTGCAGGTCAGCACAGTTACTGCTTTTGAGATCAGGGGGAATTGAAGTTCATGTGGTTCCAGTGCAGCAAAGTCTCTGCATTAGGAGACCAGGGGTAGAGACATTTATATGTTTGCAGGGGCAACACAGTCCCTGCATTTGAGGGTAAGAGGCCATGGAAGTTCATGCAATTGCAGAGCAGCACAGTCCTTGCAGTTGGAGCCTGCATTTGAGAGTTAGAGGCCATGGAAGTTCATGCAATTTGCAGAGCAGCACAGTCCCTGCATTTGAGGGTAAGAGGCCATGAGTTCATGCAGTTGCAGGGTAGCACAGTCACTGCATTTGGGGCCAGGACACATGGAAGGGCATATGGTTGCAGTGTAGCATAGTCCTGCTTTGGTGTCAGGGGAATAGAACTTCATGTGGTTTCAGTGCAGCACAGTCCCTGCATTAGGGGTCAGCGGGTAGAGACATGCATATGGTTGCAGGGCAACACAGTTCTGCATTTGGGAGTCAGAGTGCATAGAGGCCATCCTGTCTCATTGCAGCACAGTCCCTGCATTTGCGGTGAGGGGCTATGGAGGTTCATTTTGTTGCAGTAAAGAGAGTACAGTCCCTGCATTTGGGGTCAGAGTGCATAGAAGGTCATGCTGTGGCATTGCAGCACAGTCCCTGCATGTGGGTCAGGCGGCATTGACATGTATGCAGTTTCCGGGGCAGCACCATGTCTGCATTTGGGGTCAGGGTAATGGAAGTTTGTAGTTGTAGAATAGCACAGTTCCTGTATTTATAACTAGGGGACATGACGTCTTGTGTTTGCAGCAAAGCAAAGTTCATGCATTTAGAGTCAGATGGCAAGGACAGCATAGTCCCCTGCTTTTAGGGGTAAAGTGGCCTGGAAGTTCATGCACTTTCGGGTCAGCACAGTTCCTGCCTTTGGGGTCAGGGGAATTGAAGTTATTGAGGTTGCCAGGCAGCACAAGCACAAACCCTGAATGTTTAGTTTAGTTTATTATTTATAAGGCGTGCCCATACCCTGGGGCATAAGGGCGCAAACAGACAAGGATATGCCCAACTTAGTTACAAGTACATGATAAGTAGGAAAAAATACAGACATCAACAATGTTACAATAGGCAGGTATGTACAAGGAAAGGTAAAGGAACAAGGGGAACAGGGTACATGTTTCCTGCATAGTCATAGGGTAGTGATATACAGTTATGTACAGTGTGACATATCAGGTCACCAATGTCAGAATGATGTGCTGCGCACAGAGCTTCAATCGCATGGTAAGTAGGCTCCAGGAGCAGGAAGTGGGAGTCAAGGGAGGAGCATTTAAGTTTCATGCAGGTTAGAGTAGTTAGATGTCATTGGCTCTCAGCCACCTAGTTAGGTTCTGTCTGAAATTGGCAAAGGGCAGAGGTTCTCTGATGTCATGGGGAGGGAGTTCCATAACTGCGCAGCCTTGACTGGGAAGCTATGTCCTCTTATAGTGGAGAGTTTGAAGCGCGGAACTTGGAGGCAGTTTGCGTTAGCTGTTCTTGTTGGTCTGGAAGAGGTTCTTTTGCATAACCTGTCCATGAGGTAGGGTGGTGCTTTATTATTGAGGCATTTGTGGGTGATGTGGCGGCTCATGTGGCATGGAAGTTCATGCGGATGAAGGACAGCACAGCCCTCTGCATTTGGGGTTAAAGCGGCATGGAAGTTCATTTGGCGTCAGGGTGTAGACACATTCATATGGTTGCAGGACAGAAGAGTCTATGCATTTGGGGTCAAGACATGTGGACAGGCATATGGTTGTATTGCAACATAGTACTGCATTTGGAGCCACAAAAATCACAGCACTTGTGGTTCCCAGGCAGCACAGTCCCTGCATTTTAGGGTAAGAGGCCCGTGGAGTTCATGCAGTTGCAGGGTAGCACAGTCACTGCATTTGGGGATTATTGGGCATCAAAGTTCATGCAGTTAATGGATGGCACAGACCCCAAAATTTGAGATTGAAGCAGCATGGAGGTTCATGCAGTTGCAAGACAGCACATTCCTTGCCTTTGGGGTCAGAGGGCATGGGTGTTCATACGGTTATAGCCAGGGCAGCAGAGTCCCTGCATTTAGGGTCTGGTGTACGGAAGGTCATGTGGTTGCTGAGTAGCACAGTCCCTACCTTTTCTCAGGTATGTGTGGAAACGTGGGGGTCTGTGATAAATCAACTTCCGTGGCACCAGTGGTCCAGGGATCAGTATCGGTTTCTAAACCATCAATCAGCCCCACACCTCTAGTACACCAGAAGGGATCCAAACAGATTGGAAACACAAGTCAATTATAAACCTCCTTGTCGAGTTTTGGTAATGTGGACGGAACAACAGGCTTATCTCTACAAGGTTGTGGATTGTTGGTTAGTTGCAACACAGCGAAAATACAATTATTGCCCAATGATAAAAGGGACTGTCTAGTCAAGGTTTATACAAATATCTGTTTTATTATTATTCAACAGACAGTCCTGGCACACTACAAAATACAAACCACCATGTAAAGGAATGCACAGGACAGAAAGTTTCAAGAAGGAAAAGGGATGCACTCTGGCTACTGACAGGAGGGTAGTCGGTAAAGTAATTAATCATAATAGTTCAAGGCTACTTGGTTTCAGCACAATGTGAGCAATGGGTCGTAAACTGTCACTAGGGGCCTTTGGAGAAGAACCAGGGGTCAGAACAACAATCTACCTTGTGCTTGTAGACGTTATTGGTGCTTGACAGAGTAGAGTAGGTTTCAGGGTGCTTTGCAGCTCCTGTGACAGAGTTCAAGATTGGCAACAGCTGCAGGTATCTGGCGGCAGGCAGTTTGGGCGAGACGGACAGCTTCAGGCTGGCCTACATGGCGGCTCGAGTCAGGAACCGTTGTGTCAGTGCTGGTTGGTGGGTCTGAAGCACTGGTTGAGGCGTCTTGAACGGCAAGAACTATTGAGGCATGACACATGTCAGTGGTGCAGTCGGTTGCAGCTCGAGGGGCTCAACTGCTTCAAAAATGTCCTTTAAGGTGGATGCTGGTTGATGCTTGTTGATGCACTCCTACTAGCGTCTCTGCTGGGCTGGTGTTGGTTGTCCTTTAAGGTGGACAGCCCAAACCTGAGAAGAGTTTTGCAGGCAACAAACAGCCTTGTCCTTGGTTTGGTTCAGAAACTCTCTGGCACTTCTCACCTAGGAAGCTTGCTGCAGAGCCTAGCGGGGCATGCTGTGTGATGGCTGGGTACCAATTCTGGAGCTGCTTGGAGGGTCCTTTGGATTCAGTATCTCCCTCTGTTCACTGGGAGATGCTTAGGGGAGATATCTTGCTTCCCTCTTGGATTTCCTGGCCTTCCTTCACTGGGGGAAGATGTAAGGCAGACTGTACCTTCAGCCATGGTCCAAAAGAGTCTTCTTGCCACACCTTTGCAACAGGAAAGATAAAGGGGTGAAAACATGTACTACTAAGTCCCATCCATCTTCCTGTCTGTTGTGCATCAAAGGGTCTCTCTGGTTAATTGAGCTCTCTGTGGTTCCTGATTAAAGGCAGGGCTCCCTTGAAGTTGTGGCAAGAACAGACTTTCTATCTCCATCAAATCACATACTCCTACCCTCTGAAAGGGGTCCCGCTGCGGGCATTGCCTACTGTAAACACATGTACCAGACAAGACACTTCACTGCACTTGATAATGAGGGGCGGGAGCTGGTTTCAGGTTGACACAGTGCATATCAAAGATTGTTGAGGGTTTTCCTGTCTTTTGTGCAGCTATGCCCCATGTGGGTCTGTTTGAAGTATACTCTATTAGTATGCTTATTATGTTTAATTGATGCCACCATTCTTCTGGGCCAACAAAGGATAGGGCGGATCCATGGAGCCTTCGTTATTCAATTAGTCTGATCATGGCAGGGGGAAGGCTTTGCCCTCCCCTTTTGAGATGTCTTAATGTTCTCCTGGGTGTCACATTCCAACTATCTGCCTGATTCATGGAATTATTTGCGTGAAAAACCCAGATTTGCGTGCCTTTCTGCCCGAAAATCCCCATACTTCAAACAGGGATTTTCGTGCAGAAAGGTGCGCAAATCTGCATTTTGCACGTAAATAATTCCATGAACCAGGCTGCAAATGTGACAAGGGGGAGGGGGGACTGCGCCTGTAGGCTGTGTCCACCCAGAGCACACAGGTCTGTGTGTCTATGTGTATGTCGTGCGGTGAGCATAGGAAATGTGTGCAGATTAGCCCCACACATTTTCCAGAGGTTGACCTACCCTCATTCAATTTCATATAACATTTAAAAAAAGGCCAGGTGAGCGCGCAGCCGCACACCCACCGTGCGGATGGTCGAATTCCTCACAGGGTCGACGGGCAGAACACGCCTGAGAGCTCCAGGTTGTGCGACGTTCATATGATCCCAGGGCATTACAGCTGCTGAATTTGAAGGGGGCATCAGACATAGGGCATCTCGGACGTAGGGCAGACCAGGGGGCATGAAATGCGTATTTAGACTAGACGGCACCGAGCAAACAATTGATGGACGTGAGATGGTCATCCTCCTGCACAGAGCAGTAGAGAAACGCTTTTGGGAGCCATTAAAAATGGGCACCGTCATGATGGCCGCACAGACCATCTGAGTGGGGTTCATGGGGAATTCACAAAGATGTGCAACAGGAGTGAGCAACAGGAGTGAGCAGCTCGGCCGCGGCTTTCTGATGAGCTACAGCGGTAAGGGGGAGTTAGGGCCTTGTGCCCGGACAGTGAATTCTATCAACAGATTCCTTAATGCGCAAAGTTGCTTTCAGTTGGAGCCTCTGGTTCGATAACAGGTCGGTCCTGTCTGTTCAGAGCACTCCCTGCGTCCTTGAGCGTGCCCCGCTTCTTCCTGTTGCTCGGTTGAACCTGCCCCGCTGCTGCCCACAAACACCTCTTAACGGCCTTGTGCAGCGACGATATGCGCGCGCCTGCTTTACCCGCCGTCTCGTGCATTATTGATGCGATGTAGCCCTGCGAGGATGCAGTAGCTGCTCACGCTGGGCGGCTCCTGCGCCAGAAACTCTGAGACGAGACGGCGTGTCTGCGCTGTAGCTCATCAGAAAGCCGCGGCCGAGCACAGCACGAAGGCCTCGGAACCCGCACGAGGCGAAGGAAGCACGAGCCGCGACTTCAAAGCACCCATGCACGCCTTTTCATTTAAAACAGCACATACGTCTGAAACATTGATAGGGTTTACTGAAGTTGCTGGCCCATTTTGGGTCGAAGAAAGACCAAAACAAGCTCGATGCTTTTCAGGGCGTTTCACTCTATAAAGAACATTAGTATTTTTGCCTCATCCACAATGTTCTGGGTTTTGTTTACCTGCTGTGTTTGGTATAGCACTGGCATGCTGCCTTCCGCTTCTTCGAGGCACTATGGCAGACCTCAGTGGCAGAAATAAGCAATGTTAAAACAGAGCAGGGCAAGCAGCAGTGCAAGAGGTGGCATGTGCTGCTGGCCTGTCCCTGGTCCAAAGGCCCCTAATAGGGGCTGCAATGCTTCTCAAGGTCCCCCAAAGCCCTGCTGCATAGGCCGAGCTGAGTGACTGTAAGGTGACTCTCTAGTGATCATTCAAACCTACACATTATGTAAAAGTGGTGCATTGAACCGCAACCTCTGAACTCTGGGTTTTATCATTTAATCTGACCTGAGGCGTTCTGGACAATGACACACACGTTATAGAGTTTGAAAATGGAGACCCTGCACATTGTAAACTCTGCTGCCACCGCCGATTTACAGAGGATGGCTCACGTATCACAGCATAGCAAAGGATCACACCAGTTACATGTTTTGCTGTAATTAAAACCTACTACTCATTGTGTATTAAAGTCCTAAAACAGCACTTTCCATTACATGAAAGCACCAAAATGCAACAGTGTTAATGACAGGAGCACAACCAGGAAAAAACACAGGTATCTTAAAGGTGGGGGTGGCTGTTGTTTTATGGTGAAACGCAAATGTGAACCACAGCAACAGAGACATCCCCTGTTGTAGTGACAGTGCAATTAAACAAAATGAGTTGCTCCTTCTCTCTCTCGCACTCTCTTGCTTTCTGCCTTTCCCTCTCTCTCTCTCCTGTATCTCTCCTGTCTCTCTCTCTCTCTACTGTCTTTCTCTCTCTCTCTCTCTCTCTCTCTCTCTCTCTATCTCTCTCTCTCTCTCTGTTCCCTGTCCTGCTCTGTCTCGCTGTAGCGGCCTCAATAAAGGTTTGGCCGTATACTCTGAGGAATACTGCCAGGCTTGATAACCATTGTACCACTCACAATCTGGCAGATTATGAGCTGCATTAAAGTGGTGTTAATCTCCACAATGTGCATAACGCACAAATCAATCCACGGCCGAGGAGCCGAGTTCCTAAAGAAAATAACCATCTACCATGCAGCAAGGCCACTCAGATCAGGCTACGCCATTCGCCTAGAACCAAGAAGATTCGGACTAGTATCTTTCTCACGCCTGGCTCCTAAAACATGGAGTTCCGGACCAAAAACATACGCAATACAAGGCATCATCTGGAATTCAGGAAACAACTAGAACCGTGGCTCGTCACCTCGGAATCAGAACGGAATGAGTAGGAATCATACATTCTGGCCGAAACAGGAAGCCCAGGGAGGGACCTACAATCCATTGCCTAAGCATCCCCAACTTGTGGGCATAGGGAGGGCATTTTGGACCTCTCATGCACACACACCGCCAAGTTTACAGAGGAATACCACAGTAGGCAGGGACCACTTTACCTCAGGGTGATGCAATTAAAGTGGCTGTAAATTCATTAACATATTTACCACCACTTTTTTACCACACTGCCAAAACATAATGAGACCCTCTATTTCTGTCGCTCTCTCTGTGGGTGATAGTTGTGTTGTCAGGGGTGCGTTTGTTAGAGCCACCCAGCTGTTAATGACAGGAGCACAACCAGGAAAAAAACACAGTATCTTAAAAGTGGGGGTGGCTGTTGTTTTATGGTCAAACGCAAATGTGAACCACAGCAACAGAGACAGCCCCTGTTGTAGTGACCAGCCTGGTATTTGGCGACATACATTGCCATTGCATGTGTCCTACAAGATTGTCACCATCACACTGCAGAGCAGGCCCGGCTGAAGATATGCAGGGACCCAATGCAACATGATGTTTCAGGCTCCGTTAACTGAAAACAGTCTTAGGCACCCGTGGGGTGCATACATCATAACTAAGGCTTCCAGTTTTCCATTTTTACTGATATTTACACATTAACACGGAGGGAAATCAATCTGCTATCTGTCTGTATTTATTTATAAAAATGGAAAAAAATGAAATGGAAAAACAGGTCTTTCTGTCTGGTTCTCTATGATGTCAACCATACATCGCAGGCCAATTGCATTGCACATTGGCAGCAAGGAGAGTGTAAAAGTTGTTTAGAAATAACATTAAAGGTCTTCAACTTGCTGGCAGCATATATCTTAATGTAGCAGGAGCAGTCACAGGAGCAACTGTTTGTTGTGGAAAGAATTGATCTGGCATTCCTTTCCTATATGGCTGCATGTGTGCTTTAACATTTTTATCTTTTATTATTTCAATAGAACAAATGCATAAAAATACTGGTGGCAAATTATCTTTATCTAAAAATGTGGATAAACACAGACAAAAAGACCCAACAATAAATATGGACAAATACAGATGGAAGTGGCAGAAAAATAATTACCCTAAAACAGGAAGCCTTAACTATAACAGAGACAAAGAAAACACCCAGCAGTTAATAGCCGCCTGTTATTATGAGACGAGCAGCAGGGAGCTGAAACTCTAAGGGCCTGATTTACAGAAGCATTTTATAATGGTTTGTGGGGATAACAAATCCGTGGATAAGCTGGGCGCTGGTTGGATATGTTAATCCATGGGGTCGCAGTTGTGCGAGTTGAGTATATTTATGGTCGAGTCAAGTGTTTGTCATTACAAGAGTTATTTATTTCTTGGTTAGTTAGCACCAAAGAGAACATCATTGTTGTAATGAATGACAATACGGGCTGGGTAGCCAATCGGTGCTGGGTTCGGCGAGAGGTCCTGTGTCGGGGTTCTCGAGAAGCGCGACACAGCACCTCTCGCTGAACCCGGCACTGATTGGCTACCCATCCCGTCTCGTGCCCATACCTGGGAGGACCAGCCCACAGCTCTCCGGAGCCCACAACGTAACTCAAATAGCCTTGAAAAAGACTTAGGTTGAAACGCGCGTCGGCTGTGTTGCGATTTACCATGTCAAAAAATTGTCCTTCATTACAACAATGATTTTCTCTTTGGTGCTAACTAACCAAGAAATAAATAACTCATGTAATGACAAACACTTGACTCGACCATAAATATACTCCACTCGCACAACTGAGACCCCATGGATTAACATATCCAACCAGCACCCAACTGATCCACGGATTTGTCATCCCCACAAATCTTCAAACAAATTGGGAACCTTGGAGTTGGTCCCCTGATAAACCAGGATATAGGCTGCAGGCAGATTTATCAAGAAGCAAAGTGGAGGTGCGCAGGTGAGAGGGAGTCCCGACACCAATAACTCCAACCAATGTTAAACTGCATTTTATAATGGTGCAATCCCATAGGAAAATGCTTGGCAAATCAGGCCCTAAATGTCCACTGATTACCCACAGATTATCGCTGTATTATTATTATTATTATTATTATTATTATTATTAATAATAAATTCTTCTAATGCACAACTCGCCCAACCTTCTTTCCTTTGACACTGGCTCCTCCTCATCAGCCCCTTGCTGTGAAGAAGCATGTATAGCTTTTTAGTGAGCATTGCCGATTCATGGAATAAATGTGCGCCGAAAATCCCGGCGCAGAGGGGCCAATACGTGCGCTGCGCCGAAAATTAGCGAAAAGCGCAGGGAAACCAGCGCACGTCGATTCATGGAAGTCCGTGCGCAAGAAAAGCAGAGGACGTGCGCTGAAAAAGCGCGCGGCGCAGGCCGGCGCACAGGTCAACCAACGTCGTGCGCCACGGCCACTGCGCTATCACTCCGAGCGCAGCGCACAGCTCTAAAGTAGGCGGAACACAGGGCGGGACACTCGGAATGGGGAATAAAATGGGGCACAACACTCGGAATGGGGAAGAATGTGGGCGGCACGGGGAAAGTTTAGGAGGCAAGTGCGCGGAACGCCCACACGCTCGCATTCAACACGTATTCATGGAATAGAATAGGGCAAAAAAGCGCACGCTCAAAGCAGCGCACAGGCACAAACAGGCACAAACACGACCGCCACAAGAAAGCAGGCGGTAGCGTCTCTGCGCCTGCAAGAAATGTGCGCTAAAAGGTGCGCCAACAAATAGCACCTATATACAGACATGATCAATGTCCAATACTGTGGCCCTCCAGGACAAATGACGTACAAAGGGGTACCCACAAACACAGACACGCGCTGAGAGAAAAAATAAACGTGTGCGTGTATACCGGGGTGCGCGGGAAGTTGCACACGCGATATGGCCGGGTACGTGGATTTCAGGGGTGCGCGGGAAGTTCCACACGCGATTAGTCAGGGTACGTGGATTGCAGGGGTGCGCGGGAAGTTGCACACGCGATATGTCCGGGTACGTGGATTTCAGGGGTGCGCGGGAAGTTCCACATGCGATTAGTCAGGGTACGTGGATTGCAGGGGTGCGCGGGAAGTCCCACACGCGATATGTCCGGGTACGTGGATTTCAGGGGTGCGCGGGAAGTTCCACACGCGATTAGTCAGGGTACGTGGATTGCAGGGGTGCGCGGGAAGTTCCACACGCGATATGGCCGGGTACGTGGATTACAGGGGTGTGCGGGAAGTTCCACACGCGATTAGTCAGGGTACGTGGATTGCAGGGGTGCGCGGGAAGTTCCACACGCGATATGTCCGGGTACGTGGATTTCAGGGGTGCGCGGGAAGTTCCACACGCGATTAGTCAGGGTACGTGGATTGCAGGGGTGCGCGGGAAGTTCCACACGCGATATGGCCGGGTACGTGGATTTCAGGGGTGCGCGGGAAGTTCCACACGCGATATGGCCGGCTACGTGGATTTCAGGGGTGCGCGGGAAGTTCCACACGCGATATGGCCGGCTACGTGGATTTCAGGGGTGCGCGGGAAGTTCCACACGCGATATGGCCGGCGACGTGGATTTCAGGGGTGCGCGGGAAGTTCCACACGCGATATGGCCGGCTACGTGGATTTCAGGGGTGCGCGGGAAGTTCCACACGCGATTAGTCAGGGTACGTGGATTGCAGGGGTGCGCGGGAAGTTGCACACGCGATATGGCCGGGTACGTGGATTGCAGGGGTGCGCGGGAAGTTCCACACGCGATATGGCCGGGTACGTGGATTTCAGGGGTGCGCGGGAAGTTCCACACGCGATATGGCCGGCTACGTGGATTTCAGGGGTGCGCGGGAAGTTCCACACGCGATATGGCCGGCTACGTGGATTTCAGGGGTGCGCGGGAAGTTCCACACGCGATATGGCCGGCGACGTGGATTTCAGGGGTGCGCGGGAAGTTCCACACGCGATATGGCCGGCTACGTGGATTTCAGGGGTGCGCGGGAAGTTCCACACGCGATTAGTCAGGGTACGTGGATTGCAGGGGTGCGCGGGAAGTTGCACACGCGATATGGCCGGGTACGTGGATTTCAGGGGTGCGCGGGAAGTTCCACACGCGATATGGCCGGGTACGTGGATTTCAGGGGTGCGCGGGAAGTTCCACACGCGATATGGCCGGCTACGTGGATTTCAGGGGTGCGTGGGAAGTTCCACACGCGATATGGCCGGCGACGTGGATTTCAGGGGTGCGCGGGAAGTTCCACACGCGATATGGCAGGGTACGTGGATTTCAGGGGTGCGCGGGAAGTTCCACACGCGATATGGCCGGGTACGTGGATTTCAGGGGTGCGCGGGAAGTTCCACACGCGATATGGCCGGGTACGTGGATTTCAGGGGTGCGCGGGAAGTTCCACACGCGATATGGCCGGGTACGTGGATTTCAGGGGTGCGCGGGAAGTTCCACACGCGATATGGCCGGCTACGTGGATTTCAGGGGTGCGCGGGAAGTTCCACACGCGATATGGCCGGCTACGTGGATTTCAGGGGTGCGCGGGAAGTTCCACACGCGATATGGCCGGCTACGTGGATTTCAGGGGTGCGCGGGAAGTTCCACACGCGATATGGCCGGCTACGTGGATTTCAGGGGTGCGCGGGAAGTTCCACACGCGATATGGCAGGGTACGTGGATTTCAGGGGTGCGCGGGAAGTTCCACACGCGATATGGCCGGGTACGTGGATTTCAGGGGTGCGCGGGAAGTTCCACACGCGAATTGGCTGTGTGCTCCCAGGCATTACCTGTACACCCTCCACGGCCCCTGCAGGCAGCACACACCACAGGGAACTACCCTGCACACCTGCTCATGTCTCCCACCACCCCCACCCCCCATCCACCAGGGACACCCTCCACCAGGCCCCCACCCATGTCTCCCACCACCCCCACCCCCAGCACTGTGGGGAACCTGCCAGCAGGCCCCCACCCATGTCCAACCCATGTCTCCCACCACCCCCACCCCCCATCCACCAGGGACACCCTCCACCAGGCCCCCACCCATGTCTCCCACCACCCCCACCCCCCATCCACCAGGGACACCCTCCACCAGGCCCCCACCCATGTCTCCCACCACCCCCACCCCCAGCACTGTGGGGAACCTGCCAGCAGGCCCCCACCCATGTCCAACCCATGTCTCCCACCACCCCCACCCCCCATCCACCAGGGACACCCTCCACCAGGCCCCCACCCATGTCTCCCACCACCCCCACCCCCCACCCCCCAGGGACACCCTCCACCAGGCCCCCACCCATGTCTCCCACCACCCCCAACCCCCATCCACCAGGGACACCCTCCACCAGGCCCCCACCCATGTCCCCCACCACCCCCACCCCCAGCACTGTGGGGAACCTGCAAGCAGGCCCCCACCCATGTCCAACCCATGTCTCCCACCACCCCCACCCCCCATCCACCAGGGACACCCTCCACCAGGCCCCCACCCATGTCTCCCACCACCCCCACCCCCAGCACTGTGGGGAACCTGCCAGCAGGCCCCCACCCATGTCCAACCCATGTCTCCCACCACCCCCACCCCCCATCCACCAGGGACACCCTCCACCAGGCCCCCACCCATGTCCCCCACCACCCCCACCCCCAGCACTGTGGGGAACCTGCCAGCAGGCCCCCACCCATGTCCAACCCATGTCTCCCACCACCCCCACCCCCCATCCACCAGGGACACCCTCCACCAGGCCCCCAACATGTCTCCCACCACCCCCACCCCCCATCCACCAGGGACACCCTCCACCAGGCCCCCACCCATGTCTCCCACCACCCCCACCCCCCATCCACCAGGGACACCCTTCACCAGGCCCCCACCCATGTCTCCCACCACCCCCACCCCCAGCACTGTGGGGAACCTGCCAGCAGGCCCCCACCCATGTCCAACCCATGTCTCCCACCACCCCCACCCCCCATCCACCAGGGACACCCTCCACCAGGCCCCCACCCATGTCTCCCACCACCCCCACCCCCCATCCACCAGGGACACCCTCCACCAGGCCCCCACCCATGTCTCCCACCACCCCCACCCCCCATCCACCAGGGACACCCTCCACCAGGCCCCCACCCATGTCTCCCACCACCCCCACCCCCCATCCACCAGGGACACCCTCCACCAGGCCCCCACCCATGTCTCCCACCACCCCCACCCCCCATCCACCAGGGACACCCTCCACCAGGCCCCCACCCATGTCTCCCACCACCCCCACCCCCAGCACTGTGGGGAACCTGCCAGCAGGCCCCCACCCATGTCCAACCCATGTCTCCCACCACCCCCACCCCCCATCCACCAGGGACACCCTCCACCAGGCCCCCACCCATGTCTCCCCCCACCCCCACCCCCAGCACTGTGGGGAACCTGCCAGCAGGCCCCCACCCATGTCCAACCCATGTCTCCCACCACCCCCACCCCCCATCCACCAGGGACACCCTCCACCAGGCCCCCACCCATGTCTCCCACCACCCCCACCCCCCACCCCCCAGGGACACCCTCCACCAGGCCCCCACCCATGTCTCCCACCACCCCACCCCCCATCCACCAGGGTCACCCTCCACCAGGCCCCCACCCATGTCTCCCACCACCCCCAGCACTGTGGGGAACCTGCCAGCAGGCCCCCACCCATGTCCCACTGGCCCCAGGTCCTGACGATACACAATCATGGCAGTAATGGCCAGCATACCCAGCACAAACACCCAGGCAAGGATTGCATGCACCCACATAGTGAATGCAATCACATGACACAACCCCAAAGGCAAGTATGCAAAAGAACACATGTCCGTCACACACACATACACAATGGGTGCAAGTGAATGTCAAAACCCATATCATGACATGTAAGAAACCAAAGAGAAAATAACACAAGTGTAAGATAATATAAAAATGTATTAAAAACAAAAATTAAGTAAACCAATAAAACATACAACTATGTGGCAAAGTAAATAAAAGGTCCATGTCCGAGAACAAAAATGATAAACCAAAAAACAAAGGATTAAAAAATCAATAGAATTTGTCCAAAGCAAAACCATGTAGTAGGAAATCAAAGAAAAACCATTACGTCATGGTGTAAACAATAAGAAAATAAAAAAATGTATCTCCCAAAAAATAACAATATATACAGGAATGTTCCAGGGTCCATGAGCCCAACACCACAAATGAAACCTAATACTAACTAATAAAAAAAATATGTACAAAAAAGTGGCCATTGTCCGAGCGGTCCAAAATAATTAAAATAAATAAAGGAAACCTAGCACTAACTAACTAAAAAACTATATACAAAGGCAGCGGGCTAGTCCTGCGGCTCACTTGGTGATGCTGGCCAGGGCATCCTCGAACTCCATGTCAATGTCCTGGAGGCGGGACTCTGTCCTGGCCCCGAGGTCTCGCAGGGACAACCCCATGTGCTCACCAAAATCCCTGCGAGCCTCCTCGAGGCACTCAGCCCGCCTCAATGCCCGACGCATGGAGATCTCCGCCCTGGCCATGGCGAGCCGCTCCTCTTCCGCCCGCTGCCGCTCCGCACCTATCCGCTGGCCAAACTCCTCCCACACGGAACACACCGCCATGCCAGGGTTGCCCTGCCCTCCGGCCGATGCCTGCCCCTCTGATCTTGATGGCCCTGAGCCATGATGCCTCCCACGTCGAGCCCGCTGCTGCCTCCGACGCCACTGCCTCTGCCAGCACGACGGCATCCAGGCTGATGGTAACCACCGACGCCGTCGTGCACGTGCCCTGCCCGATGATGCCGGCACATCTTCCATCTGCTGGGGTCCACTTGCTGTGTTGTCCACCCCTGCTGGACCTCCGACTCCCAACTGTGGCAGGGATGGGATCCCCACCGAGCTGGCTGCATTGGTCGGGGCAGGTCCACAGGGGGCCATGGTGGCATCTGGGCCGGAAGACGGCAAGGAGAACGACCGGTGGATAGCCTGCACAGAGGAGGAGAGGGCCGTCAGATTGGCCAACACATGCAGGAACCCCCCGAACATGGCCGATCCCAATTGGGCCACGTCGGCACGGTGCACTTCGTGATGACGTGCGTGCTCCTCCCGGGAAGCACGCACGGCATCACGAATCACAGCCGTGCGCATCGCGACCCCAATCAGGACCTGCTCCACGCGGCCAGGGGTTCCCACGGCCGCAGGTGGAGGGGAGTCAGTTGACATGGACATCCCCTCTACCTGCGGACGGGCCTGGGACGGGGCATCCCTGCTGGTGCATGGTGGTGCACTCACAGGGTCAGGGACAGCGACATGCACAGGCACCTCCACGGTGACCTGTGCTGCCTCCTGCCCCTTGCCCTGGACTGCACCACTTGCACCAGCAGGGATGCTCCCACCAGGCCCCATGTGTGCACCAGTGTCGGCCTCCTCCTCCTCTGTGCAAACCACCAACCTGGATGGCTCCTCACCGTCTTCCGCCGTAGCAGGCCCCTGTGGGGGCTCACCCACCCCTTCCGCTGCAGCCGTGGGGGCATCCCCGCCGCCTTGCTCCACAGCGCCGTCTCCGCCCTCTTCTTCACTAGCCGCTGCGTAGAGGGAGACAAAGGACACAAGCATCAGGCTACTGTAAAATGGTCCCCTAGACAGGAAGCAATAGCAGATGAGCACCCCTGTCAAAGTACACTTCCATCATGTCCCTCCACAACACATGGGTCAGTCCAGGCAAAACACACACAGTAACAGGCATGGTGCATGCCATGCACATTTCCATGCATGTCCAATTGACTCTTGAAACATTCAATGATATGTAACTCACATGCATCATGGCTCATGCATATCACATGCACACACTTCACCTCAGTTACATCCATCTGGCCCCAAACACTACGAACACAGGCGAAACAAGGGTAAGTTGGGTGCGTCACTGAATCTGTGCATTGTCACACACATGTGTCATGCATCCATGGCATGCACAAGTCACAGACACGCAGGTCAGGCACACAGACATGGCTACCATATATGTACCTGGCATCAGCACCCATCCTTCACCCCCATCCATGTCCAGGTACAGAGACTGGCATGCTCTCATGTCCTAAATCTGCATAGGGCTCCCCATGCCGCATTTCAACACATGCAACAACCATGTGGGTCACACATCACTGGTCGCACATGCATTACCATGATGTCCCTGCACACATACATGCATACATGGCCCATGGCACACATACAGGCAAGTATCATAGAACCAGCACACCGCAACATGCCCTGTCTCACACAGTAATGCTTGCACACTTACCGCTCAACTCCAGACGGGCCTCCCTCTCAAGGACCTGGGCGTGGAGCGCTGGGCGTACGCGTTCCAGGACCCTCTTCTGGATGGAACTCATGCGGCCCCGGCCCCCCTCCACGAGGCGCCGGGCCTTCACAAGGGTCCTGGACCTCAAGTCCTCCCAGCGCTTCTTGATCTTCTGGACGTTGCGGGTTGCCACCCCCTCCGCGTTGATGGCAACCACACAGTCGGCCCAGATCCTCTCCCGTCCTTCCTTGCTGGCGGGGGACGATCCAAAGAGGGCATCATACTGCCCCAGGACATGCTCCACCAGGACACCAACTTCGGTGGCAGTGAAGCTGGTGCCCCTCTGCCCCTCTGGCCTGGGGTTGCCACTGGTGCCAGATGTGGAAGTGCCCGACATGGCAACCCCAGAGGCAGGTGTGGGTGGGCAACTGGGTCCTGGGGCTGGGCTGTGGAGCGATGTAATCCCAGTTGGGAGTCTTCAGTTCCAGCAGGGGTGGACACAGCAACTGGACCCCTGCAGATGGCTGATGTGCAGGCACCAAATGGCAGGGCACGGTGGCAGCAGGCAGGCAGGCAGGCAGGCAGCAGCAGATAGCACGTGGGAGGCTGCTCAGGGCACTGGGGGGGCAGTAACTCGGCCTTCTGGGCAGGAGCGTGGTGTTCCGTGTGTTTTCGGGTGGCCAGCTTGATACGGAGTGATTTGGCACGTGAAATTCCTGCACGTCAGCGTGAAATCCGAGGAAAGGCCCTTAGCGCGTAAGTGCGTCAGCACGCATACGCGATTCTATTGGACCAGAGTCCCTCACCGCGTAAGCGCGTCTGACGTGATCCGCACGGGCGTTCCCCACTCAGCACGTGATGACGGAGCACACGTGGAAATACTGCACGTCAGAGTGTCATCGCGTGTAATTGGCCAAAAGTGCGCGTACACGCGATTGGCCTATGTACGTGTATTTCATCGCGTGTAATTGGCCGAAAGTGCGCGTACACGCCATTGGCCTATGTACGTGTATTTCAGGGGTGCGCGGGCACTTACACACGCAAGTACGTCAGCGCACCTGTATGCCTGCTGCGTGGGAATTTCCACACGCTATTGGAGTGGGAACTAGATTCCAGGGGTGCGAGGGTCACACGCTCGCCTAGAACACGCGCAAGGCATTAATTTGCGCACTTATCAATAAACAAGCCAGATGCCAGGATGAACATACCGTTCCTAGCAGCAGTGGCAGTGGGCTACCAAAGGAGGAGGAGGAGGAGAGTCAGGGCCAGAATATTCACACCCAGAACCAGCCTATTCGGGATGCCTGATGACCAGGTGTATGGGAGGTACAGGTTTCCAGCACACATCATACTGGACCTGGTCAGTGAGTGGGAGGATGACCTCACATCACCCACCCTGTGCTCCCAAGCACTCAGCCCCCTGCAGAAGGTCCTGAATGTACTGCACTTCTTGGCCACTGGATCCTTTCAGCGGACAAGTGCCATAGTGGGTGGTGTGTCACAGGCCACGCAGTCACGCTGCCTACACCAGGTCTTGAACATCATCACTGCACGGCCATCAGTCCGCAGGCACATATATCTCCCCAGGACTCATGCAGAAAGGCGGACGTGCATCCAGGAATTCTATGGTGTGGCTCAATTCCCCAAAGTGCTTGGTGCAATTGACTGCACACATGTGGCTCTACGTCCACCCAGGGCAACAGAGCACATCTATAGAAACCGCAAGCACTGGCATTCCATCAACGTGCAAGTTGTATGCAATGCCAAGGGAATAATCACATCAGTATATGCCAACTATCCCGGGTCCACCCACGACAGCTTCATCTACAGAATGTCTACCCTATGCCGGGACCTAGAGGCTGGCCAGCATGGAGATACATGGCTGCTTGGTGAGCATGAATGCCACTGCACATGCATGCATGTCAGATACTGGGTCATGACACAACACCACTAATGATACCCATCACCACCTCCGCAGGGGACAGTGCCTACCCTATCAGCCCCCACATGATGACCCCAATCCGGAACCCCACCACGCCACCCGAGGTAAGGCACAACACAGCCCACATTGCAACACGGGGCATAGTGGAGCGCACATTCGGAGTGCTGAAGTCACGCTTTCGCTCCCTTGACCGTTCTGGCGGGCAGCTGTTATATGCTCCCCGAATAGTGTGCAGGATCATAGTGGCAGCATGTGTCCTGCACAACGTTGCAACACGCCGGGGCCTGCCCGTGGACATGGTGGTGCCCCCACATCCACAACCACATGCACGCCCGCTGCGCATGGGAGGGGAAAGGGCACGGGGGGTGGCAGCCCGTACGCAACTGGTGGCCAACTTCTTCACCTAGGAATCACAGTGCTGGCTAGTGCACACTGCTCTGGCACATACCATCTGACAATCAATGATGACACTACCTGACAATGTCACAAAATTACTTGACAATAAACTGTCAGATACACATCAGCCTGAGATTGTTAACATGGAAGTGTCACTATGTGTGCACCCCTACCTACACATACACCAGCAATGCATCACAACGAAAAGACACAACTCCATCAATCAAATATGCATTGCCACAGGCGATTCACTACATGACAACATTGCCATGTCACCCATTCCCTTCACAGTCCCGCCACTGAGGACACCATGTCATGGTATGTGAGAGCAAACAAACTGGCCATCACAACATGACACCGGTGTCACAAATAGCAGTGCCCCAAATAGAACATAGCCGCACTTGAACAGCTAACCGCGCTGGAGCCACTACTACACACCTGTGTAAGAGTAATTTCAATCAAATTACACACCAACCCACCCTGAAGCCCACCCAAACAAGACACAATGCATGTAATCAATGGTAATCTCATTACCTGATTCTGCTGGTATGTCCTCACCGTCCAGATGTACAGTGATGGCGCCACGCAAAAGTGTCAGTGCACATCTACCGACATGTAGTCTGACTCCAGAGAGTATGCCCGTGTGAAGAACTGTGTGAAATACCTGCAAAACATGAGCAACATATGTAAGTAGAGGCACATATCAAACCATCATGCATAGTTAGGTGCAACAACAATGTACACTATGAATGTCTACACAGTATTGACTATGGACTGGCCAACAGCTCATGGGAGTCCAATGTCACCGTGTAATTTGCTGTCACTTGGGCACACCCTTTGCAAGCCCATGGAAACGGAAGCAGGAGGGGTGTGGATGTCTGCTACCCAAGCATCGAAACCAAACTCAGGACAAGCCTGCATGTGCCCAGCCACAATACAGTGTATGCCCAGAAGAAGAAAAAAGAAAATTGAGAAAAAATGGCCATGAAAGGGCCGGCGGGGGGGGGGGGGGCACCTATGAGGTCCGAGGACAGGATGCACGCCACAATCCACCTGTGTGGATCATGGGAAACTAAAACACCCCATAGGCTCGTGGCCCACACGGCTACTCTGTTGTGGGAGATGAGTCGCTATCGCTCTGGCCAGACCCTGCAGCTGACTCAGGAGGTGGGGGAGCTGCCTCAGAAGATGGTGTGACAATGGGAGGCAGCCCACGCAAAGCACGAGTTTGCTCCTCCATGGCTGCAAAGAGGCGGGTCTGGTAGTTCTGGTTCTGGGTTATAATCATGCGGAGGTCCCCATGCAGTAACTTCCGGGATGACCTGACCTCCGCACGAGTTGCCTGCATCTCGGCCGAGAGCGTCCGTGTCAGACGCTCCAGCTGCTCCTCTGTCCTTCTATGGGATGAAGCCTCAAGCTCTAACAGGGTCGACCTGAGGTGATGGAATTCTTCCCTCAGGCCTTCCCTGTGGCGCTGGGACTCCATGGAAAGTGATTCCCGCAGAGTCGCCAGTGCCGCCCGCCTGTCCTTGTTGGACGCCAACATATCCTCCCTGTGTGCCTGGCAGATGGACTCTGTAGCCTGCTCCAGTCGCTCCATCAGCCTTTCTGGGGGGACAATGGAAGTGGCCACCCTATCCATGGCCTGTGCAATCATCTCGGATGATGCTGCCTGTTGGTTGGCCATACGGTAGATGGATTGCTCCCAAGCGGTATTGCCAGGTGGCATACGGCCACCACGTTGACGGGCACCACACCTGCCTGGGGCAAGGCGGACTGCGCCTTGCTGTGCCGGCAAGGCCTCAGGCTGCAGGACTGCATTCCCTCTCTGATCTGCAGCCCCAGGAACAGGATCAGAGATTGTGTGGTGTGGCCCTGCATCCGTAACCACCGGAGGCTGAGCTGCCGACACTGACATCCCCATTGAGGGCAATGGCCCGGCTGCAGGTGGGTCGGACAGAGGAGATTCTCTCCCAAGAACACTCACCTGCGACTGCACATAGGTGTCATCCTCCGAGTCTACACCTGAATACTGCTCGGGGGAGGAACCCCCAGAGACACCCCTCGACAGCACGACCTGCAGCACTTGTGGGTTTTCACCCACAAACACACCATGTCCCTCACTTGTGGAAGGTCGGCCCGGGTTGCCCTCCTGGGACGGCTCAACCACCACATCCCCAGCATCAACAAGTGCTTCGTCCCCTGCAAAGACATGAAAGAGAAAAATGGAAACAGGCATTAGCACCATGGCATGCAACAAGGGCTGATGAACAACAGAGGCAGTAGTTCTACGACACATGTCCCACATGACTGGGAGACCTCCTATGCATTCACCATCACTGGGTCTGTAGGGGAGGCTCAGGGCATACAATGTACAGATTGGAGAGCAACGCCTGCTCACCATGCTGCCTAGCACTGCCATCACACATTGGCCGGTGATTGCCATGTCAAAGGCACATGCCATCACACACATGGCATGTGACATAGCCACCAAGTGAAGAGGGAGAGGAGGGCAACTTTTTTGGATTTCAACCACTCTGGTCCTGACATTGCATCATCACATCAATAAGTTAACATGTTGTACATGGATCTACTAGTCCAAATTGGCCACGATGCACAGTGCCTTGTCTACATCAACAAAATGCAGTAAACAATGAGATTCCACCTCCCCATCACCTGTAAAGGAATCATATAGCATTCGTGAAGCACCGGTCCAGAAATGTATGAAGGTACAGCGGAGCACTGAGGGGTGGTGGGGCAGTAGGAGATGCCAGTCAACAATCCTACTGGTGCTGGTGTCATTCATGTCACGCAAGTGCAGGGGTGGGTGGCACAATGAAGTGCAAGGGGAAGTGGCGGCTGGAAGTGCTGTACAAGGTAAGTAGGACTTAACGTCAAGGGCAGATGGTGTTAGGCGCAGACAAGTGCTGGGGGGGGGTGGCCTATAGGGGTACAGAGACAATCATGCAGTGCTGTGGGCTCGGAGGGGACAGGGGAGGTACACACTGCATCTGGCTCGGCAAGGTCCTTGCAGATTTCTATGTGTCCTGCAGAGTTGTCACATGCCGCAGATATGTGCCCTTGGATTGGGGATCTCATCTTGGTGAAAAGGGTGAGGCGCTATTGCCTTTGGAGCATGTGGCAGGCCAGTTTGCCAGAGGATGAGCATGATGCAGGACATTCCCTCTCTGCCACCCGGCACCTGTGGTCTGGGTTCACAAGATCCGAGTCATGCCAGGACTCTGCATTGGCATGGGGCTTCAGACAGGTGGTCATGACTGTGGCAAAGACATCCAGTGTACCTGACATAGAGTGGAGCATGGAGTGGGCCCTGTCAGGATGGGAGTGAGCCTAAGGGGGAGCTGGATGGGGGGGAGATTTTGGCAGCATGAGCCTCGACTGACACACACTTCATGGGTTGGAATACCAAGAAGGTGTGTGACAGTGGTGAGGGTGGCTTTGCCTGTGGGGTGGTGAGGGTGAGCTGGGAGGAGAGGAGAATGTGATCACTCCAGGAGAGAGGAGTGCAGAGATGGACGGAGAGGGGAAAGTCAGATGAGATCAGAGCATCAAGAGTGTGCCCTGCAGAATGAGTAGGGACAGACGGGAGTCTAGAGGGTGAGAGGGAGTTGCTGAGGTCACAGAAAGGTCACGTGGGGGGGTCAACAAGCATGCAGGTGGATGCGTACAGCACCAAGGAAGAGGATTTCTGTGTCTGGGGACATGAGTGAGGAGGAGAGGTGAGGACACTCAGAAAGGAAGTAGTACATTTGACCAGTTTTCCCAGACACAGTACGCACAGTTTGTGAATGTCAAGGTGTGGTAGAGAGAGACGTCACACAAGCCATTCCAGATTGGAGTAGGTCTAAGTAGGAGTGACAGTGGCAGGAATACCCTCAGGGAAGCCAAGGGCACACCCCCCCTGCACAGTAGTGGCGGGCCAAGGAGAGGGTCTCCTGAACATCAGGTAGGAGTGTGTGAAGGATGCAGACAGAGCTGGCCGTCAGACATGTTTCCATGAGACCAAGGATGTCAAGGTGCATAACCTCATGTAAGTGACAGATATCGGAGGAATGCCTGATGCAGCCGCAGTGAAAGGAGTGTAATTGTGGAGGAGGTTGACAGCCTTGGAGGACTTACGGGGAGTGCTAGAGATCAGAGGTGCAGCATGTGTAGGAGTTGGAGTGGGAGGCGGAGAAGGATCATGGGAGGGTGCAGGGAGGCAGTGCAGGATTGATGAGGAGAGAGGAGGGGGGACAGCAGGAGAGGAAAGGAAGTTGATGAGATGTGGGTAGCATTTCTCAAGGAGAATGAGGTTGGCCTAAGGGCCTTGGACTGAGATGCTCCCATTACCATGCACATCAATTGTGGCCTCTGAGGATTGGAAGGAGGCCAGGAGTACACCCCAACGGGTCCCACCATTGATGGTGGAAGAGGAGCAAGGAGAGAGGACAGGGACCATGTGAAGGGTCTATGGGACAGGCAAAGGCATGTATGAGCAGATGTCAGTGAGAGTTGGCTTTGAGTAGGCTCAGATGCACTTGTCAGCAATAGGGTGGGTCGCATTGGAGGGCAGGGTGCCCTCATTTGACTGTTAGCAAGCAGGTGTCGTGAGTAGGGCATGATGGTCTGAACTGTAGAAGTCAGGGAAGATAGACCATGAAGAGCAGCATGGAGTGTGAGGGAATGGGGCTCGAAACCAGACGGTACCAAAGCACACAGGTAGGAGGTGGATGTCAAGGCAACATCCACAGTATGACAGCATGTTGGTTGGCATTTATATACAGAGGACGCATTAGCATGTGGTATCATTGCATGTCAGGCATGTGAAGATGAAACTTGATTGGCTGGGGGAAAGTATAGGAATGGTATGTAAGACATCAGATGAATAGACAGGGGAGTATGAGCAACAATGTAGTGACAAAATGACAATTCAAGGGCAACTTCCATGGTGTAGGGCCATATGTGCACTGTTGCCAGTTGGGATAGTGCTGTGGGCAGATGGTGTTGCACTGAACATACTGGATGAGGCACATGGGTGCCACTATCAACTCTGCCACACACCCCCTTGACAGGCACCCAACATGAATGCTTCACACACACACCATGCACATGGATAATACACACATGCATGTGCACTCACCGGATGATGCCTCGTAATCAGGGAGATCTCCCACACCTTGGAGTTGTCCCTCGGTGACGTAGGATCCAGCTACGGACTCGTGTGGTGTGAGTTCTATTTCCTGTGCTGGGGACCCACCTCCAGTCACCAAGGTTGCGGCATGACTTGAGGCCAGCTTATCCTTTGCCCTGCGCTTAAGGTCATTCCAGCGCTTCTGGCAATCACTAGCTGTGCGCCTCACTACTCCAAGGGCACTTATTCTGTCAGCAATGGTCTGCCAGTGTGCCTGGCGTCTGGCATGTGTGGTCTTGGACCCTGCAACGATGACCATTTCCCTATCATGATCTGACACATACTGAACAAGTGCATTCAGTTCGGCGTCTGTGAAGCTTGGCTTCCTTGATGGGCCCGACTGTGCAGCCGTGCCTGGGGCATCAGCCTGTGCCGGACGTGCACTCTTCCTCTTGCGCTTGGAAGGGGGTGGGGATCCAGAGTGTCCTACGCCGCTGTGGACACTAGGGGCAGGAGCCGTGGTGGACTCAGTACTGGGTGTGTGGGATTGCACACTCAGCATGGGAGTAGGTGCAGGCATTGGGGGTAGTGGGATGGGGTCAGGCCTGATCTGAGGTGCATGAACTAGGACCGACACAGTCTTGGCAGGGTGTATGAGAGGTGGGGTGGATGGAGCCACACCCTGGCTACGGGGGCCAGCAGATGACCTATCTGGCATAGATGCGCGTGCCCTGATGACACCAATGTGCACCGGTGCACGTGCAGTGGACCTGCTGACCTGGATGTCAGCGATGGGATCACCCTCGGACAGGTCTGCTGCCACAATGGGCTGGTCCGACAAGGGCTGATCAGGGTTGGTATCAGCCACATGACCCTCAACTGGGGGGGGGGGCATGGGTGTCTCTGACTGGTCCTCCAGACTGGGGGGGACAGGGGCACCCTGCAAGTCACAACCACGTCCCCTAGTGGATCCTCCACGGCCACCACGTGTGGCTCGGCCACCTTTGCCACCCTTACGGCTTGCACGCCTCCCAACCATGGCACTGATGTTATTGTGCGTATGGGAGTCGGTGTGCACAATTGTCCTGGGCAATTGGGTGTCAAAGGGGTTGGGTACCAGATGGTATTCGTACCCTAGTGCAGTGGCAAGGCTATATGACACCCCTGGGGAAAGATGACGGGTCACGCAACGCACAGGCACCCCAGAAAAGTTAAGGAACGTGCACAATACCCCTCCTAGACCTCGTGTGCTGATGGAAAACCCTGCACTACGCTGTGGCATCCAGTAACACAATGAACGTATGCGTGTCACACGCAGCCTAGAATGACCTCTGAAGGGGTAGGCTACACACGGGGCAAGCACAGAAGTTAGATACGTGCGTGACTCACCGTCTGCCAGGTAAAAGAGCGTGAAAAATGAGCGCGTTTGGTTGGCAACACCCCCGCCAAAAGAAGATGTGTACGCTGTCTGAGGAGACAGGACAACAGTAGAAGGGGACACTGTTTGAGGGAACAGGCCCAGGTAAACCAGTACAAGAGGAAAAAGAGAAAAAGCTGTCAGAGGTAACAGGGAGTACGAACTGGAAACGCCGTGAAGTAAATCGCGTGTGAAACGACAAGAAGTACAGAATTCACCCACTCGCTCTCCACGAAAAGCACGTACAAGGAAATGGTGTTCTACACTACCTTATATACAGGCCCACACGTACAGCGTCACTTACGGCGTGTACGTGCTTGGCCCATGTTCACCAATCACACGCTTTGTCACTTCTGCGTGTGGATCCTTTTTCACCAATCACACGCTTTGACACTCCTGCGTGTAGCTCACTTTTCACCAATCACACGCTTTGTCACTCCTGCGTGTAGATCCATTTTCACCAATCACACGCTTTGTCACTCCTGCGTGTAGATCCATTTTCACCAATCACACGCTTTGACACTGCACGTGCAGGTAACTATAGACGCACATATGCTGGTGACGGGTTTTCGCGCGATTCGCTGAGTGTGGGGTTTTCACGTGCAAAATCACTCCCTATCAGGCTGTCCACGCGTTCAAACACGAAAGACCACGCTCCTGGCCAGGAGGCCAAATTACAGTCCCCCAGAGCCCTGAGCACGCTCCCACCTGCCATCTGCTGCTGCCTGACTGCCTGCTGGCCACGTGCCCCACAGTGCTGGTGGGTGGGGGTGGTGGGAGACATGGGTGGGGGCCTGGTGGAGGGTGCCCCTGGTGGATGGGGGGTGGGGGTGGTGGGAGACATGGGTGGGGGCCTGCTGGCAGGTGCCCCTGCACTGCTGGGGGGTGGGGGTGGTGGGAGACATGGGTGGGGGCCTGGTGGAGGGTGCCCCTGGTGGATGGGGGTGCAGGGGGACATGATCAGGTGTGCAGGGTAGTCCCCTGTTTTGTGGGCTGCCTGCAGGGGCCGTGGAGGGTGTACAGGGTACACCTGTGAGGGCCCACCCAGCCTATTCGCGTGTGATTATTCCCACGCACCCCTGTAATACACGTACCCTGGCCAATCGCGTGTTGAACTTCCCGCTACCCCTGTAATACACGCACCCTGGCTGTTCGCGTGTGATAATTCCCGCGTACCCCTGTGATACACGTTCCCTGGCCTATCGCGTGTTCTACTTCACGCGTACCCCTGTAATACACGTTCCCTGGCCAATCGCGTGTTGAACTTCCCGCTACCCCTGTAATACACGCACCCTGGCTGTTCGCGTGTGATAATTCCCGCGTACCCCTGTAATACACGTTCCCTGGCCTATCGCGTGTTCTACTTCACGCGTACCCCTGTAATACACGTACCCTGGCCAATCGCGTGTTGAACTTCCCGCTACCCCTGTAATACACGCACCCTGGCTGTTCGCGTGTGATAATTCCCGCGTACCCCTGTAATACACGTTCCCTGCCCTATCGCGTGTTCTACTTCACGCGTACCCCTGTAATACACGTTCCCTGGCCTATCGCGTGTTCTACTTCACGCGTACCCCTGTAATACGCGTTCCCTGGCTGTTCGCGTGTGATGATTCCCGCGTACCCCTGTAATTCACGTTCCCTGCCTAGTCGCGTGTAGAACTTCCCGCGTACTCCTGATTTGAAGATTGCCCGCTTTGCTTTCCTTGTTTGCCTGCCCTGTGAAGTGGTCCAGGGTTAGCGCAGCCCTTAGCGATGATTTGGCGATTTTGATGGCTTTTCCTTGCGCGAGGGCGTTCTTGGGGGCGTTACTGGCGCTGCTGCAGGCTCGCTGCGATTCTCTGCGCCACGGCTGGTTTGGGAGCATGAAATCCATGAATACGCTGTGCGCGGAAATCAGTTTTAGCGCACGTGCCTGGCGCAGACTATCGCAGGCGCACGCTGTGCGCCAGCCGCGTGCGCTACTTGTGCGCTGGATTCTATGAATTACAGCTCCCTGCTGGCTGGCCGTCTAGTGATAATCAGTGGACATTAACCTACAGGTGTATTTCTTTGTTTAGAATCTGTGCTTTGCAGCACTCGTGTTAAAAGCTTGATTTGCTGCAGTCTTTCAGGTTGCCACTTTCAATTGATGGTCTGAAGGGCTCCAGCAAAATGAAGCTTGTAACACAAGCACAGAAAAGTGCACGTGATGACCTGAAGGTATCCAGCAAAGCAAGTTCTCTATTGCTGTATTATAAGAATGCTGATTGGCAATGTGGAAGCAGTTGCTGGGTCCCCCCCTGAAGTTCGAGGGCCCTTTCATTTGAAAAGGTTGACAGGCCCTGACACAGTCCCTGCTAAGGGGGAGGATGGGTGAGTGAGATGTGGATAGTGTCTCTATGGGATGCTGGGGTTCTGAAAGACCTTGTAAGTGGCTAGATGACCAAGCAGTAGGCTTTGCAGTTGCATTTATTTCCTACTTTTGTTTATTTATTGCTCATTTATATAACTTCAGACTGCAATACAAAATGACTTTGTAGCAATCATGCCCCAGTCGGCAGGTGCATAAGGTAGGTAATGGACCGCCAACCTAACCCTACTTGGGCCTCGGAAAGGGCTGCGGGCCGTTATTGGCCATGTCACGCCTCCTGACTCTGGTATGTTAGCTATTCTCACCCTGAGTTTGCACGGGGTGCAAATACTTCAATCATTTTTTCTTTCTATTGTGTGAACCCAATCTCCCGAGAGCAAAAAGAATGGCTTCTGCGATAGCAAAAGGGACTGTCCCTTTTCCAGGGCTGCAGCAGGCGGGAGTAGCGCTGTGTCCGGACTCCAAAGCTTTGGTGCAGCAGGTAGGTGGCTGGGGGGAGAGAAGGGTGTAAGGGTTCTAATGTCATTAGGGGTGAGTAGGAAGGGTGGGGAGGCAACATGGAGAGGCTCCCTGTTGCTTCCCCACAAACAAGATTACATCACCCAGGCAAGGGCCTCGGGGGGCTGAAAAGAGAGGGCGGTACACACTGTAGTCTCACTCGGTCTTCCAGCGACCTTTTTGGCTGAGCACCCTTCCCCAGGTGCAAATGTAAATTATAATCCGTGTTTGTGCAAACTGTAAAAAATGTGCAGATTCTTCAAAGCCGTCTAACAAGACTTCACCACGCAGCAAAATTAAACATAGCCTTTCTGCTTACAGAAGAAACAGGTCATTGGTTTTATTCTGATCATGACCCTTTCCAAGAATGAAGGATACACTAAGGTTGTGCACGAGCAATAAAAGAAGATATTTGAAAAATAATTCATTTAGTTGTACTAGCATTGTAAACCACCTCTTTTTAAGGTTGACAATGTTAATTTCTAATGATTGCATCCAGTACATATTGCAGCCAAAATAAGAATGTTGTCCTACTGAGCAACTATAAAAAGGGGGTTGCCATGAATGAATATATCATTCATGGCACCTGCCCCTCCCTCGGCCCAATATCGTGAAGGTCAGAAACACTATTCACTAAGACAGCCGTATCACCCGTACCCCAAGGAGGTGCACCAAATGACGAAAACGATGGGAGCTAAAGATGGCGAAAATGACCAGACTTGTGATAGAAACATACATGCATCCATTTGCCATGAAGTGCACATGCACACAACACGAAGAAAACCACTAGGTCAATTATGCATTTACACACAAAGAATATCACTTACAACAATATAGACACAAAAAACATAATATCAGCAATGTATACACTGAAATAAAACACAAACGAGATACGTATATAGCTCACTGACATAGAAATGCAGCAGTAATAGACAGCCATATTTGGAAGCAGCAGCACACATTAAAATAAATGCAAGGCTTCAAAGCTTCATGAAACTCAAACTGCTGAATTCACTGAAATACAGATTCGTGGGGGGCAGAAGCTATAGCTGGGTGGCCCCTTCCAAGGTTACTGAAAGATCAGGGAGTGCAGGGACGATTCAGAGAAGAACATGTGATAATAATTCCCATGGCAAGACATATTTCCCTTAAATTAGAAAAACAACCAGCCTTTGAAAGCCAGGTGCAGGATAATTACGAGCTCAAAACTTCATAAAAAATGGATCAACTAAGTCTCTAGTGGTCAGAAAGGTCATATAACACTTGCACTCAAATTAGCTAAAATCTCAATAAATGCAAGGCTAAATAATTCAGAACACCGTCTTCTCACACATGATCCATAATTCAAGAACAGTGTCTGTTCATTAGCCCCAGAGACCAATGAATTCCTGCATTGACTCCCCACTTATTCCCAGACATATGGCCCGTGCAAGGCCGTCTACAAAGATGTTACTCTGGCTCATGGCCTAGGAATAAGGGATGGTATCTTTCTTAATTGTATAAAAACAGTTTGCAGATCTTTCTCCCCCTACTCCCATTTTGGCTCATGTGTTGATGACCTGCCAGTTGTTCAAGGTTGGTCAGTATGATGCCAACCAATACAAATCTTCAATGTTATGCACCCAGCATATGTTGCATTGATCAATGACCTACTTTAATCGTTAACATGTATTCTCTATGATCTATTTAGAGGTTGTCCCAGGTGGAGCCATTAGATACAAAATAACCAATTAAAAGACTAACCCATATACAACGTATACATAGTCTATTGCCTTAACAAATTCCTCAAGATTGTGATGTGACGTCAATAATGACATATTTTCCATGTTTAATCCATTGTGTTGCATGAGGACTGTATTGCTTTAATTGTGCCCCTGCTTTATGTGGATTGTTAATAAAGTGGGGTTTGACATTTATTTTTACTATTTCCTTTATCGAGTTTGGGATTTCCCGACCCAATCATTTCTACTTAAACTGGGGTTTTGCGGACCATCTTTACAGTCAGAATCATCATTTAAATAATGTTTGTATGAGCTATCATTATAAATTGGACGGTTTGGTTCATTACAGTTGTACTTTTCCAAAATACCCACATTAGAAAGAGGAAGGGGTAAACAACACCAATGTGTGTTCCTGGCTCTTTTGCATATATACAATTAAAGAGCATTTTCTAAACATAGGAATGACCACAGACCAATACTGGCAGATAATTATGTGATTAAAGGGCAGCATTCTTGAATTATTAAGTCATAATAATGCACACTGCTCTTGGTGAGTTTCCTTTTCACAACTCTAACCCTCACATTAAAGCATTTGTAACTATGTGCCATATATACCCATTTGGGCAGCTTTACAATTCGGATATGGGGATGAGTTTCTCCGACATTTGTCATTCCATTGAGGTCTGAGGGCCCAATTGAGTCAGATTCTGGTCATTATTCTCTCTCTCTCTCTTCCTCTCTCTTCCCAGAGTTCTGGTTCAATGAACAGAAAAGGTTCACACTATTGACACTCCCCTCATAAGGGTCACAAGACTCCAGGATACCTCCTCATTAGCCAAGGCACTAGAGCGCACTCTCTCCTGCAGTCATCCGGTCTGTTTCTGGTTAATCGATACACCGACCCGCAATCGCCTTGTACACCATGGAGACGTTACTGTGTCTCTGCCACTGATTACAGATGGAGTTTCTTATTCACTTGAAGACAGAGACACATAGATTTGGTGTGCTGTTTTCACAGAAGAATTAAAGAGGGCCTTATCAGCTTCGTTTACTAGGGTTCTGGTTGTCTCCAACCCCGTCACCACTGCTCATCTTTTCTTCTGGTTCAGATCTCCCTCTACTCCACACCACATGCCCATTCCTCTACTCATGACGGGTATAACCTCCTGGTGGCTCTTCCTTCCCCCTCCCACACTTGTGTTTCTTACTGTTTTCCTCCAAACTGTTTCCACAGCCTCCTTCCTGAATGGACAATTCCTTCCAAACTACTGGTATGGCCTTATCCAAATGCCCACCCCTACCCTTCATGGTACATTCCTTTAATATTATAGTGGCCCCTCCCCCTGTGCCAGCCTGGGTATTGGAGCCTGCACTTGTATATCCATGTCAGTGCACTGCATGATTGGTTGCCAGGGAATTGTTTTCCCCCAACAGGAGTAGCGTATGTTGCAGTGTGTAATCCAATTGGCGGCTGGACCACGGCTTTAAGGGACCGGCCCACTTTCTTGGATTTCTGGTTGTGTGAGTCTGATCATGCATGCAGACATCTGCGCAGAGGTGTTGCTAGGGTGCTAGCGGGGCTATAGCCCCAGGTCTTTTGGTTGTAGCCCCAGATAGAAGCTCAGGGGCTTACGTCTGATACAAGACCAGTGGTAAGGGTTGTTAGTTCTTTAGAGTTGCTATAAAGTTTGTCGTAAGGGCCTGAATCTTGTTGAAACCAGTTTGGGCAGGGGATGCACTGCCCTGCGTGAGGTTACCGGTTTCCTGGCTCGGTCCTATAAGGGCGAGCAGCAGATTTGTCCAACGTGAATATCTCCTGCCATGAACAGAGGCTAACGGGGGCGGAACCAGACGATCTGTCGCATCCCGCCTCCAGCTCCAATATCCACTAGTTGGGGAGCTTCCTGGTCCCCTTGGTCAGGACCCCTCTCAAAGTCAGTCCAAGAATATGACAGGGGATTTCATCACTGAATCTGGATATAATCATTTGGGTGACAAACCACTGTGACCATGCGCTATTGGGAGTCAGCACAATGCATAGTTTGGCGGAAGGAACATTTGTGTGCCGTCTGTGCTTTTAAACGTAGTGCTGCGCTTTGGTTCAAAGTTAGGCAAATATGCCTGGGGCCTGCTGTTCCTACAGTGCACGCACATTCCAAACAAGGCTCTTGTTTACAGTCCACAGACCGGATTTCTGTTACACATATTACCACAGGACTGCAGACGGAGGACTTAAGTGAAATATAGCCCGCAGTGGAGATCGGAAACTTGGGGCAAAAAAGCAAACAGTTGTGTTTTGCTTCAAGGTATGTGGAAGCCCTATACACACACAGCCACGTTTACCATTTATTTATGTTTACACTTAGATAGAGCCTTAGGCCCATAGATAAACGGGCGCTTTTCCTTAGCACTGATGCACGCTAAGCTATGTCATGAACACATAGGAAAGGATGAGAAAGCAGAGCGAAGCAGCCCTTCCATTTCAGCTGCTATTTAAATGTCTTTTGTGTGATTTGCAAACTATTGAAAAATGCACAAAGCCGCAAATGTACAACGGTGCAGGGCAACGCAGCTCTTCAATTTGTATTCGTCTTTCCACGTGTTATGTCCGGGGGGAGGGGGGGCGGGGGGTGCGAAGCCCGTTCAGTGTCGCCAATGAATTTTGCGCTTGGATCAGCCGTAACCATGCCAGTAAGGAACCTGGGACACTTTCCAACAGGCTGCTCTATCTGAAAGGCAACCAGTGCTGGAGCTGAGCCAGTCACATGGCAACCAAAGTCTGTTATGAGGCTGACCCCCGGCTACACTGGCCTTCCCGAGGCAGCAGTCTGTCTTGAAACCTCCCATTCTCTTACGCACCAGTATACCATTGCCAAGGACAAAGATGGCCAGCGTGGCCCGCCTGGGGAATGGATTAGTTCTAATAATGAACATTCTGTGCTGATGTCCCAGGGAATGGGTAGCTTGGGCCTCTTGCCAGCAATCCGCACTGCTCTTGCAGCAGGTTCAGGTTGACACGAGCACTGCCATCTTCTTGTTGCCAAGGCAAATGCTTTACCCCTGAGCTATCAAACCAGTGAGTGACTTCACTAAGTACCTCGTTTTCATTCCCAAACAGTCCTGTGTAATTTGTCACATGCTCAAGGAGCCCCGTTTGCGCTTGCACGGCTTCTTGGAGATTTGCTCGAGGGCAAGATCAGGTTGATCCTTTTTAGCCTAGACTAGCCACTGCCAGAGGAAACCTCGAAGCAAGCGCACCGTTTCCCTCAACCTTTAGCCGGAGTGTGGAATCAGAAAATACAATATTAAGGCTTTTACACCATGCAAAGAGAAATACACCGACACGGGCTTGTAAAGATTCCCAGAATCTTTATTGCAGTACTGTACAGTTTACAAAACAAAGTACACAAATAGCTATTTGGCCGTCAATACATCACAGAGACCACCAGCAGGGTTCAATGTGAGCAGTGAGCAGGATTTGCTAGCTGGACTTCAGCGTATTTATACAGTTTTGTTAGAACGATGTCAAGCCTCTTACAAGTTAATCATGTACTGGGCTAGGGTCACGCCAGGTTCGTTCCTAATTTACATATCCCGTGCATGCGGTTTACTTTTAATACATTCACTAACAAACACTATTATTCTCTAGGTTTAACTTTACACTCTTTACACATTGCTTTAATACAGGTCAAACAGATGTTTCACATGTCGTGTTTAGATAGCGTTATTGTTCTTGTATACTTGTAGGTTAACATCGCTGATTCAAGTAATCCCCTGATCCCGAGGTCAACAAAGGACAAGGTCTACATGACCCTAACATGTAGCCTGCAGGCAAGTTGGACATTAACTCTCCTACAGAGGTTGCAGAGGTTAAAGCAAGAACAAGAGAACACAGGTCGGCCATTTTAGACCACATGGTGACTTTGCACGATAAACTAAAATGGCGGCTTTAACCTAAAATGGAGGCTTGATTTACTTAAGGTCACAACCTTGCAATACGGATTTCCTCGCAAAGCGACTGGGCATAGGCCAACATATACAATGAGGACGAAACAATATTATATCAGTTCTAATAAACCCTCCTTTTGGCCTATGCCAAGCGCTAAACTACCCTCAATCACTTTGCGACTAACTCCACACTTCAACGTCTATACACCCCGAGTCATTGTCAGACATATCTATTGCCATTAGATCAGACACTAGTGTTCTTTCAACACATACTCCTTGGAAACCGTATCTGGGGAGTATAGTTTATGCCCTAATACACTTGTTGCTTGCGCGCAACACCCCCCTAATACTGAACATATACCAGGGAAACACTGTATACAACAACAAAGGAACAGAAAACTACCCAAGATAATCAGCAGGGCCGAAAACAACTTCCATCCCCACAACCGTAGGAGGTCCCAAAACCATGCACTAAGTTCCCAGTTTCCCTCAGGAACATGCACTTCTGAACTAAGAACATGTAGATTTTGGATAGCCCTAAAGATCGTTGGAGAGGAGTCTGGTACGTAAACGCAGCAAGCGGACCCCACTAATTTACATACTCCTCCACGCTCAGCCAGAATGACATCTAATGCCATCCGGTTCTGAAGAGCTACTAATCTTATCGCTTTCTGTTCTAACGTCATATTATAGAGTATGTCAGTGGTCCGGTTGATGGTTCTCTCCAATACTCTCGCTAGTCCCCTGATATCTTCTGAATTCGTAATTTGCCCAAAAAATGGCACAAAGGATTTCATGATGTCTCCTAGAGTTTGCGCTGGAGTATCCCCTTTCACACCTCGTCGTGGACGAGTCTTCAAAATTTCTGCAGTACTGGCAATAAATACCCCAGGTAATAGAATCCCTAAATAGCAGGTTCCTTGCCAATCCCTGGGCAACCATGGAAATGCCACATTACCGAAAAAAAATAAACAGGTTCGCCTACGTACAGAGGTCTGTTCTCACTAGTCAAATTCGCAACATAGGCGCATTTCCTAAAATTACCCATTGACCGTGTTCCATTCCTCTGTATGCAGAAGGATACTGAATCGGGGCTATGGCTAACAGAATAAGATGGAGCCGTGGCATCCTTATTGCCTATAGGAGCCATTTTGAAAGAGATCAAAGACTGAAAAGGATGAGACAGTCTATCAGAGGGCCTAACAGAAGCAACGTTTGGCTTACTCTTATTTGCAAAAAGCGAGCATCCCAGGGGCATCAAAACATATTTTTCAAAACTATTCAAATTTGTACCATCAAAGTTCCCTGAGATGCTGTCATTCCATCGGCCAAATAATAGTGCTTTAAGAGAAGCATAGCAAGCAGTTGTCAACGGTAAAGGATGAATATACCAGCCTAGCCCCTTATCCCTATGTTGCGGTAGATGTGAGCAGATCCAGCAATTGGTCCTATTTAAAATTGCATGAGTGGCATTCATTATTAACAAAAGGGTATTATTCTGATAGTTCCGTCTATGCGAAGAATCTCTAGGCGATAAGGTATGCAAGTGCACGGAAGGAGTGGGGAAAACAGATACATTTTCAACTGGTAAAAAGTCCTCTAGCGGATATGCTTCCTGCAGGTAGCATAACACAAAACCAATAGTTACTAAAAACCCAGTTATTATTACAAAAAGGCAACAATACACTTTCGGGTCCCATTACATGCTTGATCATTGTCTCTGCTAGTCACATATTTATCTAAAAGTTTGGTACGTGCGGTAGCGGGTGCAGGCATCGTAGTCTTCTATCGAAAAAACACCAATTGTTCGTTTGCTGGTCGACTCCAGTTGCGCGTCTTCTTAATGTCTTTCCCACAACCCTTAGCCAACAGAATCCTTTCGTACAGTCGGGCCAAAATGCAAGCACCCAAATGATTTCCTCAATCGCACAGTCAAACCGTGCTGTACGTCTATTTCCTTGGACGTAAATTATATTTCACAATTCCCGGTGCCGAAGGATCGGATAACAATATGTTGTCACTTCCCACTGGAGGTGGCGAGTGAACGGAAATGGGATCAGAAAATGATTGATCCGGAAGTACCACAGTTGGAGAGTGCGGAGACAAGATGGCCGTTTTGTCCGGCCTTGCGAACTCTGGAACGGTCTCCGATACTCTCTTGTCGGTTGTTGCTGTTTCGGGCACGTTGGTTACAGCATTGGAAAGGGATTCTGTGTCTTCTGTATCATATGGCACGGGCTGCGGGATCTGTTTGGTGTGTGTCGCGTGGATCCAGTTCTTACGCCTTGCTAACCGCACGGCAGTCTGGGTGACTAGCAGGACCTGGTAGGGACCCCTCCACCGAGGTGCAAGGCAAGACGACCTCTCGAAAACTTTCGTGAGGATCCAGTCCCCCGGTCGTAGACTGTGACCAGGACCCTCGTAATGTACAGGTAATGCCTCTCGCACCTGGTGATAAATTGAAAACAGATTTTTAGTCAACTGGTTACAGTAATCTGAAAGAGGCACATTCTCTATATCCCGCAACGAGCGACTTTTTGGCATGCCCCAAATATTAGCAGGCCTTCCCATTACCACCTCAAAGGGAGAGAACCCATTCTTAGTTTGAGGGGTTGTTCTCATCGACAGCAACACGATCGGTAAGGCATCCGGCCATTTTAACTTGGTGCCAGCACACGTCTTAGCGAGCTTGTTCTTTATAATGCCGTTATGCCTTTCCACTAATCTGGCACTTTGGGCATGTCTGGCCGAATGGAACCGTTTATCAATCTGTAATCCTTCGCATATTTGTAGGATTACAGCAGCGATAAAGTGTGGCCCATTATCCGACCAGATGACTCTCGGCAGCCCGAACCTAGGAAAAAACTCTTTCAACAGAGTTTTTGCCGTGGTTATGGCCGTTGCATCTCTAACAGGGAAGGCCTCAACCCATTTACTAAAAGCACAAATGACAACCAACACATATTTAAGATTGGTGCAATGTTCCATTTCAATAAATCAAAGTGGATCACCTCAAACGGAACAGAAGGTGGAGCAAAACTTCCTCTAGGAGTCGAGGTACCCTTTTCTACATTGTGCTGTAAAAAGACCATGCACCCTTGGACAAAGCGCTCCGCAATTTTGAAAATGTTATCATTGGCCCATACACTGTGTAACATTTTAGTCAATTTACGCGCGCAGACATGTGTCGGACCATGAGCCATAATAACCATCATTGTAATGTAGGCGTCAGGGAGTAACCATTTTCCTTCAACATTGTCCACCCAACACCCATTATCATCCAATCGTCCTGCACCCTCGGCCCATTTCTTGGTTTCCTCTATAGTAGCATCTGCTTGAATGTCTTTTACAGACTCGATACTTTCACCAAAAGTGCAAATATTTACAGTTTCTCTTACAGCATACATTTCTGAACTAAAATCAGTGGCAGTTTGCTTAGCTATCTGATCAGCGAAAGCATTCCCTTTTCCTATATAATCTGTAACCTTTTGATGTGCTGCACATTTTATAATAGCTAACTGAACAGGGAGTGCGAGCGCTGAAAGTAATTGCACTATTAAAGTGCCATGCTGTATTTTCGTGCCATGTGAGGTCAAGAAAACTTGTTCTTTCGAAAGTCTACCAAAGTTGTGAACCACCCCAAAAGCATAATGACTGTCAGTTTATATATTTAATGTAAGCCCTTCAGAAATTTCACAAGCTCGAGTTAGCGCTATAATTTCTGTGGCCTGCGCGGAATTATGCATGATTCTTTTGGTTTCCACAATCGTGCTTAAAGTAGTGACGGCATAAGCATCCGTGGATGTACCATTTGGAAGTTTAAAACAAGAGCCATCACAAAATAGCTCTCCTTGTGGGCTATTCAAAGGCGTGTCTTTCAGATCGATTCTACCTTTAGTCTCATGTTCTGTCGCAAAAAGGCAATCGTGTGACGTTTCATTACCATCAACAGTATCTTGTGGGACAGGTAAAAGTTCAGCTGGATTTAATACACAACACCTCTGAATTTCAATGTGGGAAGCAAACAAGATCATTTTGTATCTTGTCAATCGTGCAGAAGTGAGGTGTTGCGTTTGAGTTCTATTCAATAAAATATCTACAGAGTGAGGTACCATTAGGGTTAACGCATGACCTAGGACCATTCCCTCACTCTGTTTTACAGAGGCAGCAGCAACAGCTCTCAAACATCAAGGCAAAGTGCATGCAACAGGATCAAGGGCGGATGAGAAATAGCCAAACAGCCTATTCTTCCCTCCATGTTCCTGCGTTAACACAGCCAAAGCACATCCATCATGTTCATGCACATATAACACAAAGGTCTTTTCATAATTTGGAGTTCCTAAAACCGGCGCCGAACACAGTGCGGTTTTGAGCAAGTCAAATGCTGTCTGGTGTTCCAAAGTCCATGGCAATGGCAAAGAAATGCCCTTCTTTGTCAAAGCCAGCATTGGTTTAATCATTAACGAAAAGTTAGGGATTCACAATCTACAGTAAGAAGCCATACCTATCAGGGCTCTAACTTCCTTCTGCGTATTTGGGACAGACATCCCAGAAATAGTTTTTATTCGTTCAGGTGTCAACCGTCTTCCCTCCTTTGACAGGAGATAGCCTAAATAGGCGACCTCCTGACAACAATATTGGAATTTTTTGAGTGAAGCTTTGTGGCCATGTTTTGCTAGATGACAAAGCAACAACACGGTGCCTTCTTTACAGGCACTCTCAGAATCAGCAGCCAAGAGGAGATCATCTACATACTGTAGTAACGTGGGAGTAGTAGGCAACTCGAGAGTATCGAGCTGCTCTTTTAATGCCCTACTATAAATACTTGGACTCTCGGTGTACCCTTGTGGTGCACGAGTGAATGTGAACGAGCGTCATCCTAGGGTAAACGCGAATAAATACCTACTATCCTTGTGTATGAGAATACTGAAAAACGTGTTTTTGAGATCAACAACGCTAAAGTGAGTGGCAGAAGCCAAAATCATGGTTAGTATCGTTGTAACATCAGGTACAAAAGGAAATTGAGGAGCCACAATTTTGTTAATAGCACGTAAATCAATTATAAACCGAAAGGGAATCGCATTATAACCTTTTTTGTATATTGGCAAAATCGGGCTGTTACACAAACTACCCGTAATTTCCTCAATTACTCCACGATGTACAAAATCAGAGACTATACATTTCAAAGCCTGTTTGCCTTCAACTGAGATCTTATATTATGGGATGCTAGGCAATTTAACTCCATGTTTCAGAATAATTCTAACAGGTTCAATTTGAAGAATGCCCACATCATTATCATCAATTGCCCATAAGCATTCCGGAATATTATTGAATTCTGGCGGTAAAGGTCGAGTCAAAAACTGAGAGGCGAGTGATTGCTGAGGTGAAATTGTTAATTGTTAACCGAACTCCATCCGAAGAACAATGTATTACTGCATGCAATTCCTTCAACAAATTTAACCCCAGCAAATTCTCCCCACTGTTTGTGGTAAGTAGAAATGGACACTGCTACGTGAAGGGACCCAGTGTTATCGGTACCGGCAAAGAGACCGGACAAAGTACGGGTGTGCCTTAAAACCCTACGGAAACATTGGACTGCCCTGACAGGGGAATATTTGGAACCCGTGAATGGTCAATGGAAAATTTCTGTGCTCCCGTATCTACTAGAAATAGATGCTTCCTATTTCCCACCGCCATCTCAACATAGGGGCCTTTCTGATGAACGGGAATAGGCGTCGGTTCCAAATCCTGCTTCGGGCAATCCTATCTTCAGAAAGGAATGTGGCAGAAGGGTGATCAAAAATGTTTCTATTATCCACACTCGAAACTTGCTTATCCTGTGAAGGATGTTGCTGTGATTCTGGTGAAAACTGACCTCTGCCAGCGCCCCCTGCACCTGGGCGACCTCTGGATCGTCTACCCATGTTCCCAAATGACCTTTGCTGCAAGGTCGGACATTGTGCGTGCCAGTGGCCTTCCTGTCGGCAATAGGCACACTGATTAATGGTTACCGGAGCCAGGGGCATACTTCCCTGTGGACCGTACTGACCTCTAAATTGATAACCCCCTCTAGGGTTTCTAACAATCTGTTGTAATACGACTTTTGTTCTCAGGTCACCCTTTTTTTTCTCAAGTTTTTCCTTTTCATTATTCACACGATTTTCATAGTACTGAGCCATGTGCAGTACTTCTGATTGAGACTTCGCCTGCCAAGCGCTTTCGGAAGACATAATCTGTAACTGGATGTCAGGCAGCAATCCACGTACAAATTTGTCGACAAACAGCCTTTTCCCTGACTCTGTGCCTAAGTCTTGTCCACTGAAATCTGAAAATACCTGTTCAAACCGATTGAAGAAATCGGTAGCACCCTCAGACTTTCCTTGGACACAGGCCGTAAGCTTGTCCCAAATTATTCTTTTTTCAGGAACTATAGTTTTTAATTTTACGATAATCCTATCAGGCAAAGTAAATATCACTTGAGGCGGTCGCTCGCCAGCTGGTCTTTCTCTGTCGAGCCTAACTATGTTATCCCATGTATCTCCTAACCCAGGTACATCATCTACAGTCCTAATCTGTTTCCACAAATCAACTGGCAGGAGTACGGGAAATAATAAATCAATATCACTTAAGGTGAATACCGACGATTGTAAGACCGACTCTATTTCTTTATAGAACCCGGTCGGATTCTTTCTTATATCGGGAATAGATTGCTTTATGGTGTTCACTTCCTGTCTTAAAAACGGGACGTGAACAAACTGTGATACGTAATGTTTAGGAATGTCCACTGCAAGTATTCCTTGTGCAGCATCGGCCGCAATCTCAACTTTTGGGACAAATGTCGGAGGGACCTCTCTCATAGGCAACTGAGAAGTAGGTAGCTCCAGACGCTTACTAAGCAACAGAGCCAAATCAAGCACTAAGGCAGTCGAAGAAGTATCAATCGAAAAGGCTCTCTTATAAACACTCAACAATTCTGCGGGACAACAAATCTTTCTTTTTACACACTCATTCTGCAGGTATTCTACCATAACCTGTATCACTTTCTTTTGCATTTCTAACGTATACTGACCATATGTGTCATATACTTCATCTGGAGTTATCGACATATCCGAAATCCATCTTATCGCATCCTTTGTACAAATTCGCGCTTCCTCACCTTTTAATTCACGGCGAGGAGAAAACCGTTTCTGTAAGAACATAATACCTAAACTATCACCATCTGCTTCCTCATTCCTCATCTTCTCGACATGCTCATATACTTTCTCCGCAGTATCTCTGGACAACGCTAAGGCATTTAAATCCGTAACCCTTGTGGGAGATCTACATCGTTTAATCTATTCCACATTATACTCAAATGAATCCCTAATCCTTCAATAAAAACATTTTTCTCAGGAATACCTTTTAAATTTTCGAGTGTGGAAAAAACATCAGCTTGTTCACCCTTCTCCATACAATGTTTAGCCCAAGCAATCAATTAATTCTTTTTATCTGGGGACACAATATTGCAAGTCACAACCCTTGATCCCGCTCCCTGGTCTACTACAAGCGGTGCGGAATCACTTGAAAGAGGAAGAGTAGGCACATTCTGAATATCAACAGGTGGAGCCAAGGGGGCAGGCAAAGGAGCGACGGCTGGAAGAACAACAGGAAGAACAACAGGGAGGACCGGAGGAACTATAGGAGGAGGAATAACAACGGGAAGGGGCAAAGCACCAGGAGGAGGGACGTACGGGGATGGCGCGGAGGCATCAGGCCTTGGATCATGCAAAAGTTTATTAATCAATTCATCTGACGTATGAAAATCTTTTGAAGGGTACATTTTTTGAATACCTAATTGAAACGCTCTGTCTGTGTTCCTAACTGACTCCAATTGTTTATTTTGATCATATAACCGTGCCTTTTCGACACTTGTCATATGTCGGCGCATATGTTTCTCTCTACTCTTTTGTTGCTGCAAAGCTTCTGTTTTCCAACTGTGTAATGCATCAAATGCTGCAGATCTGCCTTTTTCTTTACCAATACAAACTCTAGATAGTCTATACGAGGGATTTCAAAGCTACCATTGGTTGGTCACCGAAGATTAGAGTTATGTCTGGTCTGTCTGTGCCAAATGTCATTAAATGCTATACTACCAAAGCCTTTCTTACAGTACATAGTACATGCCGGCGACCCCTCCTGTGGTGGGGGACGGCTATCTTCCAAAGATTGTCTGTCGCTGCGGAATAATGCCCTAAAGCAGGCAAACAATTTCCCAGGCATATCAGAGTTCTGGTGTTACCTGGTCAAATAATTGTGCTCGCGAGTACAATGCGCCAAATTCAAATTGTCAGGGTTACATTAAGAATCGGGTCACGATTCACCTGACCAAAGGACTGGGAGGCCTGATCGGGTTACTAAGGACACTTCTAAGGACCCACGTGTCTGGTGATTTCGGCAAATTTACCCACCTCGATATATGGACCCTCGTCAAGACGTCTCGGGCTACAGCTCACTGTTCAGGGATCGGATCGTGCAGTTCTGTCGAGGAATTCACTTCTCATCCAGAGTGGCCGTTTCTGTTGGCACCGTCCAATCCCGGTCCGATAGCCGAGCCAACCTTCAACAAGACAAAGTCGATCTTGAGGGTCCCTATTCGGGCGCCATCTGTGGAATCAGAAAATACAATATTAAGGCTTTTACACCATGCAAAGAGAAATACACAGACACAGGCTTGTGAAGATTGCCAGAATCTTCATTGCATTCTGTACAGTTTACAAAACAAAGTACACAAATAGCTATTTGGCTGTCAATACATCACAGAGACCACCAGCAGGGTTCAATGTGAGCAGTGAACAGGAATTGCTAGCTGAACATAAGCGTATTTATACAGTTTCGTTATAACGATGTCCAGCCTCTTACAAGTTAATCATGTACTGGGCTAGGGTCACGCCAGGTTCGTTCCTAATTTACATATCTTGTGCATGCGGTTTACTTTTAATACATTCACTAACAAACACTATTATTCTCTAGGTTTAACTTTACACTCTTTACACATTGCTTTAATACAGGTCAAACAGATGTTTCACATGTCGTGTTTAGATAGCGTTATTGTTCTTGTATACTTGTAGGTTAACATCGCCGATTCAAGTAATCCCCTGATCCCAAGGTCAACAAAGGACAAGATCTACATTACCCTAACATGTAGCCTGCAGGCAGGTTGGACATTAACTCCCCTACAGAGGTTGCAGAGGTTGAAGCAAGAACAAGAGAACACAGGTCGGCCATGTTAGGCCAAAGGGTGACTTTGCACGATAAACTAAAATGGCGGCTTTAACCTAAAATGGAGACTTGATTCACTTAAGGTCACGACCTTGCAATACAGATTTCCTCGCAAAGCGACTGGGCATAGGCCAACATATACAATGAGGACGAAACAATATTATATCAGTTCTAAAAGGAGGACACATCACGCATCTCGACTGTCACAAGACATGATCCTTTCCTGGCAAATCCTCCTGGAGGAAAGCCAATAATGGATCATCTCCATGCGACAAGAGTCCCACATGTGCACACTTACCACAGCCCAGGCAACCGTTGGCACTAAGAGGCCATGCAATTGGCAGATGTTGCACCGTACAAACATCTGGTAACATAACATTCATAATTTTTGATTTTCCAATTTTATACTGTGAACCTTTGACCCTCCCTTTTTTGTTGTTGCAAAGGCTATCCAATTGACATATTTTCGGATGAGCAAGACCTTGGGTCAGGAAGCCCTAGCGCAAGAATTCAATTGTGCAATATTTGCAGATTGTCTCCCTGAATCTGAAAGATGCTAAAGTGTCATTTCATCTGTAAGGACTATTGAGAAGGTGCTCCCTGACCTCCCTCCGGTAATCGATATCGAAGCCACTGAATGTCAGATTTCTAAGAGATAATTGAATTCGTGTGCAGATGTGCACCACACCACAGTGCAGTGCCACTTGTTGGGGCAGTGTATATATTTTTGCATGCCATTATGTATCTTCTTGTCCATGTCAACTTTTTGGGGGGGGCTGCAATGAGGGAAGGGGCTCTGTCATGTCACCCATTTAGATACTGCCTTCCCCAGAATGTTTAATTATTGTTGTGCTGAAAAAAGCATATGTCACTGCCACACTAGAAACACAGACCCGACATAATCGGGTATAACTTAAGCAGATGGATGGATTTACTGCCGGAATACTGCCCAACTCGTAATGATGCCCAAAGGGTGAGCAGCACTATGCAGGGTTATTGGATCATGTAGGGTACTTTTGTGTCTTTTGTGAAGCAAGTCGGGTCAGGAGAGAATCCGTGGCCAAGGCACGTTCGAGTCAAGGTGAATTTAAAGCCCTGCAGGAGCCAGGTTAAAGCACCTGTAATGTGCAAGTAAGGGGAAGTTACTGGTTCTGAGCAAAACGCTATCCGTCTGACCTTAGGGAAGGAGTTAATGCGCATGCGCGTAACGCTGCTCCTGGGTATCAGGCATCACCAGTAAGCACGAGCGACCGCTGTAGGCGGAGAAGCTAGTACACAGCGTACTGCAAATCTAACTTTCACATGAGATACAATTTATAACTTGGTGCCCGTTATATGGGGCCCATTGTGCTATTAATGTCTTGATGCTGCCTAATGCTCCTTTATATACATTTCCAAATGCACGCATAATGGCCTGAGGAGTTCAAAGTAGCTTCTGATAGCTTTTGGCGTCAAGCTTACCAGGCACTTGCAGGCTACAAGCCAGAGCTAAACAGCTTCCAGTACTTGCAACCCTCGCTAGGATTCTGTAGCCACGAGATTAGATTGGGCAGTAATTGCCTGTGGGAGCTTATTCCCCCTCAAGAACAAGGCACTGATATAGAAGAAAGATGTGCATGTATGTGCGGTACACACAATAGACTGGGGAATCCCACCCTAATATCTCACCAGTGATATATCTACCTTATGGTGGAATCTGGATACACAAATTAATTGAAGAGGTAGATAGACCCTATCAGCAATTAGGCCACTAAAGTTATCTCAAATATAAAGTCGCAATTTTATTATACACTTGATAAAAAAATACACATACATGTATAAAAGATACAATACAAAACGTTTGAGAGTCTAGTAATTACAGACTGTCCCAGAGAAGCATAAACATTAATATTGAACACCAGAATATCATTACACAGATGTTCTCCATATAAATTGAACTTACTGTATATTTAGCCTTTAAGAAGGTTTTTTTGTCACGCAGACTAGTATTAGTCTTTTTTTTGTATTGTATCTGTGTATTATGTGTATTTTTTATCAAGTGTATGGTAAAATTGTGACTTTATAGTTGAGATAGCTTTAGTGGCCTAATTGCTGATAGGTTCGATCTACCTCTTCAAATTATTCATGTATGCGTGGTAACGTCCTAAATGGCACTCTTATGCGAACGGCAGCCAATGTGGTCAGTGAGCATAGCCCGAGTCTTCTTCTCTCTGACCGGTGGCCAGTTTGGACTTCGCAAGATCGAATCCCAGCCCGACTGACTCAACCTTTCATCTTTTCAAGGCCGATAAATTGCACACCATTACATTGGAAAATAAAGCCTATTGTTACAGTCCTTGGACACGGAAAGACTAGCATGAAGTTCTGTAACTGTAATAAGACCACCACTCGCAGGACCCCACACTGGCACCACACACTGCCATGCACCGCAACAGTAGAATTATTATCATTAGGTTTTATGCACACCTAATCTTAATAATTAGCCGCCATCATCGAAATCTGATGCTGGCGGGCCATGGGTATGCATTTGTTTTTGAAAGGTGGAGCACAGGGGGTAGTGGGGATACAAATTTTGTTCTAGTGCCCCACTGAAGCCATAATATCCAACTACAATACATGGCAGTCCACAACGCCAGTACAAAAGCCGGCAAACAATGTCTCCATGACAGTCTGGCTGTGACATCACTACTGACCGGCAAGAAGAAATTGTCATCACCACTGCCCGCTAACTAGTTCTTATGCTTTAGTTGTGATGGAGAGCGGCTTGAGATTGCGTCTGGGTGGCATCGGTATATGGTATAAATCGACACAACACAACATAACATAACATATCACAATGCCTGCTGCTTGAGCCAGCACAGCAAAGAATTCCAGCTGCCACTTCAGCACTTCATTAAAGCAGTGACAAGATTGACAAATGGCTTTGTTGTGAAATCGCTTTCTCTGATACTTTACAGCCATTAACTGATAAGGAATGGTATATGGTGGCATGCTTATTTTGTGCCCTGCCGCAGTGTAACATACGCGAGCAAGAATCTGCAGGTTATTGCTTATTTGAAAGCACTAAACAAAAACGTGTTTAGATGCATTTTATTAAACTATTTTGTGCACCACATTAGAAGTTGCACATTATTATTATTATTATTATTATTATTATTATTATTATTATTATTATTATTATTTAAAATTCCAAACAGATTTTCCATAAATTATATGAATCAGGAACTGGAAAATCTTACATTACCAATGTATTATAAGGAATAAAATATCCTCTCCCATATGTACAGAGGATATAGCATGTCACAGAGGGGTTCCTTGACCAAATAGAGGGACGAGGCCGGCATTGCGGGTACTGTATCCCTTGTATGATCATTTACAGGCTATTAGCCAGGCATACAACGCACCCTACCCTTGGCATGAATGACAATTCCCCGCGTGATGACAGCACAGCATTTCTTACTTCCCAAGAGGGAATTGTCAGTTGCCAAAGGCTAGTTTTAATTAAGGCTCACTGTTTTCAGGTTTTACTGATTTCTACACATACTACATACAGACGGAAATCACGCTTTCCTTCCAGAATGTATTTGCAAAAAATTGATACAAATGGAAATGCATGTCTCTTGGTTGGGTAGTTCTCAAACATGCGCTGCAGGTCAATGGCTGTGCAAAGTAACATAGCAGGAAGGTTATGAAAGGAATTTAAGTTGTTTAAATGGCTGAAGCTATGCAGCCCTTAACTTGTGCAGCAAAGCAGCTCTGGGAACCTCCCAGTGCAGGCACCCAGATGCTTATGTGTTTCTTTCATGTAATGCTACATACAACTTATTTTTTCACATACCAAAAAATAAAGGTGGAAAAATACTGACATTACCAAAAATTAAATATGGATATAAATGGAACGGAAATGGTGCAAAAATAAGTACCATGAAACTGGGAGCTTTAGTTATAATGAAGAGACGCCTAAACTGGAGACATGTGGTTAAAGTCAAATTGGGACATCTGAATTTGAGAAATTTTAAAGAATATAGTTTTTACGAACATATCAATATTGGGGATCAAAAACGTTGGAATACAAATCCATGGTGATAGCCTTGGCTGTATTTGAAGGAGAAAAGGCAGGCCACAGGCTACTAAAAACGACAAATATGGCGACTGAGGGTCTTGTGCATTACCAATGATCAAGATACTAGTTGATCAGAATTATTTTTTTGTGAACCCATCTCCAAGTGGATGCTTGCTGGCTATATGGGAGGTTTCCTAGTGGGCTGGCGGCGTTACAAACCATGAGGGCTGTGGCAGTCAGTCATCGGTGCTTGCCCGGGACATGACTTCATTTACTCCAGCCCTACCATGGGTTTCAGTCTGTTCTGCCCGAAAGAGAGAAACAGTATTTTAAAACATAAGTTATATTATTTGGGACTTATGTAGTGCAGAAATTCAGCAATAGGCCGTGTCATATGAAGAATATGGGCAACCACTTGTAAGCCAAATATTTGGTGTGAGTAGCTCTGAACATAACAAAATCATCATGTTGCATTCATGCATTTTCTTTATTACACTTACATACCAGTGTGTAGCAACTTCTAAGGATTTATAATAGTCTTGGATGAAAGAACTGAGGTGTAAAGAGATAAAGGGCCTCATTATACGGATGGCGGTAAGGGATTACCGGTACCGGTAAGGGTACTGGTACCGGTAATCCCTTACCGCCTTACTACGAGGTCCCTTCGTGGGTCCCTACCTTAACGGCTGGTTTTACCAGCCGTTAAGGACGGGACCCGCAAAGGGACCTTGGAGGCAATTACGGTACTGCAATTTGCGGTACCGTAATTACCGCCTTCCCCATTCCCATTGAGCCCTATGGGGGCAAAAATGGGAATGGGGAAGTGCCATGGTGAATGGGGAATTACCGCCCCCGCACACCTTGGAATGGGGCGGTAATTCCGCCATTCACCATGGTGGACTCGGTAAAACACCGGCGGCAACCATGGCGCTAATAGCGCCATGGTTACCGCCTTCCGTGTAATGAGGCCCAAAGTGTGTAGACGGAGCACCATACAGTGATCAATAGGGGAACCAGGAGTCAAACCAGGTTCACAGTCACCTACTTGGTTAATCACAGACATACTCCCAGGGAGAAGCCTCTGAGGCAGGGACATCATTTCACCAAAATGCCAGGGGTAGCCAAAGTGACATCACACAACCCTTGACCTCCCTGATGACATCACAGGACTTGATGTCATTTGACCCCATCTCAAGTGACATCACAGGAAGTGGTGCAATGTCATTTGACCCCCGCCTCAAAATGACATCACAGCAAGTGGTGGCACACAATCTTTCACCACTTTATATCACAAGAAGTGGCATTGCATAGCATCATCCTTCAGTACACTAAGAAAAATATGGTTCCAATATCACTGTAATGTGACATACATTTCATACAAGTATGGATCACCATATGTAGTGCTATCATTGTGTCAAGTAACACGTTATCACTGAAGTGTGTGAACTCAAATCTCTTCTATGGGGATCCGCCCTGTTACTTCCACATGACTACAGAGCAAAATCACATTCTGGGAGAACAGGGGCAGATAGGGGTAAAGCCAGGACAGAAGGAGAGAGGGAGAATATTTCACCAAAGAGCATGTGTTCGTAGAGGTCAATGGCATACACAGTCTTCAATGATTTTGGAGTTTACCTTCAGCATTTTTTCTGAATCAACAGGTTACCCTCAGGGTGACCTCTCGGTAGGATGAGTTGTGATGTACTGTTTATGGCTGTTTCAAGGACTTCATTATTCCTGCAAAAAACAGCTAGACGTAGCTAATATGCATCTCCTTCAGAACCTAGAGCTACGTTTAAAATGGGTTTTATTAGTGTCTTGGCAAACACTGCTACCTGATCCTCTTCCTGCATCTCTTCAAAGTGCTTGCATAAGAGTCACACAACTCTCTCACAGTTTTGAACAAGTATATTTTTTGTTTATTTCATGTACACATCCCACCATGCAAGGTCTGTAGAAGTTCAGTGTGTTACAAAACCTGATTACCAACATTGAAAACCTTTAATTCCACTTAGGAATGGAGGGCTTCTACATTGCCATTCTAGTGCTGCATCCTTGCTCAAACTCAGATCCCAGTGTAAGCTTCTGGCTGCCAGATACATAGCAGCACACATGCTGAGACTCACTGGACTCACACCCATTACATTCTCTCAAGCCCCTTTCACCCTTCCCATGCGCTAACTGGGCACTCCTTCCATGTTGCAGCTGCACGCCAATGCACAGGGCCTTACCACGCTCTATATACATTCCCAGGCTCCCTTTAGCATGGAAACACAAGAGGGTTGAGTCCACACTTGCTCCTGTTTTCCATCCCAATCCAGATGTGCACGTAGGCTAAAATCCGGAGTGAGGCTAACCCTTAAAATGCTAGCAGCCGCGCCATCTTCAGAGGCTGTGGGGGAGGGGCAAACATACATGTGTGGGGGCACCTAACTTCTTTACACATTCTAATGTTACTATTCTAGTGCAGCTTCAATGTTACAAGCAGGTAACGCTCTCCGTCAAAGAAACTGCCTCTGTGTCGTGCCTCGGTACGGGATTTGCTTAGCAGCAATGAACGCTAACTGCAACAGATGCACTGGCTACGCACTTAGCGATTTCTACTTTTTCTGTCTTGAAAACGGAAATGCAGCTAATGGAATGAGTGGAGAGCTTGGCAGAACTGTTGGGTGTCTTGACCCACGTTTAAGCTATCATGCTGCAACATTTGGTGCTGTGGGCTTAGAAAATTCAAGATGGCGGAAAACCCACATGTGCGCTGAAATCCAGGAAAGCTGCGCAGTTTGTGCGCACACTAAAATGGTTGCCTCACTTGCCACCCACCAGTGCGAGAATGAAAGGCTGGGTTGCCATGAGGGAAATGGGTTGCCAAAGGAAAAACAGTAGCGCCGGTTAGCTTCAAAGCGCTTTAAAACCACCATTGGACTACCCGCACAGTAGTCTGAAACCATTGGGAGTGGCAATGCTGATTGCCAAAAGCAAACCCATAACTGTTGGGAATTCATTTTCTTAAATCCCAAAAATGGGTGCAGTACCAGTACTCACCACTATCCAAAAGCCGGCAGTTTAAAACCACCCTGTGTTTCTCTGAAGGCAGGCTCAAACTGTCTATTTTAAACATTGCAACACATCTAAAAACTCACTGGACACCAGCAGACATTTGGTAGAATGGAGTGTTGTGTGCCTACAAAATCTGGGAAATGAAGAGCCCAAAACAATGCTTATAACAAAACTGCTATGGAGTCAGCAGTTTAAGTTGCACTGGATTTAAAGACACTAAAATCGAAAATGTTTAGATTAAATGAGTGAGCTATGTTTGGTGTCACATGCCTTTGTAACTGTTTAAATGTCATAGTTTTGCACTTAGAATCAGCATTCTAGCTGCATGTGTAAAATTGCAAGTTAATTTAAAAAGCAACAAATAACATGACAGTAGCTGAAAGTCTGGCTTAAGGAACTTGATTCTGCCTGGCAACTACCCCCATCAGGAGTGAAATTTGAGTCACCACTGTGTTCCCAGGCCAACCTTCCTTTTGCTGCCCACACTAAGGATATGCCATCTATCTGATAATTGAATTATCTGTGCTCTGCAAGAGAGTGAACAAAGCCCTCTTCACTCAGGCAAAGGTTTTTATTACCGCAGTCGTAAATTGTAGCTTCCTCTTGGCAGGAGCTGGGAGGAGCACTGCCTGTGAGAGCAAGCTGGCTTGGCAGAACTGGAAAGAACCAGAAATTCAACCTTGTGCTGAGGGTAAACCAACACTCATAGAGCGGACATGTGAAAATTTTATAAATGACACCATAATTCTTGTGATTTTTCTGCCCACATTTTAAGAGGTTTTTCGACCCGGTGGCGTGTTCAGGGGGGTGTCAGCGGAAAAGTGGATATAACTCTAAATGTATGCATGTTAAAAATCTGAAACTTCATCAGTTAATGTCCCTACTCCCTGCACACATGTATGTAAAGTTGGGTCAATGTCAGAAATTGCAAAATCAGTTAAAAAGTGAAATATGTGCCATTTCTGAATGCAAGCTCCCAGGAAGAGCAGAGTTTGAACAGGGTATACCTCCTGTAATGCATGATGGGTGCATATGATTTTAAAACAATATGTACCTCTGCAAATATGTATTTGTTTCAAATCTAGATTTGTGTGTAAGTTGACAGGAGGAGTGGACTTTCTGCAGGCTGTAAAATGACATCATTCTGACTCACAGTTCATTCCCCAATCAAATGATAAATGGAAGTTTGACCAATTAGAAGCTGAGAGAGAGGTAGGGTCAGTGATGCTAGAACACACCCACATTCTAAACACATAAAAGCAGACAGACAGGACAGATAGAGACCTTCCAAATCCATCTGCAGCGGGACGCTCTGCCGGAAAAATCCATACTTACCTCCATCAACCTCCAGAAAGCCAAACTAGAGACTTCAATCTATCCAGAACTAAGAGACCAGACCAGAGAGAAAGCAGTGCTGTACCCAGAGAGACCCAGACCAGCAGAGAGAGCTGACCCAGATCACTGTGAAGTGCAGAGGCCAGACCAGACCAGACCAGAGTCCAGTCCAAAACCCTGACCAGATCCATGGCGAGGCCCATTTCACTCAAGAATATAGTGTGAGTACCCAGCAGAACTGTGTAGAACCAATCTCTTAGTTTAAATTCATCTAATTCAATCTATTTAACCTAAGGAGAACTGCCTCCTAGCTGTCACCTGTCATTTCTAGTTGCAAGCTGCACTTGTCATTTTGAGCTTTTGAAATTTGCAAACCCAAAAACGACCTTTATTAAATCGCTCATATCTCCGCGACCGTTTGGGCTAGAGACTTGCAGTAACTTTCCTCTGATAGCTTAGAATCGTAGCTTTGAATCGCACCAAGAACCGCATTCCTACCCCTTATAGCTTTACCGCGATTTGCAATTTCTTCACATGTAAAAACTGCTGCTGTTTGCTTTCCATTTGCCAGAAATTCGTTTAACCTGCTAACTATCCCTGCATCATTGCTAGTGTGAGCCTGGACTAATATTAACTAGATACCACTCACCCTGAACCTCTGAAAGGGAATTAAAAGCGTTTCCAGCATATTTCTCATTCATTGCCAGCACATATCAAAGCAATTTGGGCCTGTGATTTCAAAACTCCTATCTGTTTTCTGTTGTCTAAGCTTGCTGGATTGAACTGATTACATTGATTGCATTTCTGAGAACTGTGTGCTTTCCTCCCATTTCCTTGCATTGCATAAAGAGGGGGGGAGTGAATAGCCAGAGAAAAGTGATTACATTGTTGGTTGAAATCATATTGAGTATTTTCTGTACTGCATTCATTGAATATTGCATCCACCTGAGCCTACATAAAGCATCCTCTACCACATTATACTTTTGTTCCTATTTACCAGTGTGCTATCTTATCCATTTCATGTCAACTCATTAGTGATTATAAAGAAGTGTGCTAGTGCCAGATTCTCCATTGTTAATCTTTATCATATCAGATTAAGGGTGATATTCAATTATTAATTTATTATAAAGTGGGATATATATACCTATTGTTTAAATTATCAAATAAACCTTTTAACTTGCAAAACAGAACTACTTCTTGGCTCAGTGGGGTCAGGGGGATTCCAAGAGAGGGGTGTTATATAGGGGTAGTCATCCAGAACGCATGAACTGGACCTAAAGATATATCAATAAGGGTTTTCATTCAGTATTATAGACTAGGCGTTGACTTAGCTGTAGTGTTGAATTGAATCCTCTTACAAATTGGGGGCTCGAGCCGAGACGTTGGGTTAGATTTACCATTTGTGCAGCTTAATACAGTGTGCTAACTGACGGGATACATACATCCAGTCGGATCACCACGCTGCATTACGCTGTGAAGCATTCCTCAAAAGGGACACTCCAAGAAAAGTTCTGTTCTGCAAAACTAAAATACTGACTTCCGTAGGTCAGGACAGAGACCAATCTCTAGAATGACGACCTTGGTAGATATGAAAATAGCCAGAGAGCACCTCTTGCATAAGCTATTTGTGAGAGGTGAATGGACCGAACAGGGCCAGGATGCGTGGTTGCAGGCAATCACACAACAGGTCACTGAAACAGGGTCAGATATATATAGAGATCAGGGTCCATTACATGTGGCCCTGAGTGAACTATATATGGCTCCTAAAGCCAAAGAGGAACACAATAAGATTGCCAGGATAGCAGCATACCTGTACCTATATATGGGAGACATGCAGGATAGATGTGCTGAAAGCCAAAATCTGGCAAATAGGCAACAGATGGTGTTAGAGAAGGTCCAATCTGACCTGGTCTCTTCTGAGCAGAGGCTGCAGAGGAGCCAGGAGTCAGAAAATGACAGCAGACTGTACATCACTAAAATAAAGGAGGATATGGATGTGCTGCAAAAGGAAAAGTCAGAACAGGATACCAGATTTCTGGCCTTGCAGAAGGAACACCAAGAAGGTTTGGACTCCCTACTGCAAAGCCAGAAAAAGCTGGAGCAACAGCTCGACTTCAATAGGGCATGTGCTGAGCAGGTAGTCACCCTGCAAGGCCACCTAGATAGAGTGAAGGAGGAGAGCAATAAACTGATTCTGAAAGACCTGGATACCCAGGCAGAGTTTGATCAGGAGCGCCAGAAAGCTGGTGCCTTCCAAAGGCAAAGGGACGACCTGGCGGCACAAATGCAGGCTCTTAGTCAGGAAAGAGACGCCTTAGGCCAGGAAGTCTGCCATTTAAAAAGAAAAATGGAAGAAAATCACCTGGCCCACCAGGGGCTGGGTGATCTCCAAAAAGGAAACCAGAACTTGTTAGAGCACACCAGGAGGGTGGAGGATACTCTAGCAAGAAAGGAGCAGGCCAATAGGGACACAGCTCAGGAGGTAACCCTCCTGCAGCAAAGACTGGCCCAGTTCTCCAGGACCAACCAGGAAGCACAGAGGGAAAACGAGGCCCTCTGTGAACACAATGATAGGCTCCAACAACAGGTAGCGATGCAGGAGAGACTGATAGAGTCCAGTAAGGCCTTAACTGAAGAACTGAAGGCACAAATGCAGGCTCTTGCATTGCAACAGGGAGCAGGGGCGGATAGAGATGAGGTTCGCTGGGAAAGGGAAACTCCGGAGCATAACCTCAGGAGCCCTAGTACCAGAGGCCCTCATACCTCTCAGTCCCTGGACTCTGCCACCCCCATGTTCCCTGGCGCACATGAGCACAGGGCCACAGGGATGGCAGATTACTATCCAGCTAAGAGTATGGGGCTCATAGGCCAGAACCACTCAGGAATGGAGGGGTGGGCATCCGGGTATGGGCACCCAAGTACAGTACAGTTCAATGGGGAACCCCAGGAGAGTAGTCCCATTAAGGGCATCCTGAAAACCTCTGCCCAGTTAGGTCAGTGGAGGGGGTACCCATCAAATCCTGGCCGCAAGGAGGAATCTGAAGACTCCTCTGAACTGCGCAGGGCACAGGAGACCAGGTCCCCACATTCTGCCAGCCATTCCCAGGCTCGCAGAATCCGGGAAAACCTGGAAGAACAGACGGGAACCTCTGGGAGCAGTGCCTCTGAGTCCGAGGAAGAATGGACAAGGGTTACCCGAACCAAAAAGGCCAATAAGGCAAAAAGGGCCTTGCTTAAGGACCCCTTAAAGCAGATTAAGGCGATCAGGAGCGTCATCACGCCTTACCATAAGAACGCTAAGTATTCTGTTTGGGAGCACTTAGAGTTGTTTGAACAAATGATGGAGACTTTCCATTTGAAGGACAGCCAAAGCTGTATTCAATATGTAAAGTGGACATTCTCCCCGGAATACTCCAGTTTCTTTGCGGGGCTGGAGGACCAAAATCATTTAAGATGGTCCACATATAAGGCGGCCATCCTGAAACATTTTTCTGTTCACAGAAATCCTCAAGAGGCTCGCAAGGCGGCCTACAATTTGCAATGTGGGGAGGATCAGGCCCCACGAGAATTTGTGCAGGAGTTAAAGCGTGCTTTTGCGCAAACCACCAGAAGGGTGCGCACAGATAGTAGAGAGTTTGTCAATACATTTTTCCATGCCTTGCCCAAATATATAATGACCCAGCTCGTGAGAGATTTTCATGAGAAAAGATCTTTAGACTGGGTCATTGAACAGGCTACCCGGATCTATGAGGTGCAGAAGCCCATAGAAAATAAAAGCAATGCCCAGAAAAACTCCAAAGCCAACAGCACCCCTGCTGCTGTCAACGTGGCAGAGGTAAAGGTCACCCCCGTTTTGGATCTGGAGATGGGGGGGCCTAAAAACCTACCTGCACCTAATAATGCTAGGCCCAGAAGGTCCTCGGGCCAGTCACAGACAGGGAGCCAGGGAGGCAGCCCCACAAATGGGGTCCCTCGCTCTCCTGATTATGTAAGTCCACGTTACAAGGGAAATCGACCCATCCTGGGTTATGTGTGGACTCCTCCAGCCCAAGGGGGGGGATCCAGCCAAGCACCTAACCCAGGGAACTTCCCTCCAAACTTCCCACAGGAGGGCAGAAATTTACCAAACCCTGGGCAGAACTTTTTCCCCAGATATCCTCCCGACTTTCAGCCCCAAAACCATCCATCCTTCTTTCCCCAATTCCCTGAGCCCAGACCACTGAATCCGGGAGAGGGGAGGCCAAGGGTGGAGGGGTACCCAACTCTTCCCAACCAGGGGTACTACCAAAGAAGGGACAGCTACCCTTCCCGGGATCAGCCCAGGGGAGAAAACAGGGCCCCGTATCAGCCTGAGCGGGTTTCCCAGTTAGAGCGCCAGGTTCAAAACATGGCGCGGGATCTGGGTCATATACTGAGGGCTCAGCAGAACCCTCAGATGGGCGTGCCGGCGCAGAACGCACCCAACTCTGGACCTGGTGCTCCAGAACAATGACGGGGGCAGCACCCCGATAACTCACCGGTTCCCAGGGAGGAGGCACAAAGGGAAGGGGGGTGTAAAGCCTTGGAGGAAGCTTCCTTCCTCACTTGTAAACAGCCCCTGGAAACCCAGGAACCGGAAACGAAATCTCTTGCCCCTGAAAGTCTGCCTCCTAAGGAGCAGAGGGGGGGTAGGAGAAACAAAAGACCCAAACAGACTCAGTTTGAGGAGGAGGTACAGATCTTCCAATTTGAGGGAGAGGGATCCTCAGAGGATCCTGGGAAAAGGATCTTCTCCTTCAGAGAGGGGGGAACTCCTCCCAAAGAAAAATGGGTCCCTAGGGATGCAAATCCAGACTGGGGAGATGTGGAGACTGAGCTACCGCCGCCCACCATCTCATCCCAGAACCAACTGCAAGAAAATCCCCTGGTTCAAACCCATCCTGGGGACTGCCTCCAAAAAGGGGGGGGCAGCCCAGAACCGGAACCAGGGGAACCCACAATGGCTCTGATCTCCAGTTGCCAACTTTTTCTTTCAGATTCCCAAGACTCTCCACAGAATTCTGCCCAAATCTCTTCGCTAGCGATGTCCAAAACCAGAAAGTTAGCCCACCAGTTGTCCAAAAATGTACATTATCTGTGCCCCCTTGAGGAGAAGGAGGGAAGATATTATGCACCGGTACAAGTACAGGGGCAGGGTACAATCTCGGCACTGGTGGACACTGGATCTCAAGCTACCCTTCTGTCCAGAAGGGCCTTTGATGAACTGAATGCAGGAAGGGGAGAGAATTACCAAATTCCTCTCACCTCTCTTCCGGGACAACTACAGAACTTTGACGGGAAGGAAATTCCCGTTGAGGGGACTGCAGATTTGGACATTAAAATTGGGCGACATAAGTTGAAACACCCGGTCATAGTTGTGACCCCAGAGGGCACCCCTTGTTTACTAGGGAATGACCTCCTGAGAAGGTTGTCACCCCTAATAGATTGCGTAAACAAGGTCCTCTGGACCCAGACTAGCCGACCAATAAAATTAAAACAGAGTGTCAACCATGTTAGTTTAAACGGCACATGCCACATGGTTGAACAAAAATCTGACCAAGTAGAATTTCACTTCCAGAACAACCAGATTCCAGACGTGACAGTAATAGCAGTAGGACAACAGACTAGTGATGGGAGGTCCTCTCTATTTCTGAAAATCAACCTTCCTTCCAGTCTAAAGTGGTATTCCACGCTGGAAGGAAACACTCTGAAATTCTATACTAATCCACAATCGGAAACTCCCACTCCTATAGTCCAGAAAGATGTGAAATCAGCTCAGAGCCTGGCTGATATTCAGCAAATTGGAGAGCAGTTGTTCATCCCTGTTCAGTTAAATGATGGGAAGGACTCTGTTCTCGCTCGAGTGTGTGTGAACAACGGTAAGAGCTTCATCAGCGAAGCCATGTTTCGCCAACTCCCAAAAGATCCAGCCATTTCCCCCTTCAAACTGATAGACAAATGGGAAATGGACCTGGAAGCACCTAATTCCAAACATCTCCTGCCAAGCAGGTGTATGCTCAAAATCTCCATTGGCAACAAGAGCATAGTCCACAATTGTTGGGTCGTGCGAGACGTCCCTGCCGCCTTTTACTTAGGCAGTGACATTCTCAATCGCTTTGCCATTAGTTTGGACCTAATAAACTTCAAAGCTTGGTCCCGATTAGCGGATAATCCCATGGGCTTTGATGATCCAGAAAAAGCATTTAGGTCAGCTCAATTGCTCCCTTATGCAGTTGAAATTCAGGTTAAAGAGGAAGTCACCATCCCAGAAAGGACCCGACAATTCTCCCTGGAAGTGAAAGTTAAAAGGGGACAAGAGTTGAAAAACCCTGATGCTTACATACATCTAAATGCTTCTCTTCAACAGCAAGGGTTGGGGGTAAACCCAACTCCATTAGTCAACATAGAACATGACACCATTCTAATAGAGGTGGATAACAGCGACTTAAAGAGTATTACTCTAGCCGCAGGCACCATTATTGGAATGGCGGTTGATGACCGACATTTTTCCATTGATTTAGGTAATGAACTGTTAGGACCAATCCCCAAGGACTGTTTTGACAGTGACAGTGATGACAACGCAACACCAGACAGGATTTTTACCCGGCATGGGGGGAACTTCCTGGTGTACACTTCCTGCCCTTATGGTAAGGAAGATGTGACTTGTGAATTCAGGAGGGATGAGGTGATTTTCCAGGTTCATGAAGGCTGCCTTGCCCACCTGAAGCCTCCGGTCCAAATCAGCACTCTGACCAGGGACTTCTCCACCCAGCTGGAGGAGGCCGCTGAAATAGCCAAACCAGAAGTCTTTCCAGGCTTCAGGCAGATGGTGGAAGAGAGAGTCAACCTAGCTGATGCCTGTGTGACTCTGGAACAAAAGCAAAAGTTGAAACAAGTTTTCTTGGATTTCCAAGATCTCTTTGCGGTAGACTCATATGACTGTGGTCGCACTGACATCCACACAACAACAATCCCCACGGACCCTGGCATGACTCCTGTGTTTGTGAAGCAATATCGCTTGCCTCTCGCATCAATGGAGTCCCTTACTGAAATAATTAAGAACCTTGAGTCCCGGGGAATAATCCGTCCAGTCCACAGCACCTTCAATAATCCGGTGCTGGGAATATTGAAGCCAAACGGCCAGTGGAGACTCTGCGCCGACCTCAGGGAGCTCAACAAACGGGTCCATACTTCCCGATGGCCTCTGCCCTACATTGACCAAGGGCTGGCCCAGATCCAGGGGTCACAGGTATTCACTGCAATAGACCTGACCAATGGATACTGGACTGTGCCTGTCAGTAGGGAGGACCAATACAAGCTGGCTTTTACCTTTGGGGGCCAGCAGTACACATGGACCCGGACTCCCTTCGGATACCTCAACTCCGGCAATGAATTCAATATTTTCCTACATAAGGCCATGCCCGACTTGGGTGCAAGGGGTAACCTGGCTTATGTAGATGATGTCCTCATCAAAAGTTCATCTGTGGAGGAACACATAGCGGAGATCCGTTATGTTCTGACACAGTTGAGGGCCGCCGGAGCAAAACTTTCCTTTCAGAAAGCACAGTGGTGTAGAACCCGTGTTAACTTCTTGGGGCATGAGATTACTCCTCAGGGTCTTTGTCCCCAGGAAAAGAAAGTGGAAGCACTTCAGAAACTGAAAGACCCCACAACTCTGTGGGAACTAAGGAGCCTCCTTGGACTGACTAATTACAGCAGAAAGTTCATTGAGGGCTACGCAGAGATCACCAGACCCCTGATTCATCTCCTAAAGGGGGGGGTCAAGTGGGAATGGGGTCCAGAACAAGCCGAGGCAGTAAAACAACTCAAAAGAAGCCTCTCACAAGCGCCTTGCCTAGCTTACCCGGTCAGAAACAAGGAGTTCTTCCTGGAGACAGGGTTCTCTAATACGTGCTTGACGGCCGTATTATACCAAAAGCATGACAAGGTCAATAAAGTAATCTCATATGCGAGCAAAACTTTATCCTCTGTGGAGGAAAAATTCAACGATTGTGAGAAGGCACTCCTGGCAACGGTGTGGGCATTGAAGAATTACCGCCCGTTTATCCAGGGGGAACACATCATAGTGGAGACTCCACACCAGCCTCTGCAATATCTCCAAAGTGACAGAATCCGGGCCGGAAATGTGAGTAATTCCCGAATTACTTCCTGGATTCTGTCAATGCAAGGCTTTCCTGTGGAGGTCAGATATGGCCAAAACAAGAAGAGTCCACTCGCGCAAGGTCTGGCTGACTTGCATGATTGTGCCAGAGAAAACTGTCTCGAGGACGAAAGTCTAAAAATAAAGGACAACATGGAGGCATACCTTAATTCCCCCCACAAAGTCTTTGAAGAAGACAAGTGTGAGGGAATGCCCACTGTGTATGTGGATGGATGCTCTTACCATGTTGACAACAACGGGGAGAAAGAACTGGTGGCCGGCGTAGGGAATGCATGGGTGAATGAGTCCCCAGAACCCTCCGCTGGATACAAAATTGGTCCCCGAAGTAGTCAGGTGGCAGAATTGATGGCTGTGCATCAGGCCATCCTCACTGCTGTCCAGCATCAACTCCACGAACTGGTCATAATCACAGATTCGGATTATGTACGGAACGGGTTCGTGGAGCACCTGGTTAATTGGAAAACCAGAGGCATGTTATGTGCTAACAACAAACCCTTGAAACATGGGAAGTTGATCCAAAACATTGATGATCTGGTCACATCGAATGGGATGACCATCTACTGGAAAAAGATCAAGGGTCATTCCAAAGTAGAGGGACCAGACAAAACTGGAAATGACTTAGCTGATCAGTTGGCCAAGACCGGGGCCATCCAAGGGGATCTAATTGAGATTGAGTCCCTGTTGGGGGAAATCCAGGTCACTGCTATCACTAGGTCCCAGACAAATGCTCACAACGACCTTTCAATTGCACAATGGAGTAAGGAGACCCCTGATGATGATTTGATTACTGCTCAGAAGGGGGATCCAATTATTGGTAAATTTTACCAGCACCTTGAGGACCCTGAGAACTTTCCCCTGACGGATACCGATTACATTGGGAAAGAGGACCTAAGAGTGTTGATGAAATGTCCAAAAATGTTCCGGATCCAAGACGGTTTGCTGGTAAGGAAATCCAAAGCTGGCCACGATCAGTGGGTGGTTCCTACCTCATTCCGAAGCCTGATGTTAAGTCACGCCCATGATGCGGCCACCGCCGGTCATAGGGGGTTTCACACAACACTGGAAATCTTAAGAGAGGTTGCATACTGGCCACACATGGGCCAGGACCTCAACCAATATTTGAAGGGTTGTCTTGTGTGTGCACAATTTCAGCCGACATCCCTCACACACCGGGCACCTTTACAAAAGCGGGGAATAACACTGCCATGGTCAGATTTACAAATCGACTTTGTAGGCCCCGTGGTTCGCTCGGCTAGGGGGAATAAGTACATGTTGACCGTCACATGCTTGTTTACCAAGTGGGTGGAATGTCTCCCAGCCCCAAATTGCAAGGCAGAAACTGCAGCTGCCTTGATGATTAACCACATCTTTTCCCGTTTTGGTCTACCTCAAAGGATTGAGTCAGACAGAGGTAGCCACTTCACCAGTGAAGTAATGACAAAGATGTGGGAGATACTGGGGGTCAAAAGGAAGTTGCATATTGCTTATCGGCCAGCTTCTTCTGGGGCAGTAGAGAGATATAACTGGACAATTGTGAGCATATTAAAGAAGTTTGTGGCAGATTCTGGGCCAAGTTGGGATATCCGATTACCTCTGGTCCTAATGGCTATCAGATCTACCCCTTCATCTGCAACCAAAATGTCACCATTTGAATTGATGACTGGGCGCAAGATGGTGCTTCCTCAGCATTTGCTCTATAGGACCCAAGAGCAGACACTGATAAATGCCTCCACTACTCATGAGTATGTAGAGAATTTAAGGAAACACCTCCAACATGCTTTTGCTTATGCTCAGCGGAATCTAGAAAGATCGGCTGATAGCATGAAGACCCATTATGACCTGAAAACTTCCAGGAAGGAATATCAGGTGGGAGACCGGGTCTATCTATACAACTTCCAAAGGAACCAGGCCAAGCAGCGCAAATTTTTGCCTACATGGAAAGGACCCTTTGAGATCGTCGATAAGATCTCCCCTGTGGCCTACAAGATCCGCATCCCCAAAGGCGGTTCGGCAGAGGGGGAAGACAAGTGGGTCCACATAAACCAGTTGAAATGTTGCCATCCCAGGCACACTCTGCAACAACTGGAGGAATCCTCTGGAATCCTAGCGGGTACTGTCTCAGACTAATTCAGTTCCAATCATAAAACATACCACATCTAGTCTCTAAAATATTGTGATTTGCATGAAACTGTCTCTTAGTTATACTGTTTTTTTTTATCAAAGTAAGAATGTAATGTTTCGTCATGATGAAATGCATATGCTGTCCCACCATCTCAACAGTGGTGGAAAAACGTCTATGAGTAGGTATTGCCGCTCTTCCTTTGTCGTCCTAGGAGAAAGAAGACCTTGAGACTGGCCAAGGAGGATGATCCGGAGACCGGGAACGAAGATCCAATGGGCCCAGTGGACCGCCCAATACTCCCATCAGGACTGGCGAGGAGAACCGATCGATCAGTACCGGATGGAGAAGAAGATGCTGAACAGTGCCATCTACAGAAGAGGAAGAAGATTATGCGGACAGACCGGTGCGTGGGTCAAAACCCATGGGCACGCGACTCCCCATCGACTCAAATTCAAAGTGCAGTCGCGTGGGGGGGGCTTGTTGGGTGTCCTGACCCACGTTTAAGCTATCATGCTGCAACATTTGGTGCTGTGGGCTTAGAAAATTCAAGATGGCGGAAAACCCACATGTGCGCTGAAATCCAGGAAAGCTGCGCAGTTTGTGCGCACACTAAAATGGTTGCCTCACTTGCCACCCACCAGTGCGAGAATGAAAGGCTGGGTTGCCATGAGGGAAATGGGTTGCCAAAGGAAAAACAGTAGCGCCGGTTAGCTTCAAAGCGCTTTAAAACCACCATTGGACTACCCGCACAGTAGTCTGAAACCATTGGGAGTGGCAATGCTGATTGCCAAAAGCAAACCCATAACTGTTGGGAATTCATTTTCTTAAATCCCAAAAATGGGTGCAGTACCAGTACTCACCACTATCCAAAAGCCGGCAGTTTAAAACCACCCTGTGTTTCTCTGAAGGCAGGCTCAAACTGTCTATTTTAAACATTGCAACACATCTAAAAACTCACTGGACACCAGCAGACATTTGGTAGAATGGAGTGTTGTGTGCCTACAAAATCTGGGAAATGAAGAGCCCAAAACAATGCTTATAACAAAACTGCTATGGAGTCAGCAGTTTAAGTTGCACTGGATTTAAAGACACTAAAATCGAAAATGTTTAGATTAAATGAGTGAGCTATGTTTGGTGTCACATGCCTTTGTAACTGTTTAAATGTCATAGTTTTGCACTTAGAATCAGCATTCTAGCTGCATGTGTAAAATTGCAAGTTAATTTAAAAAGCAACAAATAACATGACAGTAGCTGAAAGTCTGGCTTAAGGAACTTGATTCTGCCTGGCAACTACCCCCATCAGGAGTGAAATTTGAGTCACCACTGTGTTCCCAGGCCAACCTTCCTTTTGCTGCCCACACTAAGGATATGCCATCTATCTGATAATTGAATTATCTGTGCTCTGCAAGAGAGTGAACAAAGCCCTCTTCACTCAGGCAAAGGTTTTTATTACCGCAGTCGTAAATTGTAGCTTCCTCTTGGCAGGAGCTGGGAGGAGCACTGCCTGTGAGAGCAAGCTGGCTTGGCAGAACTGGAAAGAACCAGAAATTCAACCTTGTGCTGAGGGTAAGCCACACCCCTTTGGAGCCAGAACATAACTTTAAAAAGATGAATAACTCATAGAGCGGACATGTGAAAATTTTATAAATGACACCATAATTCTTGTGATTTTTCTGCCCACATTTTAAGAGGTTTTTCGACCCGGTGGCGTGTTCAGGGGGGTGTCAGCGGAAAAGTGGATATAACTCTAAATGTATGCATGTTAAAAATCTGAAACTTCATCAGTTAATGTCCCTACTCCCTGCACACATGTATGTAAAGTTGGGTCAATGTCAGAAATTGCAAAATCAGTTAAAAAGTGAAATATGTGCCATTTCTGAATGCAAGCTCCCAGGAAGAGCAGAGTTTGAACAGGGTATACCTCCTGTAATGCATGATGGGTGCATATGATTTTAAAACAATATGTACCTCTGCAAATATGTATTTGTTTCAAATCTAGATTTGTGTGTAAGTTGACAGGAGGAGTGGACTTTCTGCAGGCTGTAAAATGACATCATTCTGACTCACAGTTCATTCCCCAATCAAATGATAAATGGAAGTTTGACCAATTAGAAGCTGAGAGAGAGGTAGGGTCAGTGATGCTAGAACACACCCACATTCTAAACACATAAAAGCAGACAGACAGGACAGATAGAGACCTTCCAAATCCATCTGCAGCGGGACGCTCTGCCGGAAAAATCCATACTTACCTCCATCAACCTCCAGAAAGCCAAACTAGAGACTTCAATCTATCCAGAACTAAGAGACCAGACCAGAGAGAAAGCAGTGCTGTACCCAGAGAGACCCAGACCAGCAGAGAGAGCTGACCCAGATCACTGTGAAGTGCAGAGGCCAGACCAGACCAGACCAGAGTCCAGTCCAAAACCCTGACCAGATCCATGGCGAGGCCCATTTCACTCAAGAATATAGTGTGAGTACCCAGCAGAACTGTGTAGAACCAATCTCTTAGTTTAAATTCATCTAATTCAATCTATTTAACCTAAGGAGAACTGCCTCCTAGCTGTCACCTGTCATTTCTAGTTGCAAGCTGCACTTGTCATTTTGAGCTTTTGAAATTTGCAAACCCAAAAACGACCTTTATTAAATCGCTCATATCTCCGCGACCGTTTGGGCTAGAGACTTGCAGTAACTTTCCTCTGATAGCTTAGAATCGTAGCTTTGAATCGCACCAAGAACCGCATTCCTACCCCTTATAGTTTTACCGCTTTCCATTTGCCAGAAATTCGTTTAACCTGCTAACTATCCCTGCATCATTGCTAGTGTGAGCCTGGACTAATATTAACTAGACCACTCATCCTGAACCTCTGAAAGGGAATTAAAAGCGTTTCCAGCATATTTCTCATTCATTGCCAGCACATATCAAAGCAATTTGGGCCTGTGATTTCAAAACTCCTATCTGTTTTCTGTTGTCTAAGCTTGCTGGATTGAACTGATTACATTGATTGCATTTCTGAGAACTGTGTGCTTTCCTCCCATTTCCTTGCATTGCATAAAGAGGGGGGGAGTGAATAGCCAGAGAAAAGTGATTACATTGTTGGTTGAAATCATATTGAGTATTTTCTGTACTGCATTCATTGAATATTGCATCCACCTGAGCCTACATAAAGCATCCTCTACCACATTATACTTTTGTTCCTATTTACCAGTGTGCTATCTTATCCATTTCATGTCAACTCATTAGTGATTATAAAGAAGTGTGCTAGTGCCAGATTCTCCATTGTTAATCTTTATCATATCAGATTAAGGGTGATATTCAATTATTAATTTATTATAAAGTGGGATATATATACCTATTGTTTAAATTATCAAATAAACCTTTTAACTTGCAAAACAGAACTACTTCTTGGCTCAGTGGGGTCAGGGGGATTCCAAGAGAGGGGTGTTATATAGGGGTAGTCATCCAGAACGCATGAACTGGACCTAAAGATATATCAATAAGGGTTTTCATTCAGTATTATAGACTAGGCGTTGACTTAGCTGTAGTGTTGAATTGAATCCTCTTACAGAACTGATTGAAACAATAGAGTGTGCAGAGAAAGCTGCTGACCGAGACTGTGTAGCCCCACATGCTTAAAGCCAAACAACCGAACGAGTTAGGCAACAGCTGAACGGTCAGTGAAGAGGGAATAGGAAGGTAACCCCGTAACCGCGTGGGCGCTCACGGTAAGTCATGCCATTATTCACTGATGTAATTTAAATGCAAAATATATATGAAGGCCTATGCAAGACATCGGCCATCATTCCGAGATTGGTGGTAGTCCTGGCGCTATTTGCGCCATGACTGCCACCAATAACGGGTCCGGCACCGGTGTTGTTCAATGGGGATTTACCAGTCTAGTCCGACCCTGGCGGGACCGGTAAGTCCCCATTGAACAAACCATTCCCCATTCCCATTGAGCCCCCATAGGGCTCAATGGGAATGGGGGCGGGGGCGCTAATAACAGGCTTGTGAACGGCAAGCCCCTTATTAGCGCCCTTGTCCCTTAGCGGGACCCGTAAGGCACGTGTGGTCAGATCACACGTTCCTTAAAGTTCCCTCCAAGGGACCTCGGAATAGGGCGGTAGGGGATTACCGGCACCGGTCTTTTTACCGGTGCCCGGTATCCCTTACCGCCCTACTCGTAATGACCCCTATCGGACCTTACAAATAGTTGAAGCATGAAAACAAATAAGTACACAAATCCATTGTCACTGCTGATGAAAATGTTGTGTTCTTTCATAGCTCATGCACTGAGAAAAACAGACCGACCTTAAGCTAGGGCCAGGATAGGGCGACACAGAAAGGGATGAATACGTTTTTTAAAAACATGATTATACAGGCAACGCAATTAAGGAAAACAAACAGGAATGCTTCCATGGTAGAAAGTGAAATAAATGTGCCTGCTTACGTGTGGAGCCTATAATGCAGGCATTTGAATGTGGGTTGCCATGCAGATCAAGCGAAGTCATGAACCACACCCCCTGCAGACTGCAGCGTAGGTGGATACATTCATTGTGGAATGAGTTAGTCATTATTTTTAATTGAAAGGTGGGACTCGGAACTAGTTCTAGAAAGGTGACACCTCTGCTACAGCCAAGATTCTAAGCATGCGCAAGGGTCCAGTCGCATCCACAGCTATTATACAGAGCTAGGGGCTAATGTTCTATACTTATTGACAAATCAAAGGCAATGAAGCAGCCATGCTGGCGGCAAGGGAGTTGCGGCATCCCGAGAGTCATGGAACAAGCTGGCTTCAGGGAAAGGGAAAATCATCTCCTTTTAACCGTCCTGTTTTTGGCTAATGTATACATGTATAAGTCCAGGTTGATATATGATGGTGGCGGGTCGCAGGGCTAGTGGCTTTGCGCCATTTTGCCCATGCACTACATATTTTCCTCCGATTACTTTGATGCCTAGCTGTGGTCAGTGCTCCCCACGTGTATGCTTTCCTATCAGCGCATCGTGTCGAAACTTCATTTTTTGATGGTAGTAAGTTATTCTGTGTCTGAAAATTGACAAACAGGACCCTATGTGTGTGTCACGCCTCGGCTTGGGATGTGTCTCCCAGACTCGCCCCCATTCTGCGTTATTATTGGGGGATGGGAGCGAGGGGTCTCAAGGGATTGGCTAGGGGTCACAAGTCAATGATCAGGGTTCACAGCTGAGACCTCTAGCAACCCCCAAATTAAATCCCTGCTCTGTTGCATCTCTGGGTCAAAAATGTGTTCTACCATGAAACAACTCCAAGTGTATTCTATTCTATTGTATTGTATTCTATAGAATTTATATTAGGCGCCAACTCGCCTGCAGCCCTCAGCACGCTCATTTTGTATGATTACATGGCATACATGCTTAATGTACTTACGTATGGTTTATACAGAAATAATTAATTGTTGTAAAGTGGTGTAGCTACTTGGCTAAAATGTCGGCTTTGTGTTTAGCTATGGCTGGCAACATCATAACCCTTGAGCAGTGATAAGCAACATCGATGGCTCCCCAGGTGTTTTGGACTACAACTCCCATGATCCCTCACCCTTGTCTATGGTGGCTAGGCACTGTAGGCCAATATATCTGGAGAGATAAATAATACAAACACCTGCAGGCCTATAGGGAGCACAGGATATACCCACTGCCTCTTTGGGAAGTTCCCATAATCCATGCACACAAGGGCACTGCCTCACTGAGAGATACCAACAGGCAGGGCTTTAGGTGACCACGCTACTCTCCAAGAACTGTCCTTGAACTGGGGCTCACTGAGTCCTTGTAGCACCCAGCATGATTTTAGTCAAGACCCTCTGAGTTTGGGAGAGGCACTGAAAGAAATGCATACAGGGAAGCAGACTGCTTGCTAAAGCAGGACAGCCAGCACCTGACTCTCAAAGGATAGCTCTCTCCTTTCTTTTCTTTCTTTCAATTATCAGAGGCGTGGGCGGACCCACGCAGGCGCTTCCCCATCCTAAAGGATGATGTGCGCCAGACCCACCAATCAATACTTAGCTCACATAAACTCACAACTCCTCCCACCGCCCCGTCTGCCTCACAAAATCCAACATCACACTGCTCCTCCCCCTGCCTCTCACCCCGTCACCTCCCAGCAAAGTCCTCCCACTCAGCTCAGCCACACCTAGTGCAGTCAACCGAACCCTCATCAATTCTCTCCCTCAACATGTCTCTCACACCTAAGCAAAAAATGTCCCACAGTCTCAGGCACCCCACACACCGCACAGTCCCTCGCTTCCCCACTCGAAACAGACAGTCATAGCTCTCTCCAAATGTGTATAAATGACTGGTAGTTTGCCATCACGCTACTGATAGGGTGTTATCATAAATTAAATAATCAGAAAGGCCAGTGTGCATTATGTGGTAAGAAGCGTCACAGGCTTGAATCATGGTCACAGATATGCCATGTATAAAAAAAGTGTGTTTGTTCGTATGTTCCCAAAATGCTCTTTGGTTTTATGCAAAGCACCAAGTAGTTTACAGAGGGGATTCTCCTGGGTGAATTCAGGGATAAGGTAACACCTTAAATAGGCCAAAGACAGACCTTAAAGTGACACAGCCTCATCAGCTCTTCTTTGCAGGACCACAAGAGCTGAAGATTATCACAAGACAGGCAGACAGCTGGGAAGCAGACACCTTAAATGAGCACTTAAGGGCTAATAAGCATACGGGGCCTAGGTTATTTATTTACAGAATAAAGGTGACTTCATTGTGGACTGAATTGCGTATATCCGGTATCCCAAAAGGAATGTATTTGCAGATAACATTCTTTTGGAGAAACCTAACTAGGAGTTGTATTTACAGTATTGCAGGCAAGACCACTCAAGACCATGCTGGGTGGCCCAAAGTGCATGTTTGCAAGGCCTTGTTGTGAATTGTTTTGACAATGTCATTAAAGCAGAAACTACACAAGAATCACATATAATGCATATGTCTCTACAATTTTATAAGACAATCCACTCTTTGTCAATTTATCAGTTCCCATCAACTGTTAACCAAAACAACTTTTAAAAGTACTTTAATTATCAATATGCAACAAATATTAAAATCTAAATTGACCAAACAGAATAAACACATTCAAAATGATATTATCAATTTTAGCAAAACTATTAAACACATGAATCACAAACAGAAAACTTTAGTAACATGCATATTTGCAAACAAAGTGCATACAAAAGAATAAATATACCTAAAATTCCATTTAAAATATTCAAATGCTAGGAACCGCCTCAGTCCTATATCCTAAACCCCTTCATGAACTCAACAACCACAAACCCCCTTGATCCAAAGCCCAAACATGCCACCTAAAAGAAAGCACTATTCCTTAACCTCTTGCAGCACCCCCTCAAACATATAACTGTGGACCCCTGTGTTGTGTTCCTTAACCCCAAACACTTTTTTCCATGGCCCTTATTAGCCAGCCAAGTGCTTACATTCACATTATTTTCAATATAATAACATGTATTTTTATAGAGTCAAGTCTGTTTTTAGGTTTCTCTGTATCATTGTCGGGCCTTAAGGGTTTTTTATTTTGTACTTAATATTGATGTAATTCAGTCAATTTCAAATCAGGATTGTGCCTGTGTGCCCTTTAGTAAGGGGCATCTTCAGACTCTGGGCGCCTTGAGCAAGGGGCCCCGAGCTGGCCATACCCCTCCCTAGAAGGGAAACTAAACAGGCCAGGATAATATGCTATGCAAGGTCTTGTGCACATACATGGTACATGGTAGAGAAACTTGGTCAGGACCCCGGATGTCGTTTTTGGCTTGTACTGATTTTCATAGGGTTGTGTAATGTCTTTGTTGTGTTATGCTATGCTCAAGTTATGCTATGCAGTGCTGCCCCATATTATGTTAATCTGTATCCTTTGGTACATTATGTTAAATTATGCTGTTATCCTACGAGACGATATGGCATGTTACGTTATCATCTACTATATTGTAAAAATTGACAAAAAAGATATATATGCAAAGAGATTGCAATTGTGTTATTGTTTTAATGTTTACCGCTTTTAGTTAATCCTTTAACCAGCTATGTATTAAGCCACACTTAACACTTCGATGTATTCACATCTGAAATAAATTGATGACCACCACCTGAATGTAGATGCTGAAAATGTATGGACACTCAATCAATGTCATTTTTAAACAAATGGAGTTTCAGCTTGTATATCTACCCCAGTATGAGCAAATCTGCTCCTATAGGGGCCAGATCCTGTAGGGAGTGGAGATTCCCATGCATAACGTGATGATTCGTGCCTGTGCTGAATGGATCTTGTAATTGGGGGCGGGGGGGATCAGCCTTGGTTGTGTGCGTGATCTTCCATGGTATGGGCGCCGCCTCTTCAATTGAATATGAATCTTACTTTCTATTGGTTAGATATCCATTTACTGGTTTGTCCTTTATCGCTTTGTTGGGTGGACGAACCCTGTTGCAGGAGGAGCCACATTGTAGTGGATAGATGAAGGGGGTGGATCCTCCCTGGTCATGGGTGATTGCCCTTGTAGTGAGGAAATCACCCTCCGTCCAAGAGTACAGAGGGTCCCCTTTAATGATCTGATCCTTTTAAGGATGCTTTGTAAAACAATTAAACCCTGTTCAAAAGTTCAAGAGTTATCGTTCAGGAGTGATGTGAAGCTATTGTGGCGACCGCGAACCCTATAACAGTTTGCTTTGTTTCTCTCTCCTCCATGCAGAGCCAATGAGAGCACCTAAAGACCTGGGCTTCGCTGAGATCCAGCCACGCCAGCTGACCCTGCAGTGGGAGCCACTGGGGTACAACCTGACCCGCTGTCACAGCTATAGTGTCTCCCTCTGTTACCGCTACTACCTGGGCAGCCCCGGCCACAACCAGACAGTTCGCGAGTGCGTTAAGATGGAGCGCAGCCTGAACCGCTACACACTCAAGAACCTACGGCCCTACCGCAATGTGCACGTCAAGCTGGTGCTCGCCAACCCTGAAGGACGCAAGGAGGGCAAGGAGGTGACTTTCCAGACTGATGAAGACGGTAAGAGCTTTCATGAGCATGTGGGGGGCCCTGTGGGGTCTGTTCGCGTTCTTGGTATGACAAGTGTGTGTCCTAGGTACGTTTAGAAGGCTCACTAGATCCTAGTCTTATTAGCAGTACCTTACTTTTTATATAGTCAGAAAACCATAGGTGTTCTTTAACCGCTTACAGAGAAGAGTTTCCACAGTACACAATCATGTTATGTAACAGAAAGACACAAAACGCACGGGCAAATATGGGACATAGGAGCAAAAAGTACAGTGTTGCGTGGACATACAGCTGTTATCAGTTCCCATGGTGCATTAGAGCACTGTCAGGTTGGAGAAGCCATGAGTGCAGTGGTCCTCCAGTTTTTCTTTTTAAGTTTTACTGTTCCTATACTTTTATTATAAAATAGAAATCCTTCCGGAGTGGTTTAGTTTTAACATAAAAGCGTAGGAAAAAACGGAAAATTGCACTTCAGTGCGCTGCACTGACCATTCCCTTAAACAGCAGGAGTGTTTGTTTGGGGGTTTGAATTGCGTGTGGGAAAGGGGCGGTGAGATGAGTTTTGTGGGGAGCGGGGAACATAGTTGCGCTACTTCTTTCGACCACTGTGCGAGGGCCACAGAATCACTGGCAGCAGGTGTTGCATTGAACACGTGTGGCACCTTTACGTCATTTTCGTGACACAGGCTGCACCAGGAACCGGGCTTTAGACGTGCCTGTGCGGCGCCCGAGGTGGGCGATGCGGCAGGCGTTTGATGCAGGGTCACATGGGGGACCTACGTTCAGCAGTGCCACTGGGGGACTAGAACAGTGTGAGGTTCTGGGACCTCTGCCTGGCACATGGTGGTGTGGGTACCTACTTCCCGCGTAATGCGTGCAAGACTAAGAGCTCTAGGGAAAGGTTCACAGGTCTGTCCCGCACCAGCCGATGGTATTCCAGAAAAGGGTGCGGCTGCAGGACCTCTGCCTGAGTGAGCCAAATTAAATGGGTTCCTACCATGATTAGGGTTTAGGGCTTCAAGGTGGCCAGGGCGGAGCCTCGGCAGTCTCCAAAAGCCTGTTCTCAAGGTCTTGTCACCCATAAGCAGCTGATCCCAGTTCCCCGGTGCGGGCTTCCGTGATCAGAAATCACCACGCGAGAGACTGGCGGTAAGCAGCAGGGAGCCGAGTGATTGGTTGATTTCCAATCTCTATAACGCATTTGTGGAAATTAAATGTTGGCTTCCGCACAAGCAGAACAGCCCAAGCCTCACACCTATAGAAGAATATTATCTAAATGAGTATATATGACTTCTGGCTTGCAGACCTTTCACTGTTTTTGTGTGTTGTGGCAAATGAAATCGCAGCCCAGTATGCATTACATGTGCATAAGGGTTTCATGCTTGCACCACTATCACATACATATTTTACATATACAATTATGTTGTCATTCTTATGTTCCCAACATGATGTTTGATTTCATTTAACTTGCCAGGAAACCACATTGTTGCTATTTCCCCCTTCTCTTTTTCTTTAGTGATTTATTTACAGAATGAAAGTGATTAACTCACTCATTGTATTGTTTAAGTACTAAGTGAGGGAGTGATTCATTTGCAAACCGAAAAGAAATGCATTTATATATAGACGCTGGATGCAAACAATACCATCCGAGGCGATGGTGAGTGACCCACAGTACATATGGGCAGGGTCTCATGGTGCACTGTTTGGTTAGGTGGCACCCCCCGTTGGCCACACTCGCACCTACTCAAGCCACATCCAACATTCGGACCATGCCCTCCTCATCTTCGCATCATACTTGAAGGTACTGTCTGTGAACCCGCTGCAAAGGCACGTTGTATACGTGGCCTGACAGGGCAACGTTGGTACATAGGGTTAGCAGTGCCCTTGGTTAAGTGTAGCAGGGTGATGACGGCGACTTGCTTGGCAGAGAGTTTTGTGGAAGGAAAGCTTCTGGGAAGCACACCTGATGACTAGCCAAGAAGTCCCTTGCAGCACAACAATAAGGTTTGATAGCATGGTCCACTAAACGTGAGCACTTATTTTAATGTCTCCTATTCACAAATCTGAAAGACTATCCAGGACCGCATAACACAAGCTTATTTTAGGGCTCATGAAAGTTAAGAGGGTCCAAGTAGCAACGCCTCTCTCGCTAGTAAGTGTGACTGACACGTGGGAAAAAAGCATGTCCTACTTTCGAGTACACTATCACTAATTCACAAACACACCTACTGGATAGTCACAAAAAAACATTTGCTTGTGGAGTAGGTGCTTGTTTGGCATAAGACTACGAACACATGCATGAGCCATGCACATAGACTAGCGCCTTCCTAATGCAGCAGGAGCTGTGCGACAGTTGTGGGTATGTCACAGGTGTATGCACACATTTCAAAGTTGCCTTAGAAACTTCTGTGAAATCACTTAAGTTACCGCTGCTTATTCTGGCTTATAATGTTGCCTGAGAGGTGTGACAGTCAAATGAAATGCATGTAAATGTTTAGGAAGGTACCAGTCACAGTGGCAGGGGGGATAGCAGGATAGGAGAAGAGTGAAGGAGGAGAAAAGGAAAGTCTTGAGAAGTTTCCGGAACGTAAGGAGATCACTCTCTGCTTGGAGAAACGTCTGACATGCAGAGAGTTTGAGCGAAAGGACCGAAAGACCCTAGCAGGGAGGTATTTAGGGAAAGGTGGATGTAGCGTGGTCCCAGGCCCCAGAAAGCCTTGTGGGTGATGCAGAGCATCTTGAATTTGATCCTTGCAGCCACCGTGAGCCAGTGGAGAGATTTTAGGGCTGGAGTGATGTGGTCCCTGGGCTTGAGGCCAAAGATAAATCTCACAACCCTACTCTGGATTAGTCGAAGAGGGCTAAGGGAGGAAAGAGGCAGACTGAGGAAGAGGGTGTTGCAGCAGTCCAGCCTAGAAAGAACCTGGCTTCTGGAGTCATTGAGCTTCTGGGGGAAGGTGAGGAAATGGAGAATGCCTCTGAGGAGGTGTAGCTGAAAGTTGGACTTCTTGGCATGGTCTGTGATGTGAGGGGAGAAGGAGAGAGAGGTGTCGAAGATGACCCCAAGGTTTTTGGTCTCACAAGAGTGTGAGGGGAGGGGGTCCAAGGAGGGCAGCCAGAGAGTGGGAGGGAAACAGGGTGCAGGCATCCCAATGAGAAGGATCTCACTCTTGCTGGCATTAAGGCAGAGATCATTAGCAGAGTACCGTGCCTGCATAGCAGTCAGGTATGAGAGAGAAAGTAGAGGAGCTAGAGGAGAGAAGCTTAAAGGAGAGTTGTGTCATCAGCATAACACTGGAAGTGAGGAGAGAAGGTGGGGATCAAGTGGGCCAGAGGGGCAAGCTAGATATTGAAAAGCTAGGGCGATAGGATAGAGCCTGAGGAATGCAACAGGTGGAAAGCTGGGTGGCAGAGAGGAAAGAGCCAGTTGCACTTGCGCATGTCGGTTAGAAAGGAAAGAGGTCAGCCAGGCCAGTGCCAGGTCCATGATGCCTAGGTTATCACAGGCGATTTATGAGGATGGCATGACTGACCGTATCAAAAGCAGAGGAAAGGTGGCAAAGGATCAGAACGGAGGGAATGTTGGAGTCAACATTTGAGAGCAGGAAGCCACACTGGTGGTCATGGAGACAGCCAGCAGATTTGGTATGGTGGGTGAGTTGGGGGAGCTTCTCCAGGAGTATACCTAGGAAAGGGGTGATGGAGATAGGGCGATAGTTAGCCGGGCAGGAGGTATCTGCAGACAACATTTTTAGGAGAGGGTGCACAAGGGAGTGCTTGAGGGGATGTGGGAAAGAGCCAGTGGCAAAGGAAGGGTTACAGAAGTCAGCCAACATAGGGGAGAGGCAGGAGATGATGTCCTTAATAGTTCTGGAAGAGCAGTGGAGCACCTGTTTGGAGGAGAGTTACCAAGAGCGGAATACTCTAGAGACCTGATCCGGTGCACTGACGGAGAAGGAGAGTATGGGGGAGGGAGAGAGGGGACCCGAGGTATGCAAGAGCAGAGGGGAGGGTGGGGAAGGGTGTAGAGGATAGTGAGGACAGAGTGTCCTGAGTTTTGGCGGAGAAGTGGGAGGCCAGTGCAGTGCTGAGAGCCTGGGAGGGAAGGGGTGAAGAGGAGACTGCAGTAGGATGGAGTTCTGCCTTGTTCTTGGTGACCCCAGAAATGCAGGCTTGGGCAGGATCCCTTTTCTTAGAGCAGATTGCCTTTAGAGCAGGCGGCAGGCCGGTTTGTCAGAGGATGTGCTTGAGGCCTGCCAGTTCTGCTCAGCAGCTCTGCACTTACGTTTCAGAGCTGCCAGGTCGGAGCCATACCAAGGATTGTACTTGGAGGCAGGCTTCATGCAGATCCTCATGGCAGGGGCTAGGATTTACAGAGTGTTGGAGATGGAGGTTAGCAAGTGCTATTTTGGAATTAGAGTCAATAGCAGGGATGGGAGAGCGAATGAAGGTGGTGGCAAATGAAGCGACTGACACATGCTTTATCAGTCGAATGACAGAGAAGGAGACTGGCAGTGCGGGCAGAGGCATCCACGGGGGGCAATGGAGCTTCAGATGGGAGGAGAGAAGGGAGTAGGAGGGAGTAGTCAGAGCAGGATAGAGGGGTAGTTAGAGGGTTGGAGACAGTGATGTCAGCTGAGATGAGCACATGAGCACATCCAAGGTGTGTCTAGCAGAGTGGGTCGGGCTGGAGGAAAGAATAGAGAGGGAAAGAGAGTTGCAGAGGTTATGGAAAGGTGCAGTGGATGCATCCGTGGAGTCTAGATTAATGTTAAAGTCGCCAAGGAAGTGATGTTTGGTGGAGGAGTTCAGGAGAGAGGAGGAGAGCTCATCCCATTCAGAGAGGAAAAGGGAGGTAGGTCCGGGGGGCTTATAGATAGTAGCGACAGTGAGGGAGAGCATGGGAGAGACACCCAGCAAACAGACGAGGCATTCAAAGGAGTAATAAGATTGAGTGGAAATGACAGGAGCAGGAACCCATTCAGGGGAGACAAGGTACACTCCACCTCCAGACCAGTTTGTCCAAGGCTTGGTGAGGATCTTGTAACCCTCAGGAATTAGAGTGTCAAAAGCAGTGACAGAGCTGGCATTGAACCACATCTCAGTGAGAGCGAGGACGTTGAGGTCAAAGTTTTCAAGGAGTGTTTAACAGCAGATCGAGAATTGAGGGTAGCTAAGTGAAGCTGGCTATCCCCTCTAAAGATCTTCTGAGGTGGAATTGTGGTAGTGACAATTACAAAAAGCATGCTAGATGTATTAATTTATTTATTTAAACATGTATGTAATGCCTTAGGCCCATGGGCAAATGGGCAGATATAAAAACATTATGAAGAAGACAAACTAACAACATAAAAACACACCTGAGCCTAGCAAGGGACATAGCAGCATAAATTGATTTTTATGGTTTTAAAGAGGAAGCAGCAAAAAACGAGAAGATAAAAGCATGTTATAAAAAGATTGTAATATCGTGGATAGTAAAAGGACTGTACCAGAAGCATTTAAATGAAGAAAAACAGCATTACAACATAGCTAAAAACATAAATATAACAGACTAACATTGAAATGATAAAACAGATAAAGAAATAGACCTAGAGGACAAGCTGAACAAGTGTAGCAATTTATACAAAGTCCACCACTAACTTCAGACTGGATGACCTCTCTGAAAAATGTTGGCAAATGCTCAAAGTGGGAGATTGCTTTGTCTGCAGCTCATAACTGAACATTTGCTTATCTTGAGAGCAGTATTCCTTCACATGCACCCTCCACAGGACCTTCAAATCAGATAGTCTAATGAGGCCAGGCCCCATCCTTTGATGCAACCATAGTAATAGCTTACTCCTAAGGGCCTCTTTGGGTTCGTTCCTTATCGTTCTTTCCACGTCGGCCATAATAATATTTCTTTCGTCAAGGATGAAACCTCTTAAGTTCTCGTCTGAGAATTTTGGCATTTGGGCTTTATCAAGACAAATATTCCTGGTGGTACAGAGTTCTAGTTTAGGGAGAGCTAGAACAGGGAGGTTACTCTGATCCAATGTTAGGCTCCACAGCCAGTGGAAGTTTTTAAGGCTGATCTTGGGAGCACATAGTAACCTCCCATTGATTAATGAGAATATCCTGAGTATTAACAGATTGAATAACGGTCACATAATGACTACTTGCTTCAGTTACAACTGTTTGGCAAGCCATGTAATTTTCCCTCGATGCACATTACTCTCACTCCCTTCCACCAACTTAAGCCAACACGAAAAACCTTCAAAATGATTAGACTAAGTCAGGATAGGAATAATACAGACTTTCATCGCTTGCCAATTGCCTTACTCCTTCATGGCCCTCGCTAAATTGTCATGTAAAGCAAATTGTGGTAGACAGTTTCTACTTGTAACAGGGTCAACCACAGAAACTGCTGATATTCCCACAAAGGTTTCCTTGGCGGACTTGCATAGTTCCTCCCGCGTATGATGGTCTCCACTTGAATAGGGTGATGAACTAGCAAGGTGTTTTATAGCTGAGGCCAGGGGAGCCAAAGAGTTAGTTAAAGGACTGGTATACACAGACTTTACTTGATCCTCACTCTTTCCAAAGAGTTTACATACTCCAACCTAACACATATTTTCACCTCTTCCAATCTTCTGTTCCCTAAGGCGCTGGTTACGTCTGGCACTCAAAACAAACACCTCGGAGAGGCGATTCCTTTTAGATGAAAAAGCATTTACGGGACTACCAGACGCCAGAGGGAATGCGTTTGTCTCCCTGGTATTTAAAGCATACTGCGGGAGCCCTGCAATAGACAATCTCGATTGAGAAGTGGATGTGGTGGAAATCTCAGTGTGACATCCCAATAAATGTTGGAGATGACTTTGAGAATTGGGACCTTGTAGAGGGCATTGCTACTAGCTTCTTGTCTACAAGAACCTAGCGAGGGACATGAAGGAGTACACCATCATTCAACTAGAACACAGCTATACTATATCACATTTGGTCTAGCTGTTCCCATACTAACATGACCCCACAAACACCTCATCATCTTAATATAACACAGCTAGCTGAGCACATAGCGGCTAGCTTAGGCGTCTCCTCAGGCCTAATGCAGCCAGAACTCAGTCTGGGTGTCCACCCTCCAGACTGAACACTTCCAACTGATTTCCTCAGCACCACACCTACCGCAAGGAAGCAGCTATCATCCAACAACTACACCAGCTGCACACATATCCCATGCGCCCACGCACCATCCAACACTCTCTCTCTCTCTACTGACTTGAACTGCGGTTCCCGAGGGCGTTCAACCTACCAGCGCCTTGAGGTCATACCAATGATATATAAGGCGCTATATAAATGCAAAGTAACATAACATAACATAACAACAGTTATCTAATCTGCTGAAAGTGAGTCAAAAACGTGTCTAAAGCAACTTCCAGCACTTAAACCAGCAATCAACTGCTAGCACTCCAAACCAAACACAAGACACAGGGTCACACAGGGCAGACCCAGAGCGCTGCACCGCAACCCAGACAGCAAATAGCCAAGGACGTCAAACACACACAGGGGACATGACAATAACCACCATCCACTCTCAAAATAGTGCAGCCAGATTCTTAAATTCATTAGTTCTCAGACTCTAAATTTCACGCCACCTGGGCTCCACTCACTACCTGCCTCTGCCTGCCTCTGCTTTGCCAACAGAACCAATGCTGGAACATGCAGAGACAGTACAAGGCGCTGGGGCCAGCTTGCTGTCACAAATGAAAGCAAGATGACAGGCCAGGCCATGTCCCGGTCAAGCCCCCAGCATCCGGCATCAGCACACTGAACACGGACCATCAAATGCAGTACTCTACCTCAAACAGAAAGAGATAACCACCTCTGTGTACTTGTCCTACCAGAAGACAAAGACAAAACACCCAGAGATCATTCTTTACCCCATTTTTTCCCAAATTAAAAGGTGATGGCAGTCTCTAGTGGAGCGTGGCATCATGGGATCACCTGGTTAGATAGTCCCTTTAATTCTGTAAGTGACATAACTCATTTTTATATCTATTTGGTTGTTTTTTGGCGTGGTGCATGTCATATTGTGGACAGCTCTAAGTGGTGTCTACATTTGGGAGCGCGGTCAACATCACTAATCAGGCCTCAGGTTAATATGCTGTCATCACTGATTGGCTGATCAGTCAATGGTGGCAGGCACCAATGGGATATTTTATCTGGAGTTTGAAGGAGAGGGTCCCATGAAGTGTTTTTTGGTTTCTCTGGTCGAGTGTTGGGTGGGCACTGCATGGTCTGCTATTGGGGTGAAAGCTGTGATTCTGTTTCCCTACCTGCAAATGGTATGGCCCGTCAAACATAGATGGTTGCATGTCAAAGAAAAAATAAAGTCAAGGGGGGAGCTCTCCAACCTCACCAAACATTGGCATAAGTCCACACTACTAGCTTGGTGGGACAGGGGTGGGGGGCTGACTAATGACTCTAGCAATGCCCAGAAGAGAGTAGAATATTCGCTATGTGGGCACAAATGGTCATGTCCTACAGCTGGGAAATTTAGTGGGACACATTTCCCTCTTAAATGATGTTGTTATTGTACTTGGGTTTATATCATGTGTTGCTGATATTTTCCTGGTCTCCAAGTGCCCTGTTTGGTCTGAAAGAGAGCATGTGGGGTTAGGATCGTGGGGAGGGAAGGAAAATCATGTTGTGTTGATGCAGACCAGAAGTACTCTGAGCTCTGCTTGTGGGTCTGTTGCTCTGTGATTCTTTGAGGTACCTGTGTCCAGAGGGGAGCCTTGTGTGCCTGTAGTGTGGGGATGCACAGGTTGGGACTATGATATATAAGGTGGTTGGAGCAGCGTAGCTTTCTGATCTTTGATGTCTATTGGGAGGAGTGTTTCATTGGCATGTGTATTTGGCTATGTTGGCAAACGTGTTGGAATTCAGATTTTCAGCATGGTAGCATCCGATAGCACAGCGAGTAGAGTGCTTGCTTTGACATCTGTTGCAGAGCCTGCTGACGCAGTTTTGAATCCCGGCAGGGCCAAACTCAGCCTTTGATCCTTCCGAGGTCGATAAATGAGCACCACACACCGTGGGTAATAATAAGCAGCGCTCAGATACCTGAGGGTTCGTAGCGCTATTTATTATTATTATTATTAGTGCAGTAGAGCTTTTCAGTGCAGGAAGCAGTTGAGACCTCATCGGTACTTTGAGAATCCATCCGATGGGCTGTGCCAGCATCCTGGCAGTGGTGCACCTCTGGCAGGGTAATTGTCTGTCGAAGCCCTGAGGCACCCTGGAATGAGCTGGTGCTCCTATCAGCGGGCAGTGTGCAGGTCTTGGTCAGAAATCAGCCTTGACAAAGGCATATAGGAGCACGAAGTAGAGTGTAGCAAGTCAACTTTGAGAGGTTTTTATCTATTGCCCATGTACAGGGTGAAGAGTTCCAAGGGGCATGGAGCTATCACAGCTAATGCGGCATAACTCTGGAGAGAAAGGAGACAGTTATCAAACAAGGGATTATACTCTCAGTCCAGGTGCAGTGATGGTTATTTGTGGTCATTGGCTCTTGGGCGTTGTAGCCCTTAGTACCACTTTACCTTCTTCCCAGTGGCACTTCACCTCCATAATTGACTCCTAGGCATTGTGCCCTCAGTGCCACTGTTCCTCCTTCCCTGGGGCACTTTACCTCCTTCATTGACCCCTATGCATTGTAGCCCTTAGTGCCACTTAGGCCTATTCCTCCTTTGAATGCCTGCTCTGCAGGCTCTCCATCTCTCCTGGCTTCTCTCTAACTGTGGCCACCATCTACAGGCCACCTGGCCAGGTCACACTCTTTCTCTCAGAATGGGCGGACCTCACCCCTTCGCTTCTTGTCTCTTCCTCTCAACTTCTCCTCGGAGATCTCAGCATCCACCTGGATGCCTCTGACCCCGCCTCTGGGCTCTTCTGCAACCTTTGTGATTCTCTCCCTTTCTCTTCCACTCTCTGGTCCAACACATTCTGTCAGACACACCATGGATGTTATCGTCTCCTCGGAACCCACCTCTCACTACTTCTCTCTCTTGGACTGACCACTTTCGGCTCTCCTCCCACGTGAAGCATCCTGTCCCACTGGAAAAGCCCACCCCAGCACTGCCACCTTCCTTCTTGTTCATTCGGCCCATGAAGCGAGTGTCAGTGGCTGCTTTTGTCTCTACCTACTCAGCTCCTCCTACTCCCACAGCTGACTCCCACGCTGACAAAACCCTCTCCAACCTGCATCTTGCTATCTCCACCACCCTTGACATCCTTGCCCCTGTCATAAGGATCTGTCTGATGCCTGCCTCCAAGTGCAACTCTTCGTTTGACTCTGACCTGGCAGCTCTGAAATGCAAGCGCACAGCAGCCAAGCAGAGCTGGAGGGCTTTGGGCACATCCAGTGACAAACTGGCCTGCTGCCTGCTCCAAAGGCAATACAGGCTCTCCATCTTCTCCAAAAAGAGGGTCCACATTAACCCCACGTCTCTGCAGCCTCTAACAGCACAGCCAAACCTTTCAAAATCTGCAAGGAGATGGCCAATCCAACTGCTGTCTCTACCTCTCCTGTACCTTCCTAGGCCCTCTTTACGGCCCCGGCTTTTCACTTCACCACTAAAACCCAGGACATCCTGTCCTCGCTTTCCTCTTCCTCTCTCTCCCACTATCTCTCTCAGTCCCACTTTGGACACCTCTCCTCCTTCTCTCCCTCATTTCTCCCTCTCTCCAATAACACCTGATGATCTATCTAACTATCTATATGTGTTCTTGTATTGCGCCACTAACCCAAAGGTCTCAGGGCGCACACAGGAGGGAGAAACAAGACAGACGACAGATAACATAAAAAGAACAGAGGGAAAAAAAGCATAAGACACAAAGGAGGGCCGTGTTCATCTAGTAATCCACAATAAAAAAGACCGATGTAGGGGTGCATACAGTGGGATACAAGACTGAATACTCCAGCAGCATGATGTTTCTAGACAAGTCTGATCTATGAAAATCTCTTCCAAACAGGTGCTCCCCTGATCCTCCAGAACTATCAAGGACCACATTGCTTCCCTCGTTACAGGCTTGGCCGATTTCTGCAATCACTCTTTCACCACTACATCTTTCCACTCTCTCCTCTGGCTCTCTCTTGTACACCCCCTTCTATAAAAGCCTTCTGGTGATCCTTGCTGTCCTGCAAACTATCGGAGCTGCAACGGGATCTTGACGCTGCTTAGTTCGCACTCGATCCCACTCGAGCAGACCGCCGCTGTCAACAGCCAAATTTCCAAAGAATAGAAACGCATATTCTGCATCTTTTTGACTGCAGCATCAGACGGGTGCCCCCGCTAGGATACAGACCGGGGTTTCCCGCCTCTTCCAGCCTCAAGTTGCCGGGTCCTTCAATACACCCAGCACAGGAACAGTCACATGTTCCAGGCTCAAATGGTACCAAGTACACTGGGACCCACGTCATTACTCACGGAGGGCTACCAACCACTTCCACCTCCTCTAAGCCAACCCTTTCAGGGAGACTGGGTCTAAACCCTTGAAGAAGGCTTTTTTTGACGCCGAAACGTCTTGGGACCCTCATTACATCCAGGCCAGCAAGCCCGTCCCTACAAAAAACATCTGATAAACATCTTGACGTAGACCAAAGACTTCGTTTTCTCCTCTTTGAAAGACATCCAATATACTATTTGAAATCAGTATTGGGATGATGTTTGTAAAAAAGTGATGTCTACAAATGTGATACTGTTTGTGCCCTACTATATATGCTTATTGCACTGACTTTATGTACTAAGTTTTTTAGGCACCTTCAAGTTCATGCTATGAGAGTTCTGCATTGTGGCTTTATTCTACTGTATACAGACTCCCACTTTTATATGTACACTAAATTGCTAGAAAAGTGTTGTTCTAAAAAACTATCGTAATATCATGGGTAATTCATTTCCAATTTTTTTATATTTTGTGATATTAGCTGAATAAACAAGCTAAGAGTCACATGTGTTTTTCTGTATCATTCTCTTGTACCTCTGTACTGCAGACAGCACAACTTCACAGTTTCTAGGATATGTAATATGTGAAATAAGAAAAGTCTCACAGTAATTAAAAATAAAATATTACTGTATGCAAATATACGTGGCAGGACGCCACCCCTTTGTTTCCAAAGTCCTGCAAACTATCACCTGATCTCTATCACTTCTTTCCTGGGCAACCTCCTGGAAAAGCTGCCCATCTCCCAGCTAACTCTCCCCACTAAATATCGAGGTTGTCTCCATGACCATCATTCTGGCTTTTGAGTAGCCAGAGACATGTAAACTGTTCTTCTGAGCATCAGTGAAGATCTGCTCTCTAACTTTCACTCCAGCTCTCCCACTGTCCTCATCCTCCTTGACCTTTTCTCTGCCTTTGTTACGGTCAATTACGTCCTGTTTAATCAACTCTGCAAGAACCTGGGCATTGCAGATCAGGCTCTGGCGTGCCTGACCTCGTTCCTCTTTGACCTACCCTCCCAGGTGCAATTGGTGTCCTTTCTCTCCACCACCTCTCTCTCCAGTTGTGGTGACCCCCCGGGCTTTATCCTCTCACCCTGGCTCTTCAATCCCTGCTTGGCACCTTTGGCCCACATGATTTCCACCTTCCCCTCTAACTTCCAGTGTTATGTGGATGAAACACAGCTCTCTTTCAGGCTTTGCTCACCCTCTGATCCTTCCCCGCTCATTCCTTACTGTCTATTTGTGATCCAGGAATGATGCCTCAATGCCAGTAAGACTGTGATTCTTTGCATTGGGATTCCTGCTCCCGCTTTCCCTCTCGCACTGTGGTCGACCTCCTTGGTCCCTCTACCCCTTGCCCTCCTCGGTGGCTAAAAATCTTGGAGTCATCTTCGATTCCACTCACTCCTTCTCTCCTCACATCACAGACCTTGCCAAGAAGGCCCACTTCCAGCTGCACCTCCTCAGAGGTATTCTACCTTTTCTCACCTTCCCCCAGAAGCTCACTGTCTCCTGAGTCCTGGTTCTCTCCAGACTGGGCTACTGCAACAGCCTCTTTAATCTGCATACCGCTACTCTTCACCCCATGCAACTAATCCAGAACAGAACTGTTTTGGTGGTGAAGTGTGCAGCCAGAGATGATCAAAGGGCCTAGGTGGGTGTGGTAGAGGAAGAGGCTGCATTAGGATTGGCCAGTTCCTTACAGACTTTGAAAACTTTGGCCATGTTGTTGGATGCTGCAGAGATTTACCTCCATTGGCTCCTAGGCTTTGTAGCCATTAGTGCCACTTTACCTCCTTCCCGGTGCCACTTTACCTTATTCATACATACTTTGGCATGGAAGGCCTTAGTGTCAGTTTACCTCCTTTCCAGGGGCCCTTTACCTACTTCATTGGCCCCTAGGCACGGTTGCCGTTTGTTCCAGTGGTGGAAATGGAAAATAATTGGTGTGTTGTTCCACAGGGCCAGGATGGGGGTGGTGCCGGAGGAGGAAGTTTTAAGGTGGGCAGATCAAAGGAAATGTCCAAAATAATAGTTTCAAACAGCACTATTTATTTCATGCTGATTCTTTTCCAAACTATACATCAATTCCACTTTAAACCACTTCCATGGCACTGGTGGTGAGTTACTTCGCTATGCGGATAATAGTTTTGACCAGTGTAAATATTCTTTAAAATGCACAATTTGCATTCCATTTTATTTAAAAAAAACCTCCCCCTTGGGTACTGTTCAAACACGGGGATTTCTGTTTGCCATACGCAACGTTTTCCTTTACTTGAACCCCACCCGGCACAGCTCCTACAGCTTCCCTATGAAAGCAGTTGGGTGGCTGCATCATGTGTGATGTTAATAGGGGTATTTATTTATGCAATGTATGTTGGATACCTGTATACAGGGCCGGCCTTAAGGGCAGCAGCGCCCTGGGCGAATTGGGGCCCCCCTCACCCACCGCGCCCCCCTGGTTAACAGGGGGTGGATCGGAAGGGGACGGGGCCAGAAGGGGCAACTTTTTTTTTTTTTAACCTCCTCGCTCCGGCGATGAGGTTAAAGAGGGCGCGTTAGCACCCCATTGCCATTGAATGAGTCCGCCTCCGCGGGTTCATTCAATGACAATGAGGCGCCTGACACGCCTTCTGCCACCACGCCAGCTCGGGGGAGCCCTTGAAAGACTCCCCAGAGCTGGTGTGGTGGCGGGCTAATGGCGCCTTTTCTTGTGAGAAGTGCCCGTGGCGGAGGGGCGCATTTTAATGCATCCGCCGCCGCGGGCACATTTTACAGTTAAAGGCCGCCTGCTGCGCCTTGTCCCACAACGCCAGTTCGGCGGAGCCCTTGAAATACTCCCCCGAGCTGGCGAGGTGGGGCAAAAAGCGCCCTGGGAGGGCGTGGCGCCCCGGGCGGTCGCTCTGCCTGTATATTTATTTATGCAATGTTTAACATTGAATAAATAAATAAATAATCCAGTTCCATGTATCCGACAAACATTGCATAAATAAATACCTTAACTGGGTCATGGCTCAGGACTTTAAGTTCCTCTTGTGACCTCCTGCATGGGTCACCAGAGGAAATTACAGACTCTTGCCGGATCCCGAGATCCAGCTACACATCTCGTGGCAGATCTCGGATCCGGCGTGAGCCGGCCCAATGACCAGCCCTGCTTAGTTCCACTTTATCAACTTCCCACGGTGTTTTCTTGTTCTGAGCACCTCTATCCCTGATTGTTTGACGTGCATGCTGGGCACAGAAAACACGAGGCCAGCCACCCGACACATGGACTGAGCCGTGTTGTTGCAGGGTGCTCCTGTGCGGTTCGCAGTTATGGATCCGTTTCTGTTACTGTCACGGAAGTGAAGCTGAGAACACGTTGTTCTCCCTTGACGCGCAGACGTTCTCAGGAGCCCACTTGAGTGATTAACAGCCTCGCTTCGGCATCACGCCTGCCCACGCTGCGCCTGCTGCTTGGCGGGTCAATACACTGCTGCGTTCGGCCATGCGCCCCTGCCATGCTCTGTGCGCCTGCATACCAGACGTAAGAAAGCAGAATGGCTATGTCCTCCAATGCAGGAGTTTTAAAAAGCTGCCTCAAGACATTCCCGTTTAGCTGTGCTGATGGGCAAAATACTTTAGCTTTAGCAATCTTATAGAAGTGGCGATCAGGTTTCGACATAAGTAAATAAATAATTAGCTGATCATGTGATAGATAGCTCGGTTGGCTGAAGGCCTGCCGTAAAGATATGTCTTCTGCACTTCGCCATCCTACACCCGAGGTTTGCAATGGCAAACATGTTTGTTTTTTTACCCAGCAGGCAGCACTCATTGGCGATAGAAGTTTTGGTCAGAGGCTTTCCCTAGGGCTGGTCCCAACCTAAGCCTCTAGGCCGCTAGCACTATTTCTGATTGTCGGCCAATCTCTGGTCAGACAATGCTCCAGTGAAAGCGCCATATGGCTTTGTTTTGCAGAATAAAACGTGCGTGAGTCCTTGCCTACAGGAAGCAATACAATTCTTCGCCAGTGAGGTCATGTGTGCACACCGTCGGGATGGCAGCAACCTCCCACTGGTGAGTGAGTGAGGTCGTTTGGACTGCACCTTCTCTAGGGTGAGGCTGCCTGGGCTGATGGGGACTTTTACATTGCATCTTGCTCTCTCTCGGTGCAGTCCTCCCCTGGATACCTCTTCCCTCGGTGGTGGGCAGAGCCACACATCCCGCTTAAATTAAAAGCCTGGCTTGGGAGCCTGAGGCGGGCACTGTCTGCCTATGACTCAGATCTCTGTCAATAGACGCGATTGCCTGTTGTGTTCTCCTTAATAACAAGCACCGGATGAGCCCGCTCCCGGCGTCCTCGCCCGACGTTGATCCTAATGGCATCCGTCTTGTTGACAGTGATCATTTTCCGATGGTCTAATCTTTAATGGTGTCGCGGTATCTCTCGTGCTTCGCGACGACGAGGCCCGTTCCTTCCCCCCCGGCAGCCTTCTAGAGCGCAGCCGGCGATCTTCTGAAAAGGGCGGCAGGGTGACCACCCCACCCCGTTGCTCCTGTGCTGGCTATCTTATTGGGGGAGGCTGGTGCAGCGGCTTCACCCTTGGTACCGCACAGATTTCACCGCATACAGTCTCACCTAGTCTGTCCATCTCTCCATCTGCTGCAGCACATGCATTGGGCCTGATTAAGAGTGTGTGGATATTTCTGCTGGGAATACTGCGTGCAGTAAATACCATTGGTATTCCCCTGTTAGCTAGTTTCACCCTCAGAAAAGGCACACGAAACATCTTTGGGATATATATGTCTCGGAATTTACATATCATTTTTTGTTATGGTGACTACTGAGGGCGGCAAGACAAATGAGTATTGCTTGATCAGAAGGGTTTCATGCTAAATTTCTATCATAAACAAATTCCAAATGCAAAATGGGCCCATTCTTAGGTTCCCAGAATGCTCTTTGCTTTCATGCAAATCACAGGATTGGTTTACCTGAACAGATAGGGTGCTTCTCGCCTTTGGCTGGGGGCCCCAACCATCAGCCCTGCCCACAAAACCCTCCACCCTCCCCCAACCAACCCAAAGGGGGGTGAGATGGGGCTCCCAGAGTAAATTGTTCCGATTTCCAGCATTGGTAGTAATCAATCTTCCTAACTTGGTCATGAACTGAACAGTGACAGGGTTCGGTCAAGGGAAAACCTGGTAAAGGCCATGATAGAAATAGGGCGGCCATTTGACAAGCAGGGGACACTTGTGCCGGTAAGTCAGGCAAAAAATGCATTTTGATCCCAGTTTGATGGATTGAAATGCCACAGGCCAGCCCTGTGGAGCATTGTGCAGCTCCAAGATGCCCCCATGTGCACCCCCTTTGTGACTGCTCTGCATCTTTATGCTCTGGCAGTGATGGGAATGCGCGAGGGCATACCTTCACTTACGGGTTGAATAGTTTCACCTTGCAAGGGCATAACATTTTCAATGTTACTCTTTTGGGTAGAGGTACAATTATGGGGTTTCAATGCAAAATAAAGTGGTATTTAAAGCATATCATATGATATAAATGTGTCAATTATAATGAGCATAGTCAGTAAAAATATGGTGGTAATTAAAATACCACTAGTTTTCACCTTTATCATCATATTCCTACTGAGCCCCTTATTTCAGGGATTTACCCCGACTGCCCCCCTCCCTCCAGTCTATCTTCCCTTGTTGAAGGCTGATCATGCCAAGGATCCATGTAACATACGGTATGTGTTCAAAGCTGATTTGTCGTAGTAACTTAGAACATGTTTCTCCAACCTACATCATCATTTTCCTTGGGCCTCCGCTACCATCCACGGTACACGGCATCTTACCTCAGAGCAAGAATGTAGGCTAAAGCCCAGCCTTCTGCATACTACCCATACCAGACAACATGTGCCATGTTATGGGCTTACGACATATGGATTCTTAAATTTCCGTTAATGGGAGAAAAAGGTGTGATGACTGAATGGATGAATGTGACCACACTAGACATATGCATCCTACAGGTGGTACTGTGGATCCCTGGCCCAGAGCCGTGCTACTCTGGATTCTTTGTCAAAATAGTATTTCTTTGCTTCAGTGCACAGCAAACTTATAGTATAAAAGTTTATTAACATAACATAATGCAACATATGTTGCATTTGTGCATGAACCATCAGAGAAACAGTCCAAACTGATTTGCTCAAAACCAAACTAAAAGCCTACCACCTTGCCTCAAAGTTACCCTCTTAACCTATCTCTCATCTGCCTTCGAGCTAACGTTTTATCCTCCCCTCTACCCTGCCTCTGTCCCTCACTTTCTACTGCTGAGTCTTCTAAGCCCTATAATTTAAACAAAATAGAACATCTGAGACAGGCTTTCAAGATTGCAGGTCAAATTTAATATGCAATGTACATACAAATAATAAAAACACTTGAGCGAACTTCATTTCAAAGCACTACCAAATTATAGCAAGTGCAAAAGTGAAGTAAATGAATGGTGCATTGTCTCTCCTTTTATACAAATTGAGCCTGCACCAACCCAGTTGGTTCATTATTCATTCAAAAAAGATGATAATATACAAACATGTTTAGCATATACACTCCACAATTTGACCAATGCTTATCTAATCTCAAGTGGGTATGACAAACTATGTTTTTTGCAGATGTTCCTGCTATGTCAAGAATCTTCAATTTACTCATGGCTCAATCGTATAGTCTTTCTACCAGTTCATGGTCAGTGACTCATGTTTGAAGTAATTGAAACATAACCCCATCTTCCTTTTGCATCAACACTAGTAATCATTTTCAAGCAGGTTTCAAAGGCTGTCTTTTCGTGGATTTGATAAGACAGAGAATGGTGAGCACTACAATTCAGTGTTAAACTAAACTTTGTTTAACCCACCCAGCCTTTACATAACATTAACCCACAGAATGGGCTATGTTGAAACAAGGTTTTCTTTCCCTGCTAGGTTAGAGGACTCTCCTTTATCTAATTTAATCTAGGTTATATCAACAAGGGCCAACAGACCAGAACACGCATTTCTGCACAGATCCAGTTTTTTAATCCTTGCAAGAAAACAGGAGTTTGTTCGCAGAAATGGATTAGTTTAGGGATAGTCAACTAGATATATTCATTATTATATTCTAACACTGCCTCCACTCTAGCACTTCAGCCATCATGGTCACATCCCTAACACAGCTGGCCAGAGTGCCTACTTGCACTTAAAAATTTCTAGTTTTGGTTGTCCTTAATCTATGTATGTCCACCCACATTTTTTACCTGGTGACTGTTCCATTTACTCTGCCCCACAAGCTTATCAGCATGTCACGCGACTTCACCCCATTGTAAGAAGTTCACTGCTTCCCGTCAAATCTGATTTCTAAGATATTGTATGTTCTTTTGTGATCAAAAGAGCAGTGTTCGTCCCTGTACATATAAATACACTTTTGGATTTCACATACATCCCATAGAGAAGCCAATTCTGTGTGGGGGGCTTTCTCCCTGAACACTCTTGGCTCTTCCCGAACACTCAGTACACTTCCATGATCTTCCTAAATCAAGGCAAGCTGCTCCCTGGCGAGTCCTTAGTGTGGATCTACCTGATGTCTTGTCAAGACTCATATATAGTGTGGTCTACCAATGGACAAGCAGACCAATACGATCCCCTGGCAAAAAGCTGACACGTTATGAAACTGTCGAACATGTGGTCCTCTCCATTCTTCCCCTTTCACTTAGTGACTGTACAATTCTAAAGTCTTTCTGCTCTACCACCTCCTCTATACCACCCAATACTCTAATTGTACCTTAAAGACTGAGGGGAGGGGTAATGGGATAATGGCCCACCCCAATTTAGCACTCAAGGCCAAGTTTAAGGATATATGTTTGGTATGTTCATATCCCAAGCGATCATGACCCCTCCGGAGGTCTATAAAGCTATTAACACATGGAAGTGTGCAACTAGAAATGAGAGTGCATGATTTTAGACTGCTGCTCAAGTCACAATGTTTGGAATAAGGTCTGTATCAGAAAACTATCCACTAAATTCCGAAAATTCTGGTTGGCTGTGGAGAGGTCTATAATGGAATCCATGGGCTAATTTATCACATTTTCTGCTCTGTCAGTATCGGGTCTGTACAGTACAGAAAACTATATTTCAGGGGTAGAAAGCATGAACTGTTTAGCGGTCGACAGTAACTCTACCGTATAACCTTGTTGGTTAAGCCTTGAGTCGCAGGGATCTTCTTTTTTTCTCAGGTTCTTGGGTCAGGATTATATTCACCAGACTATTTCAGCAAGTAGTGCTCTTCCATTTCATTACTAATTGTTTCCGACCATGACACTGCGGTCACGTGACTAATGTCATAAACAACATCCAACATGGCAGTTTTAGGCAAACACCATTATGCCAAAAGGCTTCCCGTTTTTACAAGCCTAACAGGGCTTGCGTTCGGTAAGGGTTTTTCCATTACTTCCCAAATTGTTCCTATCTTTATGTAGACAAACATTATATAGAGATTGTGATTTGCAGTCTTAATATATTTTACAGACTGATTGGGACAACACTCTTTGGAATATCTTGATGTTGACTTTACTCATTGGTATTGATTTGCATATTTCACTCCAACACTACATGGGTGTTTTGGATTGTTGGACACTTTCTTAATGGGAGATCCTTGTGTTTAGATCCACTGTGGAATTTATTTTCTTGGACAGGTAGACACTGCAGACAGGTACTGATGTTATCCACATTATTCATTGTTCCATTGTGCGAATATTTAATGTGGGCAATTGGAATACTTTCAATACTGTACAAGATAACTGCTTGTGGGTAAGACAGGTGACCCCTGAGTCGGACTTTGCCTCATTTTGTCTTTTTATTCAATTGTAGCCTAGAAGCTTTTGTGGGATGTATTGACCCACTAGGCTCTGCCCTGCGACATCACTGTGTGCTTGTGGCACCAGAACCAACAAAATGGGTGCAAAAAGCCCTATGCGCGCTAAAACCTCTGAGAATTGCGCAGTGAAACCGGAAAAAGTTGGCTGCCAATCTACTTTGCCTCTGTCAGTGGTGGAACAGGAAACCACATGGCTAAAACCTGTCATTTGGGCTGCCCACAGAGGGAAAATGGAAACTACATGAAAGGCAGTGCTTCATTGCAAGGAAACCCAGAAGTGCTCTGAATCCGTTTTTTCCTAGGCTGCTGAAATTGCTAAATAATGGGTCAAAACATCAGAAAAGAGCCAACATCCTTGCTGGGTGTTACCCGTCACCTTATTTAAAGAATCCACATAAGCACACAATGTCAGGAAAAGCAGATTCCATTACAAGAATATCCACATTCAAAAGTGTGCTTGTCTGTAAAAATATCTGTCAGAAAATGGGCTGCCTGTGTGACAGCTGTCAATTAAGTAGATTGGAAGCTTAAACTTCTGCAGAAAATCAAATGGTTGAAATTAAATGACTTGCCACCAAAAGCAATATAGGTTGCCACTATTCAATCTCTGTTTTAAAAAGACTGGAATTAGAGATTTGTTTGCCTATTTTTAAAATGTAAGTTTATTTTATCAAAGACAAATTTAAACAAATTTAGTTTTAAAGTAACCTCTGATGGCAGCCACAGAACTTCAAAGCAAATTCCACAGTGTGCCCAAAACAAAAGGCACCTTCCTTCTGCTCTCTGCCCCAGGAACTCTCAAACAGATGTTAATGAAGATGGGAGGGGATTTTGTTCTGCTGCCCCTGAGAGAGACAAAGGGTTTCCTTGGCTGAAAATAATATGCAGATGCAAGTGTCAACAGAAACTCCTGACAGAGGGAAGAGGGGTGGGGATTGCTCTTGACCCACCAAAACTTATGGGGCGGGACAGACAGTTATGTGTATCCTTAAAGCACAAGAAAGTATATTTTTGAAAAGGACTGACATAGGACTGTGCAACATTGTAAAAAATTGTAAAATACAGCATTGTAATATGAAAATTCTGGTCACATTTTAAAACTACTCAGAACTCTGTGCTATGTTCAGGGACCTGACTACAGAATGTGTGGTTTTGTAGCAATTGTGGTGATGCCAGAAACATGAAACTTCACATGATTATGCCCAGATGTCATGCACACATATGTGTGAAAATGTGGACAAATCTGACATATACCAGATCAAAAGTGTGAAAAACTGTCAAATCTGAACCCAAGCTCTCTCCGAAATGGGGCTCGGATGAATACTTGCTCCACTAAATCTGTGATGTAAATATGCTATTGCTAGCAAGTTGGTAAATTTGAAAATATGTCTTGTATGAAAAAAATAGATTTTCTGTGCAGAAACAAAGGGGAGGTTTTCCTTGTATCCTAAAATACAGCATCATCATGACACCATGTTTTCTTCTCAAATCAGGGGAGAGGAAATACCCTAACCAATAGAATCCCTAGAGGGTGTGCCTAGTATAATTCAGCATACCCACCCCTTTAGGAAATACATAAATAGAGACAGCTTAGGACCTAGAAGGGGACACACATTCACCCACCATCCGATTGCTGGTCGAGCACTTTGCAAGAGAATTCCATATCCAAGACTCCAGACTCCAGACTCCAGAACTTTGAAAGCAGAAAGGCCCACTTCCAAAGCTGAACCCTTCCCAGCTTGGCCTTTAATAAATTCTGAAACCAGATTTTACCTCAGACCTCTAAGGGGAACCGCAAAAAGAACAGCCTGGCTGAGCTGTGCTGCTTTCTTGCTCCAAACTATTGCAAGAATCTCAAGATCCAAACCAGTAAAGCTTGCTGTGACCAGATAGCTGCGAACCAGAACCAACCCGTCAGATCCAGTTCAATTCCACCGTGCAGTGTCCAGAGTGCCATGCTGAGTGCAGACCCAGAGCGCCTTGAGTCCAGTCCGGTTTGCTAGCTGAATTCCTGTCCAGAAAGTCTCCCTGACCAGATCCCTGACAGGTCATTCCAAACAGTGGTAGTGAGTATCCATAGCATAGGATTGTCCCTAGCAAACATCTTATCCATAGGTAATCCTATCCAAACCCATTCTATTATATCCAGAACTGCATTGTAGAAAACCTTTTGTCTTACCTGAATCTTTCTCTCATCCCTATTGTCCTTTGGTAATAGTAGTGTTAAAATCATCTTTGCGCTAATATATTTGCTGAAGAAAGGCAAGCGTCTCGGCAGGCAAAAACCATCCAGAGGTGTCGCTGGGCTGGTGGCTGTGCTGTCGTGTAGTTTGTGGCTTCATAGTCTCCCTAGTGTAAAGAAATCTTGTTTGTAATTTAAAAAAGCGCATCTTTCTTTTGCAAAATTTTGACTCTTTATAAAAATAAACGACCTCTACAAAAACCTTCATAACTTCTTCACCGTGTATGCTAGAAACGAAATCTAAGTGTCTACTTGAACCACATCCCAATTCCTTATAGCTTACTGCTGTAGCTTACCGCGCACAGAAAAGGTTGCCGCAAATCGCTTGGCTCAAATCTCTCACATGTGAAACAGCTGTTCCTTGCATCCGAATTCAGAATTAAGTTTTCAAACTGCTAGTTCCTCAATAATTATTGCTAGTGTTGGTCTGATACTATACAAAGCGGCTCCCACTAATATTGAAACCATTTTACGGAATTAAATCCATTTTCAGTGTTTTTCTCCCATCCATTCAAAGCCACATTCAAAATCATTTCACAAGTTTGCAATTGTTCCTGTTTCTCTCTTTGTTTGCTGGGGGGACATTGGGATTGATACTGTATTTGTTGAGTGTGTATTCCTGAAACCTGTTTTCTCTTCTTCCATCTCTTTATACTGCATATTGGGGGGATTGAGTAGTGTGCAGGGGGAAAGAGTAATCACATTGCATTTTGATTGAACCCACACAAAGTATTATTCTATGCTGCATTATTTTTCCTAGTATTACTCTGTATGATTAAAGAGAGTTGTTGTCACATCACCCCATTGGTGATTCTTGTATAAATAGTAATAGTGTGATATATATATATATATATATATATATATATGTATATATATATATATATAGTGAAATCCATAAAATAAATCTTTTTAACTTTGCAAAACAGCCTGCTTCCTGGTTCAGTGCGACCGGGGGGGGGGGGGATTCAAATAGAGGGGCGTGATATAAGGGTACATGATTCAGTAATAAAAGAACTTATAGACACAAATATATAATTAAGGGTTTCAATTGTGCATCCCACGCTAGGCATTGACTTAGGTGGAATGGCGGGTTGAAATCACTTACACTTTGAAGGTTCATTAATGGGTTGTTTCTCGTGTTCTCCCTTTTTTCTCTCTCTCAATGTTTCAATTAACATGGATGTAGTAACGCTAATCATGATTTCCCATCAATTGATTATTATGCAATTATTGTTGGTTACCTAGTTTTCTATCAGTCTTTGGGCCCACTTTTCATGTGCAACTTTGCAAAGGATGTCAAATATGTATGGGGATTGCTTTTGGAGCCTTGACAAGGACCTGCATATGGGTCGAAACACATGTTGGCTGTTTTGAACACAAATATGCTTGTCCTGAATACAAATATATACGTTTCAAAAGAGTTTGAGCATTTATCTACTTTTCAACTAGTAACATTTGGTTTTGACATTGAATGTCTTGAATCAGTGTTTTGGACATGATCTCCAACATGTGCGTTAGAATCTTGGGCTTATTAACAATTGTGTTCCTATTCATTGAAGCTGGTTGGGCAGCAGCTCCCTCCACCCAGACTCACGCAGCAGATAGACCATCTATCCTTGAAATGAATCCCCACACCCAGCGCGTTTGTTTCAATCGTCTGATGCCCAATTGCTCTGTATGTTTATTAGATGCAATGCCTTTAAAGAGATCTGCCGATGTATCCCCGGGTCCGTCGTCTGTGTTGTGTTCACTACAATGCTTTGAAATGAATGCTTTTTGGAGATTAATATTATTTAGAACAGTGGTGGTGGGGTGCCATCCACTTGCTTGAGTGTCAGGCAGCACAGTCTCATACTTGCAGGGGGACTGTGTGCCTGCCTCTGAGCAGGGGCACACCCCCCCACTACGTATTTTCTTTTTTCAGTGTGAGCTGTGGGCTCCACAAAATACACGTAGTGCAATGATAAGAGGCTGGTTGTGCGTAGAAAGGTCAGTACCCATACCTGTCATTGTGCTGCTAGAGTAGGATGTGCTGAGCGACAGGAGATGAGTCCTCTCCTCTCTGTCAACCAACACACTGTGCATGAGGCAGGCCTTGTGGTAGTGGTGTGGATGGTGTCAGCATGATAAAGGTGCAAGCAGGCGGTAAGTGACATATAAATGTTTAGGTGTATGTTGTGTAATGTGTTTGTATGTATGTGTGCATGCAAGTGGCGTTGCATGAGTGCTCGCATGTGAACGTGCAAATACTTGGTTGTATGTATACATGCATGCAATGCGCTGTATGAATTTTTTGTTTATTCATTTATATAGCGCTCCCAACCCTGGGGTGTCTGGACGCATTGCATGTTACTTGGTTACAGATATTTACATGAACGCAGAACAAAACAGCAGTTATTTACAAGATACGTCAAATAGTTACATTTACTATCTATATATACATTTTGTAGATCAGATATTGAATAATTGTTTGCAACATAGGTCACTAGCATGTAAATATCTTAACAGCACATTACATAACCGAGAGTTATATAGTAGTAGAAATTTACAGAGAAGTGATTAACCTGGAGAAAGTACCGGAGATGGGAAACTAGTAGTAGTAATGGTGGAGTTCATTGGTCTAAAGAAAATAGACACGTTTAGTATCTTTCCTAAATATGTGGTGGGGTGAGAATGCTCTTAAGGAATCAGGCAAGCAGTTCCATGGCTGGGAAGCCATTAAAACAAGGCTCTTTGTTCAAAAGGGCTGTATTTCCACTTTTATGTATCTCCGTCCGCATCTGAGTAACTTCCTTCAAATGTAATATGTAACTTAACAATCTGTATTAAGAAATATTCTGTTGGGCTGCAATCCTGTCACCCTGAATGAAGCCCTCTTACGCTCCCTCATAGCGCCTTGATGCCTGTGGGCTGTAGTGCGCTCTACAAATACAAACAATAAAAAATAAATAAATGACTGGGAAGCTACTCCCTCCTACTTTCTTGAGTTTAAATTTGGGGACCTTGAGGCTTTTGGCCTGCGAGTTCCTGATAGGGTGTTCCGAGGTATGTTTAGTGAATTTTGTCACTAAGCATTTAGGGGCCATGTTGGCAAGGCATTTATAGGTGAGGTTTAGGGATTTGAATTTGATTGTATCCTTGATGGCAAGCCATGTGGTAGTACGCCTGGCGTTTGAGATATGCTGAGTTCTCGGGATGCTTAACGCCATTCTGAGGGCGTTATTTTGGAGTATTTGCAGTTTGCTCAAGTTGTGTTTGCTGGTACCTAGATAGAGTGCACTACAATAGTCTAGCTTAGACAGAATGAGGGCTCGCGCATGGGTGATGCAACTGTCAGTGGAGAGAAATGGTTTACAGGCGTAAATAAATTTACATGTGTAACTGTTGGCTGAGACAGTGGCGCTAACTTGTTTGTTTAGGTTCAATGCAGAGTTCAAATAGAAGCCTAAAGTCTTCACCTCCTTAGAGACTTTGATACTTAGTCTGTCGATGTCGAATGTTTTAAATAAGTTGCTGAGTTTGTTAAGTCTGTTGTCTGAACCAAAGAGAAGGAGCTCTGTCTTGTCATCATTAAGACAGAGGCTGTGAGTGGCCATCCAGGTTTGTATTAAACGGTAAATTTTGTTGATTAGTGCCACGTCTGTGTCGTAGTCTCCTGAGATTGGAATAAGAATCTGGGTGTCGTCCGCATAGTTAGTGTAGGAGACACCCAGATTATCGAGGTTATCAAATAGAGGCTTAGTGAATATATTGTACATAGTGGGAGAAACACAAGAACCCTGAGGAACTCCACGAGTAACTGGTACTGGATCTGCTGCTGACGTTGGAGAGAACACTCTCATAGATTGATTGTCTAAGAAGGATTGGGCGGCGGATAGGTCTAGAAGGAGAATAATGGCTAATTCTCCTTTATCCTTCAGCTCGTCCATTTGGTTTTTCAAATCAATGAGGGCAGTTTCTGTCCCGTGTCATGGTCTAAAGCCAGATTGACGGGTACATAGCAAATTATTAGTCTCAAAATAGGCTTGAATCTGGAGGTATGGTGCCTTGTCTAATATTTTTAAGAGAAACGGTACAGTTGTTATCAGTCTGTAGTGTGTAGGTATACTTGGGTCTAAATTTGGTTTCTTTAAGATGGGAAGAACCCATGCATCTTTAAGATGTGTGGGACCAGTCCACAAGTCAAATGAAGAATTGATGATTGAGGTAATGAATGGTGGTAGGCCCCTAGCTGCATCTTTGATTAAAGAAGCAGGACAGGAGTCCCTTAGATGGTTTGTGTGAGGTATAATGTTTTCCACTTCTGCGATGGAGACCGGTGCAAATTTAAACTGATTATTCAATTTGGATTGTTTCGGGGGGGAGGGGGCTTCCTGAGTCTGTAAGTCGTTAAGCAGGAGGGTGTTTTCTTTGGCTGTGATTTTATCTTCGAGCATAGAGATTTTACTGCAGAGGGCATCTTGGATATTGGTGCACTAAGTTTTGTCTTTGATACAAGTGTCGATTGGAGTGGCAGGAGATTCTAGTTCTCTTAGAATGCTGAAAAGTTCCCTAGAGTTAGCTTTTATATTTCTTTCTCTGAAAGTGTCTCTCTTATTTTGGAGGATTTCCTGTTTATATCTGACTTGCAGGTGAATGAGAGAGTGTATGTTGTGTGAACGTACGAATGTGCGGGTGAATGAAAGTTTAGATTGTGTATGGGAGCGTGCATGTGCCTGCCCTGTTCTGAATGCATGAACAGGGCTGGCCTCTAACTTTGGGGCTGAGGGGTTCTACTGGCCGCATGGAATTTACTGGGCATCAAGGGTAAAGCAAATAGTATGAGGGCTATAATATAGCTAGATTGGCATAATTGGCTGCATCTAGTCTAGATACACTTTCTTACCATTCATCGGGCCTCATTACAACCCTGGTGCTCAAGTAATGAAGGGGGCCGGTACGGGACCGGCCCCTTCATTACGGGAGTGTCTATTACGAGTTTCCCTTTGCGGCACCCGTATCAGACGTCTGGTAAAACCAGACGTCTTTTCTGGGTCCCACGAGGGGAAGAGGGAGGTAACAACGGGACACTTGTAATGTGCCGTTCTTACCTCCCTCCACATTCCCATTGAGCCCTATGGGGGCTCCAATGGGAATGGGCAATGGTTTCTGCAAGGAGGATTTACTGGGTCCTCCTATGTCAGAATGACCCGGTAAGTCCCCATTGCAGGAACCCGGTAATGGAGCCCGGTTTGGAGGCAGCCATGGAGCTAATAGCTCCATGGCTGCCTCCAAATTCGTAATGAGGGCCATTGTGTTTTACTGGGCATCAAGGGTAAAGCAAATATGATTAATGCTCTTACATAGCTAAACTGACCTTAAGTGGTGCAGCCAGTTTGGATATACTCTTAGTGTGGCATCAAGGGTAAAGCAAACACATATTATTACATGACTAAACTGGCCTCCATTGTTGCCACCTGTCTGGCCACATATTCTTACTGTGGCATTGCATTTTGTTACTGGGCATCAAAATTAAAGCAAACATCATAAGTGTTATATCGCCCTACTGGCTACATTAGTGCATCCTGTCTGGACATGTTTTCTTGCTGTGGCATGGTATTTTTTTATGGCATAAGTGGTAATAATGGTGTATATTGGCAGTGTCTACATGGCTATGCATGGGCACATCCAGCATTAACATGTTTTTTATACTGGCATATATTGTGAGCCAAGGCATCATAAACATAACATAACATAAACAATAGCCCAATATTTTTAAAATGTTCTCGGTGGAGAATCTCCGAACCCTCTTGGTTGCGGCTCTTGCTATGCCTGGTTGCTCCCGTATATGAGATATGTCCCTCCAGTGAAAGACTTGATGCTCTGCAGATAGGTTTGCGCATAAGACACTGCCAGAAGAAATCAGTCCCACAAATGGGACACAACTTTGGCCCTCACGCACGATACCTGCTCACAATGAACATGCCTGAATCACAGAGACTTCTATCCATGCGCTCTGCTCGGTCTGCAGGAACCCTAGAACTGTGCAGCATTGCGCTCCCTCTCAAAGCCTGCTAGCTCAGTAGGCTTTTTGCGCCATATCAATAGCAGATGCCTGTCTGTACGAATGCCAATTATTATGCAATTAAATATATCACACATCCATTCAGTGAGACTGTGGTTTAATGTGAGACGATCTCCGCGCCCCACAACACACACACACACACCAGCTCGTCTGGAAAGATGAAGAAGACTGACTGAAAACATTCAGTTAACAGATGTAAAAGTGAGCCAAGGTCAGCACACTTGCAAAGAGAGATGCAAGGCTTTCAATCTGGAGAGTCTGGGTGTGGGGAGATATGACAGAGAAGTTTTAATATCCCCGGAGAATAAACACTGTATAATAGATGGAAAGTCTTCAGAACAGCGGCCTCTTATGCCATGGGATGTAGGGATGTGGGGTAGTTCAGGAGTAACATATAACATCCTTCGGAGAAAGGTTGGTAACATAGCTCTCATGTTAAAATCGTGGCAGAACCATTCGGTTGGTAAATGAGACCACTTAGCAAACAGAGTAGAATGCTGTCAGCATGCAAGTCAAAGAGGAGTTGCAAGCCTTCCGGGCAATAACTGTCGATAAGCTTGTGATGGGTTGATGGGTTGACAGGATGGCACTCTGCAATCCAACTGCTTCCGGCTACACGCACAGTCTCCTTCCGCACCCTCTTACCTTTGGCCCTGTCGTTTCCATGGTGGCCAGATCGACCTCCCACTCTTGCCAGTGCACTCGATATCTGCTGGTCCTCCACTGATTTACCCAACCCTAACATCGGAATGGAAACAGTGGAAGGACTACTCGATCAAGTCAACCAAAGCTATGTTGCTAAACAGCCATATAGGGACACAGGATAGCACCATGGTGCTAGAATAGCGATTGCCTGTCCCCGTAGCCAATAGAGTGTTATAGGGTCCGGACCGACGCGGTGTAACATCTGCCTGAATGCACCCAATAAGTAGAACCTGCACTCCCGGGGGCAGTTTTCGCTACACCACTACACATGTGTGTGCACAACATTACTTTGGGGTCCGGGACCCATAACATCTGGCGATGAGGTGGATGTGTCTTACCCGGCGCCATGGACACTAGGTCATTTCTCCATATTTTCTGCCACAGGAAAGGGCAGCATTGCACTGCAGGCTCATCTATGCGACCCTTCTTCGTCGGAGCACCAGGCGGTCTGTAGATGACGGCCACGAGGGTGGGGAGTGCAGAGAGTACAACCTGGAGAACGCAGGGGAGGTTCCCTATTGTGCCATCTGACATGCGTGACAGAAACAGTGCCTGAGGTGAGAGACTTTGCTCCCTCTTACCCGTTTTCTTAGAAGAAAAAAACATTATTTAAAAAAAAAATATGGCGAGGCATAATCTGTACTTGTGCACATATTGACTTGCTACTCGCCACATCTGAGGTTCAAGTGAAAGACCGTTCATAGTCTTGGTGACAAGGCAGCCTGAAACATCCGTTGGCCTAGTATTGGTGTGCCAGAGTGCGAGCGGGCGGGGTTAGTGTCAGCGGCTCGCGACGCCGAGAGTGCCACATGTGACACTGGTTGTGGAGATGTCCCAGCAGAGCGACGCATGAGCCAGCAGAGGTGGCATGGATGGTGAAATGTCATCCTTCACGCGTCAGCAGCGCGTGTCTAGCATGGATCGCAGCAGGCACCACAGTAACCCGCCCCCAGAGTTCGACCATGGGCGCTCCCGGACGGTGCTGGGTCCAAGATGGGCTCATTGGTGTGAGCGTATGAAGATGTTCTTTGCGGCAGCTAATGTATGCGATGACGACACCAAATGAGCAATGCTGTTGTTCAATGCAAGGAGTGAAGCCCATCACCTATTCAAGACGTTGCTGAGAGGCAACAGTTCGTATGACAATACAGCAGCGGCACTGACTAACTACTTCACCCACATGGTTAGCATGGACTATGAAAGGTTTCAGCCAGTGCTTTAAGTGGGGTTAGAAATTGAGGGGTGGTTCATTGGGGGTGGGGCTTGTCTGATGGGCGTGGCCTAAAACTTGAAGGTGTGGCCTAAAAAAGCATGTAAAAATGAACAGGGGTGGTCTCGTCTACATAACTAAGCACATACTGCAACACTGCTGGTACAACCAAAACGTGTGGTCCTGGGCAACTCATTTAATTGCACTGTGTCTTAGCTGCATCACTTAAAGTCCTGGTGTAGTGAATAGTGGCACAGTGCGATATAATGCTACAGTATATAGCAGTGTAGCCCCACAGCATGCAGTAGTGCCTCCTCCATGTGAGATTATTTTGTGAGTCCCCTCTTGTAAATGCAGAAATTACAAGAACCAGAATGCAAAGTTAAGGAATCATAGAATCCAGTAGTGGCTCGTCATTTCATACCTGAAATGGGACAGGTTGCGTTTTTTATAGCTGTTTGCTCATAGCTTCTAAACCCGTCCTCTATAGCACATACACCTTTCCAACTGCTCCACATATCTGGGGCTAGTCCATGCCAGCAAAATTAACTTTCCTTGTGGCTTCTACACTCATACAGTAACTCAAAGCACAAGCTCTGCTACATACACATTCCTTGTGATGTCTAATCTGTGTTTGCGTGTACTTTGTTCCTATGGCTGCTGATCCGTGCCCGGTATCTATGCCACAGCCCATATAATCTCCTTGTGGCTACTACTGTTAACACATGTCCTGTCCCTATGCTAGAATAGAGTACGATCATCGCAGACTGCTAATGCTACCCTTACACGACACTTTGGGCAGGTGAAAGGCGGTAAGGGAACTTCAAGCACTTTGCCATGCACGTTTAATCGCTGCCCAGGCAGTTTGTACCAGTGTCCGTGAGTGGCGACTGAAAATAAAGGGAGAACTGGCAATCGCAGGTTCTAGGATCACTCATTTTCTTTGCTTCGTTGGGGCCCAACATATGTCCATTACCCAGAAGTACTGGCTTCCTAGGTCACAATGTGTTAATGGGTGCAGTTTTTGTTTCTTCCCTGGTCATGGTCTTCCACCTGTGTTCTTTATGCTTGTTTGATGCCACTGTCCTTGTTCAGTAAAATAAGAAAACAAATATGATATTTCAGACCTATGTCCATGTATGCTGCCTGAGCCTCATGCCCTAAACTGCACATGAGTTCATGGGCACTGCTCTCAGCCAGGATATACATTCATATTCCTAAATGTATACGCAAGCTAGTTTTACGGTTGGCATGCATTTAATGAATGGATTATCTTCCCAGCGTTGTTGCACATTGCTTCATTTAATCGAAAATGAGGGTACTTTGTTTAGAAAATGCCTCTCAGGAAAGCAGAAGACAAAGGCCGAATTGCACGCCTACACACACAACGATAAACACGTCATTCTTGCATTTGTGGAAAAAAACAGTAGTTTGTAAATATGCAACCAGTGTCAAGATTGCGAGCAATGTAAGCAGCGTCCTAATGACCCATGGAGAGTTCAGTTTCCATATGACTTGGAATTTATGAAGGCAGCGAGTATGTCATCACCAACCTGGTGTGCGTGTGACCTGATACACCAGGTCATTTGAAAAGGAAGGAGGTGAAAACTGGGAGGTTATGGCCTTTCCCCGTGAAGTAAAAGCTTTCAGAAGGTAATAATAATTTGGCATTTATTAGCGCTACAAACCCTCAGTTATCTGAGCAATAGTTATTAATACCCACAGTGTGTGGTGCTCATTTGGTTGAAAGGCTGAGTTTGGCCACGCCGGGATTCAAACCTGCGTCAACAGGCTCTGCACGGATGTCAAAGAAAGCGCTCTACTCGCTGTGCCACTTGACCGGCACAATTGGTTCAGTAATGTCTCTGCCATGGGGTTAATGGGTCAAACATTAACACCCTTTTGACTCCACTCCTGTTGTGCCAGTTACAGTGCACAGCTGAAACGGAATTCTTACTCTCAGCCTTAAGCTGTAAAAAGCACAACAGGGAGTGGGGACAAAGGGGTCTTAATGGTGGGGATACTGTGCATTTCCTGAGCTGTGACTAACACAAGTGCCAGTCAGCCACAGCCTCGCGCAAACTAGTTTGAGCAAAGCTGTGACTGCCCTGCACTTCTGTCAGTCACAGTAGCATGACTTGATGACGGCAGGCTCATCTCCCATTGCGGCTACGCCCATGGCGGGACAATGACCCGCCGTGAAGTGGTGGGACTGGGGGGCCCTGGCAGGGCCCTGGCTCAGCCTCACTTTTTGGAGACTGACTGGGCCCAGCCCTGGCAGGCCCCGGCCCTCTTAAAGCACTGGTTTCAGCTACGACAGGCTCAACAGGAGCCAACAGATTCACTGGATGCTTTCTACACCTGACAAATCAAATGACATCCACGTGTGCATTCCTAGACGAGGAAGGGGAGATTCGGGGGTAGGTGATTCAGAAATGCAACTCCAAGCAGCTGCGGACACAGATTCTTAACCACTTAACTGCTAAGGAATGTTAGGCCCTATGCATTTCCTGGAAATGTCCTGCCTCTCGCACAAGAACTGGTCAACACAAGGGAGATGCAGATGGAAGACGTAATGAAGAGCATGGAGATCAAAGAAGCAGATTTGATTAAGGCAACACCCTCCAAGTTGAGCAGAGGAAACTCAAAGGCCCATCCCCAGCCACAGGGATATCTGGATCATTTCAGTGGTCAGCTTTCACACTCCCAAGAGTGTCCAGCCATTCAGTGAGGCAGTGTGGCAGATGTAGTAAAACGAATCACTATGCTAGCATTTGCAGAGAAGCATGGCCTCTTGCTCCGTTCCAGAGGTTACCAATCCAATCTCAGGATAGACCAATTAGGGTGACGGCAGAAGGGTAGGAGATAGTTGAGTAAACGTTTGCGCAAGAAGATGTGTTGTTCATCTCGGTCAGATTGGGTGCAGTGCCTGGTAAGCGGAGTCAACCGCGCTGCACGGTGCATTTATTGTCTGGCCAGGGTACCTGTGATGATTGACACTGGTGCCTCAGTGAATGTTATGACGGTGGAGCAGTTCTGATAATTGTCACCTACCCCTGCTTTGGCAACAGCAAAGATAAGAATCTTCATGTACTGGGGGAAGCCTCTGCTGCATGTTTTCACACATGTGGTTCATGACCTAATTTCCATTCCAGTGTCATTTTATGTCACTTCTGCCGCCACGGACATGCTACTGAGCTGTAACGCAGAGTAGGATCTGAGACTGGTACATTTCCCTTTTAATGTATATCCAAATTATATGGACAGCCTGAGGGAGGGGTTCTAGGACATCTTTAAGGGAACTGGGTGCCTGGATCTCCTTGAGGTTTGCTTGCATATTGATGAAACTATCCAGCCGCTAGCCCTGCTGCTTCACCATATACCATTTCACCTGAGACAAATTGTGGAGTTGAAAATTAAAAGGCTACAGACGGCGGCCATATTTGAACGGATTGATGGCCCAACCCTATGGGTATCACCCTTTGTCATAGCGACAAAACCCAAGCTATAAGATGAAATTGGCAAGAAAGCACCACCCAACACCAATCACTGATATCCTGGGGGATCCCTATGAGGCCAACGTCTTCTCCACCATTGACCTTAGGGCAGGGTACCATCAGATTCCACTGCATCGATATTCCATGGCCATCATCAGGTTCTCGATGCATGTGGGTCTCTTTTGCCATAAGACGCAGAGTTTCAGAGTATTTTCCACTGGGGCGGAATTACAGAACACCATAAGAGGGGTGCAAGCAGAGCTCGAAGCAGTCATCAATGTAAGTGATGACGTGCTCATCTATGCCAAGATAGATCACCTACAAAGGTTAAAAACAGTCTTTCAGAGATGGAGGGAGAACGGGCTAATGCGTCATGAAAGTAAATGCAGTTGACTTCAATGACAAATTAAATGTTTTCTCTTTTTGTCCAGTGACTCTGGCATATCCCCTAAAAGTGGAGGTGATTATAAAGTTTGTGGCCCCATGATCTCCGGCTAAGGTGAAATGGTTTTTGGGGATGATCAACTTTTGTGGTCTTTTTTTCTCCAGCCTGGCCACGGTCATGAAACCTTTGCAAAACCTCAGCGCAAGGACACAGAGTGGGAATGGAATGGTGCCACTAAAGAGGCATTTGAGAAGGCCAAAGCTGCGATAACTCATGACACCATGACAGCAGGAGGATATCTCATGGGCAACGTGCCCGCCTTGGAATCAAGATGACACAGAGCACCACATGTTCGATCCCCGGGTCCGCGCTTAGAAACCTCTGGGTATTAAGCGCGTTATAAATATAATATCATTATTCAGTCCTCATCACCAATCAGAAAGCCTAGTTAATGCTAGTCCCATGGGCCTCGGGGAGGTGCTGACCCAGGTGGATGAAGAGGGAGTTATGAGACCTATTGTGTTTGCCAGCAGAGCGCACACTGCTATGGAGAGGAGATATTATCTTGAGTGGGAAGTGCTGGCGGTGCTTTTGGGCTGCTGCCACTTTCATATGCATGTTTTTGGGTGTCCTGTTTCCGTGGTCATGGATCACAAGCCATTGCTGCCAATACTGCAGGAATTGGGCTGCGGCCACCTCTGCGGCTAGAATGTTGGATGTTTCTGTTGCAGGACTATGGGGTGACAGTGTGCTTTGAGGCAGAGCCTCCAATCCAGCGAATTGCTTGTGCCTACACCCAGTACCTCACAGTTTTGGGGAGAGGGATGGCACTCTGGAGACAGAGAAACTGGTCAACATTGGTACTGGTCAACATTGGTATTAGAGTCTTGGTGTTAAACTCTGTCATTAGAGGCGGGCGATCACAAAGAAGACTAGCAAGCACTGTGTGATGCAACTGGTGGTGGAGCAGCTACATGGGGGCCAGTGGAAAATGCTACTCACTGACTGTACACACGGGACGCACAGGTATTCATGGAAAGTGATGGCACTTCTGTGGGGCAGAAGCTGTGTTAGTCTGAGACACCAGAATAGTAATTCCCTTATTACGGATTCATACCATACTGGAGAAAGGGGCATGCAAGGCGAAATGTGGTTTCTGGATCTGTAGGCCCACATGGATTCGATGATAGCGTGGTGCCAGTGGTACCAGTCTGCTGGAGCAATCCCAAAACCTCCACCCAGCCAGACACTGGCAAGAGCTGACGAACCGTGGAAGGCTCTGAGCATGGAAATCAAGCCTTTTATAGTGATCCTGGATGATTTTTTCCAGTGTCTAGTGGTCTGGTTTGTGTGTTCCACTTCAGCGGGTACGAAACATCCATGGGCTGCCTCACTCAGGGCCTACAACACACCCCACCCCCTTCCAAGGGATGGCGTTTAAGGAGTTAATGGAGAACCGGGACATTATGCACAAACAAAAACACTATACTGGCTGAGAGGGAACAGGGACTTGGAGCGGTTCATGCACACCCACAATAAAATGCTCATCATCACTCACGAGGAAAGTGTGCCCTGGAAAATGTATTCACGACATTCCTGATGGCGTACAGGACTGGCAAAGGTGCAGTTTTTCTGGAAAGTTCATTTAACCATTCCTAAATGTCATTAGAGAGAAGACATGAAAATGGATGTGCCGATGGTGGTCAGACAAGGAATCCAGATGCTGGCACCTAGTGCCTTCCAGAATAAAGGTGGGTGACATTGCACTGCTGCGTAACAGAAGGATCATCCAGACGCTGGGTCTCCCTCATGAGGTGGCCCCATGGTCCATACTGAGAAAGAAAGGATCCATGGCCACAGCCTCAAGAAGAGGTGAAGTGGTCGTGCGTAACTCCAGTTGGTATACGCAATTGGTGCCAAGACTACTACAGGAACCATCCAGGGAGAATGGCGAGGGGGAGTATTTAATCCTCAATGATGATGGCGAAGGCCGAGAACATCCCCTGGGAGAAATCTGTGCTGATAGTGCACAATTTGAGAATGTAGACGTTGGTGCAGAAGTAGAGAAGGTGGGCCCGGAAAGGAGATACCCTGCCAGGGAGCATAGAAGGCTTGAGGACTTTCTGGTCGAGTATGTATGAATCAGAAGGATGTTGTTGGCACTTGAGACAGACACAGAAGTAGATATTGGTTTGTTGTTCATTTTGTGGTTGGTAAGGGAATGTTATAGGGTCTGGGCCGATATGATGTAACGTCGGCCGGGCGTCAGGCAAAGCATCCAATAAATAGAACCTGCCCTTTCGGGAGTGGTCTTCACTACACCACTACACTTGTGTGTGTGCGCATCATTGCATTGGGGGTAACCCGGGCCCCATAACATAGGGGAAGTTACATGTTCTCAAGCCTCTCCAGGCACCTTTGCTTCATTCTGGCCCTTAAGTCAGGATTCCGGGCACATACATGCCTGTATCACCCACGAGAACGTGCAATAACGCTTAATTATTGCAGCTCTAATTAGTAGGAAGAACCTGGCAGGAAACATTATTTAAAACAATGATTTTAAACATGCATGGAACCACCTTCAAGAAAAGGAGGTTAATGAACAAAAGTGGGGAGACACAATACCAGATTCCCTGAAGCCATACTGCGGAGAGCTGCAGGTGGACCTGTCAACGTGTATTTACCAACTGCCCAACCTGCACCGGAGCATTGAGCCTCCCTCGGTATGAACGAAGGCGCATGGCTGGGGTGGGGATTAAAGCTCATGGCCACCTCTGTGGTACGGATGTGATATTAGTGATTGGACACCCTCTATGTATTCTCTCACACCATTGCCATATGGCAGTACTTGCTGCCCCACGTTCTGAGTGTGCTGAGTACGTATTCTGTCCCGTTTGGTCTAGTCACTGATCGGGTCGCTGACGTTGCTTATCAAGGCTGATTAATAACCACCTTCCAAGCTGCCTCCTAACTGCACATTTCTCTAAGTGTGCTCATTACATAGTTTGTTTGGCATTTGTAAGGCACTGATTTAATGGAGCATGGTCTAGCTGGTTATGTGGTGCCACATGGTTCTGGGTTTCTAGTGCCTTTTAGCCTGACTTGCCAAATCAATCGGGTAGTACAAAAGTGGATGCGCAGGATTATATCATCTGTAATATAATATTGCCAGACAGGGGACGTGAACGATTGGAGGAGGGAAGCAGGGAAAGTGATTGAAACAGCAAAAGTTTCAACACCTCTGGGGAAAAGGGAAGTGGATATAATAAAAAAGAAACCAGGCTTCGCTCTCCTACTTGTGGTGAACCTGCAGAGGATGAGAAGATTAGATAGGTTATTTTTATTCACTAAAACTGTCCCACCTCAAATTCCCTTGTGCCTTTAAACATACTTCTTTAACCTCCTTTTACAACTTGGAGGTGTGTTGATGCATTTTGAATCTTAAAGATAATTTAGTTTTTCAATCACTTTTGGCTGAAAGGATTTTTTATCAGGATTGCTTTTTCGTCTTGTTAAGAATCTTTCTTGTAACAACTGAAACCTAATTTCAGGTGTGATTTTGTCTCTTACTAAACTGTAGAATTCACAAGAGTTTCATTTTCTTTTTCTCCTTGAACTAAATGGCTTTTAAAAGTAATGTCTTTACTCTACTTGCACTCTTAAAGTAATTAATTCCATTTAACCTTTCTTTTGTCGTTTGAAAGTCGTTTGAAAGTCTGTGCCTTTACACTTCTTGCACTCTTGCGCCGCTAAACACACTGGAAGGAAGCCTCCTTTATTTCAATTGAAGCTTAATCCCTGTAGCAGCACGTTAAAGAAATAGGAGACGCTGGTTGTGAAAATGCATGTGTGACTCTTCGCGTCTGTGCACAAGGTATGTGTCTTTAGGAGACACTACTTTCCCCTAGGCGACTTCTGCACACCAAATTATTGAGACTCTGCCCAATCACCAATGTACGCGATGAAACCCACAACTCATGCACGTGGCAGCATTTCTTTACTTAACTGAAACGCTTGCCGCAAATTTGACAAATTGCTAATGAAAAACAGAACAAACCACTTTGAAGATTGCCTCTTTAAAGTGATAAAAGTTCAATTCTGTCACGGAGCGAAAGCGCGGAAGCAAATAAACTGAACTTAGTTTCTTCACACTAAATTGCTGGCAAATAGTGAAATGCTGAGAGATGACTCTTGCGCTAAATTTCCTTAAACCTAACTAAGTACCTAAACTAAGCTATTTTGATATGAATTGAATAGAGTAACTTTTCTTAGAACTTCTCTTGTAAATTGCTGCTCTTTCTCAAATTGTTCAGAAATTAAACTAGAACGCTGCGCTCCCGCCAGTCTTTCAGCTTGTCTTGTCCCAAAGAAGCTCACCAAAGGAATCCGAGTAGTCTTCTGCCTGGCCAAGATTTCTTTAACTTGCAAATGGCCTAAAAAATAGGAACAACTGGTGGCAGGACCTTCCTGTTCAGGAAAGGACAATACAAGCCAGTAACTTCTGTCTCCTAGCACCCAAAGCCTCCAATCACCTTTCAGCAACTTCCAGTCCAATCACCTGCCAGCCTCCTCAGCACCAGGTTGGGTTGGGGAGCTCTCCTTTAAAAACGACAGGGTTAAGGAACAAACCAAATAAGAAAATACTGAATTAAAACAATTATGGAATGTGACTAGGAGCAACCAGGAAGTAACCTTAATCAGAATGGATAGGAACCTGGCAGTGTGCAAGCAGTATGAGGAGTATGAGGAGCCTTGGAAGTTTGGACAGATGGTGTGAGGAGCTGGGGGCCTATGCAAAGTCAGTGAGTGCAGCTTTGGGCACATGAACAGATGTTCATGGCGCACAGGAGAAAATGTGTGAGGAGCTTGGGGAGTGTGTGAAGGGATTTAGGCACATTTGCAAGCGGTATAAGGAGTCTTGGGCATATGGACAGATGGTATGAGGAGCTTGCAATGCCATTCCGTCCAACGTCCTCCATCCATCCCCTTTTCCTGGTGGTAAGATCCAGGAGCCTGTGTGATCAGTGTGTGATATAAATAAAGTGCATTCTCCTACTTGCTGGGTCTGTGCTCTTTTCTTTTTCTCTGTACTTTGGGAGAAAGCGGTACCTGTGACTTCTGCAATGGTTTTAACTAGTGCTCCCCTAGTATACATTTCAGGTGAACAGTTATACATTGTTTCTACTGGATCCAGTTGGTAGCATATGACTGATAAAATTCCACTGTCCTCTGATTAAGGCACTTCTAATTGATTCCAGTTGGATCCTGGTTGCCAATTTTATTGAGACACATAATTCCTCTTCTGGACATCGTATTGTTTAAAACATATATGATTCATCAGGGTCCATTAGAAACTGCAACTGGTAAAATAGAGCTTCAACCATGGCAACATGAAAAATAAAGGATAATTGCGGACCGTAATCCTTAGGTTTCCTGCTCTAATCAATTCATCCAAACTTGAAATCACAGAAGCATCAGATTTTACAGGGGTTCAGTCTGAAAATGACAGATTGTCAGGGGTTGGGGGGGTTGGGGGATGTGATGGAGGATAGGCTGTCACCCCCAAGAGGCCACTGGGATGTTTTCTCTTTCTTTCGCAGGAAGGAGGCCCTTTGAAATAGGAACACATATATATTTCTAGCGGGTGGGTCTCGTGCCCGAAATCTCCCACTCTATCCATTTTTGTTTTAGTTTCCTGTGTGTGTGGGCGTTCTGGCCTGAAATAGAAATATATATGTATATATTTCTAGCTTGTGAAATGTCTGTCACGAAGCTGCCCACGCTAAAAATATTTGCCATCATTACAGTGGGGCAGTGCAGTAAAAAGCGCTGCAAGTCCTTTGCTGCCTCTTTACTGCCGCATTACTGCACCACCATACCTCAGGTTTGGAAGCTAAGTGGGAGATGTACCTCCAGCATTTTGCATGTGGTAAGTCCTCTACTTTATCGTCAAAACTCAGTGGATTTACTATGCAGTAATGCTGCTAATAGTAAATCTGTTAAAATTTCCCATGCACTCCTGTGGACTCCAGAAATGGATATTTTCACCACTATACGACTACTCACAACCCGTGGTAATGCCACAGATAACAGTAACCGAGTTTGGTGGTAATTGCATGGATTTACTGCCAAAACCATAATGAGATCCATTATTTTTACATTTCCAGGGTGGCTTCACCTCTCACAAAATATCTGTATTATTTACTATTTCTATACCAGTGTGAACCCTGCACTGTAATATTCTCTGCTTCTGTAGAGCCCACTCATAATAGAAACTGAAAACACACTGTTTTTACTATGGGGCCTTGCTAGAAATTTAGTTTTTGTATTTCTATTAACTATTAGAAAATATGTATTGAAAACTGCCTGAATGTTTGCTTTTTGTATGTCCAGAATGTTTTATGGTTTTAATGATGTTTGAATTTGTTTATATATGTTGAATTGTAATTACGTTGTTCACTGTTGCTGTTTTTATGGAAAAGGTTTATATTCCCTAAATAAGCTTTTCTACTACTACTATTGCTGTGTGACAAAGGGGGGGGGGGGCACCTTGAATGTTTTAGGTGGGGTTTAGGAACCCTGAGATACCCACAAATATGCGTGTGTCACACCAACTGTTCAGAGGGAGGGGGAAACCTGTGTTTTGCAAGTCACTTTTGAGCAGGTTCGTGCATCATTACCAGAGAGTAAGCGGGGAGTGAGCGACTGCCCGAAGAAGCGGGGTAAAGGGTGTTTGTTCCTGTGCCAGGTGTGGTCCCTTTTGCCCAAGATGTCTATATATCTCTGACCATCCTTTGGCAGGCTCACAGCCCACACAGGTAGTGGCAGGTGTTAGTGGGAATGGAAATGTTGTTGCATGTAGCGACAGGTATTGGGCTTCCCTTTCCCAGTGGCTGATGCTTTTCTCTTTGCTTTTCTCTTCCAGTGCCCGGTGGCATTGCTTCGGAGTCTCTTACCTTCACACCGCTGGAAGACATGATCTTCCTGAAGTGGGAAGAGCCGGTGGAGCCTAATGGACTCATCACACAGTATGAGGTAAAGAGCCTTGGTTGGCAGGGGCCAGATAAATGTCTGAGATGTTGTGCTTAGTGGTTACTGTTTTGCTTACTGTACATAGAGATCTGGGTTCCAAAGCTGGCTCACTTTACAAATGCCAGCTGCATCCTATGTGAAGCTGTCACAATGCATGTCGCACTAATGCAGTAGGAAATGCAAACACATAGAACCAACCAGCAAACAGGCATTCTCGATCGATGCCCCAAGATTGTGGCTCCTCGCTCCCAGCCTCAGAAATTCAAAAAAGAAATCAAGATCCTCCTCTTCAAGGATCAGATTTAATTCTTTGAAAGATACACCCCCCCAACACAACACATCCAGTTTCCCTCCTTCCTTTAAAACCTTTGCCCTGTTCCATCCCCAGTGCCCCCCTCAGCACTATTTAATGTTCCCAACCTACTGTAAAGTTAATTATTCCTTGATTCCTTAAATTGTATGTTGGTATTGAATGCTAGGTTGTAAGGATTATCCCCCCAACCCCCATAAGAATGTAATGTATGCCTGTAACCGGTACCTGGTCTTTCCATCTAATGCCATTGCATCTAATGCCATTCCATTGAATGCATATTTGTGGGGGTACATGGTTAATTTTTGTTTAGGCGCATTATAAAGGGTAAAAAATGTGGGTTGGGGGGAACCCCTCCAAAACATTTTTGGGAAAAAAATGCATTAGATGCACATTTTTTAGATGGAAAAGATTTGATGGAATGGCATTAGATGCAATGGCATTAGATGGAAAGACCATAAACCCTGTAACGCCTGCCAATGTACACTATTCTTTTTGATTCCAAAGTTAGATTAAAGCTCAAATAACTCCCAAATTAAAATGAACAAATACATAGAATTGTGTTATCCTGGGCAAAACAGTGTGTCTCCGTGTTTCTGGGTTTCCCTTTCTAACTGTTAGAATCAGTCTAACTTCAGTCGTAAGCACACCATAAATAGACTGCATTCCCTATACATTTGCTTGAGTTATTTATTTGATATATTACAAAACATTCCACACATCACATTCAGTTTAGTTGTTTGTCCTTAGTAATTGATACACAATATCAAATAAATAACTCAAGCAAAAACAACACATGTGAATATGTATCCTGTGAAATGGTATAGCTAGCACACAGCTTGACTGGCTCAGAAAAGAAGTGAAAAATATATCCAAACAAGTATCTCAAATTGCTCCCTCAAACTCACCCTTAACAAGACCGAATTCATCCTCATTGGTTCGCCCACCAAACAACAACTCCTGCATCAATGGTGGTCTGACATGTGCCTGGAAGGTTGCATCTCATTGGCGTCAATCTCTGTCAATTCCCTGGGCTTTATTGTTGACAGAAGTCTTTGCCTCCAATAGCACAAAGCCAAAAAGGCACAAACCACGTGGCTACAGGCCTCCACAAACTGCCATCACGCAGTAGTCCAAATTGATCTCACACACCAATGAGGGAACTGGCCTCCTTTCTGTCCAAGCGTGCACCTGGCCTCCATCAAGGAGGCCACCTACGCAACCACCTGCAGCCAACATGGACTTAATACACTTGGTTTTCAATTGCAGCTTCAACGTGTGCCCCACTGCATCACCGTGTCTCGTGCTAAGCATTTCACCTCGCCCAATCCCCCTCCTCAACACTCAGTCACGCAGCAGTGAAGCTTCCACTTTCCTCACATCTCCTCAAAATTCTGCAGTATGACTCCCATAACATGGACTCTCAATCCCACAGCCTTGGACTGATCTCCCCGCATACAGGCACTGGTCCAGTTTCTTCCCCCAGCATCCTATGCGCTCCTTGCTATTGGTCCAGTGCCTCACCAAAGACCCTGGTTGTGGAAGGGGCAGAGGGGTCAGATGCCCTGGCGACCCTTTCACCCGTGTGCCCTCTCCTCTTCCCTCACCACACCCGAAGATTCCGTGTTACAGATGCAACCACCGCTACCTTAGGGAACATTAATCAGCAAAGCCACCTGGCCCACGACCCCCTCCCCACTCTACCACCAGCCCATCACTTTATAAAGCAGGATATGACCCCACTCGGCCCCTTCCTTTCCGGTAATGTAGAGCCCGTGGGGAATGTCTGATGTAAATGACATGGAAATGAGGGCAGTGCCCGTTTCTTTATATAGTTGACGCACCTGACCCTGGGATACCACTTAAAAGAGCCTGCCAGCCTTGGGAGCCCCCTGGAAGCACTGTGTTACCAGCTCAAACGCGGGCCTTTCCGAGCTCTTGTTGTCAACTCTGTTGTTTCAACACGTTCCCAATTAAAGTCTTCGCAGGCAGATCTGATGCCAACCTCCCCCCACCTCCAGCCCCACTGTTCGCGCATTTGATTTATGGCGGCTGTCGCATTTGATCAGTTTCTGCTCCCCCTTTGCTTTTGTCTCCTTATGAATCATGGCTGGTGGCAGATTCTGAACTGGGAGGGATTCGCATCACATTATTATAGCTTCGGAGCTCAGCGAGTGGGAACAGCCACATTATCGGAACTGCAGAGAACGGTCCTGCAAATTCCTTCTTTTTTTTTAGGTCAATCGCTATTAATGATGATGCTTTAAAAAGCCTACTTCTCGTGATTTCATTGGCCTATTTGGCGCCTGATTTCGTTGTCATGGTAGTACGCCAAAGCCTAGTCTACAGCAAAGGAAGACAAAAAAAGTATACCCACCCACCCTATATGGTAGTCTGTTAAATTCCTTCCACTGGTTTCTCCTCCAGGCTGTTTATAACATTTAGGGCCTGATTCAGGGAACGTTTACCTATGGGATTGCGCCATTATAAAACACTTCCATGAATCAGGCAGGACCTTAGACTTTGGAGTGTCTGCCTGGGCGGTCTTGGGCTGTTTTCCTGATGATAAATAGGACCGCAGCACCCTGCTATTGCCAAATCTGATTTGTGTTTGCACTCTGCAGGAGAAGCTCTCGGAACCACCCAATAGATTCTTCACGCATAACGTCAATAGAAAGCCAGGGAACTATGGAAGATTTAGAGTTACTATATGGCCCCATGTCACACAACCTAATGCATTCTGGAGCTTCTTGTCTTGGGTCAACTCTACCAAGCCAACTTGAACAGAAAGTGCAGATTTTTATGGTTTATGAAAAAGGAATCGGAACAAGGTGTCACAGTGACAAAGATCTTCTAGTAACAGTAAAGTAGCAAAGCGAAGGCCACTTTCAAAGAATTTGGACCACATGTGACGACGTACAGATTGATGTAGTCACCGCCTGCATTGAGCAGGGGGTAAGGAACCATTCTCAGTTGGGAAGGCTAGAAACCAGGGGATCCCCACAGGCATTAGAGACTTTTCTTTTTCGAGGCATTGGTCTGCCTGAAACTTTCCCACACAGCCTTGATTTCCCTATTGGCTAGTTTGTCTCTGTGAGGTTTCTATGGTGACACCCTTTACTCTAGATTAAGCCTAATAAGCTATAATCATGGTTATTTTTTCTGTAAATGACAGCATGCAATTTATCGTAGGCATGCACCAACTTGCCCCCGAGATGGGCATTGCAGTGGGCAGTAATGACCATACGTGCAAGGCCTGGAACACGCTCAGAGGGAGCGCTGAGAAATGATGGCGTATTCTTGGAGATGGACTGCAGTGGTATTTGTAAATGTGACAATGATCTGCCTCTTGTGACCACCGCCATGTTCTGCTGGCCTTTTTGAGTGAAACGCCGCAGTATCTAGATTCCCTGATATTTCTTGTGGTGAGGGCTGAGTCCACTTCAACAGGCAGTGGGAACGTCATGTTGTTTCCCCACTGAGGGGCCCTCGTTTAGTCAGAGTGGCACAGGGGAGGGATTGCAGTGGGAGAGCAAGGGGTGAGCGGGAGTGGAAGCAGGAAGGGAAATGGCAGGTTGGGGGTTCCTTATGGTCCAAAGCTGCTATCACTCCACTTTACTGTTATCACTGCACTTAGAACCCACAATGCACACTTCAGCCCTGGGGTAGTTTTTAGATACACACCTAGGGATGGCCTCATGCACTCATCGACATTCTCTCCAGTCTACAAGCAGCATCCGGCTCGTTATGTGCCCAGCTCATAGGTTCCTCAAGGTGGAGAGTGTGAGGCTTACAGCAGGTTTGTATAAAGATAATGTTGTTTGATTTGCCGGGGATCTTGGCATTTCCGTCATTCTAACCGGGCGGGTGCCAACAATTCTCCTACCCGTATGTTTCCTGCACACTCACCCACAGTTCCTGTTTTCTGTAAACCAGCGGAGGCACAATGAAAATGCAGACTTAATATCTGAGATAATTTATTCACCTTCGAGCAGATTGTGTTTTTTCTCAGTTGACCTTCACGATGAATGAGAATTGCTTAAGTGGACACCCTGCCCACGCTGTTGCTGGATAGCAGTATGCTCTCTCTTAAATAGCATGAGTTAGTATAATGGAGGTGGAGGACTTCATTTTTAAGTGCCAGAAACTCCCAACAGGTGACACCAGCTCACATTCGGTGCTCAGTGAGCAAATCTGCAACCTGCAGCTCTCTAGATGTTTTGAACTGCAACTCGCATGACCCTGCAACATGGACTATGCTAGAGAGTGTTGATGGGATTTGTAGTGCAAAGCAACTGGGTAGCCAAAGGTTGCAGGTGCCTTATGTAAGCAATAGGGGTCCACTCCTTGGTTTGGACCCAACAGCCATGATCCTTACAATGGGCCTCATTCCGAGTAGGGCGCTAACCAATGGCGCTATTGACGCCTTGGTTGACGCCGTACCCGGACCGGCAGCGCCTTGGTGGATGGCGGAATTACCGCCCCATTCCAAGGTTGGCGGGGCGGTAATTCCCCATTCACCAAGGTTCTTCCCCATTCCCAAATGAGCCCCCATAGGGCTCAATGGGAATGGGGAAGATGCAAATAACGGTGACCGTTCCTTACGGTCACCGTTATTGTCTTGGAGGCCCCTTTGCGCCCTCGACTTTAACACCTGCTCAAAGCAGGTGTTAAGGGCGAGGGCGCAAAGGGAACTCGGAGTATGGTGGTAAGGGATCACCGCCACCGGTCTCGTTACCGGTGGCCGCTATCCCTTACCGCCATACTCGGAATGAGGCCCAATGTCTATAACTATGAGGAAGTGGGGAGCCTTGGATGGAGATCTTGCTGCCGCTTGCTATTCATACATACTTATGCAATCCTTCGGGCCACTAGTGCTTAGATAACCACACTCCTTCATAGGGGAGTAGCACTATACTTGCCCAATTCTCCCCGCAACATGACCCTTGGATTTGTATGGCACTTGCTGATCCTTGATCCGAAATCCCTTAAATCTTTCCTCTGTACCAAATTCCTACTAGAGACGTTCTCAAATCTCTTAAACGCAGTCTAGTCTGGTAAATTCTTCCAGAGCAGTGGCTTGGTGCACTCTAGGACACCATGTTGACTTGATTTTCTTTTCACGTACATGCCTCTGGCTTGGGAGGAAGGACCATGGTGGATCCCAAAAAATGCAGGATTGCTGGGGAGGGAGATCATTGTCATCCACTGTCGCTTTTCTTGGCTTCCCCTCTTTTCTGCCAAGCGACCAAAGGGGATTTTGCAGATATCTTTCAGATGCACAGAAGCTTCCGAATGAAGACGCGATGAAACTCTTGTTAGACGAATCCGCAAGTCTTGCTTTTTACTCCCAGCATGTTGTTGTCTCAGACCAGTACGGAAGCTTAAAGATAATCCTAGCTAATTTGAGACCTAACCATGCTCTTGGCCATTCTCTTGCTCCCCTCCCACCGATAGTTTGCTTGTTTCTTATTCCCTTCGTTGTTCACTTACTCTCGATCCATTCTTCTTTTTTCATGCTCTCCATATTTGATGGTTCCAAGGTGTCTGGCCGCTGTCCATTTTTGCTGAAGCCCGTCTTTCCAAGCCCAGCTTTTCCAGTGGGGCAGGACATCATGCTAGCGGGCCACACTTGTCTACTCTCTTGATTAAAGTAGGGGACACTTCTGCAAACCCCCCCCCCACCCCCACTGTCTTTTCTTTCTCATTTTGTATTGGGCACACCACTGCACCCCCTGGTCTCCTACCAGTCTCCACTCCATTCTCTTATGCCTCTCTGCCCACTCCACCTTGCCCCCCCCACCCCTGCATCAACATCCAATCTTTCCTCCCACCCCTGACAATCCCTGCATCACCCGCCTTACCTTGAATCCCACCACTTCCTGCTCCATCTCAGTCATGCACAATTTGCTCATACTCTATTTTTTGACAGGCCACTAGTTGGGAAAGGCAGACTCTCAGGAAATAGGTTGCGTGGAAAGTGGGCTGAACGACTTTGATCACTCTTATTGTTTCACTCTGGGGACCCCATTCCTAATCCCTCTCTCCACTCTTTTCTCCTTTGCCCTTTTCTCCACTTAGCTGCAGGGATCCTAAAATTCGCTACTGTCATTCTGTCCATCTACCACCTTCTTTACACTATTTGTCTGTCATTTGCTCCCTTTGCCCTAGAAAAATGTTGCTTTGTGGTTGTACAATGGAGTGGGGATGGGCTTAGGGGTGATCTCCCAGTCATGGCACTCTGGCTATTGATTATAGAATATAAACCTTTTTGGTGGAGTGGCAGGTACAGTGGTCTCCCACAATTGGCTCTTTTCAACTACAAGCTTCTTCGTGGTGCAGGGTAGTGATTGCCATAACAGAGATAGATAGTTCTGTGGTGGGTAAAGGAGAATTATTTGCCAAAAACAAGCTTTGGTTGTGTCCCTTTCTCCATAGATCAGCTACCAGAGCATCGAATCGTCAGACCCAGCTGTGAATGTCCCAGGACCTCGCCGCACCGTCTCCAAGCTGCGCAATGAGACCTACCATGTCTTCTCCAATCTTCACCCTGGCACCACATACCTCTTCTCCGTCCGAGCTAGGACTGGCAAAGGCTTTGGGCAGACAGCACTAACTGAGATCACCACCAATATATCAGGTAAAGATTAAGGAGGTGGGGTGTGTGGCTACTGCCTAGACTTTAACGTGATGTGCAGAGATGGTGCTTTGGCATGGGGGTGTGCTCTGTTGCAAGCAGTCTGTTAGATGTCAAAGATCCACAGTGCATTGTCCATGTGCAAGTCCCTCGTTTTTCAGTATGGTGCAAACAGGCTCCAAATGTTTGCATACCTTCAGCCTGCCCAATCTCATGTACTTCTTTAGAGACTACCAGTAGAGGTTTCAAAGCCCTTCTGACCGTATCTACAGCAGCAGTGGATTTAGAAGGTGGCCAAGGATCAAATGCCAACAGGGCCTGTGAGAAACCAGAGGGTGTCTCACTCGCTAGTCCCTGAGGATATCTCTCTCTCTTTGGCCAGACAACAGCCATCACCTTTGGATCCAGACCCTAGGGGTGGACGAGTGCAGGAGGATCACCTGGATGAAGGGTCTTCGGGGAGTGGGGGTGAGGCAGCCATTGTTGAGATGCAGTATTCCCCCTATTTTGTTTTCCCAAACCATCCTATGTTTTAGGATGCTCCGAGGTCCCAACTCCCCTCCCTCTTTTACACAAACACTGGGTCGAGGAAGAGGGTGACTGAGAGTAACAACATTGACTTTTACACATTGTACTGAACATGTCCTGCTAATTGGGTCAGGCAAAGCCAGGCACTTGTCTCTAAGTAAATACACCTGATACCAATTAGTTCTCCTCACACGAATAAAAGGCAGAACCCAAAAACACACCCTGAGCAAGGCGGAACACAAGCAGGGCTTCCGGGACAAAGGCAAACCTACTCGAGCAGATTGAAGGACCAAGGGACGAGAGCAACTGGTCAAAAACCCCAAGAGTTCCCTACTGGAGGTTGTTGCCTCTGACAGGCTGCAAAAGACACATGGAGAAGGCCAGATCCCACAAGTGAAGACTGCATTGTGTTTCAAAGATGCCAGCAGCTCTCCTGGATGAACGGCAGAGTTGGAGAGACGAGGCCAAGCCTGTCGTACTAACCTTGACTCATGAATTGGAAATCGCAAAACCAAGAAAGAGAGGCACACAGCCGGTGCATTCGCAAGTGAGCTGAAAGACTGGTGTGTGTTAAAGTTGGAAGTAGAAAATTTATTTCGCAAGTGAAGGCTGCAAGCGTGTGAATGAGACGCGAGGAAAGACATACCTGTGAATGAACTTTGAAGTAAAAGACAGCTGTGAAATCAGCGATGCTAAGTAACGAGTGGTCTGGCAAAAGGAACTAGCCCACTCGAAAGTCTCTGTGAAAAGTAAATTGGTTTGAAGCGATAAAGCGAATGAATAGCGATAGTGAAATAAAGAAGTTTAACTCATAGAGAAGGGGAGAGTGAAAGTTGAACTGTAAACTTTGAGTCAAAGTGGTCCTGCTGTGGTCTCTAAAGAAAGCCATGAACAAGTGAAAGTCTTCAACATCCAAAAGTGGTCCGAGTCCGACAGAGGGAGAACCGAAGTACAAATAAGCTTCGGGAAGGGAGCCCCCTTGCAAGTTTGTGTTGAACTTTATTCTGAGAGGTCTGAGCCCGACAGAGGCGGACCTTTGTGAACTTTTTGGTTGACATTATTTTGGAAGTCAGGAAAAGAGACTTTAACGTGGAAGGCCAGACGGGCCTCAACCCACGTTTTAGAACTATTGTGTTGGAAACTGAGCCACAGTGTGCCATCTGCCTGCAGGGACAGCCTTACTCCGTGAGGTCGAACGTGGGGATGAGAGCTGGTTCAACCACATTTCTTCATTTGAACACTGATTTTTTCCAAGAGATAGGGCAGGCATTAGGTTTTGTTAGGAAAGGCCATTTTGAATTTTACGGTCTCCACTAGGACTGCGTTATTTATTATTTGATGGTCGAGACTACTCCCATCTTAGTTATAGGGCAAAGTAGGAGTTTCTCCAGCCCCAACAATTTCAATAAAGGTTTTGCAAATTGTACCCATTGTGTCAGTGTCATACTTGTGATACCATGCCTTCCCTAAACCCCGCACTAATCTACATTTGTTACTAGCACTTGTTGATTAAGTGCTACGATAAGTATGATTAGCATGGTAAATCTCACTTTGCCTATCAGGAAACAAGGAGTTCATATGAAATGTAGATCAATTAATTTTAGAACAAGTCCACCTAACCTCCAGATTGGGTGTTTCGACAAGACATGGATATACTCCCAATCTACAGGAGAAACATGTGCCAGGTCCCTCTGCAGCTACTCAAGGTTACTCTTCTAGGACTCTGGAACCTTGACATCTCCGGAGAGCCTGCCGCTCTTTCTGCTCCTTTGCTCTCAATGGTGGCTCTAGTACTTAATTATTCGTAGTGTGTGCCTGTAGTAATGTTTGAAGGTTATTACTTTTTCAAAAGATGACATATTGGGCGGTAGTTAAAAGACTAGCTGGTTAATAACAGTCAATTAACCTACCATACTAGGCACCAGAGACATTGGGGTGCTATATCCCAAAGTCTTTTGGTTGTAGCCCCGGATAGAAGCTCAAGGGATTCAACCAAAAGGCTAGCTAGCCCCTAATCCTGACAGTCCCAACATTTGCGTAGCTCTGGATCTTTTCCAGACCTAGCAACACCCCTGCTAGGCACTCAGTTTGCATACCATTGACAACACCACAAAATGACTCCTCAGCAGAAGACAAGCTTGCCTCTTAAAATTCCAGCCCAAGTCCTACGAGGCACCCGAGGCACAGAGGAAGTGGGCAGGGTAGTGAATGCAATCAAGCAAGGCATAATGGGGTGCTATCCTGAATAAGGGATCCATACATCCACAAACTCAACAAAGGGCAAAGAGTGGACCTCAGATGTGGTCCTATCAACCAATTTGCCTGTTCCATGACCCGATCTGCCACAAACTGCTTTAAGGTGCAGCCAGATGGGGAACAAGGGCAAGGGCCATTGTCTGACTGCTGCACAGCAGAGTATAATGGATCAGTGTACATCTCTAGACATAGTGAGCATGCTAGAGCAACCCAGAGTCCATGAATATTATTATATTTATTGAGCATGGACCTAGCTTTGAGAAGCAACAGAGTGATTTACAGAGGTATTCTACAAAAGAGATGCATAACGGAGCACTTTTCAGAGCTAACAGTACAGATGCATAACTCTGTAAAAATTCCCAAGGTGTGTAAAGTCTCGTCGGAACTATATAAGTCCACCACTATGCTGTGCAGAAGGGCATACGTGATGAGCCTGTGTCCCGCATGGTCAGATTCTATACCAGGGGCCTGCAACCTGCAGCTTTCCGGTTGCTTTGGACTAAGATTTCCATAACCCCCATCACAGGCTATGCTGCCTAGAGCTGATGGGAGTTGCAGCTCACAACATCTAGAGAGCCAAAGGTTACAGGCCCCCTGTTCTATACCATACAATAACAGTAATGATGAGAAATAAGTGTAGAACGGGCACCTTTCAAACTTGAAATTACTCAATTTTGGCCCATTAGTAAGAAAGGGTGTGCGCCCACAATGTTACCAGATATTAACTGGGCACACTGTTTAAGGGCTCAAAGAGAAAGCTAAGAGTGCTTCCATGCAATCGTCCTAACAACTCTAATACATTAGTACCCGCGACTTCAAGTACGGAAGTGTTCTGTCATGTCCAGTCAGAGTAAACTTATTCAAAGGGGTTTTTATTGTTTTTTCTACATGGGCGTCAGCCAAAGTGGGAGGGGGGGATCAACAGCAGTCCTCCTTATTGGTTTATACCAGCTGACACCCCTCTGTTCAAACAACCAATCAGAATTCTAGCTTAGTGATCTTCCTGCTTACCTGTCTGACAGCAGTCTGTGTAGGTCTCTCTAGTCCACCGTTGATAGACGAACGATTCTTTGGTCCAGAGGGCACGTGGAGAGGCAGACTGGCACACTGATGCATCTTGCATAATCTATTAGATTATGCCATCTGGAGTTGAGTGGCTACATTTTCGTCATCACCTACCAGGCAAACTGCAACCTCTACCTCGGAGCTTAGAACTGGAAATGTGGAGGTACCTGCCTGCTTCCAGACAACAAAGTATTAGTGGGACGCAGCAGATCTGGTGCTCCTCTGGTTGTTATAGAAACCTTTGATTTGTCTGTTCCTCCCGCCATTTCTACATCGCAGAGTCTGCACAGTGCTCTCACGCACATTCCTCCTGCAGGAAGAGGTCAGCAGTCTCCTGACCAAACGCGTATGTGTTCTTTTGCTATGAGGAGCACACCGGCGTGCTACGGTTCTGCTCTGGGGTTTACTAAAAACAGATTGAAAGTTCTTCTTTATCTGGAAATACGTTTCATATGAGAAGAATTAGCAAAGTCAATAGTTTTGGCTTTTGTGCAGGCATGAGATAGGCCTTTGCCATGTACTGCCATGCTAGTGCTACCTGGCCATACAATGGCAATAGGTAGAACATGGTGTTGGGACCTGAGCATATGACATCAGTGGCTGGTACATGCAATTTTAATAACTATAATAACTATACACAAGGCAACATGTTTGGCTTTGTCATTGGTTGTTTTTAACAGGACCTCAGAGCAAGGAAGTTAGGACACACATATTTTCTATAAATCAAGTGTCAAAAGGCAAACTTTGCTAAGACATCTTTATTACATCAGGAGCATATTTAAGGTGGCAATCAAGACATTCGCTTTTAGTGGACTGCTTAGAAAAAACACAGATGGCAGTCGGTAGTGCAGTGTTGTGTGTGTTTTATTAGCTGAAATTGTCTACTCTATTCCTACATTACAGGTAGACATTTTTTTTGTTTTTAAATCCACCATAACATTGCTGTTGAGAAATAACAGTGGCAAGCCCTGCACAGCACACAGGTTGATGTTAATGCTTGATTGAGGTAGCTGAAGGAGATGCTAAGAGGGGGTATGTTGGGTGAAATGGGGCAGGTAGTGGGTGGTAATGGACATAGTAATGGTCATGGTCATGGACATGATTTGCATGGTCATGGGCGGTCATTATGTGGTGTAAGGGTGTGGAAGCAGTACACCTACACACTGGAGGCATGTTTCTGGATATAGACTTTTATTGGTGGTAAAGCAGAAAAGAAAACCCTATCTGACCCTCGTTCTAAGAGGTGTTTCCCTGCCTCAAATACTAAGTAGTGTGTCAGGATGTCCGTCTACAGGAACGAGTCCACCGTCCTGTGTCCAAAACCTATTTTCAACCCTTACACTATATTCAACTTAAAAAAGGGGTGGTCTTCTTGATTCAGAAGCAAGGTTTCTTTCAGAAAGTTAACTTCTGGGTGATATAAAATGAAATGTTCTTCTTAAGGGATACAAATAAAAAGTCTCAAAAGTGTTCCTTGGATTGAAGGTTCAATAAGGCACATAGAAGAAAGAGTCTCTTATTTTCACAATGTCCAGAGAAGGACCTCCCCACCTCTTGATTCTACAAACACAAGGGGGTATATCTCTCTTCCCCAGGTATTTTCCTGATCGGTAACAGTGTGTACCCGCTTATGCTGCCAGGTATTCTTGTCGTTGGGTTTCCGACCCCTGTGATATTGGCTTCTCTCTCTTTTGGGCCACAGACTCCTTGGGTTTCTTGCTTTTGGGTCCCAGGCTCCTTTGGCTTTGTACCTGGCTCACTATCCTGCCAGGTATTCTTGGTGTCTGGTCTTACTCCTGTAGTTTTGGTTTCTCTCTGTCTTCGCATCCCAGACCCCTTTGGCTTCTTGTTCTTGGGTCCCAGACCCCTTTTGCTTCTTGTTCTCTTGATATGGGCAGCCCATGTTTTTCACACTCCCAGGGACTGCTACTAAGAAGATAGCTCTGAAAGACACTGCATGCTGCATGCATGTCCCCGACCCGTGTCCCGCTGCAATATAATCATTCTGGGTTCCCAGCAAGCCTCCCTGTTTCCCAGCCCTTCTCTTGTTGCTCAACTGTCTCTGTCAGCTGCTTCTGGGTCTCTCGTCTCTGTTCAGAGATTTCATCCTGTATTCGGGCTCTGCATTCCAGCGTTGTGTCCTAAGCAGACCACGATCTCCAGCTCTCTCAATCCACTGGCACTTTTTTCCCTGCTTCTAGACATGGCCCGGCCATGGTGAAGCTCTAAGGAGTGTCTCTGCTGATGGGTAAGAGTCGTGCTTGTGTTTGCTTTGCTCGGCTCCTGACAGCTGCCTCTGCAGCTCCCTGTTCCTTCAGGGAGGAGCTCACTGTGCTTGAATGTTCCTTCCTCTTGTATTTCACTTGTGTCTTTGCCAATAGGAAATCCACAAAGACTGGCCTGCTCCATGTGATTTAAGGAGGTGTTCTCTATGCTCCTGCAGCCCCGCCTCAACTCAGTATCGATCTTGCGGACGCCTAGTGAGTCAGTTGGCCTCTTCTTAATCTCAGTGTTGATCCTGAGGACTCCCAGTTAGTCAATTTGATTATTCCTTGTCTCAGTCCTCCCAACTTTACTGGTTTCAAGGAGACAGATAGGAACACTAGAGATGGTGTCATGGGGGGGTGGAGAGGAAGGCTGATGAGGGTTAGGTGGGCTATGGGGATACCATGTTCTCCCCGGATTGTCACAAATCCCTTAGGAAGCTTCCCTCACCATGAGTTGCACCCACTGAGTACCACCCCCAGAGAGACTATCGGGTAGCAGCCCCACCTCTCTGGCCGCATGGGAAGGGGGTCCCCTGGGGCAGAAGTGACAACATCTGTGGATTCATCACAATGGAGACGGCTACCATACAGACGGTCGACAATCCCCTCAGCATCCTTGATGACGGCCACCGCTGCCTCCTGGTTCTTCTCGACCTCTTGGCTGCTTTCAACATGGTAGACAGCCAGGTGCTCATGGACAGCATACATAGGCGCATGGCGATCAGCGACCTTGTCCTACGCTGGTTGAAGTCCTACTTCACCAACCGCCACAGTTTGTTCAGATGGGCTCCTCTAGATCGCTAATGCTATCCATCACCTGTGGAGTACCGCAGGGTTCCATCCTCTCCCCAGTGATCTTCAATCTATACATGGAGCCGCTGGGAGCCTTCCTAGACACACACAACATCCACATTCACCAAAATGCTGATGACACACCGCTATACCTCACCATCGACTCCATAAAGGACATCCACAGGCTCAAACCCTGCTTCTCGCTGATCCAGTCTTGGATTTCCAGTGCATACTTGTAGCTCAACCCCTCCAAGACCTAATTCCTACTCCTCACCAACTGCACCAAACACACAGACATACAGACCTGGCTATTAACCTTGTGCCCCGAGGGCTTTACATTCGGGCTCACCTCCTGTGCCAAGTCCCTCAGGTTCCAAATTGACAAACACCTCTCCTTCACGACACATAAAGCTAAGAAAACTCATACAGCTTGGTATCAGCTCTCCCTCCTCCAGAAGGTCAAGCCCTTCCTCCCTCCAGACAGCTTTGAAGCACTGGTGCTAGCTCACCTGGATGGGGGCTTCCTCGAAGGCCTACCGTCATCAATCCTTGTGCCTCTGAGAAGTGTCCTACACACAGCCGCACACCTCATCTAGGGTCTAGGCAGATACAACTACATAACACCGGCCCTCATTGACCCTCACTGGCTCCCACTGTACACACAAATCACCTTCAAGTCTTGCTGCATCATCTATAAGGCAGTCAGCCTCAAGTCACCTAGCTACCTTGAGGAGAAACTTTGTATTTCCAGTGGACAGCGCACCACCAGAAGCCAGGACACGTGCAGACTTGAAATCCACCACAACAAAAAAGGAAATGACCAGAAAGCAATCCTTCTCTGCCTACGCCCCAAGACTAGGAGCCTTCTACCTGTCAGCAACAGACTCGCCCCCATATTCCTAGAATTCAGAAAATAACTCAAGACACACCTCCTGAAAGAGTTCCTCCTCTTCAACACCTAGGCCATCACATTGCCCCCCCGTGCTACCTGACTCAATAGACGCTGTCCGCCCCTCTTCTCCCTGTCAACCTGTGCTGATGTAGCCCTCTTCTGTGCCCAAACTCCCACCGTCTATCTGTTCTACTGTTACCTCTGAAAAGTTCTCCGTTATGCATCTGATTTGTTGTATACCTCTGTAAAGCACTGCGTTGCTTCTCGAAGCTAGGTCTGCGCTCAATAAATACCATAATAATAATAATAATACAAGAGGGTAAAAGCCAAACAACACCCACAAGCTGTTTGTACTTCCTCGCATTCCATCTTCCTCATATCTGCACTGCATTGAAATAGTTTTGGTTACAGGTGGTATTTTTGGTCCACTTAATAGCCAACACTAAAAAGACAATTACAACTTTGCCGGTCCGGAAACAATGGTGACTGTAAACCCACCGCCACCGTTGTTTCCGGACCGGCAAACTACTAGTTCTGCAGGCGGATAGTGTTAATCCTGCCAGGTCTGACCTGGCGGGAATAACTCCACCCGTCTGCAGACAGAAATGGAAACACTGGCACCGTTAATTACAGTTTCTGCCATGGAAATGGAAGAGGGGCTCCAACTAGAGCCCCACCTTACATTTCCATGGCAATCCGGTTCCATGTGTTTGCCGCAAAAATGGCTGTGGACACAAAATACTGTGGCAAAAAGGCAGTGGTTTTGCTGCCGCAATCCATTTAAAGGATGCAGGGGACACCACTGCAACCCCCGGACCCATTATACCATTAAATGGGAATGGGGGACACCCCTGCAACCCCTGCTCCCCTAAATGGTGTAATGGGGTACACCTTTAATGGGTCAAACCACAGCATTTTTGCCACAAATTTTTGTCCAGGCGACATTTGTGCTCCGATTTTATCACTGCATACCGGCAATCATAACTCTCTATGGACGCTGCTGCAAACACTGCAGAGCAGCTGCAGCTAATGGCAATAATAACGTGTTTGGTGGGCTTCACCGGCTCGGTAATGGCACCAGGGTCTAATATTAAGGCCGTTGCAATCCTACTGAACATTGTTTTTGCCATAATAAAAATAGACATAATTGAACAGTTTTTGATAGTGGGTTATTATTGTTGGGAAACATACCCATAAATGATGCTATGTTTCACGTCAGAGTAGCTGCTAGTGTCATTGATTGTGTGCCTTAATGCTCAGCCCTATTTGATATGATATGGCATTTATAAGGTTTGGGTGTGTTTGACTGAATTTGTTTTGATCGCGACAAACTGACCGCAATGTATTTGCTCAGGGTCCAATTTAAACGCACATGCATTATTTGTATTTTTTTAGTTCCCGGCCTCCAATTTCTACGAAGCTGGGGACACCCCCACACCCAAAATTGCAAAATATCAAACATGGGGAGCACGGGGTACCCCCAGAATCACCGCTCTCCAGGGTTATTATTTTGCAAAATATGCGACCAAATTGCGCCAAAGGCCAAATCACCCATGCAAAATTCACTTAAATTGGTCATTAGGTCAATTGTTTTAGGTCAAATAGGCTAATACCATTTATAACGCGCCTGTACACAAGTTTCGCTGAACACTGTTGGCTACCATAGTAGTGGCCGGTACTCACCCCAGGTTCATCAGAATATACGAAGAACTTCTTTGTCACTATACGAACTGGCAACAATTGGATGCGGAAGTGGAAATAGTCCTATGCTCTTAACTATTCCACATTAAGGAAATACCACTTCCTACCCACTCTTTGAAGCTTAGTCCCTCTAGTCATCCGATGTGTTGTCTCGTTGCAATCCTTTGAAATGTTGTCTTTCTGGTAGCCCTTTAAAGACTGTTAAGCCTGCAGAACTCCGTCTCTTTGCAAAGGCCTATGATGTAGAGCACGTGCCTCTGAACTCTGCTCTGGACCAGATGTCTTCTCGTGGTGCCTTGAGAGCCCCTCATCCTGTCACTTAAAAGGTTGGCCTTTCCCATAGGTTGCTGTCCTTGTGGTCCAGAAAGCCCTGTTGTCTGGATTCTGTGCAGCAGCTGAATATGTGGTGCTCCAAAGCGGTCGTGTGCCAACGTCTCATTACTAGACTCCCATTGAGTGCGTCACACCCATCTCCGGAACTGAGGAGGTGCACCCCATTTGACTTGAACCAGTGGGGTCTAAAGCTTATGAGCAGTTCACGCCCTGGCAGTCCTGAGGTCCTTCTGCCACAGTCCCTTCTTTTGCTATATTGCTTTCATCCCATGGGTTGTAGTTTGACTGTGGTGGCCTAGAAAGGGTTCAAGACTGTATAAGGGAATGTCTGGCTATTGCAGTGCCTGTATTCATGTGTTAAACATTAGCCTCTGGACAGAGAACTCCCACAATCTTGGTATGAAAACAAGATGGCTGGCTATGGGAATGTGGAACGATCAAACAGGGCTGCCATATGGTATTCTTAGTCTCCAGCTTGCCTTGAGACTGTTCTGCGGCGTATCCCTCCCCACAGCGTTCAGCGAAAACAATCTCAAATTCTGAAGCTTGAAAAGAACACAGGAGACTGATCCTCCCGCACTTTGTATTTCATATCTATTTTTGCAGAAGAATCCGAACAACTTGTGTTAACCCATTTATTATGAATAGTTTTAATAAAGTAGAATTGTGTTTTTTTTATTCTGTGAACTCAACGTTATACGTTTCTAACTTCGTGTTACAACCATATTTATTGTAATTGCATATATATCAATGGTGGAGAGGTTGTGGCCCTTCTAATGCTTTGACCTCCCACTCCCAGGATCTCCCTCCAATGACTCTAACGCGGGCTATTGCTGATGGGAGTTGTAGGCCAAAGTACCATTCCCTGCCACTGATCTACATGCTGAACTGTAACCCGAACACACCAGTCCCCTGTGTACATAGCACAGCCTTGCTACTAAAAGGTGAACCAAGGGTTCAGGGCAACCCCTTGCATGATTTTAGATTATTTTTTCTATTTGTATTGGGAGGATTTATAGGCCAAATCCTAGGCTTACAATGAAGAGAAAATCCTTGTAACAGAGGGAGAGCAGATGAGGCAGGGGGAAAGGAAGGAGGAGAATGAAGAACGAAACAAGAGAAGCAAATGAAGGAGGAAGAAAGAAGTAAGGAGAAACAATGCAGGTGTAGTTGTCAGGCTTGCGGAGGAAGTAGAAACAACAATAAAGGCACAGGGAAGAGTCAATGCATGAGAAAAGAGGGGATTTAAGTGAAATGGAAAAAAAGGACGGACAAGTGGTGGGGAATATAGAGCAGAGAATAGGAGTAGAATGACCAGGAAAGGGGGTGTCTGAAAGGAAAAAAGATGAGAAATAGAGGGCGAGGCAGATAAAGGCATACACACTTGGAAAAGAGGGTAACACAGGAGAAAAAGGTAAAACAGGGACGATGGAGGATCGAAAGGAACTTTAACAGGACACAAGGAGAAAAGGTAGCAAAAAAGTGATGAAAGTCTGAGAGAGGAAGAAATATGGAGTGAACAATACATTCAAGCAAAACCGAAGGAAAGAAGGAGGGATAGATGCATACACAAGTACTCCAGAGATAGGGGAGAGGTAGGGAGACCGAGAAAGAGAGATGCTAATAAGAATGAAAGTTCAGTAGGGGGAGTCACAGAAAGAGGTAAATTGGCATGGAAAAAGTGGGCACTGCGTGGAGGAATGGGAGGAGCCAGGGCAAAAGAGTATGTAGTAACGCATAGAGAGGAAATAGAAAATGCACTATATCCCAACCACATGCCTCGATGTACCCCTACCGTACCACCCCAACATGCTTCCCTGCTGTGCCTACCTCACACCTCATTGTGCCCCCCTCCTGTGCCATCCTTATATGACATTGTGTGTAACCGTTTTCCTTGTTCTTCCCAGCTCCCACCTTTGACTACGCAGACATGCCACCACCACTGGGTGAATCGGAGAGCACCATCACAGTGCTGCTGAGGCCGGCTCTCGGCCGCGGGGCTCCCATCAGGTAAGACAAGTGACTTCACATGGTCAACCTGCCCAGATAATGCCACAAGACAGGAATCGACATGAAAGACCAAAGAACACAATGCCCAGCAAAGGCCTCTAGACAGGAATGGATGTGTGTGACCAAAGACCACAATGCCCAGATATTGCCACTAGATAGGAATGGGCATGTATGACCAAAGAACACAATGCCCAGCTAAGGCCTCTAGACAGGGATGGTCATGATAGACCAAAGACCACAATGCCCAGATATTGCCACTAGATAGGAATGGACATGTATGACTATAGAGCAACCTTCCCAGATAATGCCACAAGACAGGAATGGACATGAAAGACCAAAGAACACAATGCCCAGATATTGCCACTAGATAGGAATGGACATGTATGACTATAGAGTAACCAGCCCAGATAATGCAACAAGACAGGAATAGACAAGTATGACCAAAGTGAAACCTGCCAGATAATGCCACAAGACAGGAATGGACATGTGTGACCAAAGTGGTACCTGCCCAGAAAATGCCACTAGACCGGAATGGACATGTGTGATCAAAGAGCAACCTTACACATTTAGGACAAATGCCAGGTGTGGGCATGTGTGACCAAAGTCCAACCTGTCCCGATAATGCCACTAGACCGACTTGGACAGGTGTGACCAAAGTATAACCTGCCCATAAAATTCCATTAGACAGGGATGGACGTGTGTGACCAAAGGGCAACTTTCAAAATTAAGGACGATAGTCATGAATGGACATCTGTGCCTAAAGAGCAACCTGGCCAGATAATGCTACTAGATGGGAATGGACATATGTTACCAAAGTGAAACCTTCCCAATTAAGGCCCGTAGGCAGGCATGGACATGTGTGACCAAAGTGCACCATAACCTGATAATGTCACAAGACAGGAATTAACATGTGTGACCAAAATGCAACCCCCCGGTAAGGCCCTAGAGAGGAAATGACTTGTGTGACCAAAGAGCAACATTGTAAGATAATGACACCAGACGGAAATGTGCATGACCAAATAGCAACCTGTCCAGATAATGCCACTAGACAGGGAGTGTATGACCAAATAGAAACCTGTCCAGATAATGCCACTAGACAGGAAGTGTATGACTAAATAGAAACCTGTCCAGATAATGCCATCAGACCGGAATGTGCATGACCAAATAGCAACATGTCCAGATAATGCCACTAGACAGGAAGTGTATGACCAAATAGAAACCTGTCCAGATAATGCCACTAGACAGGAAGTGTATGACCAAATAGAAACCTGTCGAGATAATGCCATCAGACCGGAATGTGCATGACCAAATAGCAACCTGTCCAGATAATGCCACTAGACAGGAAGTGTATGACCAAATAGAAACCTGTCCAGATAATGCCATCAGACCGGAATGTGCATGACCAAATAGCAACCTGTCCAGATAATGCCACTAGACAGGAAGTGTATGACCAAATAGAAACCTGTCCAGATAATGCCATCAGACCGGAATGTGCATGACCAAATAGCAACCTGTCCAGATAATGCCACTAGACAGGAAGTGTATGACCAAATAGAAACCTGTCCAGATAATGCCACTAGAAAGGAAGTGTATGACCAAATAGCAACCTGTCCAGATAATGCCACTAGACAGGAAGTGTATGACCAAATAGAAACCTGTCCAGATAATGCCACTAGACAGGAAGTGTATGACCAAATAGAAACCTGTCCAGATAATGCCATCAGACCGGAATGTGCATGACCAAATAGCAACCTGTCCAGATAATGCCACTAGACCGGAAGTGTATGACCAAATAGAAACCTGTCCAGATAATGCCATCAGACCGGGATGTGCATGACCAAATACAACCTGTCCAGATAATGCCGCTAGACCGGAAGTGTATAACCAAATAGAAACCTGTCCAGATAATGCCACTAGACAGGAAGTGTATGACCAAATAGAAACCTGTCCGGATAATGCCACTAGACAGGAAGTGTATGACCAAATAGAAACCTGTCCAGATAATGCCATCAGACCGGAATGTGCATGACCAAATAGCAACCTGTCCAGATAATGCCACTAGACAGGAAGTGTATGACCAAATAGAAACCTGTCCAGATAATGCCACTAGACAGGAAGTGTATGACCAAATAGAAACCTGTCCAGATAATGCCATCAGACCGGAATGTGCATGACCAAATAGCAACCTGTCCAGATAATGCCACTAGACAGGAAGTGTATGACCAAATAGAAACCTGTCCAGATAATGCCATCAGACCGGAATGTGCATGACCAAATAGCAACCTGTCCAGATAATGCCACTAGACAGGAAGTGTATGACCAAATAGAAACCTGTCCAGATAATGCCATTAGACAGGAAGTGTATGACCAAATAGAAACCTGTCCAGATAATGCCATCAGACCGGAATGTGCATGACCAAATAGCAACCTGTCCAGATAATGCCACTAGACAGGAAGTGTATGACCAAATAGAAACCTGTCCAGATAATGCCATCAGACCGGAATGTGCATGACCAAATAGCAACCTGTCCAGATAATGCCACTAGACCGGAAGTGTATTACCAAATAGAAACCTGTCCAGATAATGCCATCAGACCGGGATGTGCATGACCAAATAGCAACCTGTCCAGATAATGCCACTAGACAGGAATGGGCAAGTGAAACAACCTATTCAGAAAAGGTCATTAGATAGCAATGGCCAAATGGCACTAAGGGCTTTCTTAATCAAGGCCACTGGACAGGGACAGACCAGTGCAACCAAAAACGAACCTGTCCCATCATTGGATACCATTCAGGAAGGTGGAAGAGTTACCAAAGACGGACCTGCCAAACCCAGCTACTAAACAGGAATGAGTAGGCTATCATAGAAGACATAACCAGTAGACAAGAAAGGGGTAATCAATTAAAGACATGACCTAACAAGGACACTAGACATAAAAGGGCAAGAACTAACAATTAAAGATCTGCCCAACAAAGGGTACTAGACAGGAAAAGGAAGGAGCTACAAAAAAAGGATCTGCCAAGCCAGCCAGCAAGAGTTGCCCATACCAGTAGCCCGGTATGGGCAACTCTTGTTAACTAAGGTCTTGCCCTACTGCTGCTAAATAGAATTCTACCCTAAAATCATTACACTACCCGGTAAAGAACCCCGGCTTCCAAGAAAACAGCCGGCCCACTATGGTGATGAAACAGTAATGGGCAATTGCTATGCAGACAAAAAGACCGGCTCAGTTAAGTTCAATAAGCAGAAACTGGCAAACTATCAAGAATAGCAATGCCAAAGCCACCCATTAACTCCAAGAACTTCAATCCTCCACCAATCGTACCCAGAACATATTCAACATATTAAAGTTCCTATCCAAACCACCATCAACACCTTCCACACCCCCTTCCAATGCAGCACACAACTCCTGCATGTAATACTTCAACTCCAAAATGTACAACATCGGGACAGCCCCCCCCCTCAGTGCTCCCACTCCCATCCCCCACTCCCAAACATTCCAGTACATGGGGCACCTTACACCCCATCGACACTGACACCCTCATCACCCTCAACGCCAAAATAAAACGTGCACATTTCCTGGATGATGCATGCACACCTCTATCTTCATCCCATTCCATCAGCAGCCTAGCTCCACGCTGGCTCAACATCATCAACTCCTGTCTCGCACATGATACTATTCCCACTGCACTCAAAACTGTACAAATCTCACCCGCCCTCAAGAAAACCTCTGCCCACTCCACGCTCCATGAAAACTACTAGCCCCACGCTCTGTGAAAACTACCGCCCCATTCCTATCCTACCATACCTCACTAGAATCATGGAGCACTTTCTGCAAAAACAAATCACCACAAACAACCTACTCAACCCCTTCCAATCTGGCATTCCACCTGGACACAGCACTGAGACCACTACCCTTCACTTCCTTGATGACCTCCACAGCATCAGAGACAATGGACACACAGAACTACACTATTTGGGGTATACTATTTGCTGAGAACTAACTGGTTCTTTCTGCCCATGTAGCTCTGTCCAAGAGACAGTGGGATCTTCTGGTGTGCTTTGTTGAAATACCTGTGCCCTGACGAAGGTTCCCTGATAAGATTAATCAAAGCTGTGCAGACATATAACCAGAAGACAATATTCTACATGGGCCATCATTATCAGTTGGAGTAACAACCTTTAGTAATACCACCAAACTCGATTACCATTAATGCATGTGTTAATGATGCCACAACAGAGAGCATATGTATGATTTAGAGGGGACATGCGGTATCATCAGTAACAAGACTCATAGTTCGGCCAAGTGGTAAACTACTCAGTACCTGCACATACCTCCTGTTTTATCAAAGTCACTGAACTCCTAATGAAACCCTGGATTGGAAACTCTGAAATTCTTTGCTCACACTCATCCGCCATTTGTTGTATTCACACTGGGACTTGTGCCAACATCTCTGGCACAAATGGAACTTGCAGGAGCTTGTTCCACAAAAGGATATTGTTTTAATCAACGAGTGTATTTAATGAGCAATCAAATACTCACAGGCCATTGCAGGATTTTTTAAATAAATTAGTCCAGATTGTGCTAAAACCTATTAAGGTTATTTATGAGTTTGGCGACCTTGGAATTCTTAAAGAAACTCTATTATTGTTAAAATGATTAATGGCTGCTCATATTGGACCCACACGCTAAAAGTGGACAGCTGGCAAAAGTATTACAATCATTGTAAGGCTGATGTTAAAATCATGATGATCTCATTGGCATATGAACAACACTGAGTTGCCTGATCCCCTAAATCACACTCGTACGAATATCTGCTGTTTGCTCCATTAATGGAATACACCCAAGGTTCCTCTGTGAATTTCCCCACAAAACCATTTGCCATTCTTGCATAGTATTGACATGTTAGCTCTTGCTACTTATGAAGTCGTGGGAGCTAGGTTTGGCATCCCTCTCGAGGATAGACTCTGCTTATTGCCCATAATAGAAAGTATCAAACCTTTATTATTTGACTGTACTAAATGAATTGTACTGTCTGGCCAGTATTTCCCTAGGTGATAAAACAGTGGCTAATGTAGTAAGAACTGATGAACCTTGGATTATACTTATGAAGGGCGATGATGTATATTATATGTACAGCATAATGGAATGCTAGCCTGAGATTGATACACTTTTGTATAGTTTTGTATATGAAATATCAAGATTTTAAGAATGTTAGCAATTATGATATGAAATATCATTTAATTGGTGTGCTTGATGAGTGTACATTTTGCGAATTGTCTTTCGATTTTTGCGTAGCATATTATGGTATAAAAGGTTACTTTGTGAAACTGTAATATACTAAAAAAAAATAGGGTCAGGGTCTCTAGGTGTAATAAAATAAAGTGCATCTATTAATCTGCTAAACGGGGGCTGAACTTTCTCCTATTTCTGCATATTTTCACACAATTTGAGGGTTAAAAAAATAAAATAAAGAATGCTTTTTTCATTGCTGTTTGTCCCCTGCATTAGAAATGAGCAGGGGGATGCAAGTAACAAAGCTGCTTATCAGACAACTGGATAATAATGACTAGGAATCGTAGAGTGCTTCTTATGCACAAACCCCGTCATCTCTACGTTGCATAGGTGTACATTGTAATTGGTCATTTACAATGCACTTAATACCCAGAGGTTGCTAAACACGGACCCGGGGATCGAACCTGGGTTGGCGTTGCCCCTGAGCTATCCTCCGAGACAGCTGCAGATGAGGTTTTAAAGCCTGGCTTGTGCTGCTTCCTTTCACGGTTGCTAGCTCCCACAGCTAATTGGTTTAATGTATTAACTACTGCGTCATGGCTTCGTACAGGTTTTTTAAAAAGCCCTCAGTACCAGGGCCGCTCCAGCCCTCAATAGGCCCCTTGTACAGTGGTTCTAGCTGAAGCACCTTTCATTTCCAATAAATACATACAAATATAGTGCACGCCGTCTAGGAAAGATGAAAGGTTGAGCTTGCCCTTCCATTATCCAAACCTGTAAGCTAGAAGGTAAACAGGTGTGCCTGCAACTGGAGACTTAACCCACCGATCTACCTAATAGGCTTCACCGTGCAGAATGTCACCACCAACCAGAGCAAAGCATGTTACTCCCTGTACCCTGACAGTGCTCACCTTGAGCCGATAAAGGCACGTTGGGCTAAAGCCTGAGAAGGTCTACTCTAAGATTCCCGGATCGTTAAAGAGTGATCCCTTGGGACATGTCAGGCATCCGATCTCAGACCTGGCGGATGCGCCACATAGGCCGGTAATGGCCCACCGCATCTCGCCCTGGGGATCTCGCCCCGTCCGGCCCTCGTGCCATAAAATGCAGCCACGCGCAGCTTCCTGGGCAGTGACCATGACCTCAGCGTGTAGGATAGGTTCCATTGTTGCTGTATAAAAAGAGGCAGCAGGTGGCACCTTCATTAATAATTAACTGCAGCAGCAGGTACAATATCTCTGAGCAAACATTAGGTTATGTTAAAGAGGGTTGCCCTTTCAGGTTGGCAGTGCCTAAGGACTGGGTGGACTTAATCACACATGTATTTAAGTGCATTGAACCCAATAGCATACCTTATCTGGCTATACAAAGGCATTCTGGGAATATAGAGTGGTTACTTAACTGGTGTCAAGGTCGCGTGCCATTGCTCTACGTAGACCTTCTGGGGCAGAAGCTTCTCACCAGCACAAATAGTACATGCCAGAATACAAGTATGGTTGTTATTGGTCTTCTAACATAGTGCTTCGTGGCAGATCCCTCCTGCTTCTAAGCACTGTAATAACAGGTGTTTATATTGCCCAATGGAATGGTACTCCCTTTCTGGACCTTGAAAAGAAGAAGTCCTGAGTCAGGTTTGGGGCAGAATTCAGCTTGTGAAGTAAAGTCTGAGCTCGCGTCTGAGGCGAGCGCTTGGGTCATCAGTTAGACACCTGGGCCAGTGAAACGGTCAAGAAATGTAAACAACTTACTAGACTCAAACCCCTTACCAACAATCCCCCAACACATTATGAATATTAGTGAAATCGCAATGCAAGTCTGGCATTCCTTTAAAGGGAGGTACAACCTTAACCCTTTATGTTCGTGGCTATCATGCATTGCAATGCAAACAGGACACACGCACTCATCCTTGGCATTTAAGGGTAGGGGCATTGTGTACACAGCGGACAAGCAGTTTCCGTCTCTAGGGCCAGCCACTGACTGATCCAGGATACCCTGCTTGCCCCCTCTTTGGGTCAGGTCAGAATGCTCTTGGCAGGCCTGGCAAGGAACCTGCCTCATCAGAGCTGGGATTCATTCACACAATGCATTTCACCGGGCTCTCTCCGGGCCATGCGATCACCCACTGGCATCTCCACACAGGAGAACCCCCACCAAAAAGTGACATTTCAACAGCCAACGCTTTCACGGCAGAGCCGGCTACACACACATACTTGGAGCACGTGTGTGCAGATATGCGATAGCGCAACAGGAGCTGTTCTGGTGATGCCCGCAGCCCGCGGCTATCATCCTGCGCTGGACTGAACGTCCGCGCCAGTTTCCCGTGGGGCACACTGCTCCTGCCCATGACCAGAGCCAACCTACTTACAACAGGTCACTGTATATTTGACATGGAAGCCATACACCCCGAATTTTTTTTTTTACAAAACTGCGGTTTGCGTGAACAGAATAACACCCTTACAAAAATGCATTGCTTTCAACAACTTCCCATTCAAACACACAGGTGCAACTACCCGCTGATAACACTGGGCAGCACCAGGGCTCTTCCCCGCCCCTTCCGCTGATCAAAACTCAAGTACACCTGAGGGTTCTCTGATGAAATGACATGAAAATAAGAAAACACAAGTGCATTTCTTCCTCCGAGACAAGGGGCTTTTGGAGCATAAACCATGGTTTTGCTTCTCTTTAAATAAAACCTTGCCGGCAAGTAGGACTGCAATGAACTACGTTTCGAAAGGCACATACGGGTTACTCGGAATGTTACGCCTTTCAGCAGCGCAGCAAGAGGTCAGAGGAGGGGCATTTTAAAGTAGGAATGCGGGTCCATTCTCTGGTGCCCGTTGCAATGCATTAGCGTAAAAGCATTCCAAGAGGGGCCACACAATGAAGCTCATGCCACGTGTAGCTCCCAAGGAAGACTGCCCCTCTGCCCAACGTGGCCAGCGCGAGAGGGGGAGAGGCGTGGCTTGGTGCAGCTTGAGCTGGCCACTCCCTCCCACCAGCTTCCACAGCCAGCCAGAGGCGTAGCCAGGATTGTCTAACAAGTGGGCCCTGCACTTGATGTAATTGGGCACACCGCTCTATGCTACCACACAGTGCGGCTGAGTGGGCATTTATAGATTGTGAGTGGGGCCTTGCCCGCTCAGGCCCTACCCTTTCTACGCCTTTGTGCTGAGTCAGCAATCCCTTTATGCCCCCAGACTAGCAACTAGGCCCAGGGGCCAACCCAAGCAGGCAATTGTAGGCCAGCCTCCGCGCCTCTCTATTTATCTGACTTATGGTAAAATAACCTTTTTCTCCTCGTCCTCCACCATATCAGATATTGAAAAGGCTGCGAGGGTGGTAGCGCAGTGTGTGCGCTGCGGAAGCCGTCCATTTCCCGCTGCCACAGCAGCAGACCGGTGCGGCCTGGATTTATGTGCTGGTATTAAAGAGATGGCTCTTGCAGATTCTGGCTTGTATATTTGCCCCGCCTGGCGCTTCGAGCCGGCGGAGCTAGTGATGGGCATATCTTGATGTGCTTTGACCACTGATATAGGCTGAGTAATGGTGGGGCGGCAGGGAGCTGTGAAATAGCGTAGGCGGAACTCCGCGCCCGCGTTCCATGGTATGGCTGCTTGGGCACATATCTGCTGTGTTTATAGAGCAGATACGATGCCCGTTAGCCTGTGCCTAATGGAAGATAACACTTTAAGGACCTCAACCGCTATGCATCCTTTTTTCAAAAAGAAATGTCACCCTTCAAATTTTCGTATATCTTAGCGAATTGTTCAGGAAGAAGTTAGAGGGCACTGAGCCTGGGCGCCATCTTTGTAAGCCTCTGCACCATTGTGGGAACTTTGCGCTAATGCAACTCCCCCACCACCTCATCCTTGTTGTGAGCTCCCTGTTCTCTTGTGTATCTGCTTTCCTCACCGGGTTCTTCCCTCTAGGATTGTAAGGTGCCCTGCATTCTTCCCAAAGCTAGGCCTGCGCTCAATAATCACCCTAATGATAATAATAATAATACAATGCCAATCATTGAATGTTGTGCAGTTAGGACCTGCATCGATGCAGTGATACAGCAAAGAGAAAAAGAGCAGAAATCCTGCTGATTTTAGAAATATTAGAAATATTTGGCTTGAGTAGATCCTGGATCCCAGAAGATTACCCTGATTCAGAAAAGTGGTCTCATAGGAGACAGAGTGCATGCTCTTGCATGGCCTCCAGGTGTTGCCGTAGACTACGAGGGACACCCCTGTGCCACCCCGGGGCTTTGTCGCTAAGCGTGCCGTTGGCTTTAGGGGGCTAAAACCGCTACTGTTCCTTGTGGTTTGCTATTGGATTTGACACCTTGCCTTCTCTTTCTAGCAATTACCAGGTGGTGGTGGAGGAGGACCGGCCCAAGAAGATGAAGCGTGAGCTGGGGAGCCAGGAGTGTTTCTTGGTGCCGCTGAACTATGACGACTCTGTGGCCAAGGGGGCCTCACACTACTTTGGTGCCGAGATCCCACCCAGCAGCCTCCCCGAAGCGACGGCATTCATTGTGGGGGACAACCAGACCTACAATGGCTATTGGAACCCGCCTCTCGAACCCAAGAAAGCCTATCTCATCTACTTCCAGGCCAAGAGTCACCTAAAAGGGGTAAGTGCTCGCTCTCCTGCGTCCTCCAGGCCAATCATCGCTGATATGCGAGTAAATGTAGAAGGATGGATCTCCCAAGAGATCTTGCTGGATTTCCTACAACGTACAACAAATGCGCGGTCATAGATTGAAGCAGCCATTCTGCAATGCAGAAGGTTTCCATGAACCCCTGCATTCACTGAGACCCGATGATCAGTACGGGGATAGCCCTGCAAACACGACCCATTTACACACCCTTCAGGCTCTGGTGATTGCCTCCATGTCATTTGACTTGCCACTCAGAAGCAAAGCCACAGAGTGCCACTTCATTACATGGCATGACCCAGAGTGGCCCTCTTGGATAGTTCCCACCCCTGACATTACGTGCCCTAGCCCATTCATTCTAAAGCCGAGTCTAGTGTCTTTTTGTGAAGTAAGGCCCTGAGTCAGTTTCCCTACTACCACAGCGCTCCCTTCCATTCCAGGGAATAGCCTTGCCAGAGTCCTGGCTCCTCCCTTTCATTCCACCAGGGAATAGCCTTGCCAGAGTCCTGGCCCATCCCTTCCATTCCAGGGAATAGCCTTGCCAGAGTCCTAGCCCCTCCCTTCCATTCCAGGGAATAGCCTTGCCAGAGTCCTAGCCCCTCCCTTCCATTCCAGGGAATAGCCTTGCCAGAGTCCCGACCCTCCCTTCCATTCCAGGGAATAGCCTTGCCAGAGTCCTGGCCCCTCCCTTCCATTCTAGGGAATAGCCTTGCCAGAGTCCTAGCCCTTCCCTTCCATTCCAGGGAATAGCGTTGCCAGAGTCCTGGCCCCTCCCTCCATTCCACCACCAGAGAATAGCCTTGCCAGAGTCCTAGCCCCTCCCTTCCATTCTAGGGAATAGCCTTGCCAGAGTCCTAGCCCTTCCCTTCCATTCCAGGGAATAGCGTTGCCAGAGTCCTGGCCCCTCCCTCCATTCCACCACCAGAGAATAGCCTTGCCAGAGTCCTAGCCCCTCCCTTCCATTCCACCAGGGAATAGCCTTGCCAGAGCCCTAGTCCCTCCCTTCCATTCCAGGGAATAGCCTTGCCAGAGTCCTGGCTCCTCCTTTTCATTCCACCAGGGAATAGGCATGCCAGAGTCCTAGCCCCTCCCTTCCATTCCAGGGAATAGCCTTGCCAGAGTCCTGGCCCCTCCCTTCCATTCCAGGGAATAGCCTTGCCAGAGTCCTGGAATCTCCCTTCCATTCCACCACCAGAGAATAGCCTTGCCAGAGTCCTAGCCCCTCCCTTCCATTCCAGGGAATAGCCTTGCCAGAGTCCTGCCCCCCCCTTCCATTCCAGGGAATAGCCTTGCCAGAGTCCTGGAATCTCCCTTCAATTCCATCACCAGGGAATAGCCTTGCCAGAGTCCTGGCCCCTCCCTTCCATTCCAGGGAATAGCCATGCCAGAGTCATGGCCCCTCCCTTCCATTCCACCACCAGGCAATAGCCTTGCCAGAGTCCTGGCCCCTCCCTTCCATTCCAGGGAATAGCCTTGCCAGAGTCATGGCCCCTCCCTTCCATTCCAGGGAATAGCCTTGCCAGAGTCCTAGCCCCTCCCTTCCATTCCAGGGAATAGCCTTGCCAGAGTCCTGGCCCCTCCCTTCCATTCCAGGGAATAGCCTTGCCAGGGTCCTGGCCCCTCCCTTCCATTCCAGGGAATAGCCTTGCCAGAGTCATGGCCCCTCCCTTCCATTCCACCAGGGAATAGCCTTGCCAGAGTCCTGACCCTCCCTTCCATTCCAGGGAATAGCCTTGCCAGAGTCCTGGCTCCTCCCTTCCATTCCAGGGAATAGCCTTGCCAGAGTCATGGCCCCTCCCTTCCATTCCAGGGAATAGCCTTGCCAGAGTCCTGGCTCCTCCCTTCCATTCCAGGGAATAACCTTGCCAGAGTCATGGCCCCTCCCTTCCATTCCAGGGAATAGCCTTGCCAGAGTCCTAGCCCCTCCCTTCCATTCCAGGGAATAGCCTTGCCAGCGTCATGGCCCCTCCCTTCCATTCCAGGGAATAGTCTTGCCAGCGTCATGGCCCCTCCCTTCCATTCCACCAGGGAATAGCCTTGCCAGAGTCCTAGTCCCTCCCTTCCATTCCAGGGAATAGCCTTGCCAGAGTCCTGGCTCCTCCTTTTCATTCCACCAGGGAATAGGCATGCCAGAGTCCTAGCCCCTCCCTTCCATTCCAGGGAATCGCCTTGCCAGAGTCCTGGCTCCTCCCTTCCATTCCAGGGAATAGCCTTGCCAGAGTCCTGGAATCTCCCTTCCATTCCACCACTAGGGAATAGCCTTGCCAGAGTCCTAGCCCCTCCCTTCCATTCCAGGGAATAGCCTTGCCAGAGTCCTGGCCCCTCCCTTCCATTCCAGGGAATAGCCTTGCCAGGGTCCTGGCCCCTCCCTTCCATTCCAGGGAATAGCCTTGCCAGAGTCATGGACCCTCCCTTCCATTCCACCAGGGAATAGCCTTGCCAGAGTCATGGACCCTCCCTTCCATTCCACCAGGGAATAGCCTTGCCAGAGTCGTAGTCCCTCCCTTCCATTCCAGGGAATAGCCTTGCCAGAGTCATGGACCCTCCCTTCCATTCCACCAGGGAATAGCCTTGCCAGAGTCATGGACCCTCCCTTCCATTCCACCAGGGAATAGCCTTGCCAGAGTCGTAGTCCCTCCCTTCCATTCCAGGGAATAGCCTTGCCAGAGTCATGGCCCCTCCCTTCCATTCCAGGAAATAGCCTTGCCAGAGTCATGGCCCCTCCCTTCCATTCCACCAGGGAATAGCCTTGCCAGAGTCCTAGTCCCTCCCTTCCATTCCAGGGAATAGCCTTGCCAGCGTCATGGCCCCTCCCTTCCATTCCAGGGAATAGCCTTGCCAGAGTCCCGACCCTCCTTTCCATTCCACCACCAGGGAATAGCCTTGCCAGTGTCCTGGCCCCTTTACACAGTCTATGGACAGAATCTGCCCCAGAACCCCATTCAGAAGCAGAGTAACAGAGCCCCAGGTGCTTCAAGTGCCCCAAACCCAACTGTGCTCCAGCCCACCGTTCACTCTCCTGTGAACCTATCCACCTGTTGACCCGCTCCTTCTCTCACCTTCCCACATATTCCTGATCCCATTTACATGTGTCAAGTTGTGCCTTGCTAAGTCTAGATTTTCTTTCAAGCACCAGCCCTTCATTAAGGGTGAATATATCCGTTTTCTGAGCCGGCGTGATGCGAACAGCAGCGCGTGCATGTTTATGAGCCTAAAGGTAGACATGTCACTATTTCTCAGGGTGTACATCAATCTTTTGTTAAACCTTTTCATTGGGCTTGTGTTGGCTCTATTTTTAAAATAAAATAAACAGATATTATGCAGAGGTCATACCCCTTACCAGTTATTCTTTATTGTAATGTCCCATCACTTGGAGACTTCAGAAAGGACGCTTTGCTTAAATTAAGGGTTGTGCAACGAATTGCATGAAAGGCCGCGATTTTCACAGGCAAACCATGAGAATGCCCGGTGCTAAGCGCACTGTAGGTTAAAGGCTTGAGGCGGAAATTCCCAGTAGCCCCTGGAAGGATTTTCTCACCCAATAAAAAATACATTGCTGTTAAACTGGACAGTTGCTCAGCTTTGACATGCGTGTTCACAGATGTCAGTAGGAAACTGCACTAAAGCCCTGAAGATGTATGAAAGCTTTGCTGCAGTGAAGATTTCCCACTTTGGGAACACATTCTGTATGATGCCATGTTTCTTGATAGAGTAGCCACTAGGCGACTGGATGCCCGTCAATATGCTGTTGCTTCTTTGCAGAATAAATAAGGGCCTCCTTTGACTAGACATTGGGCCTCATTGTGACGTCGCCGGTCCGGAAACAAGGGTGCCGGTGTGCTTACTGGCACCCTTGTTTCAGGACCTGCAAATTCCAAGTTTGCCTGCCAGGGCCGCTGCGCCCAACGTGTCTGACCCTGCCAGGTGCAGCGGTCACAGTAGGCAGACTATTCAAGGAAGCACCAGCAACATTAGCAACGGTGCCGGCGCTTCTGTGAACCCATTCCCGTAGAGTCCTATGGGACTCCACAGGAATGGGGAACAACATTTACCAGCACCTAGCTTGCCAGTCCGACAGGACTTGTAATGTTCTGGTGTCAACGGCAAGCTAGGTGCTGGTAAAATGTTAGGAGTCCAGCGGCACCGTCACGGTTACCGCCGGACTCGCAATGAGACCCATTGTCAACCTTTGGTGTGGCAGGAACTCTTCAAGTTTGCTTTGTCAGAAGTGAGAAATGATCTTTGTTCAATTTTTGATCTGCCAGCGCCCTGAATGTAGAGGGAGGAATAGGTCTTTGCTCGGTTGCCAATTATCCATCAGAAGACTCTGCTTTCTGCATACTTTCTGAATTCCAATCCAGGTCCTCTTATTGAAAGATGCTGCCATGCCCTGAGACGACTTTGGGATTTTGAGATACCTGTATATCTACTGTGGAAACAAAATGCTCTACTTTGGTAACTCCAATACCCCGTGTATCCTTATCTTGCTTGATCTCTCTTCTGCGTTTGACACTGTCAACCACACCATCCTGCTCAACCGTCTCCGTGATAACCTGGGTATCACTGGACAGATTCTGCCGTGGCTGACTTCTTTCCTCTCCGACCGACCCTCCCAGGTCCAACTTGGGTCCTTCCTCTCCGATATCTTTTTCTCTACCTGTGGCGTCCCCCACGGCTCTAACATCTCTCTCCTTGGCTGTTCAACCAATACCTGGCACTCCTTGCCCACCGCATCGCCGCCCTCTGCCCCAATTTTCAGTGCAATTTTCAGTGCTATGCAGATGATACCCAGCTCATTTTCAGGCTACCCTTGGCAACCCCTCAAAACCTTCCTCTTTGCTTCTGCTTTTTCTGCCTCTCTCCCCTGCTGAAATTCCCTGCCGATTCTGCACTGGTTACCTGGCCACCCCTTCTGATCCTGGGGCCATGTCCCGCCTTTTGCTCACCGGCCCTGCCTCCCTGGCAACCCCCTGCACTTGGGGACTGGTTCTGAAATCCCTTCAGTCCCCTTACCTGCACTTATGTCTGCTCTTACCTTGCACTTGCCATCATCAGGCTGTTTTATTTATTCGTATTTATTCTTCCTACATGTACTGCACTGCACTTTCTCCTCTCCCTTCCCCTTGCACTCTTCCCTTTCTCCCTACCCTCGCACTTGCGCGATCTGAATGACACCTGGCCTAGTAGGGTCGTTGTCTGTCTTCAACTGTTCTCCCCTCCCTTGCCTCATCGCGCCTTGAAACACTTGTGTATAGGCGCGTTATAAATGCCATCTCATATCATATCATATCATATCATAACCCCTTGAAGTGCCATTTTCTGGGAGCCCCTTCATGAGTGGTGAGACAGGATTGTCATTAAGACGCTTGGCATTTGGACTGTGAGCTCGCCCTATCTTGGTTCGGTACCAACCTGGCACGCTGTGGGGATACAAAAACTGATCCTGAAGTGCCATCCAGATTCCTACTCTCCAGCTCGGCCAGAGAATAGTTCCAGACATGTTTCTTATTTACCAACGCCTATAGTGTTCATAAGAAGAAATTGACAACCATTATCTCTTTAGAGGAAAGCAGAATCAGGACACCCCTGTCTTTTCCATTCTACACCTATGTATCCTGTTATTCTAAGGAGAGTTGTGCCCTTCCTGTAACATTGTCTTTTGTAATCTGTAATTCTGCTTAAGTATAATAGTTTGGTATTGTTCAGTAAATAATAATACGTGGAAAAAGCCATGTTTATGTATTGTGATCTGATCCTGCCGGTCACCTTCTACAGCTTGATCAATAGGACATTCTACAAAAGGGTGAACATGGCGTTCTTGTAAATCTCCTTGACCTTAGCGTAAGAAGCATGTATATGGGTGCACCATAGAGCTTATGAAGGGCTACCTGAGTAATTTCCCCAAACTCCTTGCAGTTTACAGATAAACTCACGATCCAAGAATGTTTACGCAGTCATTCACTCCCTAATTCCCTCAGGTGGGCACTCTTCCATTTACCATTCTAATTCCCTTTTTGTCTTACACTTATTTATTTACTCATTAACTTGACATTGTGCCCTTACACTTGCTCACTCACTTACCCATGCATTATCACATTAGCCCATTAATCCACCTGCTAACCCATGTGCTCACCCCTTGTGCATTCCCTCATTTTGCCCAAGGCAAAAATGACTCTAATTCCACTGTGACATGCATCTGTCCACTCAAACCTCCCTTAACATTTATTTATTCCAATATTGTATGTTCACTTGGCCACTTCATTCAGCTTTTGTTATGATGCTTTAGGCGTCTCATCTGGGAATGAGCTGCCCCCCCTCAGTGTCTACCCCCTTTCTGCCTCAGCGATCTGCCTCTTCTCGGACCTGAGGTGTTAAAGTGGCATCAGCCATTGGTGAGCAACAGATCTAGGTTGGGGCCAGAAGGCTTGTGTCCTGCACGTAACTTAAGGCAGACCATTAGTACGGACAAAGACTCATGCTTGAGATCACCTGCATATGTCTAGTGGACACCAAATAGCAAATTGCCACCAGTACGTTCAAGAGAGACAACATCACAAGGCTGGTGCCATGGATCCACCATACGCCAGATCATTTTTATTGCCCACGTGGGAGACATGCCAAAATGGTGTAGGCCTTGTTGGAGATCCCAATCAGAGCCACAGTTTTGGACCAGGGAGTCAACAGACCCGGTGGGATGTGTTGTGTACGCAGATAGACTGGGTCGCCCCTCTGGTAATAACAGGCAGGCTACACTGTAATGTGGGAACACAATGAAGGCACTAATGTCTTTGTAGAAACCAAAAACAGATTTGTTACAGGAAGAGTAAACTAGCCACATTGGATTAGTTAGGCACACACACTGGCATGAAACACAGGGCCTGGGGAGTACCCTTGGATGCATGGGGGGAAGAGACCCCAAGGAGGTAAGGGAAGGGTTGGTGAGGAAATGGCAGAAGGGGGTTGTTGGAGACAGAGGGCTGAGAGAGAGGGAACAGAAAGAGAAAGGAAGGGAGTGATGGGGTGTCCAGTGATAGTGGGGGTTCCCAGCGAGAGAGCGTGCACAGGGGCACACAAGAGAGACACAGACCGGGAGGGGAGCAGGGCAGAGAGGAGAAATACAACCGTTTGGGGATGAGGGAGAAAATGAAGGGTAGAGTGGGGACAATGGTACCTTAGATAGGAGGCCTCTCTGCCCTCAACCCACACTGTCTGCACACACCTCCAGCAGCCAAAAAAAGAGAGCCCAGTCCTCTCTCCACAGGCTTATTTATATAAGGCTGTTGCTCCTGCACATTCCAAGGCCAGCCCCTCACAGAGGAACACAACATGTGTTGCCAGGGACATGTTTTTGTGTGTGGTTTCCACGGGAGATGGGCACACATTTTCAGGTAATTACAGAATAGAGGATAATTGTACTTCTAGAGCCCAATCTCATCCATTCCCACAAAAGGGAAAACTAGATTATGTGCGATTCCCAGGTCAGGGGAGTTGAAATTATAGAGTGCAGTGTAGTTGTGGTCAGGGGAGATTAAATTATAGAGTGCAGGGCAGATGGGGCCAAAGCAGAGGATAATTGGTGGGTGTGGGACAAGTGGCTTTCCAGGGCCCACCCACCCCTATGATGGACACAAGTGGAACTAGTTTTGCAGGAATCAAGAAGGGCAGGACAAAGGGGAGATGGAACTTACAGGTCCCAGTAAGGGTTGAAAGACAACCATCCCAGGCTTTAGATGAACAACAGGTGGATCCAGTTCCTGGAGCGAGTGGAGTCCTGAGGAAGAGGCATGCAGGGGACACAGAACAAGGAAGGGTATCACACACACTCTAAGGACACAATGTGAATGATGGGCAGTGTTAAGTGTGCAGCAACAGAGTCACCAAAATAATGTAACATGTTGAATTTAAGTCCAGTGTTTTTATTGAAAATGTGCCTCCTTGTGACACGTGTTTTGAGCTGACTTTGTGCTTTATCAAGCTCAGGCACAGAGTACAACTCCACAATATGTCAATGTCGGTTTAGATCTGTTTAGTTTGCACTTTCAAATGGGTTGGATCCCAAAAAGTTACAAGTTATCTTGGTCCCCCTGTGTCTCGAAAGGGTCCTGAGCCCGCTGGCATGCCGTGTCAGAGGCAGCACATTTTTTATAAAAACACTAGACTTTAATTCAGAATGTTACATTATTTTTGGTGACTCTGGCACTATACCTGGGGCTACCATTTTGATTTTATTGGGAGACACCAGGTATACAGTTTGGGTCCTAGTTTTATTTTTCCCTCATCACGGGCTGTTCATGTGAAAGTGTTTGTGTTGTGAAAAGGGGGATGGGTAGAGTCTCTAAATATCCTACTTGGTAGGATGGGGTAAAGGTGTTACAGCAATGGGGATGCTGCGTCTTACCATCTGGTGTCGCACTACCACTCCCTGAAGACCCCTCACCCAGGTGACACTCCCGCAGTGGTCCACCACCAGGAACTGGATCCAAAAGCGATGACCTTCTGGTTTCACTCAGGACCCAATAACTGGACAGACTCAAAGGAGATAGTAAAATTACTGATGTTTTTTCTCGTTATAACCTTGTTCTTACTTAAGGTGTATTTTATGTGTAAAGTTTAATTGTAAACTAAATCACAATAAAATTATTATTATTATTATTATTATTATTATTATTATTATTATTATTATAGTAAAATACTGCTTTAATCTCAAGACTAAAGCAGGGCGAATAAACACTCATCAACTCGATTCATGCAGGATCACAATGGTTTTTCAATCATGCGTAGTTTATATAATGCTAGATCTGTCATCTATGACGTCACCCTATGTGGCAAACTTCAAAAACCTATTGAGCAGTGAGATTGGAACAGGGGATTATGTGTACATATAGAAACTGTGTGTGCTAGTCCCTCATTGGTGGTCTTGTAGCTGTGAGACACATCCTGAGCTACCTCTAATCACATGGTATAAAGCAAATGTCACAGCAGAAAATATGGCAGCAGACTAATATTTTGCAGCATTATATGAAAAAGTGCATGGCAGGCTATTCTAATAGGTTGGCAACCCAAATCCAACTTTGGCTTGTTAGCAGCAAGTACATAGAAATTAAACCAAGGTGGTGCGAGAGACGTCAGCTGTTCATTTGTTTCCCATTTAGGCCATCCTCTTTCATTGGTTGGCCTCATGCAAGTGTCTTCTGCTTGAAGGTTGACCTTGCCAGTCTGCAGAGTCTCGGGACATCCGAGGTAGTGTAGGTGCATGGCTATCTTAGCTCTAAGCCTAATGAATAGCCCTTGTTTGTGAGCTCTTCATCACGTGTTGCAAGACCATGAATTTGTCCATATCGACGGTGCTTTTAATCTCATTTGATTCAATTTTTGCTGGGTGCAGTTCTTCTTTTGTCCTTTACAGACTTGCTCATTCTATCCCATATTAACTTTATGCCTTTTAATCATCCAATAGTTGACATCAGTAAATGTTTGTGTTCCTCCTATTCTTTAGAAAATATGTCCTTGTGCATAGTCTGCTCATAGGGCCTCATCACGACCCGGGCAGTATGTGTTTAACGGCACCGGTAAAGATGCCGGCTCCGTTAAACCCATACCGCCCTATTACGAGGTCCCCTTGCGGGACCCGCTCTGGACGTCTGGTTTTACCAGACGTCCCTAGCGGGTCCCACGAGAGGACCAGGAAGCTATTGACGGGCCCGTTGTTAGCTGCCTCCCCATTCCCATTGAACCCTATGGGAATGGGGATGGTCCGGGTTCCCTGAAGGGGGAAATACCGGGCTCTTCATAGTTGAAATGGCCCGCTATTTCCCCATTCAGGGACCACAGATCCGGACCCGAGTTTGGAGGCAGCCATGCCTGCAGTGTTTTTCACATGGCCCTTCCATTGTGTTGGTTTGGTGGGCCTTTAATTACATCCCACAGTGAGGTCAACAAGCTTTGCCCTGTGATAATCACAATTGTAGACAAAAGATCATGCCTCAGATGACTAGGTTTGTGTCCTCTGGGCACCCTATGTTAGATCACTAGTACAGAGAAGGGACCAACAAGCATTTGTCCAGAAGGAGACCCTATTGCAGATCACTAATACACAGGATCCTGGCTGAAATCTCCTTTATTGATTTTGATCATTAGTATAGTGCATATTGCAGACTGGACCACCTCTTGGTGCAGGTCATCACAATGCATAGACAAAATGCTAGATGGGCCAGCTAATGAATGAAGAAGACATGGGCATCGAGTTACTGATCTAAACCTTAAGTGGTCAAGTTGAAGTGTGAGTGAATGGGATCATGTATTTTATTGGCAAGGAGCGAAGATGATGAAGTGTCATCTTCATCGGGTGGTGCAGGGAAAATCAGGAACCATAAGGAGGTCTTGACCCTGAGACGCAAAGAGGGTGAGGGGAACCAGGGCCAATTGCTTTTCCTGAGGGGGAGGGGGAGTATTGTGGAGACACTCATGAATAATAGATAGGTTTTTAAATAGAATCCTGTCTGAGACTGGAAGCCACTTTGCTCTGTGAAAGAGAGGGAGGGAAGGATGGATGCATTTTGCAGAAGCTGGAGTTTGGGGATGGCATGTGACCAAATGCCATTGTATACAGAGTATTTATAATCCAGGTAGGGCTTATAAATTCTCCAACAATGTAAGACCCCTTTTGGGCTTGGGCAGAAATAGTAGCCACTATATTCTTTGTCTTGACTGGAAAAGACTGGATTTCTTTACCTGACCAATTTGGTGAGTCAAGAACCTATTTGGATTAAGCCTACCTCACAAGTTTTTAGTCGCCTCAAGGAATGTGATGGAAGAGAGAAAAGAGGGAAGAGGCAGACAAATGCCATGTTTTGATGTCATTCTAGTACCCTACCGGGGACTAGAACTGCAGTATCCAGTTTTTAGCAACTCTCAGGCAGTGCACTGGTTTCTGATATTGGGTTTAATATTCCTTTTTTTTTTTTTTAAAAAAGAAAGTGTTTTATTGATTACATTGTTTTTTTTTTTTTACAAACGTTTATCATTCCTTTTAAAATGTATGCAAACAATGGCCTCACAGAACAAATCAACTCAAATCAACACACATTTATTTACCATTAAACCACCCCTTCGTACATCTGGAGCACCTCTTTCAAAAACTGTATCGAGGCAAACATTAAACCAAAACCCTCTCTGCCCAAAAGCTGTGTCCAAAACTGTATGCCTCACCAACATGTGCTGCAGTGTTTCCACCTGGCCTTCCTGTTGGCAAAATCTGCATCTGTCATCAACTGTTTTGCCACATTGCTTCAAGATTTCTTTACTAGGGAGCAGGTTGAATCTCAGTTTCACGAACTGCGTTCTATACCAGGGGGATGGGAAAAGCTTTAGATATCGGAATCTTGTCCCATATGCCTTGGATTCACCATTCAGGGACAATTGCCACCAATGGGAATTTCTCCCTTCGAGAGTTGTTATCCAGTCTTGTACCCAGATCTCACCTTTAACTTTATCAGGATTAGTCTGTAGAAGTTCCATGCTAGAGCCCAACACGTCTAGAAGGGCTTTGCAGTGATCCTTCCACTGAACCAGTATACCGTGTACACTCAAACCTAATTGCTGGCCAAGAATTTCAAATGGAAGTGCAACAGCGACTAATAGACATGTACGATATGGTGATAACTCCTTCCAAGCTGTTTTAGTGTATATCGAACTAAGTCTGAACTCCTACCTTCTCACTGATGTTGCTGCTAGTTTTGGCAATTTTAGGAGCTTTCTCCAAAATGTCCCTTCCAAAGACTCCGACAACTTTTAGGACATAAAAAGAAACCCTTCTGGCCCAAAGATCAGGTAAGTTAGTGACTGAACTTCTGGACGAACCCCCTCCAAAGAGCATTTAAATCCCAAAACCCCCTTCTTACTATTGCACCTTGTTGTTACTATTGAATCCTTGTTTTTGCAGGATTAACTTCTAAACCATTCTTCCTCATGTGCTCCAGCAATATATTCAAGGAACGCTGGGGCCCAATTGGAGTCTGGCCCAGGAGTACCATATCGTCCGCAAATAGTAATCTAGCAATCTTTTGTGTGCCTATTTTCATAGGAAAGGTCTTCCCCCCATCCAAAGCGATAGATAGATCCAACAAAAACAGGTTGAAAAGGGTGGGGACAAGCGGGCCGGCTTGCTTTAGCTCCCTTGTAGTTGGAATAGGGTCCGACAAAAGCCCTTGCGCGTTTAACTTTATTTTCACATTAGTATCTTGGTACAGCGATCTAACAGCGGCTAGCAAGTTCTCAGGGCATGTCCACTCCTACATTTTTCTCCAGAGCGTTTCCCTGTCTACACTGTCAAATGCCTTTTTAACGTCCACAGAGGCCATGTCTATTCGAGTTCCTTTTTCCGGAGATTTGCCCTTTAAGATGTTTAGAAGGAACACATTTATATCAGTACCCACGCCCCTTCACAAACCCTGTCTGTCTCGGATCGGCTCTACCAGAAGTTAGAATCCACTTTTGTAAGTGAGATAGCAGGAAGTATGCCCCTAAATAACTTCCACAGCACGCCAAGGAGTGCGATTGGGCGATCATTTTCCGGATTCGCCCTTGCGCCTTTCTTTTAGATCAGTACGATCACTGCGGACCTCCTTTGTGCTGATGCAATGGTAAGTATCATCTGCACAGGACTGGTGCGATACTCCCGAGTTATTGATGCTCAAAAAGGGGGGTGGAGCGCAGACAGAAATGAACAATGTTGCAAAATATTGAGACCCCTGGGGCCACTCCACGTAATATGTTGGAGGCCTGAGCAGAGAAAGAGCCCAGGAGTTCTTGCTTGCTTGTTCCTGGGAATAGCTTATAGCAGATCACGAGTAGAGAGAAGGGATGATGGCTGAATGGCAAGTGCCCTCACTAGAGATGCATTGGTCCATTGGCAAATGGGCACAGACTCCATGATCGGCCAATGCCAGCAAAAGGTTATTGGTGATAAGGAAGAGGCCGTCACATGTCAGGTGCAAGATCACTCATTCTGGATGGCGAGAGTCACCAAAGGTGCCAATTCAAATGTGCTTCGACTCAATCACAAATAATTCAGGTTTAACGAGACACATGTTATCATTTTTATGTTTTCATATATTTTTAAAAGAAGTTTTACACAGTCCTAAATATCTTACAGAATATTTTAAAATGACATCTTTTTCTTTTAAGACTTTAACAATGAGTACATATTTCCATGAGTTCATTCTAGCCCAACAATTGTGTTTGGAAATAGGACATAATGAACCATTCTTTTGTTGTTGCATCTAATCCTCAGATAGGCTGATGAGCTTCTATTTAGCACAGTATGTTAGCTTTCACCTTCTCATAAATGAAATGCAACTGAGGAGTACATTTTGCGTTTCAAAACCTATTTCCATCTTTTGGTATTTGTATTATCTCAGAGATATTAAATTGCTCCAGTTTCTGACGTTGGGATTTGGAGCGCTTCATTTATTGCCATCTTAAAAATCTGACCTGAGGGATTCCTGTAAACCGCCTAAATCCTTTTCTTTGCTGAATTCAGCACGCGGCAAATGCGCCCCGCGTCACCCTGCCACTCTTTTATTGTTTTCAAATCTTGTAACACTGCACCTTCAGGATGCGGATCAATTTTTATGTTGGTAATATCTAATATCTATTCAAAAACATTGAGCTCGTAACGTCGGCGGTGACACAACATGGCCACCTGGCATCCAGGACAGGTTCAGATGAAGAGACATAACTTTTCTAAACATTTCTAAGGAGTACAAAACGACCCACACATAAATAATCCACAACATGTGTAAATGTGTAACTGCTTTTTCTCTGCTTCTACTCCACACACAAGTCAGGTATGTGTCTCGAACCCCCGATCCAATGTCCATTTATCATTGATGTGTACTTTTGGTCATTCATGATGTGCACTCGACTCTCAATATTCCATACTTCCTGGCACATTGCTTTTCTGCCTCATGAATGTAGACCCATTAATCCTTCGCTGTGTGCTGTTCCTACAAACGAATGTGGTGGTGAAGACTGCACACATATGACACTGAAGCCCTCACAGCCTGACTTGCTTACACAGACATTAATAATTCCCCATTGTGCCCACCCACAAATGAAAGTGGCCTGATAGAGTGCACACATGTCAATAAGAAGCAAATGGCAACATATCCCACACCACATCTCACTTACCAGAGTTTGCTAAAATACAGGTGCAGTGGTGTAGTAGATTTGTTTAAATAATTAAGGAACACAAACTTCTATTACATTTCATTTCTGTTTTTTTACCTCCATGTCTATTAAACTAATCATGTATTTGTGTGGATTGGGATACAATCCTGTAGTTGTCAGATTGAGCTAAATCTCCTAACTATCCCCGTAGCAGGAGCAGGAGAGTTCCAGCTATTCACCATGTCTTCCCCATCTGCATTTTCCAAACGCTGAATATAATAGTTGTAAATACATATTTCGGACATATTATTGGAAAATTAATAGGATTGCCTGATAATCTCGCTTGTTTTCTTGATGCTCCGGAAGATCTGTGATGCAAGAACGGCGGCAGGTATGTTAGTAGGATTGAGCAGGAAGACGAGCAAGAGAGCTGTGATGTGCTGTTGGCAGCTTCAGTTCAGAGAAACTGGTCACTGAGCGTAGGTGTGCTTTTTGGTTGTTAGTCGTCATGTGGTGTTGGGGGAGAATATATGTGGTCTGTTTTGTGGTGTTATGAAGTGCATGCAGTTTGTGGTGCTGTAGAAGTGTGGCTATGTTTAGGTCAGAGTTTGAGACGGTGTTTGCACAAGGGTGAGATTTTAGTTGGGTCAGTTAGTGGCAGTACATTTCCTACCCCTGCTGTTCTGACTAAATATGACCCATATTTCTTCCCCTGTTTTTTATTCTAGTGTGTAGTTATTACTACCCCCACAGGTTTCTCCAGGGTGATGTTTTCCCTGTGCCATGCTGTCCACCCGTGGGTTGCACGGTTTCTGCGTTCTGCTGCATTCCTTTATGTATGACAAGTTCCTCACTCTTAGTTGTCGGATTGAGCAGAGACTTCTCCCTCCTCCGTTTCCATCTTTGGCCCTCCAGCAGGCTAAGCTATTTATATTTATTTATTTATTGCATCTGTTACACACCCAAACCCAAGGGTATCACAGCGTTGGTTACTTATAAAATACTTGTTACAGACTTAGGGATACTTGTTAGATACATTCAGTTACAACATGTTGAGACAGTAACAGTGTTGGTTAAGGCATTAGTCAAATTTGTCAAAAAGCCAGGTTTATATAATTTTTTTGAATCGCTGTTGCGATAGCTCATTTCTAGTGTGTGTCGGCAGAGTATTCCAAAGAGTTGGTGTGGCTATGGGAAAGCTAGAGCCTCCTGCGCTTTTGCTCTTGTAACGAGGAACATTCAGGCACGTACTGATACATGATTTTAGTAACCGAGTAGAACACGTCTCTTGTCTCCCCAGCCATCCTCTGTAGTTCGTTTGAAAGCAAGTTCCCCTATTAAAAAAGCTTCTCACCAGTATCAAAGGAGTGAAACAATGCAAGTTGTTGTCCGTTACACAGGTTGCATTCTATATTTGTTTCTTTTACAGGTTAGTTTCATAAGTACAGTGAATTATAAGTCACATTGGGACTTAAAAATTCCAGTGATTTAGTGACTTTGCTGATCAGACAATTCTGATAAATGTGCCAACTCCATGGTTCGAAGTTTCACCCTTTGGGCTTTTTCAAGGCAATTTGGCATATACAGTCCTACTAATTAGCAGTGTGAGAATCCTAATCCTCTGTAATTTCTTGGTTAGTTAACCAATGGCTATATGCTGTATAAAGTTCTTATTAGTCTGTTAGGTTCCTAGTTAGGAGTTTATTCATATTCTATGTTGTGTGGTTGATATTTGTGGTTATGCGAACCCATGTACATCAAAATCCTGTTGGTCCTTTCATCCGATTGCATTCCACAATAATTAGGGTTTGTATTCATTGGCTATTGGTTGTATTCTTATAAACAGGGCTCGATCTCCACTTTGCTGGTCCTTTCCGGTTCGGCTTACTCTCCTGTCTTTTTCTGTTGTGTGTTTGTTTCATGGTGCGCGGATGTTGTTCAGTTGGTTTCATCCCTTTCAGAGCTGAAGAGTCAGGTTTTTAGATGTTTTCTGAATTTTAGATGGTCCTCCAGAGTTTGTATTTCTCTGGGGAGAGAGTTCCAAAGTTTTACCGCTATGCAAGAAAATACTGATCCACCAAGTTTTTTCCTTGTGTATGGTTTAGGTTCTAGGCGAATGTTGTCTCTGGAAATAAGTGTTCTTGTTGGCTTGTAAATGGTGATTTTCTTTTGTGTGAATTTCGCTCCTTGTCCGTGGATTGCTCTGCGCATCGTTTTGAAGGTGATATGTTTTTTCACTGGGAGCCAATGTTGCATTCTTAGGGCTGGTGTGATTTGGTCTCTTCATGAGAGTTTCTGGCCGCTGCGTTGTGTATTCGTTGTAGGTTCCTCGGTAAGTAGTCCTGCATTCTGAGGTATACGCTGATGGCATAGTCTATCCTGGACATGATGAGAGAGATGATGGCCAATATTTTGTGCATGAAGGAGATGAAGCGTAGAATATTTTTGGAAGATGGAAGAAGCATTTCTAAATTATTCATTAACCCTTCCATAGTACTAGAGAAAAGATGTTTCCCATTAGTTCAGTTGCCCACAGTGGAAGTAAGAGGAAGGTTTTAATCCTGGCATCTCCCTATGATTGATCGATTTGTATGCTCCTGGCCAAATTATGTAGAAGTGTATTTGTCTCAGTGGCTTATCTGCAAAAATTGTGGGCATTAAGAAACTTGCACACCCTTCCTACCACTGCCCCGCCCCAAATTAAGAGTTTTGTAAAAAAAAAAACAGAATATTTATTTTAACCTACCACAAAATAGATGGAGAGTTTATGGAAAATCGAATGACTAAATTCTCAATGCCCAATAGAAAATGCTTAGAAAAAAGTTGATTTACTATGTTATAATAGCAAGTTTTACTATAGCCTTACATGTCTTATTTCTCCCTTTTGTAAGCGCTGTAAATAACAGCTATTACTTTCTACCTAATTTAATAATAACACACATTATCAATCTTGGAAAGACGATCGCTGAGATTGCTTAGTTTGACTTTGTGAAGAGCAGGTTATCCCCATTACAGAAGGGAGCACTTACCACATGGAGCTATCCACCCAACCACCTTATGATTATTTGTCGCCTACATTTAAACTCCACAATTCCTCATCTTATTGGAAATGCATAATAGTTTGTCAATGTTTGTGTTTGGAACAAAACTTATAATTTGATGTAAGTGTTTGGATGGTGAGCTAGCTCAGGAAGTTGAGCACGTGTCTGAGGGATTTGTATCTAAAGTCACAGGATGGCATCCCAGCAGAGTGGCCTGCAACCGTTAATCTTCTGTCATCGATACATTGGGAACAATTAAATTGGCAAATAGTAACACCTGTTGTTACAGCACTTATTATCAGAAGGAATGTGCCAATAACTGCTATTTATACACATGCCATTTTTTTTATATTTTATCACTTATTTGAGAAGATTGTTCCACTACTACTTGTTAACCCCTGCACATGTTCGAACCCTCTGGATCTTCTGTAACATATGTCTGATTTGGAAAGACAAGTAACGGAGCTTCCCAGCTATGGTCTATTCCTTATACCCATAGAGGCAATGTTCCCTCCAACAGCGAAATCCCTTATGACATGGAATAGATTTATAAAGAATGGAACTACGGGGGAAAGTATGTATAATACATAGGGTCACAGGTAAGTAACTGCACAATTAACAGCGTGCAACAATATGCGATGTGGTTTGTTGACTCGAAAGCAAAAGCGACTCTTTCCCCCTTTTAAAACTGTTATGGCGATAAAATAAATAGCAACCCACCTTACAGCACATGTGGCAGCTCACATCATCATTAGGAAAGTCATCAGAGACCCTACATGATGCTTTACATGAACACATCCTCTTCCAACTATCCACCTGCCTGCTTCCGCACATTATCATAGATATCGCGAGATCAGGATAACTGCATTTGCGTGTTATGTATTCTGCACTCTTTAGGTGTTTGATCCACAGTAGAAGACTCGTGTAAGCATAACACATTCCATAACTTTGTTATCTTTTTATTTATATATCTACTAAATATTCTTGCTGCGGACATTGCTTTATAAGCGTACTAGCTTTTTATGTGTACCAGTTGTAACAGATGTATCATGTACCGAACTAGTACTCTTTCTTTCTTTCTTTCTTTCTTTCTTTCTTTCTTTCTTTCTTTCTTTCTTTCTTTCTTTCTTTCTTTCTTTCTTTCTTTCTTTCTTTCTTTCTTTCTTTCTTTCTTTCTTTCTTTCTTTCTCTCTCCTCTCTCTCTCTCCTCTCTCTCTCTCCCTCTGTTCCTCTCTCTCTCTCTCCTCTCTCTCTCTCTCTTCTCTCTCTCCCTCTGTCCCCCTCTCTCTCCCTCTGTCTCTCTCCCTCTCTCTCCGGGCTAGAGTTGCAATCTAAGGGCAGTGGGCGAAGTGTACGAAAAGAAGTAGTGGAATTATGTTCCTTGCTGGCCTGCGTCCCCTCAGACACACAATACACACACTGAAACGCGTGCACCTGCTGTTTAAAGGAATGTTCAGTGCAGTGCACTGAAAGTGCAAGTTTCAACTTCTACCTACACTTTTATTTTAAACGAAACAATTCCGGAACGGTTTCTTTTTAAAATAGTAGTATAGGAGCTGGCAAAGGTCATTTAAAAAAGTAGAGGAGCACCGATCCTGACCACTACACGCACACTTCGACCACTGTCTAAGGGGCACGTTTGTCTACAGCTACCCCAGCAATTGATGAGGGCTGCGTGACAAGAGAAATAAAACAGATATCTTGAAGGAGGGTGTGCAAGATAGCATTTTGCTGTTTATGGTTAAAAGTAGAAGGATAGTTACAGTAACAGAGGCATCGCCCGAGGAGGGCACCAGCTGCTGACGGATCAGCTGCAGGATCTACAAAAGAGGATCAGCTTACTGTTTGAAAACCTTGACAAACTGTAGCTAGTTTTCACTTATGTACACATGCTTGTGATATGAAATGATATGATTGGTTATTTATGACATGCTTAATACCCAGAGGTTTCTAGGCGCTGACACAGGAATCAAACCTGTGTTGCTGCATGTCGCTTTTCTTTCAAGGCAAGCACATTGCCGCAGAGCTAGCCTCCCGAGAACCGAGAAGTAACGTGTGTCTTCTCAGCTCACACGTTACTTAGCTCTGTTAACGTCCTTGATTCTCCAGACTGCCTTGAAGCAAATCTTCAAGCTCTTTCTCTTCCTTGTTATGCCTTTTCCTTGGGAACTTCAGCGGCTGTGACCTCTTTTGGGGAAAATGTTGATGAAAGGCAGTTTAGAATCACTTGAGAGATTCCGAATGACCTCACACTGCCTCTTACAGCCTTCAGCCAATCAGTAGTTACTGAGTGAATTCTCCATCTTGCCTTGTGACACAGCTAGATTCCTGCATGAACTATAGTTAAGGAAATCAAGCCACCAACTCACCACACACTCAATCACACAAGCCCCCCTACACTATGCAGTCCCCAATGCTCTTGCCTCACTTCCTCCTAACAAAAAGTGTAATTGTTCTGTGACTTCCTTGTGGGGCCCTGATAGCACCCCCGGTTGTGAAGCCCTGGCTCAGGGCCTGGAAGCGTTGGATGGAGTTTATGAAACCTTCTCTGGGAGCATGACCATGAACATGCTGAGCCGCCTCCCAAGATCTTTCCTCAGGCCCATATCCCTTCCAATACACCAGATACTGCAATCTTCCCTTACAACCCGAGAACCCAGAATACTTTGTACTTCATACTCATTCCCAGACTCCACTGTGTTTACCCCCTCTGGAGTTCCTTGAAACCATGTGTCATTACTGCATTGTTTTAAAGGTTTTACATTGAAAGTGTGATGAATTTCTAAGCTGACTTGGTAACTTTAGTTTAACAGTCACTGGTGACCTCACTTACTCCACTAAAAAAGGACCAATGAACTCAGGCTAAACTTATTTACCCCCTTTAGAGCCACCTTCTTAGTGGATAACCACACAGAATCTCCTACTTGATAATCTGGAGCTTCCTGTTGCTTCCTGTCAGCAAATTGCTGATACTTATCTTTATTAACATTTAAAGCCGCAGCTGTTCTCTGCAGGTGGCGACCCATCAACTCAAGCCTTTCCTCCACATCCAGAACCTGTACCTTTTCACTATGGATCTCATGTAAAAAGCGAGGGTGAAAACCTTGATTGGTAAAACATGCGGATATAGACATGGAATCCTAGGAGGTGTTATAGCTAAAATCGGCTAACCAAATCAGGTCTACACAACTCCCTCCTGTTCTCAAATATATTCACAAATAGTTTTCCAACTCATGATTAATTCTCTCTAGTTGACCATTACCCTTTGGATGATAACTGGTGGTAAACCATAGCTCAAATTCTAAGGCCTTACAAAAGGCAATCCACAACGTTGATACAAATTGAGTTCCCAAATCGGAAATCACTTGCTTTGGTTAACCATGAAAACACACCATGTTTAGCAAGAAAGCCTGAGCTAATATAACTGCTGAGGCAGTTCCTTTAATCAGAATGAAATGTCCCACCTTGGTTAGGACATCCACAATCACCAAAATAGTAGTACATCCATTATCAGACGGAAGATCCACAATCAGATCCAAAGAAATGGTATGTCAATTTCAGAGCAGAAGCTTATGGAAATCCTCTTTTGTAAGATCCTGCAGCTGATCGACCAGCAGACTGGGAGGAGAGTGTAAGCAACACATGCAGTAGTAGGGAGACCTGAGACGGAGTCAGCGATCTGAATTTGTGCTGTTTTATCCCAATCCCCTTTCCCCCGAAGGTGGAGGGAATGGTCGATCTTGCAGCTTTGCAATTTGCTGGAGGTCCAACAGCCTATGAGGGAATTGTGGGGCTTTCGACCTTTGAACATCGACCCCTGCAGGACAGGTAAACCGGGGCCTCACAGGATGAAAGGCTGTTTAGAATCTCTTGAGAGATTCCAAATGACCTCACACTGCCTCTTAGTTACTGTGGAGAATATCTATCTTGCCTTGGGACACAACTAGATTCCTGCATAAGCTATAGTTAAGAAAATCAAGCCACCAACTCACTGCACACTCAATCATACAATGTCCCCCTAAAATACCCAGACCCCAAGGCTCTTGCCTCACTTCATCCTGACATAATGTCTCATTGTTTTGTGACTTCCACGTGGGGCCCAGCCAATTTGGCAAAACTTGTAAGGAAGCAGAGGATCATGCTCCAGGATCTTATTTAGTAGTTTTCTTATTTAGTATTTTTTGGTTATTGGTGTTTTTGCACACTTTAACAAATGACCTGATTCAGCAACACTAAGAATCAAAGAGTGACCAGTACACAAAAGTAAACATTGGCTCGGTGTTTACAGAACTAAAAAATAATTTATTTTAATATGAGTGTCACCCTTTCCAAAAAGGAAACAATTTTGAGACAAAACAGTGTGTAATCTTGGAACAATAAACTGTTGAATAATTTTGATCATGTATTTGTATTAACAATTTAATGTGGCTCTTTTTTTAAAACATGTACAATGTTAATTTCTCTTGATCACTAGCAGTGTATATTGTAGTCATAATAAGAATATTTTTAAAAAGGTAGCAGACGCTCCTCTCCAGAAAGAACATGGCAGGATAACCTGTTCTGAGATGAGAGTTTGCAGCACACGCTTTTTGCTCACTGTACCTTTCACAGATGGGAAATATCCATTTGCATATCAGTCTTTGTCCCCCACATGGGCAATCCAGCACCGAAATGCTATGGCAATTCCTCTCTGAACAAGAGTACCAAAAGCAACCCCATACACGTGTTTCAGCCTTGTTGGGCCTCATCAGTGAGGTGAAGCTTTGTCTCTCTGAGCACAGTGAGCAGGGAGTCCACGTCTGGTTGGCACCAGGTAACTCAGGGTGACCAACCCCAAGTTCCTTGCAAATATTTTTAAAAAGGTAGCAGGCGCTCCTCTCCAGAAAGAACATGGCATAATAACCTGTTCTGAGATGAGAGTTTGCAGCACATGCTTTTTGCTCACTGTACCTTTCACAGATGGGAAATATCCATTTGCATATCAGTCTTTGTCCCGCCCAGATGGGCAGTCCAGCACCGAAATGCTATGGCAATTCCTCTCTGAACAAGAGTTACAAAAGCAAACCCATACACGTGTTTCAGCCTTGTTGGGCCTCATCAGTGAGGTGAAGCTTTGTCTCTCTGAGCACAGTGAGCAGGGAGTCCACGTCTGGTTGCCTCCAGGTAACTCAGGTGACCAACCCCAATAAGAATGCTGCATTTGACTTACGGAGCAAAACACATCATCAAAACCTATAATAACCCCATAAAGTATTTTCTGGTAGATGGGTATCATTTCAAGATGGTCTGCCTGGTACATTCATTTTGTACTCATTCAAAATTCCTCTGTGAGAAAGGGGAAGGGAACAAATAGTACACATCATGGTTACTGGCTGCTTTGCATGAGATCAAAGAGTGAATAACTGCAGATCTTTTTATTTGACAAATATGTCTGTGATATAAGGCTGTGTGCTAAGAACCCCTAAGTACATAGTGCAGAGCAGGCTTGGTGCTCATTACAATCATCACAACTATCACCCTAACATTGGTGTTTGTAACCATGTATTATATACACCCATTTGGACAGCATCAGAGTTTGGATGCCAGGATAAAATAATTGTGACATCTGTTATTCCGTTTGGGGTTCTAGCCAGAACTTTAGAGGAAGAGAGGTTAAGCTTGGTCCCCAATACACAGACATCCTCAGAGGATCGTTTATATAGGATACATGGTTAATAATCAATGCTTGCATTCATCTATTCAAGATGGAGGCTGCCGCTCTTACCTATCCTCAGGCCTCCGTGCTTGGCATGAGTTGACTCCTTCTTAGCAGGGGTAGGCGAACATGTTTGCCGTTGGAAGTCTGGACCACAGTGAGGGCAATTCATGCTTTTTTTTTTGCACCCATAGTATTGCCAGGTGATATCGCAAACGTGTTTAAATTTCGCCTATGCTCCGATATTTGCAGGCTATGTCATGACTTCATATATTTGCAGATGACCGTCACTATTGCTGTAGAAGGCTTTCTCTTGGTGCAAAACATGTTGGGGGCTCAAAAGTTCGAAAAGGCCCTGCAACTGCTTACATCTGTGTCCCGATATCTCTCCCAAAGTAGGCCCTTCAAAGGCGGGCAGGTAACGCGCAGGCAGCTGCGTGTTCTTTGGTCTCCTTGATTACAGCACAGCGCTCAGCCTCCTAGAGGGGATCTGCCTTTTTTACTATCACCATGGGGCTAAGAGTGGGGGTGTCGTTGGCCCTGCCAGGCAGTAAATCTGTTTATTCGTGCGGACGCTAGGTGAGAGGCAACTCTTTTCCCCAACCTGTTAATCGACCGCGGCTTGTTTCCTCCGCTCTTAATGGCCATCTGCTCCGCCATGAGTTCAGTGGATAATTTGTGGTTTGCAGGAAGCGGTAGTGCAGGCGGCAGCGGGCGGCGTGCTGGCCCGCAGCGCGGCCGGCTGCCGTTGCTTTGCACTGCGCTGTGTTCTTCTTGGGCACGCTATATGGACAGGGAGTTTTTGCAAATTATTGATCGGAGGGCCGCCGACTTTGACTTAAAACAAACTTCACGGGGAACCTACTGAGGCTTGGAGAGCTGATTGCACGGATACCACACATAGCCGGTCCGATAGCACAGCGAGCGCTCGCTTAGACATCTGTGCAGAGCCTGCTGACGCAGGTTCGAATCCCGGCAGGCCAAACTCATCCTTCCGAGGTCGATAAATGAGCACCACACACAGTGGGTAAGCAGCGCTCAGGTACCTGAGCGTTTGTAGCGCGTGGAAGTCACCGAGTAGAGTACATCTTTTACTAGGCCAGGGAAAGCCTAACCTTCACTACTCTTCTTGTTTAGTGTAGGCACAGCTGCCACCCGACCCCATGTAACAAGTGTCACCTTCATCCAACCAGGTTTCTTTTTGCATGTAGTTGTGTAGGCCCATACATGTAATGGTAAAACGTGGAACTAAAACAAAACTCCCAGAATGCACCGCACTTTTTAATAGTCATGACCACCAAAAAGTGACACGTTCCATGGGACCAATTTCCTGCAATTTGTATCCAATGTGGTTCCGTGTGTTTTTTCTCGGTGCAGCTTTATTTTTTTTGTCTTTATACACAAAGGGGGGTGGGGTGGTATTTATTCATTGTTTCCTTGTTAGGTGCTTATTCAGGAAGTAAATACTGTTTTTTTTTTATTTTTTATAATTGTTCTTTTTTAACGTGCTTAATACCAGGAACCCGTTTCTAAGCCTGTGTTGCTATACGTTGTCCTACTTTCAACGTTGCCCCTGAGCTGTCATCCCGGCCTACTCAATTTGTATGTAGCCCCATTAAATGCACCAACAAGAAAACACTGAAATGAAGACACTCTGTTCCTTCTAAGTGCATACCCCCCTTTCAGCCCTGGGTATCATGGATTCCCTGATTCGTGAGATCTTCAGAAGGAGAGATGAAGACTAAATGTTGAATCTGTACTAATGAAATGGAACCCATATGCAGCCATCAAAGGTCTTAATACTGCACCTAATAAGCAGGGGGTCTACCATGCAGGATTCCTCCCCAGCTGATGCGTGGGAACAATCAGAGAAAGTAAGTCAACATGAAAGAAATCAGGGTCTCTCCTGCTTCACTGAAGGTCCAGATGCAGTTCTGTTGTTCTTAGGGAGCTGCTTATATCACTTTGAGCTCCGTTTGGCTAATGGCATCTCAATGTGAGATGTTAAATGAAATATGTTGTTCTAAACGACTGCTCGGTCTCTTGTATCCCAATATGATGAAATTGTGCCAAGTACATGATATGGATACGTCAGTGCTCATATATTGTTGAACAATAGTGACCATTTAGTTAACACACAATACAGACTAATTTTTATTTGTCACTTAAACATTGGGTGCGTTATTACTTTACCCAATGGGATTGACTTCAGCTTCGAATGTTAAGAGTTTGAGAGTACCCTGTTGGGACTTGAATATGTGCACTCTGGCTAGACAGAGAAAAACCATACAGGGAGGCTCACACCTGATACCACAACAAATTCTACTTTTTGCTCCACCGCATCTAGTCAGCCTGGAACTGCCAATTGCCCTACCACACACGCACTGTCACTGTGAGCCTTGCTAAAGCGAGATCCCACCCTACGAACTACCAGACTGCTGTAAATCCCCCTGCCTCCCAGGCATCAAACAATAGTGTGGGAAATGTAACTGTCTGCCACAACAGTATTGCTGATAATGCCCCTGCCTGCCTTGCTATAATTGTATTGGTTTGCCCTGGGAGAAATGTAACTGTCTGTCACAAGAGTATTGCTGCTAATGTCACTGCCTGCCTTGCACCTAACAACACTGCTGCAAATTTATCAGTCTGCCCCACAACGAAGTGTACTGTTACCAATGTCATTGACTGCCGTGATCCTAATACCCGCGCCGCTAAGTTGATCGCTTTCCTTAACAATATTGCCTGTAATGTTATTGCCTGCATTAGACCTAGCGTTGACGCCCCTAATGTCATTGCTTGCCCTGTAACCAATAATAATGCCCTTGCCCACAAGTGTTAGTGGGCCAACTGCCCCACTACCCTTGCTTTTAGCCCAGTGACTAACATTCCCAGCCCAGACCGGGATAGATCCCGGCGCATGTCTAATGACACAGATCCTATCTCCTCTGCCTGTACCTTTGATGCACCCAGTCAGGACTCTAATGCTAATTGTCAGGAAAGCCAACTTTTAGGTGCAACTGCTAGTAAATGCACCAAACCTGCCAAGCATTCTCTCATTGTCACCTTGGTATGGTGCACCAATATTCGAAATGCTTTGCTACATAAAATGGACACTCTGCACAGTAAAATTTGCCAAACGATTTGCCTTGAAACCCCTAAACCAAGCCACTACTGACACTCGCCCTCCCACAACCCATAGACTTGGCATTCCACTGTTCCGCTTTCATAGTCACAGATTTGGAATTGGAAACACTGCACATCCTAAAGAGTCTCACAGCCTCAAGATGTAAAGGCGACGTCTGCCAGCCGCTGTCATCAAAGACTGTGCGGATGCCCTTACTTCCTTCATCACAGCTTTCATTAATGCCTCTTTTGAGACAAGCACAGTCCCATCCAGCCTCAAGGAAGCCTGGGTTCTCCCCCTATTAAAAAACAAAACACCCTGGACCCGGCCCTCCTTTACAACTACCGGCCGATCACCACAGTCCACTTATTACTAATAATCCTGGACAGAGCGGCTTATGTCCAAATCCAGCACCACCTGGAAACCAACCACTTCTTGGGAGTCTGACAGTCTGGCTTCCGGCCAGGCCACAGCGCTGAGTCAGCACTCCTAGCGATAAAAAAAATGGATCAACAAGCTCAGGAATGAAGGGAAACCTGCTCCGCTGCTCCTCCTCGACCTATCTGCGGTCTTCGACCTAGTCGATCACAACATTCTTTGCCATAATCTGACCAGCTCAGCATCATTCTCACTGGAAGCTATGACCTGGATTGCCTCCTTCCTCAAAGGAAGAGCTATGAGGGTCCTTGCGGAAAAAGCAAGCGCTCCACCAGCTCCAATCAAATATGGAGTTCCACAAGGATCGTGTGTCTCTCCCACGCTATATAGCATATTTACTAAGCCACTCTTTGACCCCTTGGACTCCCTCGGCATAGCCTACACTAACCATGCCGAGGACACGTACATTCTTCTGCCCCTAGCTGGAATCTACTCCAATGACGCAGGCACCCTGAGCTCAGCCTACACTGCCATCCAAGCCTGGATGGCAATGCATGGCCTATGCCTGAATGACAAGACAGAGCTCCTTGTGGTCTGTCCTGCAACAGTGCTGAAGAAAACTCAACTTGTGATAATCAGCATTCAACAAGACAGCACTCAGATCACCGTCTCCCCTGCAGTTAAAACGTTGGGAGCATACCTCAACGCTACTCTATCACTGACTCGCCAGGAGAATGTGCTTTCCTCCTCAGCAGCATACTGTACCAAATTGATAAATGCTGTAAGACCTTTCCTAGCTATGGATAGTTGCCTAACGATTGCTCGTGCTGTGGTAAGGGCCTGGCTAGACTACTGCAATGTACTCTTTGCTGGTACTTCTGCACACAACATACAGAAACTACAGACAATCCAAAATAATGCCCTTCCTGCAGCATTAAATATCCCTAAAACAGAACACATCTCGACCACCCCAAGAACCATCCATTGGCTCCCGATCCAAGAAGGATCCGGTTTAAGACCCTCTCCATTACCCTCAGGTGCATCTCTGGATCTGCCCTGCCTACCTGTCTCAGAAAATCACCAAGACCTTTTTGACTAGGCCCACCAGAACTCTGAATGCCCATCGGCTGGTCCAGCCCAAATTCAAATGTGCCAAAGCGGGAGGCAGAATATTTCCCTCCATAGCAGCCAAACAATGGAATACTCTCTCTCATGCGCTGATCCGAAGACTCCTACTGGGTTATCTGTAGGGCTATTAAAACTTGGTTGTTCACATAGTGGAGGAACTATCTTTCTGCACTTCCCATGTAGCACACCAGCGTTGTAATCTACCACCTGTGTCTGTATGCAACTGTATCTTTCTACTGTCAGCTTCCTTGCCCAAATGGCCACATCTAACTGGTTCTTGCAACATCGCCTTGATGGCTCCGGGTTTTGTGCACTTTACAAATGCAAACATTAATAGGAGCCTGCCCCATGGGCTGTGCCCCAGATGAGAGTGTCTTAATCATGTTTTAAACCTCTTCCTTTCATAGAGGAGAATGACTATTTAAATATCCAGCTGGTCTCACCCACAAGGCCAATCCATCACTTAATTAAATGCTAGGCAATCTGCTCTAAATACACGTACAACCATCATCCCCAGACACATGTGGGTCTGCCACTTGTGGGCCATCACATATGTGCAGCGGGCTCTATAGGCACGATTAGGTGCTCTGTTAGTTGCACAAAGTTCTCTTTAGCAGGTGCCTTAACCCACTGAGCTACCTACACCTAAGGTTCACATGGTTTGCTACGGTGGTTGCTGGATGGAGCGGTGCATTATGGTACCCCTAGATGTCTCCCATGCTGCTTTTGCTTAGTTTTCATGTCTTATGTTGATTCTAAGTGTGTTTCTTTCTTTTCCTCTTCAGGAGACCCGCCTGAATTGCGTTCGGATCGCCAGAAAAGGTGAGGCGCCTAGAAGTGAGAGGGTGGTAGACTGTGCATGTTTGGCCAAGAGGGAAAAGCAAAAGGGATGAGACTGTGTGTGTCACAAGTTAAGTGAATGAGTGTAAGAGCGAGCAAGCCGTGCATTCAACTTACAGCGATGACAGGGAACGTGCCCGTGAACCCAACTGATATGTTATTTGAAATTAAACGCAACATTCACCAAACAAGTGGCATCTTGGAGCATAAGTGTGGTTATGCTAAATGCGAGTCTGAGTGGACAACTGTACACGTTTTTGCCATGTGTTTGTGTAAGTGAGTTTTTGTCAGTGAGTGGCCCTGGTGTAGAAATTAATTGTAGTTGATGTGTGAGTATAAGGACACAATTAATATGGGGCTTCTCTCAGAGATGAAATTGACCTGCTTCACAGTGGTGTTTCCTGTTCTGCAAAACGCGTGGGCCATCTTTTTTTTTTTTTTGAAAATTTATTTTCAAAGCATAACCATAAAACATCAGCATATAAAACAAGAACATATGTACGAAATGTATATACAAAGCCACAAAAACCCACCCACCCCTTGTTCACATCTCACCATCTGCAAATACAAAGTCAATAAATCTCCACAAATTTCCCCCATATCTCTGCAAATAAACATTCCTTGCCTTGCTTCCTATACAAACGTTCCTCCATAGCTGCCAAATCTCACATCTCACTCAGCCACATTTCCTTATTTATCGGAGCAACAGATTTCCAATTTTGAAGGATAACTTTCTTACCCATAGCAGCCACTCTAAATAACCATTTTTATTGGCACTGAGAGAGATCATCCAAGAGGGAATCATTCCCCAGAATTATCATCTCAAAATGAAAATGAATTGTCACATCGAGGATCTCTTCACATACTTCACCCACATCACTCCAAAACCCTCGGACCTTCACACAGTCCCACAACATATGTTCCATCGTTCCATCCTCATGTACACATGCCCAGCATTCAGGACCATCCTTCAAACCTCTCCTCCACAGTTTTTCCGGGGTCAAATAGACCCTATTCAGGATCTTAATTTGTCTTGTCCGCTCTGTCAAGCCCAAGGAACACAGTCTGACATTCTCGCACATCCTAGTCCAACTCTCAACAGTAATGTCCGCCCCAATTCTCCTACCCCATTCAATCCTCAGCGAATCATTGCCTTTATATTCAATTAAAACCTGTCTATAGATCCGGCTCGCCAAGCCACCCTCTTTCACCAATGCTTTCTTTGTCAGAAATTCCAAATGCAGACAATTCTGCAAATCAATCTCACAAACGGCCTGTTTCAGTTTCCTGTAATCCGAGACTCTAAATCCTTCAATGCTAAATTCCCTTTGCAAATCTCTAGCGCTCTTCCATTCACCCTCAGCGAAAAGGTCACCAATCCAGCTGATACCACCCAAGAACCGTTCAGGCCAGAAAAACTATTTACCATTCAATTTAATAGACAGATTCATCCAAATCGATGCATTTGGATCCTTGCAACCATCCACACCCAACAAGACATTCAAGTTCTTCCAGAAATTTCTCAATGAAGTGGTCAACACATTTTTCACACCTTTCGAGACTGTGGTTAACAATGCCCTAGGCGACAGAGGACCATTAGCACCAGCCTCGGCCACAGCCCATATACTCGGAATTGTTTCCACGAAATCTATCATGAAAGCACAACTGAAGGCCAAATGATAGGCCCTGAAGTTCGGAACACCCAACCCGCCCTTCTCCAAAGGTAGTTGCAGCTTCCATAAGCTCAATCTTGCTGGTTTACTATCCCACAAGAAACTTGTATAAGCTTGTCCAATTCCTTCCAATAAGAAGCTTTGGTATTCAATGGGATCATACTTAAAACATAGTTAATTCTAGGGGCCGACATAATTTTTAGGGCATTGACCTTCCCCCAAAGTGACAGGTTCAGCAACCCCCATCGAGCCAGATCATTCTTAAAAGCCACAGTTAGCACATTCATGTTCACTCTCACCAAATCACAAATCTTCGGAGTGATCCAAATCCCCAGATACAACATTTTTTCCAGGCACCACCGAAAACCTAAATATGAAACATATTTTTTGTTACACCCAGGAGCCAGCGGCAGCACTTCAGATTTACTCCAATTTATTTTATAACCAGATATCCCCTGAAATGAAGTTAAGACATCCATTAACTTAGGTAAAGACAAATGTAGGTCCTGCAGGACCAAAAGTATGTTGTCTGCAAATAACCAAATCGTCTGTTGCAAACCCCAACAAGAGACACCACTTATATCCAATTTGTTTCTAATGGCGGCCGCTAGAGGTTCAATCACCAGAACAAATAACAAAGGCGAGAGAGGGCAACCCTGTCGTGTTCGCCTCTCTAGTCTAAAGGGACTAGAACAAATTCCATTGGTATTAACATCTGCAGTCGGACCCGAATATAAGAGCTTAATCCATGATCTAAATTTCTCTCCAAATCCCAATTTCTCGAGTACTTGAAACAGAAAAGTCCACTCTACCCTATCAAAAGCTTTCTCTGCATCCAATGAGAAAACGGCTGCATCCTCTGATTCATCTGTTGCCCTATTGATAGTATGGAACAGACGCCTGATGTTACTGGACGCCTTTCTCCCTTTTACAAAACCCGACTGATTTTCATTGATCAGCTGTAGTAGAAGCCTTTCCAACCAATCAGCCAAAACCGTAGCCAAAATTTTGTTGTCGGTGTTAATAAGACTAATCGGGCGATAATTCCCAGGGAGCGTCTCATCTTTACCCTTTTTCGGAAAGACTGATATCATGGCATGTCTAGTTGACGCCGGCAGAAATCCACTAGCCAAAGAGGACTCATACATATCCTTAAGTAGATTCAAGGCCGAATCTGGCAATATTTTGTAGAATTCTACTGGAAAGCTATCTGGCCCTGGTGATTTCCCAACATTCAGTTTGCTGATTGCCATCTTAATCTCATCCACAGTCAGATCTTCCTCCAGTACATGCGAATCATAATTTGACACGCTAGCAAGGTTTGCTCTCTCAAGAAAGTCTGCACTCCCTACTGGCACATCAAATTCACTCCTATACAAATGCCTATAATAATCTCGAAAAACAGTATTAATTTCATTCGGCATAAATGTAAGACGGCCAGCCGCATCCCGAATAGATGCATTTGACCGCTCAGATTCCCTCATTTTCAACCTATATGCCAGCCACTTATCACACTTCTCACCCTTCTCAAAATACTCACATTTCAGATTATAGTATTTTTTCTCTGTCTTTTCATCAATTATGTCCTTAAGTTCTTTCTTTAATTTCTTCAATTCAATCAAATTATCTCAGTTAAACGGGTCAGCCATGACCATCTTGGATAAAAGACCAGTCCTCATTTCAAGTTCCTTCTGCCCATCAGCATTTTTCCTCCTCTCACACGTCAGATTAATCAAGTAACCCCTCATATTGCATTTCAACGCCTCCCACACTATTTCTGGTCTCAAATCACCATTGTAATTTACAGAAACAAAGAAGCCAATTTCTGCCTTCAATTTATCCACTTCCTTTTCCATTTTGAAATACGTATTATCCATTCTCCACATATAGTGCCTTTGAACAGGACTTCCCCCGTCAATACACAACATCACATGTGCATGATCCATCAACAGGATTGTGCCTATCTCGCTAGACTTAAAATTCTTTGTCATTAGTCCAGCAGTCAATACCATGTCCAGCCTGGAGTAAATTTAGTGTGCACTGGAGTAGAAACTATACTCCCTGGCCTGGGGATGCTGCAACCTCCAACAATCACGTAAAGCGTGCTCCTCTAGCAATTTTGTAAGAGAAACATAATGGCGATCACTAAGCCTAAAGTTTCCTGGTACATTCCTATCCAAATCCTTATTCAAAACAGTATTAAAGTCACCACCAAGAATGATGTTATCCGACCCTAAATTTTGAAGTGTCTGAGCCACATTCCTGAAGAACGAACCATCATCTACAGAAGGGGCATAAATATTGCATAACGTCATCAAACAACCCTGAACCTCAACCAACAACGCCACCATCCTGCCTTCACCATCCGATATTTCACGCACAACCTTCAAGGGATAATTCCTCCTAACCAGAAGTGCCACACCTCTCGAGCGAGTAGAAAAACAGAAGTCATAAACTCTTCCAACCCAACCCTACATTACCATCTTTAAGTAGATGAGTCTCCTGAACAAAACAAATGTCGCACCTCAATCCTTGCATGTGACTCATTATCTTCAACCTTTTCTTCGGATTATTTAGTCCATTCACATTCCACGAAAGTACATGGAAATCATTAGTCATTTTCTCAAACCCACCATCAATGCCAAAGTTATTAAAAATAAAATCCTCTACTAAACCAGAAAATTCTAAAAGGCAACCACAAGATGTGAACAACCCCCCCTCTGAAATAGAAGCAAGTCAGCAACAACAGATAAAAACTGTACACTAAATAAAACATTCCAAACAGTCCAGTGTCCTGGACACCCCTCCTATAAGCATATGAACACCTCTAACAACAACTAACCCCCTGAAAGTCTCCAATTGGTCAAACGCTGACATATATTGAAACTATGCAACCATGACACACCCCCCAAAATTAGTTGAAATAATGCAGAGCACAAATAGTCTCTACACCATCAGAAAACTAATTCACCAAAGAACATCCATCTCACACCACTGAACGCTCACCCACCAACAATCAGTAAGTATCAGACACCCCCCTAAAGACACCCTAAAACATTGACAATGCATATCCATGCACCATATCAATAGATTGCTCCATCCACACACATGCAAACATAACCGCAACCAGCCATAGCAATGAAGCATGCACAGAAATGTGACATCTAATGAGCATGGTCCCACAAAATCAACAACTGATCTAGGTGACACTTTCTCATTAGGAAGCATCCATATTTATCATGTCAGCGTATAATGGAGAACAGACCTTACATATGACTTACAATATGTACCCATCCATTGTATGAACAACAACAGCCTCAATTCCTCACAAACACCCCAACATCACCCATAAAAGCAATCTAACACTTTCCCCACAACTCTTGATGTGTTAGACAGTTCACCTCATCTTAATCCATCGAAAATGAAACCCCGCACGGAAAGAGCACAACAATTCACTCATCCGAGATTACCCCAACAAATATATCCTACATAAAATAATTAGGGTCAGCATTAGAATAGGAGCAGATAATAAAATGAGTCATGAAGAACAGAGGTTATGTAAGGAAAAGGATAATCCTTTTCCTTACGCGTAGGTCATCTTATTCACAAAGATTCCCTGCTTATTTTGGACAGCCAGTTTGGCAGCACAGGACTCTGCAGTCCAACCCATCAAACAGTGAAGCTTAGGGCTCGCATAGCAGAGATTTTTATATTAGCTCCCAGAATTCACTTGGGTAAGAGGCCGGTGACTGCTGACATCATCAGGTCCTAGTCCACCAATGCTGAGAGCAACATTAAGTATGACTTGCCCTAACAGCCGATCTGGGGTTATTTTAAAACTGTTAAAAGTACTAACCGACCCCTGGAAAAGGTGTAGAGATGTGTCTATGCAGCCGCACAGGCAGCCGCTTTCCCAAAATGCGGCAGTGTATAAACAAAGCTCTTCTGTGCTTTCCCGTTCCCCCGCGCCTGTTTCGAACAGAGACAGGTGACTGGGATTGCAACATTGTAGAGTGATGGCTGGACGTTTTTGAATCCATCCTAACTACTAAAATTGCTCTGTGCAGCTCTTCAAAAAAGCGTTCTGCACCATGACAGAAGGAGAATATAGCAATAGAAATCAGGCAAATGCGCCTGTAGTCGAAACGTGGAAACAGATGGCGTTTTGGTGGTATGAGGGTAGATGGAGACCACCTTCCTCAGGTACTTTGATCTTACAGTTCAGCCCCTAAAGGAGAGTGGTACCAATGCATGGTGGAGAGCATCAGGCCTTCACTCCCTTACAACTGGCAAACGGTGCCCCCAACGGTGAATACCTAAATATCATAGAGTCCTATTGATACCCCAAAATCACCGTGAAGAAGTGAAAAATGCGTGCCACTAAAGAGAGGTTATAGTGGGAAAGTCATAGAAACTATGTCTTGCGTCCCATACAGAAGGGTAAGGGGTGACAAAAGGAGAGAAGTGGGGAGAAGGTGTTATGTATAACTGCATGCCACCCATATAGGTAGAGGGTGGGTCCCAGCATCCAAGTCGTCGTGGCAACACACATTCATTAGCGGAAGGCGTTGTGTAATTAATGTTCATATCTGTAGCCAACTATTGGCTAAACTGGTTTCTTCTATAACAAATAATAAAACTCCAAAAAAACAATTGTTTTCATATTTTTGTACATATTTTCTGAATGATGTTTTAGGATCATCTGATTAGTGAGGTAGAAAAAATACACATGAATAATTGTATGCTTTGTTCTGTTTAAGCTACCAGTTGAATATGTACTGACAGCTATTTAAATAATATAACTTTAGCCTGTTCGGGAACACTCTTGTGTTATAGGTTAGTTTTGTGCTCCATTGAGTTCCCGATTGTTTTGGAGTTCCTCTTTTGTGTATATTGACCTCATTGGGTGCCAGAACTGCTAGGTTGCATCCCTTCTGCACAAGACCACGAGCAGCCCCAGGCATGCCTTGGGCTCATTAGGTGCCAGAACTGCTAGGTTGCATCCCTTCTGCACAAGACCACGAGCAGCCCCAGGCATGCCTTGGGCTCATTAGGTGCCAGAACTGCTAGGTTGCATCCCTTCTGCACAAGACCACGAGCAGCCCCAGGCATGCCTTGGGCTCATTAGGTGCCAGAACTGCTAGGTTGCATCCCTTCTGCACAAGACCACGAGCAGCCCCAGGCATGCCTTGGGCTCATTAGGTGCCAGAACTGCTAGGTTGCATCCCTTCTGCACAAGACCACGAGCAGCCCCAGGCATGCCTTGGGCTCATTAGGTGCCAGAACTGCTAGGTTGCATCCCTTCTGCACAAGACCACGAGCAGCCCCAGGCATGCCTTGGGCTCATTAGGTGCCAGAACTGCTAGGTTGCATCCTTTCTGCACAAGACCACAAGCAACTCCAGGAATGCCTCGGCAACATTGGGTGCCAGAACTGCTAAGTTGCATCGCTTCTGCCCAAGACCACGAGAACCCCCAGGCATGCCTATGCCACATTGGGTTGCCAGCACTGCTAAGTTGCATCCCTTTTGCCCAAGACCACGAGAAACCCCAGGCATGCCTCGGCTTCATTGGGTGCCAGAACTGCTGGGTTGAACCCTTCTGCACAAGACCACAAGCATCCCTAGGCATGCCTCTGCCTCATTGGGTGCCAGAAATGCAATGTTGCATCACTTCTGCACAAGACCACGAACATCCCAGACATGCCTCTGCCTCATTGGGTGCCAGAACTGCTAAGTTGCATCCCTTCTGCACAAGACCACGAGCAACCCCAGGCATCCCTCAGCCTTATTGGGTGATAGAACTGGTAGGTTTCAGCCCTTCTGCACACGCACACGAGCATCCCCAGACTTTACTAAGCTTCATTGGGTGCCAGAACTGCTAGGTTGCACCCCTTCTTCACAAGACCACGAGCAACCCCAAACATAACTCAGCTGCATTGGGTGCCAGAACTGGCAGATTTCTTCCCTTCTGCACATGACCACGAGCAAACCCAGGCATGCCTCGGCCTCACTGGGTGCTATCAGAGAAGTGCTGCTTGCGGCTCTAGTCACAGCAAGCTGGCAACCCATGTCTGGGCATAACTGAGACCATGCAACACTGAAGGGCAGGATATGAAAAAGATCTCAATTAATCACAAGCCCTGGCTGTTACCATGGGGACCCTTGCAAACCAAATGGGCTTGTCCAGCTTGGAGTCCCAATCTTTCCCATGTTGCTCTTTGTGATTTGTAGTTAATTGGTGGGTAGGATCTCAATTGCTTCCGGTACCAGTGAACATGGCTAACCTTTCTCTCTTCTCACACAGCGGCCTGCAAGGAGACCAAGCGTGCCATGGAAGTTACCCAGCACTCGGAGGAGATGGGACTTATTTTGGGAATCTGCGCTGGCGGGCTTGTGGTCCTCATCATTCTCCTGGGAGCCATCATCGCGGCCATCCGCAAGGGGTAAGGAGAGTCTTGGGCGTGATGGTTGGCTCCTATTCTGGGTGACAGCATTGTGACCCAGTGTGTGACAGATTTCCAGATGTTCGGGGGGCCGCAATGGATGATAGCTGCCTCCTGCTTAATGGCTACCCACTATATGGTTTTGGTTCTCATGGATGGAGTGTATGCAGTGGGTTGGCAGTTTGGCGGGAATTAGAGGATGCTGCAGAGAATGCAGTCTTGAGCTGGAGACACCTCTTACTGTGGCCTACTGGCAGTATAGTGGATAGCAGGTTACCAAGGCTTGAATGGGGAGACGCTTGATGGGCTCAGAGCAAGGTTACCCTGCAAGATGCCCCCATATAGGCTGTTTTTTGGTCATGTGGATCACTTCAATGGGATATCTTTTTCCACCCGGTTCATTTGGGATCCATATTGTAAATGAGATGCAGAGCAAGCCAATTGCCTATAGCATTGTCACACCTACCCCTACATACCGGTGCAATTGAAGTGAAGTGCACGTAATGGCGGAAAGGCACTGGAAACAGCCCCCCAAGTGCATACACCGGTGAGGACTGGTTAGAGACATCGCCCCCTGCCCGTGAAGTGTGGAGAATGGTATAGAGAGAGCGGTCCCATCTCACAGGGCGGTGACCATGCAGAGAACTGGAACACATCGCCCCTGGCCCCCACTCCCTGGCAGTGGAAGTGGAGCTGATACAGAGGGCAACCGTGGCTGCAGGATCCCACTGTACCAGTGCACCTGCGACGGAATCACTTCATAATTGCGGAAAACAGACGCCTCATGCACATTCTAGGGCTTCAAACATGCAGATTCTTAGTATACCTCACAGGGCGAGCAGGGGCTGTGGGCGGGTGTCACCTGCTTCAGGGGCTGCGGGGTGGGGGGACGGGTTGGTGCAGCAGAAACACGCAGTCCGATGTATGTGATTACTGCGCAGCTTCGTTTTCGCATTCGGAATAACCGCGCGCAGTATTTTGGGCCGTGCAGTAATCGCATGGATAACAGAATCTATCGTACAGTCACTGCTGACAGTACTGTGACATTACCACTGCAGGGGCCGAGTGCAGCACTGGGCTTTCCGAGAGCCGACACAAAGATCTCATGGCTGAGGTGGACTCGTGACTCAGGGCCTGGGTCTAGCCCAGCTACAGAGAGCCAAGGCAGTGTCCTGGCCACCCCACTAGAGCTTGGACCCAATCGGTTAGTTAAAAGATTAACTTGCAGGTAGATTTGCAACATAGCTCCATGACCCTACAGCAGAACAAAAGCTTGGAGGATTAGGGGTGCATGCCTGGCTCATCTGAAGGGTATCACCCACCATGGGCCCGTTCTTCCTCCATAGGCTTCAGTGGACGATCTGTCCAGGAGAAGCTTTGCGAATAGTCAGAAATTCATTATTTTGTATTGACTTCAATGGGATCACGCAGCCATCAAAGGCCACCTATTTTGCCCCCCCTGAGAGTCCATGGGTTGAGAGGTATGTGGCGGCCTGTGTGCTTCCTCCGCCATGCCATTGGAGCCTTTGCAGCCTTTTCACACCATGGCAAAGAGGTCCGCCCTGATGCCTGAGGGCTTGCGTGCGCTATATAAATGCAAAAAATAAATAAATAAATGGGTATGCCGGGAAGCGGCAGCATCTTGAGCCACTTACCCAGACGCATTAGGTCTGGGCGCATTAAGCTGCCCTCTTTCTGGGCCTACTTATCTCTGTTATTTTGTGCCCGCACATTGACGCTTTATGAAGATCAGGCAAATTCGAGTGCCTTGCGTGAATGGTTCATTGTAATTGCTGCCATTCACAATCCATTAGGCGCCCGAGGCCCCTTCAGATGTCTCGCAAGCAGATTCCATTAACCACCTGCGCACAGTGGAGACAGCGGCACTTTTGGGTCATGCTCGGTTTCTCTGTGTCGCTTATGGTGGTCTGAGATGTGGGACCAAGCTTCGCTGCCTTACAGACCACACTGAGATCACCACAAGCATTAACACACGCGCTTTGTGTTTTAATAAGGTGTGTCTTGTATCATGTATTAAGCAAGGGCTATCGCTTTCCACTCCTCATTCTTCAAGACATCTTATAGGAAATATGCCAGATAGCCCAGATGACTAATGCGGCCACTCCAAAGATCTGTGTGCAATCCAATCCTGGCCTGCCAGTCTCCTGGGGTTGCTACAGCTGGTACCATTCGACTGGGCAATAATAGCACCTGCTGGTAGCAGCTTTTTATCTGTTTGATTAGTACAGTGATACAAATAAACTAGTGGAAGTCTTAAAGCGCGAAGGTAGGTATACAAGGAGAGAGCGCTATCCATCGAGACAGTTCCACCAAACCCATTTACCATACATTTGGGGGATGGGATTTCTTTGTCTCGGGAGGAAAGCTCAGGGGCACTGTACTCGACTTGGAGGCTAGATGACACGGAGCAACACAGGTTTGATTCCCGGGTCCACGCTTAGAAACCTCTGGGTATTGAGCACGTTATAAATAGCCTATCATATCATATCCTACAAAGAGTCCTCCTGGCGGTACAAGGTGGGAGGTTCCCACTGAAGGTCAATACATCCTTTTGTGGACTATGGGGCATCAGATATAAGTGAAGTTATGTTTGTCACATGTGTATTGGCTGGAAACTTTAATAATCTCCCCTTCAAATTTGTAATCAGGGCATCTGGGTAATTGGGCCCTATGTGTATCCTTTCTGAATTCTCTGTATTTTCAGTGGGACCAAAACCCATCCAATGTGAGGTCCATGCTCGCTGATGAGCTCACCATTATTCTTTAAATGGTGGTTTGTGCCTTATTGAAAAAAAAGAGGCCAAGCAGTGAATGGGCATATTGTCTTTGTACTTGTGCCCATCAATTCACTCAATACAAATTTGATGGAGCAAAAGAATGGGCATGGAGACTCAGCTGGTAAAGATGCTTCTAATTGGAAAGCGTAGACTTTCAACGCCCAACTCGCCTCAGCAGAGGGCGCTTGAAGATACGTACCATGTGTTATTTATGCAGGACATTGCATACAACTTGCACTATATGAGCACGCGCCCTTCAATAAAGTGGTGGATTGAAAGGTGGGGGAACTGGATCCCCTACTTTTTATATGCGGCCCACATCATCACCCTTCACAAGGTATCTGCATATGTGAAGTGGCTCCTTGGATCCCTCAGCTGGGTCTGGGGATCTGTGGAGTAACACATCTGCCACCCTGCTTAACCTCATGGTCACAGGTCCACTGATCCATGCATAGGCCCGAGGCTGATACAATGACAATCATTAGGTTGGCTAACACCTGTTATTTGCTCCAGGACACCTTATATGTATATACGTGTTTTGGTGTTGCTGCGCAATTGGATTGACAATGTGCACCTTGAGTGAACAACAAAAAAGATTTGAGTTGTATCCCCTTCAGGATTCAATTAGAGATGGCATAGGAAGGCATACACTTATACATTACGTGGGCATTAATGTCAAGTCAACTTCTTAGGTTTCTTCTATATCTACAAGTAAACATAAAGCTAAAAGCCACCCACCGGCCACCTCTTTAAATAAAGTGGTTTATTGATAAGCCACCCTAAATACAGGGAGTCCCCCCCCCACTCACGTTGGATTCTTTTTTTAGCCCTATCTCAGACACATATCATGCCCCCCTTGGATCCCTCTCCCCTGAGCTAACAATGAGCCAACAACCAGACCAGTGTACGGGAAATATATTGGTATTTGTTTAAATTAAAAGTAATAGAAATTAGCACAAACATGTAAAACAAATCTTTATCTGTGGCACAACACAATCAACTTCTCTCATCATAAATAAATCCTGATCAATAACGAAGGCACTTATGTAACATTGTTCGATTTTGATTTACCTGCCGGGTTAAAAGGATTGCAGTAGGACTTCAAGATTAGTAATGATGATTTTGCCCACACTTTTGGTTTAAAATAAACTCAGGGTGATTTATTGGTTTGTTTTTCAGATCCCCCACCCCCATCCCCTTGCTTTGGTCCATGTTGGGAAGTCAGACAGAAACATTGGAATGCTTTGGGGAATTTTAGATTTCAGACTCCCCTTGCTGAAAGGCCTGTGTTGGGGGAGCTGGATCAGCTGAACAACAAGGATTGCCCAATTAATGTATAGGCTATAGTTTTCAGCCACACTGGGAAATTAGCTTTGTTAATTTCAAATTTTAACAAAATTCACCCCATAGTGTTCTGCCAAATGGGGAATTAATTACATTAATATGTTTGATTAAATGGGCTAAGGATTTACAGTTTTGGCCCCCCACCCACTATATTGGGGAAAGGATTCAAGGCATGCAGAATCCCCCTCCTTTTGGTTTCCCAGGGCTTAGTTCAACTTACATAGCAAGCCTCTGCTTAAGGTTCAGGAAAGCCGGCTGCATCTCAAGACACTCTAGAAAGATAGGAAAGGGCTCTGGTCACTCCACTCTCAAAGATGGCTTCCCGCTCTCCACCTTAGGACCCAGTCAGCTTTGAGGCCTTCCTAGAAATTGACATCTCCACCCAGACTTCTTTCCTCTCTGATCGACCCCCCCCAGGTCCAACTTGGGTCATTCCTCTCCTCTATCTCTTTCTCAACCTGTGGTGTCCCCCAGGGGTCTAACCTTTCTCCCTGGCTGTTCAACCAATACCTGGCACTTCTTGCCCACCGCATTGCCGCTCTCTACGCCAATTTTCAGAGCTATGTGGATGACACTCAGCTCATTTTCAGGCTACCTTCGGCCACCTCTTCTACGTTTTTCAGCTCTGACTGTCTGTCCACTATCCAGGAGTGGTGTGCCGCCAATGATCTCTGCCTTAATGCCAGTAAGACTGAGATTCTCCTCATTGGCACACCTGCCCCCTCCTTTCCTGCCACTCACTGGCTGGCCTCTCTTGGCCCTCTCCCTGCTCCCACTTGCGAGGCTAAAAGCCCCGGGGTCATCTTCGACTCCAGACTCTCCTTCTCTCCTCACATCACTGACATCTCTAAGAAGTCACACTACCAGCTGCACCTCCTCAGAGGTATTCTTCCTTTCCTCTCCTTCCCCCAGAAGCTCACTGTCTCCAGAGCTCTGGTTATCTCGAGGCTGGACTATTGCAACATCCTCTTTCTAAATCTGCCTGCTTCTACTCTCCGCCCTCTGCAACTCATCCAGAACAGGACTGCAAGACTTGTTCTTGGCCTCAAGCCCAGGGATCATATCTCTCCAGGACTGAAATCTCTGCACTGGCTCCCAGTGGCCTCGAGGATTAAGTTAAAAACCCTCTGTATTATCCACAAGGCCTTCCAGGGACTGGGGCCTCAATACCTTCAACTCTCTCTTCCTAAATATCTTCCTTCTTGAGCGCTTCGCTCATCTGTCTCCAACTCCATCAGGGTCAGGCTCTTCCCCAAGCAATGAGTTGGTGGTAGATCTCTTTCTTCAGCTGCAGCTTCCCTCTGGAACAGCCTCCCTGCCTCGCTGAAACTTGAGGAGAACCATCTCTGGTTCGAGAAGCACCTCAAAACCTTTCTCTTTGCTTCTGCTTTCTCTCCTCCTCTCCACTGCTGAATTCCTGGCTGAAACTGTACTGGTTACCTGGCCACCCTCTGATCTCAGGACCAGCTCCCCTCCCCCGCCAGTTACACACCTGCACATCCTCCCTGGCAACCCCCACACTTGAGGACTTTTTACTGTATCCCTACAGTCCCCCACCAGCACTTTACACCTGATGTCTGCACTTACCCTTGCACTTGCCACCAGCTGGCCCTACTTCTCTTATTGTTTTTTATTTATTCTATTAGCCCATTTACTGAACTGTCCCTACCCCCTCCCACTCCACACCTTTCCCCTTCCCCTTTCCCCAACACTCACGCATTCTGAATGACACTTGGCCTAGTAGGATCCTGTCTCTGTCTTCCTTCTGTCCCCCTACCTTGCCGCGTCATGCCTTGAAACACTTGTGTGTAGGCGTGTTATAAATGCCATATCATATCACTCTCACCAATCTCCTCTGGTGTCTCCTTACAGCTGTCAGGTGCTAAGTTTCAGCAGCCTTCCTGATGGTCTGTGTTATAAATGCCATATCATATCACTCTCACCAATCTCCTCTGGTGTCTCCTTACAGCTGTCAGGTGCTAAGTTTCAGCAGCCTTCCTGATGGTCTGTCTCTTCTCTCTGTCCTCCTGTCTTTCTACTTTTTATTTTTGTCTCTGTGTATGCAGTTCCCCTTATATAGCATCAATGACACCAGCAACTTTACAATCTTGGGGAAGTACCCTGCAATATCCCGTCAGGATTGGACAGTTACTCTTCACTCTAATCCAAACCCATCCAAGTCAGGATTGGTTGAGGGGACTGGAGCAACATATGGCCATTTCCATTTGTTGTCATCCTTTGTTCTCCTTTCAACTTTTTGGCAAAAACGAGTTATGTATCACAACTTCATAATTTTACTAGCAACTGTAAAACTAAACATATTTTCGTTTCAGCTAATCATGGAGAATTAGATAAGCCAACCACCAAATCTCTATCATGTAGCTCAGACATGTGGTGCCTTTCTGCCGTCTCCATAAAAAGCACAACAGTTATGTATATGTAAATTATTGTGCATATCCCTAATTACATTTTCCACCCACTCACCATATCTCACATTTGGATCATGTTCCGATCAGCCAGGAACCTAGTTTATCTGGCCATTACAGCTCCTGAAGTCACCGAAAGATGAATTTTATATCCCCAAAATTGCCCAGAAATTACAGATTAAATCCATCTGCCTTATGATGGGTGAGAAAAAGGCCTGAATGATAATAGTCATTTTAAATAAATTGTGAATCTTAATGTGGGACAGATGGTCCTGCCTCCTGCCTTCCGGCCGTTTGTTTTCCCTGGGTCAGCCTGTGCCTTTATCAGTCTCCTTTGTGTTGGAAGCTTGCTCTTTGAAGTGGGTGTGCCCATGTTCACACATATTAGTCATGCACCAGCAAAGGATCACTTTTCTTGTAGTCACTGCTTGCGGAGCCAGCAGGTCTGGAGAACACTGAATTTCAACGCCTTTACAGGACATTTTGATTGCAGTTGGTCATTAGATGGGAGATGTGACATCCAGGCTGGAAGTGGGAGATGTTCTTGTGAAGTTTTGCCCACAGCCAGCAAAATGGCCTGCCTTGGGTTGACATTTTGTTCATGAAGACAAAGTGGCTCTTCAAATGTCGCTGGAGTTTTGTGGGTGAGACATAATATACATTGCTCTTTGTCAACCCATACATCATGTTTTGTTTTCCTGACATTTTTCTGTGAGCAGTGATATTTTATTTATTTGACTTTTTATTTTTTTTAACCATATTTATTTGGACACACATGTGCAGGCCGTTTTTGTTTTCAATATTTAAAAATTCTGTTTTCCATGTGACAGGGATCTTTGATTCCTCCTTCTTTTGTAAATTAAAATGCTACATATCCATTGGTAATGACAGGTATACCCCTTTCCACATTGCTCTTTAATTATACTTGAAAAACAAATGCCAGACCGTTTTTGTTTCAGTGTTAAAAATCCTGCTATTCTTGTGAAAGGGACATCTGTCTGGGGCCTTTAAATGCACCCCACAATTCACACATATAGCAACTCACTCACACAACATTCTCTAAGATAGCATTCTGTCAGGCTGAGATCCTGGTGTCTGCGGAAGCTGCTGAACCCCCGACAATCCACCCAAAATGTGGCACTCTGAGCTGATAATATATATAACCGCTCAGTTTACCTCACTTCTAGGGGAAAGGGGGAAGGGACAAATTAACAAACACCAGGCTGGAAGCTATCAACAAGCTGGTTCTTCACCTGTAGTAAAAAACATAAACATATAATACACCTCATTACTCAATGGGTTACTATACTAACCTTAAAACTCTATATCCTTTACCAAAATAGTCAAACAACCATACCTGGTACTTCTCTACAGAATGCCCAGAGAAGTGATAAGCAGACAAGACTTCCTTACTTGTTGACCAGAATCTTAAAGATCATTCAGCCTTCTCAACAGGTCCATGAATGTAATATTTAACTTTGTAGTAAGATCATTCAGCCTTCTCAGCAGGTCCATGAATGTAATATTTAACTTTGTAGTTTGTCTTCTATACCTCAAGATTCTTGAACAAAGTCTAAATTCTTTAAATAAGTTTTAGGAAGTTCTTGTATTTATTTTTATATTCTCTTGTTAGAGTGTCTTTAACTCTTGAACGATTTTAAAACTTGCGATGAAATCTTCTCATGGAAAAATCCAGCACACGTGCTAAAAATCCAAACCGCGGGTAAAACACATACGCGCTGAAAATCCAAGCCGCGGGTAAACGCACACGCGCTGAAAATCCAAACCACGGGATAAAACACACGCGCTTTGATCCAGGTCACGGGAAATACGCACACGCGCTGAAAATCCAAACCGCGGGAAAAAACACACGCGCTTTACTCCAAGTCGCGGGAAATACGCACACGCGCTGTAGATCCAAAAAGCGGGAAAGACGCACACGCGCTAAAGTCCAAGACGCGAGTTAAACACACTCGCGCTAAAGTCCAACCCATGAAAAAATACGCACACATGCAAAAACCAAATCGCGGGAAAAAATACACGCGCTTTTATTTTATCACATGATACTTCTGAGAGCTCACGCGGAAGCTCCACATAGATTTGTTCTTGTGCACGTGCAGATTCGAAACGCGTAATAAAATACACACGCGAACTCACGTAGCAATACCCTCGCGTATATGAACAGATAACGCGAGCCAAAAGTTCACGCTCGCACTTCACTCTCACGCGCCGAGTCACACGCGCAGGTTCAAGGTAACGAAAAAATCACGCGCTAGTTTGAAACATAGGAAAGAAAACAAACGTACACGCTTCAGTTTTTAGATACAGGTTTGCGATTTCAATCATTTAAAATTAATATAACCTTTTTACAAAGTTCATCAAAACATGGAAAGTCACTTATCTTGTGATAGAGTCTTGAAAACTTCTTTTCTCAGAAAATTGGAAATTTTCTCACTCCTGTCCTGTGTATCCACTGTCCTCCCTATAAACAATCTCCAGCCAATTAGAATTTAGACTGAGAACTTCCATCTTGGCTTGGGGCATTTTCCATAGACTGCAATGAAGGTTAAGGGCAAAATTGGCTGTTTTAAAATATAACCCATAATAACTTTCCAAAACCTTTCTATACTAAATATGTGTCTCCCCTGACCCAATGTAAATGAGTATATGATACTGTATGTAAAAGAATATGTCACTCGTACCTGACAGTACCCCCCTCCTAACGCCCAGTCCCTGGGCCACTTTTCAATGGAAATTTCTTATGGAATCTTTCAACCAAACGAGGAGCATGCACATCACTTGCTTTCTCCCAAGTGCGCTCTTCAGGAACAAAACCCTCCCAATCAATGAGATACTGCAGCTTTCCTCTTATTCTTCTAGAGTCCAGAATTCTCTTAACCAGAAATTCTTCTGAAGCATCTTCCTCAATCACAACTGCTGAAGGAGTAGGTGTCAATCTAGTTCCTTTAACCACAGGTTTTAATAAACTAACATGAAAAGTTGGATAAGTTTTCATATGTCTGGGTAATCTAAGACGAACAGCCACAGGATTTATCACCTTTTCGACAACAAACGGTCCTACGAAACGAGGGCAAAACTTATTTCTTCCTTTAATTCTCAAAAACTTGGTTGATAACCACACCAAATCTCCCTCACTATATTGAGGACTAATCTTTCTTTTAAGGTCAGCAAACCCTTCGTATCTTTGTTTACTCCCCACCAAAACCCCTTTTGCCTTTTCCAAGTTTCTTTTCATGACTTCTAGTCTCTTTTCTACTTCTGGGTTTCCTGAATCATTAATGATCTCAATACTAAGAAAACGAGGATGAAAACCTCGTCCCAAATAAAACGGAGACATAGAGGTGGCATCCTTACTACAGTTGTTATATGCGAATTCTGCAACCCACAACAAATCTACCCACTCTTCACCTGTCTGCAGATAACACCTCAAATATTTTTCCAACTCCTGATTTATCCTTTCTACCTGCCCATTGGTTTCGGGATGGTAACCTGATGATAGACATACCTCAACTCCCAATCTCTTACAAATGGCTCTCCAAAACTTAGAAATAAATTGAGACCCTCTATCTGAGATGACCTGACTGGGAATTCCATGTAATCTTACCACTTCTTGCAAGAAACTCTGAGCTAAACTATCAGCGGTAACCTCTCCCTTCATAGGAATGAAATGTGCTTCTTTAGTGAGTAAATCAACTATTACCAATACCGATGTACACCCTTTATCTTGTGGAAGATCTGTGATGAAATCTAAGGACACTGAGTACCAAGGCCGCGGTGGAACTGGTAACGGCTCCAATAACCCAGAAGGCTTTCCGACGAGATTCTTAGATCTAGCACAAACTTCACAGGTCTTAACAAAATTAAGGATATCTTGTCGAATTTTTTCCCACCAAAAATTTCTTCTGACCAACTCAAGAGTCTTCCGATACCCTGGATGTCCTGCCAAAACAGATTCGTGACACTCCTTCAACATTTTTTCTCTAAGTTCAATTGATGGTAAATAGAGTCTGTCATCTAGATAAGGTAAACCATCTTTAATTTTGCGAGCTGGATCCAAACAAACCCAATCTTCAAGTTGTGTCTCCGAGATCGATTCCCGTACTCTCTTGAAGATTTCGTTCTCCTTTTCAATCCCAGCAAGAACAAAACGTTCTGGAGCGATCAATGGAAGTGGCTCACAGACCGACTTAACCTCACTTTCTGGAAACTGCCGTGACAGAGCATCTGCTTTTTTATTCTGATTACCTGGCTTAAAAAGTAACTATAAAGTCATAGGGCCTCATTACGACCCAGGCGGTAAGTTACCGCCTGGGTCGTACCCTTACCACCATGGTGTAAACTATGTTTACACCATGGTGGATGGTGGATTTACCACCCCATTCCAAGGTGAGTGGGGCGGTAAATTCCCATTTCCCATTTTACCCTTCCCCATTTTTGCCCCATAGGGCATAATGGGAGTGGGGAAGGCGCTAATTACGCCACCGTAAATTACGGTGGCGTAATTAGCACCATGGTCCTTTAGCGCCATGGATTTTAACGCCTGCAAAAAGCAGGCGTTAATATCACCATGGCGCTAACGGACCTTGTAATCAGGCGTTAAGGGTCGGAGCCGTTTACGGCGCCGTTAACCCCTTAACGCCTGATTCGTAATAAGGACCATAATCCGCAAAAAATAAGGACCACCTCAGTTGTCGAGGTGTCAGAGTTTTTGCTGTCTTCAAAAAAGTAAATTTCGGTGGTCAGTTAATACTGTCACAGTGTGACGTGCTCCTTTTAAAAAATGTCACCATTCTTCAAATGCTGCTTTGATAGCAAGAAGCTCTCGGTCTGAAATGGTGTAATTTTCTTCCGCAGGTGAAAATCTATTAGAAAAGTAGGCCACTGGATGCAATTGTCCTGTAACATTATGCCTCTGAGACAACACTGCTCCCATTGCCACATTGGAAGCATCAGCCTCTACATAAAATGGTTTGGAAGTATCAGGATGAATCAAGATAGGAGAGGTAATGAATTTCTCCTTCAAAATTTGAAAAGCCTCATCAGCCTTAGCTTCCCAAACAAATGGAACTCCTTTTTTTAAAAGTCGAGTAATTGGAGCTACTAAACTGGAGAAGCCTTCAATGAATCTTCGGTTAAAATTGGCAAATCCCAAAAAGCTCTGGATCTCCTTCACCTTAGCTGGAGTAGGCCAATCACGAACCGCTTCCACCTTTTTTGGATTCATTTCCAGGCCACAAGGAGTGATCACAAATCCTAAAAATTTTACCGAATCCGTATGGAACTGACTCTTCTCCAATTTAGCATAAAGATTATTCTCTCTCAATTTTCTTAAGACCTGTCGAACGTGAATTTTGTGTTTCTCCAAATTCTGGGGAAAAAATAAAAATGTCGTCAATATAAACGATAACAAAAACATCAAGAAATTCCCTAAGGACCTCATCGATAAAAAATTGAAAATCCGCTGGGGCATTGCAAAGACCGAAAGGCATCACTTGGTACTCGTACAGGCCAAATCTGGTTTTAAATGCCGTCTTCCACTCATCCCCCTCTTGGACCCTTACAAGATGATAAGCTCCACGTAAATCCAACTTAGAAAATATGGTTGCACCTTGGATTTGATTTAACATTTCTGATATGAGAGGGAGAGGATACCGATTTTTCACTGTCATTCTATTTACCGCCCTGTAATCTATACAAGTTCTGAGTGAACCATCAGCTTTTGGCACAAAGAACAATGGTGAGGCTGCCGGCGATTGAGAGTGCCGAATAAATCCCTTAGCCAAATTTTCCTTTAAATATTCTTTCAAATAATCATTCTCTTTTTCTGTCAAGGCATAAACCCTACTGCTAGGTAAAATAGCTCCAGGCTCCAACTCTATCTTGCAATCAAAAGGTCTATGAGGAGGCAACTCTCCAGCATCCTTTTCATCAAATACATCCCAAAAATCCTGATAACAAGTAGGAAGTTCACCCACGACTGCTCCAATGTCAAAACCTATTGCCCCTCTTTCTGCAAGCGAAAATGAAACGGAATTCACAACTTGTTTTTTCTCTTCAAGAGATTTTCCTGAAAAACAATGTTCCAGACAATAGGTTGATTCTAAGGATACAATTCTTGCACTCCAGTCAATTCTTGGATTATGAAGAGTAAGCCAGGGCATACCCAAAATAATTTTCAAGATTGGCGCATCAATTAACTCAAAAGAGATATTTTCTTTATGACCTCCAGTCATCTCCATCACGAGTAACTCTGTATTATGAGTAATTGGACCTGAAGAAAGAGATGTCCCATCAACTGCCCTGACCTGCTCCACTTCTTTCTTTGCAACTAAAGGAACACCTAGAGTTTTTGCCAATCCCCTATCCATGAAATTACCCGTAGCTCCTGAATCAATAATTATTGGCCCAGAACCTAAAATTACTTTTTCAAACATCAAGGATACGTTCACAGTTATGTGAGGAACCGCTGTCTGTATTGTGTTAGCCACTTGTTGTACTCTGCCTGAAGATTTGGAGATCTTCTTGGAGTAAAAGGACAGTTTTCAAGAAAATGGCCACTCCTACCACAGTATAAACACAAATTATTCTCCCTTCTTCTTGCCTTCTCTTCCTTGGACAACGGACCTCTCACCCGACTCTGCTGGTCAATTATCTTTGACTTCACTTCTCTGTTCACCACCTCAACCTTAGGCCTCTCCATTCTTCCTGGAAACCTAACTTCTCCCTGAGAACGTCTACGCTCTAAACGTCTTTCTGTTAAACGAAAATCCAACTGAACTACCAAATCAATTAAGGCATCTAAAGTATTTGGTCGCTCCAAAACTCCAGCCAGAGCATCTTTTAACTCATCCTTTAAGCCCCTCTAAAATAAGGAAGCCCTTTTCTCCTCTGGTCATCTACTTTCTAAAATTAAAGTTCTAAATTGAGTGATATAAGAAATCAACTCCTTTCCTCCCTGGCGCAGTTCCAGTAATTCTCCATCAACCTCTAAAGATAACTGTCTCTTATCAAACATTTTCTTAAATTCGGTCTGGAAAAGGGAATAATTATTCAAAGCCAAACTCTTTTGACTCACCAAAAGACTTCCCCACACAGAAGCTTCTCCAGATAAATATGATAAGGTGAATGTTACCTTTGAAGCATCTGTGGAAAACAACTCTGGACGACTTAAAAATGCAATTCATACTGAGTCTGAAAAATGTGAAACTTTCTTGAATCTCCTAAAAAACGTTCGGGAGCGGCCAAAGGAACAGGCATAACTAAAGTTCCTAAACCTCCCACTGCCCCTCTAGGAAGTCTAGGTTCTTGTTCTTCTCCTACTCTCACCAACTCATGTGGGTTTCCTGCAACTTCTGAAACTTCAACTTCTCTTTCTTGTATTTGAGTTACCTTTAAATTTAATTCATCCATTCTTTGACAAAGACTTGAATATTCCTGATGAGCCGCCCATAACTCTTCTCTCATTTCCCTAACCATTACTCCCAATGCCTCCATGGCTGTCTCGTCGGGCGGGGTTCATGACAGCTTGGGCAGACACTTTTTTTTATGGGCCTTTCATTCTGTCAGGCTGAGATCCTGGTGTTTGCGGAAGCTGCTGAACCCCCGACGATCCACCCAAAATGTGGCACTCTGAGCTGATAATATATATAACCGCTCAGTTTACCTCACTTCTAGGGGAAAGGGGGAAGGGACAAATTAACAAACACCAGGCTGGAAGCTATCAACAAGCTGGTTCTTCACATGTAGTAAAAAACATAAACATATAATACACCTCATTACTCAATGGGTTACTATACTAACCTTAAAACTCTATATCCTTTACCAAAATAGTCAAAAAACCATACCTGGTACTTCTCTACAGAATGCCCAGAGAAGTGATAAGCAGACAAGACTTCCTTACTTGTTGACCAGAATCTTAAAGATCATTCAGCCTTCTCAGCAGGTCCATGAATGTAATATTTAACTTTGTAGTTTGTCTTCTCTACCTCAAGATTCTTGAACAAAGTCTAAATTCTTTAAATAAGTTTTAGGAAGTTCTTGTATTTATTTTTATATTCTCTTGTTAGAGTGTCTTTTACTCTTGAACGATTTTAAAACTTGCGATGAAATCTTCTCATGGAAAAATCCAGCACACGCGCTAAAAATCCAAACCGCGGGTAAAACACATACGCGCTGAAAATCCAAGCCGCGGGTAAACGCACACGCGCTGAAAATCCAAACCGCGGGATAAAACACAGGCGCTTTAATCCAGGTCGCGGGAAATACTCACACGCGCTGAAAATCCAAACCACGGGAAAAAACACACGCGCTTTACTCCAAGTCGCGGGAAATACGCACACGCGCTGTAGATCCAAAAAGCGGGAAAGACGCACACGCGCTAAAGTGCAAGACGCGAGTTAAACACACTCGCACTAAAGTCCAACCCACTAAATAATACGCACACGCGCAAAAACCAAATCGCGGGAAAAAGCACACATGCTTTTATTTTATCACGTGATACTTCTGAGAGCTCGCGCGGAAGCTCCACATAGATTTGTTCTTGCGCACGCGCAGATTCGAAACGCGTAATAAAATACACACGTGAACTCACGTAGCAATACCCTTGCGTATATGAACAGATAACGCGAGTCAAAAGTTCACGCTCGCGCTTCACTCTCACGCGCCGAGTCACACGCACAGTTTCAAGGTAACGAAAAAATCACGCGCTAGTTTGAAATGAAACATAGGAAAGAAAACAAACGTACGCGCTTCAGTTTTTAGATACAGGTTTGCGATTGTAATCCTTTAAAATTAATATAACCTTTTTACAAAGTTCATCAAAACATGGAAAGTCGCTTATCTTGTGATAGAGTCTTGAAAACTTCTTTTCTCAGAAAATTGGAAATTTTCTCACTCCTGTCCTGTGTATCCACGAAACTCCATACTAGACTCGTGTCATATTTTCAAAGATGCCGCTCGACTGTTTGAAACTTGACACCCCTGAACAAGTTAAGCAGGAGCAGCATAGCACACGACCTCTCAGCTGGGCAAAGACGATGAAAGGCAGTTTAGAATGTTCACTGTCCTCCCTATAAACAATCTCCAGCCAATTAGAATTTAGACTGAGAACCTCCATCCTGGCTTGGGGCATTTTCCATAGACTGCAATGAAGGTTAAGGGCAAAATTGGCTGTTTTAAAATATAACCCATAATAACTTTCCAAAACCTTTCTATACTAAATATGTGTCTCCTCTGACCCAATGTAAATGAGTATATGATACTGTATGTAAAAGAATATGTCACTCCAACCTGACAGTACCTGACACATACACTCTATAGTCACCCACATGTCATCCCATTATAGTGAGCAGCAGGATAAATAGCAAAAGGGTCAAGTCTTAAAAAAGTGGGGTTACTCAATAACATACCAGTTGAATGTGGTGTCACAAGAAATTAGCATATCAGGGTGCCCTCTGAAAAAAGTGGGATCAGGATGCCTAAAAAAAGTGGGGGGACTCTGGCCACCCGAGTGTACCCTCTACTTGAGCCCCATGCAAAACCCAACACTCTCTTCCAACAAAACACGCAAAGCATCTGCATATCCACACCCATGCCACACACACACACACAAGTATAACAGGTGACCAGTGGGTGCCTCCTCTCCTTATGTATACTTGTAGCTCAGAAGACATCCAAGAAGTTAAATAGACATTATTAAGTTGACTTGACATTAAAGCCCAAGTAATTGATACATTTAAGCCTCCTGTGTCATAGCTGATCCAGATACAACAACAAAGGGCAGATCATCCAGTTGTCTATACTCCATACCTGCTATACAATTGCAGAATATCCTCTGATCTCTTCTCATCACCTCCATTGTGCCAGGCATTGTCCATTTTTGATGCTTTATCTATGCTTGCAGAATACAAATTTATATGAAGAAATGCTTCAATATGTCGCTTACAATTCTGCTCCTTTATTATAATAGCCTTTCCTATTGCAATATGCGATGTGTCCTCTGAATATGGCTTCTACCTCTCCATTGTTCACACCATTGAGGCATTTAATAGTCATATCTAATGTCCAACCTATCTTCCAGAGCTTGTGTGGCTTACTTAACCATGCAGACTTATTGCTGATGATTGATTGCCCCTTTGGTTTCATTTACAGTTCCCTCAGCCAGGAAATGCAATGTCACCATATGCTAGTTTGAGCCTTACTGATGATTTGCTGAAAGTCTCCCCTGTCCCTTTTATCCTATTCTAGAGTTGGCCTTACTGATGATTTTCTGAAAGTATCCACTGTTCGCTTTCATCCTAGACTAAAGTGGCCCTTACTGAGGATTTGCTGAAAGTCTCCCCTGTCCCTTTTATCCTAAACTAGAGTGGGCCTTACTGATTATTTGCTGAAAGTCTCCACTGTTCCCTTTCTTACTATGCTAGAGTGGGCCATATTGATGACTTGCTGAACGTCTCCACTGTTTTCCTCCATCCTGTGCTAGAGTGGGCCTTACCAATGATTTGCTTTAAGTCTCCACTGTTACCTTTCATCCTAAGCTAGAGTGGGCCTATATGTTACTACGTTTCCTTAACAGAAGTCCTTACTGCTCCACGTCACCACACTGCTCGTGCGCAGTAATGGACCTCTTTGCTTGCATCTTTTGTTACGTGATAGAAAAGCAGGTTTTGTTCCCACAGCACTAATTTTCCGTGTACCTGGTTCCTCCACTGCTATCCACATACACATTTAACTGTGCGCATATTTACTATCTTTAACTCAATTCTCTAGTTATGTACATATTTACTATTCTAAATCCCTAAACAAAGTTTATAAACTAACTTTTTCAATGGTCAAAAGTTCACTTAGCTCAAGTTTCAGGTCAAGAACCTTCTGTTAGCTTTCAAGCAGAAATCTTCAGTTTTATCCTAGTTGCACCTGGTGCTCAAGGGTACTTTGACCTGCTTAGTTAGTGTCTGGAATGAAAGGCAGTTAGAATTCAATTCAACATTCCAAGCACGCTTCTCTAGACTCCAGCCAATCAGCTTCTAGGAAAGCCTCCGCCATCTTGAAAAGAGATAGTTCTAGCCTACTGTATGGACTTCCGTTAAGGGAAGTAACTTATACAAACACACACTCACACTCCTGAATATATTGCTAATAGGTAAAACACTCCCCAACCTTGTGCTCCACTTTCCATTTCCTGGAGTACCTTCCCCACCAAACCCTGACAGTACCCCCTCTGTAAGCCCTTGTCCCAAGGCCAGGCCTCTCTGGATTTCTTTGATGAAAACTCCTCACCAACCTAGGGGCATGCACACCCTCAGCCTTTTCCCACAATCTCTCTTCTGGACGAAAACCTTTCCAATCCACCAAAATTGCCTGCAGCTCTTACTCATTCCCAGAACCTTCAGTCACAACTTGCCGGGACTCTCATGTAGTTGTCTGCAAACATGGATTTAACAAACTAACATGAAACATTGGATGGATCCTTAACTCCTGTGGTAAATCTAACTTCACTGTCATTGGGGAATAGCCTCTTTCAACCTTTAACGATCTCATAAAGCATGGACTGAACGTTTTCCTTCCTTTAAATGCTATGTTCTTAGTAGACAACCAGACAAAATCACCCACCTGCGCTTAGAATCTGCAAATCTCGTATTACAAAATGTCTTTTTCTGTATGGCTTTTACTGCTTTTCTTAGATTCTCTCCCATTAACTCCAGTCTGTCCTCCACCCCTGGAATTTGAACCTCCTTCATGATTGTCTCTTTTAAAAAATGTGGTGGAACACCTTGATTTACAAAAAGCTGTAAAATCGAGATATTCCTTAGCAGTGTTGTTATAGCAAAATTTGGGGAGCCACAATAACTCCATCCAACCTTCTCCAGACCTCAGATAACAATGTAAATACATTTCCAATTCCTGATTGACCGTCTCAGTGTGTCCATTGGTTTCAGGGTGATGACTCGTGGACAACTTGATATTAATTCCCAACTCCTTACAAAGCGCTTGCCAAAACCTTGAACCAAATTGCGACCCTCTGTCCGAAATTACTTCACTAGGCAAACCGTGAAGCCTCAATATGTTTTGTATAAAGGCCTGCGCCAGAGAAGAAGCAATAACTGTGCCCTTTAATAGAATGAAATGCCCTGCATTAATTAGCAAATCCACCACTACCAGAATTGTCATACTGGGGGTAAATCCACAATGCAATCCATAGACACTGTGTGCCACAGATGAGGAGGATTCGGTAAAGACCTTAAAAGACCTGTAGAAGTGGCTTGGTGAGAGCACCCACTTCACTAGTCTTCACATAATTCAAGATATCTTCCCTCATCCCCTTCCACCAAAATTCTCGACAAAGTAACTCTAGCATCTTCCTATTGCCCGGATGACCTGCAAACATAGATTCATGACATTGTTTCAATGCCTCCTCTCACCAGTGCCGGACTGGGAACGAAAAGTGGCCCTGGAAAATGTTTTCAAAGTGGCCCATATTCTGCTGAACTAGCGAGCACAGCATGTGAGCCCAACCCTTCTATGTGTCAGGTCTGTTATTTAGGTTGTTTGATCATTGGGGAGTTGTGATTGTGATTATTAGTTGGATTTAAATTATTTGCTGTTTTAATGTGCCTTTGGTTTATTGTTCTTAGCCACATGCATCAGAGTGGTAGTTCCCCAAACCAACATGGAGGAAATGGTGCTGACCACTGATTGGAGGCTTCATGAACTTCAGCCTCTTCTCACAATTGTAAACTGCCTTTCATTGTTCTCCTTCAAGGAAGGAGGTCCTGTCTTTGTTCAGTTCCTCTTTATGGCCTAGTAAAAGGTTTTGGTGAAGATGACTTTGAATCCTTCAGTTTCCAGGTGTTTTTATCTACGTGGGACAAGCTCAGCAGAATATGTGGTGGGAGCGCTGCATTTTTTTAAAAAAAAGCAGAAGAAAAGTTTATTTACTTGGATGTTCAGTTTATATTTAGGTATTTAGTTAGGTATTTAGATTTTATTTTCATTCTTCTGAAGAAAACCATTCAACTCATGATTCAAAGACTTTCAACTATTTCTCTCTAATTCAATCTGGATTGCATCAGTCAGAGATAACGTTGCTGCGAAAGGTTTCTTCCTGATTGTTTGAAGAAGCGTTTTTAAAGTGACTCAATTGGCAAGTGTTAACTGTTGATTCAGTCTGTTGTTACAAGTGAGATTCCGATCATATCTTCAGAGGACAGTGTCTCTTTGACAAACGCTTCATGCGCAGTTGTAACAGAGTAGTTCCATTGTTGAAAACAATTGGCTTAATGTGCATGTGCGAACGAGTAGTGGAGGATGTTTCTTCAGTTGCAAAGGTTTCTTGCACAGTAGTTACAGAACTCATTTAAAGACATTGTGCGCGAAGGAGTAAAAGTGAAGCGCAGTTGTCTTTGTTTTAAAGTATTGTCACGCAGCTGTTATAGTTACGTTCAGTCATAGAAGTGAAAGATTTTGTGTGCGCATGCGCACAAACATATTCTGTCTGGTCCTGACTTCACGGTCTGCAGAGGATGCTGAGCCCCACAGATTCCTCAAGAACGTTTGATCAACAAGATTTACAAACATTCATTAAGGAGGCTCTGAATTCTCAGAAGATGAAGGAATGGGCACATTTGGATGACAAAAGAACTATCAAGGATGGGTTACCTTATTTTGAGAATAAGTTATATCTTCCAAGTGAGAATCTTAGGGAAAGAATTCTACATGATTGTCACGATTCAATCTTGGCTGGACATCCAGGTTTCCATAAAACTTTGGATTTATTCCTACGACATTTTTGGTGGGAAAGCGTTAAGAAAGATGTTATAAATTACGTAAAGACTGAAGTATGTGCCAAATCTAAACATGAGACTGGGAAGCTAGCTGGATTACTTGAACCTTAGTCTATTCCTCCTCGGCCTTGGCATAGACTCTACTACTAGGTAAGATTGCTCCATCCTCCAAGTCAATTTTGCAATCATAGGTTCTATGTGGAGGTAACTCTCCTCCTTCAACCTCATCAAAAACATTAGTAAATTCTCTGTAGCAATCAGGTAGAATACCCATCACAGCTCCAATGGAATGTTCTTTAAATCCACCTTGAGCTAAAGCTACAACTCCCCCACTTTCAGCACTCATCTCCCTGATCTCATACTTACAATTAAAACAATGTTCTTTGCAAATCTCTGATTGGAAATCTAAAATTCTTCTTCCCCAATCAATTGTAGGATTGTGATAGGTTAACAATGGCATTCCCAAAATGATTTGTAATTGAGGGGCATCAATGAGTTCAAACACTATATACTCTGAATGATCTTTAATTAAAGTCGTAAATAAAGGAACAGTTTCATGTGTGATGGGCCCTGAACGTAACTGAGAACCATCTACTGCTCTTACTTGTTCAACTGTCAATTTCTCAACTATTGAAATTCCCATAGATCGAGCCAACCCCCAAACCATGAAATTACCAGTCGCTCCTGAATCTATCATAGCTGGTCCGGACCCTTTTAACACCTCATCCATAAATAATGACACATTGATAGTAATAGGAGGTACAGCAGCTTGAAGAGTATTCGCCACCTGTTGAGTCCGGGAAACATTAGATTGTCCTTTCTTTGGAGTGTATGGGCAATTTCCTAAGAAATGACTACTACGACCACAATATAAACACAAATGGTTAGCCCTCCTCCTATCCTTCTCTTCTTTGGATAATGGTCCTCTACCTTTGCCTGTCTGCTCAAAAACTTTACTTCTCTCCTCCATTCTTGGTTTCTCAAAACGCTGAATAACCTTCACCTCTACAACCCCCTTCCTTCGTTCATTTCTTCTCTCCCCCAACCGAAAATCTATTTGCATTATCAATAAGGGCATCACAAGAAGTAGGACGATTCACTATAGTAGATAAAGCATCCTTAAATTCGTCCCCTAAACCTCTATAAAACAAAGATGGCCTTTCATCGGTCCGGTCCTGACTTCACGGTCTGAAGAGGATGCTGAGCCCCACAGATACCTCAAGAACGTTTGATCAACAACTGTTTGTATACCCAGTTGGAGAACCAACACTCCCAAGGGAAAAGGGGAAGTGGAGAAAATAACAACGACAGACGCCTACTTCTGGTTTGGTACAGCAATCTGTAGAGAAAAACTTAGAATTAGTTTTCATATACTTTTACACTCCTTAATTCAGCTTTCACTAATACCCACAATTCTAAAACTTTACCTGTCTAACCTTCTTTATCTACATGAAGGTTGAAAGTTTGGATTTCTCTAACAGCAAGAGAAATATTTATGGAATGATCAACTGAGTAGAGTTTATGATCCCTCAGGAGAAAAGGGGAATTCAGTAGTTCATTCACTATCAGGTTCTGTATCAATAAAATCCATTGAAGCTAGTTGCAGAACAATGCTGAATTATATGTAATTAGTCTTTTCTCCTTTAGACATTAGACTATGACGGTACTGGAAGTATCCTCCAAATAAAGTTGAATAGAATTAGTCAAAATGAGTGCATTTAAAGCATGCTTTAAAGATTATATGGATTAAAAAGTTAGTTTTAAATAAGTTCATGATCTCTCAAAGTAGATCTTCAATTATAGAGGGGATTACAGATTTTGCAGATGTGAAAAATGAATTCTGGTATTAAAGGTGCCCATACAACATGCATCCCTAATCCATTTCATCCTATTCCCGTGCTGGTAAATGCACACAGATAAAAGATGTTCTTAAACGAGCATTGTCAATGCCATCAGTTTTGGATTTTGTGTAGGCATGGGAAAGGCATTTGCCAGGCACTTTCGTAGTGGTACTAACTGTCCATTGATGGTAACAGTTGCAAAGTAGTGAGAGTACCTGGGCATATAATAACACAGCCTGGCGAATGCCTAAAATTGATACACAAGCTCAAACTGTTAGCTTTGCCAATGATTGTTTTTATCAGGACTTCAGTGAAGGACATGCATAGTACTTATAAATCGAGTGGCTGAAGGCAGACCTGGGCGACATTTTTATTTCACAAGAAGCGGTTTTACAGTTCTAATAAAATCAGTAACTCTCAGAAAACTGCTTTGAGAAAACACTTTAGGCACACAGTTTGATGGTAAGGATTGATAAAGCTAGCTCCAATACAGCATAGGACGACATATTTTGGGTGAAGAGGGGCAGAAAGTGGGTAGAAATGGACGTAGGGATTAGCACAGCCATGGGCAGTCAATGGGTGGGTAAATAACAAAACAACATGTACAAGCTTTGTGTCCCATCTCGTGTGCTGTTTCTTCCTAGCTGTACTCTAATGCAATAGTTTCAGTTTATAGGTGTCAATTAAAAGGTTGACTTGGTATGAGATCAGTGAGTCATGCCAATGAAGAGCCCACATTGTTCTGACAAAGTGGCTCGGCTCCTGTGCCTTCAACCATAGTGGTTCGCTTTTCGGTGGCTCCACTTCACCAATGCCAATGTGTTTGGAGAGTTTGGGGCCTCATTCAGCACCATACATGCGGCGAAGGGGGTGTTTTGTTTTTACCTGTGCCAATTTCACCTTTTTGATTGGAATCACTGTTGTTTTGTAGAAGTGAGATGTCTGAGTAGGCCGGCTAGACACTACTCATCCTTTTACTTGCGTGGCAGTAATCATTTTGTCACTAGCAGGAATGTGCAAGGCTGCTCCGACCTCCGGTGGAACGAGTGGTTGTAGAAAGGTCAGATGCACAAAGCAAGGTGATGAGTCAAAAGGACCAGTACGAGGTCGCTCTCACCTCCCAGCAGGTGGATGGCACAGAATGTGACAGCTTGCTGACCACCAACCCCACATTCAAACAATAGCTACATTTATCATTAAAAAAAAATTCATGTTTAGCTGGGGCAATTTGGCAGACTGTCACACAAGACATCCTGGTTCGTGGTCCTAGCTTCAAGTTCACTCTATTCTGCCTTTACCTATATTTAGCAGGGATTTCACCAACTACAACAGCAGCGAGACAGGACTGTGATGTCAAGAAGCTACAGAAATACTTTGATAACATTAGGCCTAGCACAAACATAACTATTTTCTAAGTCAGACAACTCAAGATACAAACAATGTGCACAGATGCTAGGTCCACTCTAGGGGGTAATTACACAACTCACTCCATCATCTCCACAGCCCACTGACTCATGCCCGCATTGGACATAGCAGATAAATTGGTGCATTGCATGCCGCTAACTCGCAAATTGTAATTCCCTGCACAAGACACAACGCTCCCTGTCAAGGCTCTTCCCTGTTGAAAGTAAATCATCCATGCAAGAATATTGCGCAGTGGCACCAGGCCAAAAACTAGCAAGTCCTTCCACTTGACTGCAGCTGAAAGTACCTACACCTTCTCTGATAATCGCTTTGCTTTCAATCCCATTGGTTTCCAATTGCCTTATGTTCCCCGTCACCCGCTGGCAATTGAAACGCCTGGCCCAATTCCTTGCTCCTGTAGAATGTGTCCAAAAGTTGCCGCTTATCCCCCAAGTCTGGCCCTTGCCAATATACATAAACTGGCCACAGAGAAAGCCAATAACCAGGACGCCAAAAATAAATAAAGTGCAAGCATTAGCAACAAGTCATAAAGAAAACAGATGAGAAACGTCATACGATAATCAATGAGTCCAACCAAATTACCAATCAGTCATCCAGCAATGCACTGAAAGAAATTCCAGAGGAATAGGTGGCCTGGCTACCTTACCCTGAAACGGCAACATGACCGACTGAACTATTCCTTGAACGTGACAGAGCAGGAAAGTGCACCCATTTATAAGGCCTTCCTCATCATCCAAAATTAAATAATATAAATAAGTATAAAATTGCTACTATAAAAGTCCAATGTATAATCATACCATCTCCCACTAAAACTTCAATCTATGTGCTTGCTCTGACATTGCCACATCCTTTGTGCCAACTGAAGGCCATGCAAATTAAGGCACCATGTGCACAACAGAGTAAATAAGCACTACCACACCATTGATACATCACCATTTGTATGCTCTGTTATATCTGCAAAATTAATAACTAATGAGTGCTAGCCGTGAGTGTGTGTCGGGCATGACTGGCGCTGGCGCCATGGCAGCTCATGGCATCTTGCCGAAGTGAGCGTGCCCTCCCTTCCCTGTAACAATGTATAACCATTTGCTGTTGTTGCTCTGCATTCATGCAGTGTTACAGCCTGCACAGGCCCTGCTAGTACCATTATGGCACTACCTGGCAAATGCCTATCCCATGCCTACACAATAGCCAAAACAGTTGGCTTTAACAATGCTTGTTTTTAAGGCATACTTCTAACACTTTTACCAGTTATGCATTCATATGTTCCCATCGGGGCTTCGTCTCTAGCCCGCATCACTCTTATAAAAATATGAAATATAATGAATGGGATTGAGCGAGCAAGAGCGACCCAGGGCACAGGAGAATGTGTGGTCCGATGTGAGGGGCAGAGGAGGGGTGGACAGCCTAAAGGAGAGGAAAAGGGGTGCTGCCGGGGAAGCGCAGGGCTCAGGCAGACCTCGTGTGAAATTTGAGTTCTGGACAAAGAGTGGGGGAGGGGCAGGAACAGTACAATCTTTGGGTTTTAAACAAAACATTTGGCAGGAGAGTTTGGCAGCAGAGCTCCGGCACAGGGGAACATGGAGTCAAAGAGAGATGGAACCGTAGAGAGGGAGGGTGAGAGAGGGAGAGAGACAGAGTGAGAAAGAAAGCGGGAAATGTAGGGGGTGTGGAGGCAGAGAGAAAGAGAGGGGGCAGAGCGAGTAAGTGTCTTTGCCCTACCTTGTTCAGACGGTCTGTTCCACAGTGCACGTGACGCAACCTGAGCTGTAGCAGGGGGCCAGTGGCACGTGCGGTTTCTCTGGTGCCCAGCCCAGCTGCTGGGAAGAAAGAAAATTGCAGCTCCTGCCTCGGTCGCACTGTGGTGGCAGCCAATTGAAGGCAAACCACCCAGGCGGAGCCGAGGAAAAATCTGCGAACAAAGTGTATCCTTCTGCTCAAAAAGAGGCCCTACAGGCCTGAGGCCTACCGGGGGATGTCCCGGTGTCCCAGAAGGGCAGTCCAGCCCTGCCTCTCACAGAGTCTCAAAAGGTAAGAACAACTTTGAATCTGAACAGGAAAGAGCCTCCTTGATCTATCTCACTGGATACTTCCTGGCCTAATCTTCTGATTGCCCCTTAGTCATCTGAGGACACATTTGATCTGCAAAATCACTGTCTTTTCTAATCTCCCCAACAATGAAATTCTTATCAGCTAATAAAGGAAGTGGAGTGGAAGCATCTAGCTTTTCAATACCAGGCTGACATCTACATAGAGCATCCACTTTGCCATTCTGATGACCAGATTTGAACATTATGACAAAATCTTATTCAGCAAAAACACAGATAAGCAGTTTGATGCAGCTTTAAGGTTTTAGCTGAATGAAGAAAAGTAACATTTCGGTTGTCAGGTAATACTGTCACCTTATGTCGGGCTCCCAAAAGATAATGAGCCTTATGCTGAGTTTGTCGGTCTAGAAATAAGGGGGCTGGTAAGCTCACTGGTACCCTTGATTCCAGACCAGCAAACTACGGGTTTGCCTGCTGGATCGGCTGTGCCCAGCAGGTCTGACCCTGCCGGGCACAGCGGCCCTGGTAGGCAAAGCCTTCACAGAAGCACCGGCACCATTAAAAATGGTGCCGGTGCTTCCGTGTCCCCACTCCCATAGAGTCCCATGGGACTCGATGGGAATGGGGACTAACAAAATTACTGGCACCTAACTTCCCGGCCGCCGAAACTGTAATAACCCCATTGCAGCAGGAAGTCAGGTGCCGGTAATGTTTTATGGGTCTAGTGGCAACCCACCGGTAGCACCGGCAGGGTTACTGCTGGACCCATAATGAGGCCCAGTGTCTCCACTCCTCAAATGTAGCTTAGATTGATAGCAATTCCTTGTCTGAAATTGTGTAATTTCTTTCTGCGGAAGATCATTTCTTGAAGAAGTAGGCCACTGGGTGAAGCTGACCTGTAACAATATGTTGCTGTGACAGTAGACCCTCCCATTGCTAGGTCTGAAGCATCTGCCACAACAAAAAAAGGTTGCTCTACATCTGGATTTAACAAGATTGGTCTAGTAGTAAACTTCTCCTTGATATACTGAAAGGCTTCCTGTGCTTCAAAACTCCAATCAAATTTAACACCCTTCCTTAGTAGCCCAGTAAGTGGTGTCATGACTAGCGAAAAGTCTCTTATGTATCCGCGATACAAATTCACAAATCCTATAAAACCTTGGATAACCTTTACACTGGTTGGTGTCAGCCAATTTAACACTGCTTGCATTTTAGCCTCATCCAAATCAAGACCCTCTGGTGAAACCTCAAAACCCCAAAACTCCATCCTTTCAGTATGAAATTGGATTTTCTTCAATTTTGCAAATATATTATTCTCCCTTAGCTTTTCCAACACTCTCCATACATGATCTACATACTGAGTTAAGTCCTTTGAGAAAATTAGCGCCTCATTAATAAAGAACTGGGAGACAGCCAGGGCATTACATAGACCTAATGGCATCACCTGGTACTCAAAGAGGCCAAACCTGGTTCTGAAAGCCATCTTCCATTTGTCTGTTATTAAGTGATAGTCTCCTCCATGATCCAACTTTATGAATATCTTTGCTCACTGAATCGTATCTAACATCACAGAAATCAAAGGGAGAGGATAGCAGTTCTTAATAGTGATTTTGTTTAGGGATCTATAGTCAATACAAGTTTGCAAGGTTTTGCCTTCCTGGGCACAAAGAACAAAGGTGACACTGCAGGAGACAGAATGTCTAATGAACCCTTTAGCAAAATCCTCCTCCAGATACTCCTTCGGATGTTTATTCTCCTTCACTGTTAATGCATGCATTCTGCTACAAGGAATTGGAGCTCCATCTTCCAAATCAATCTTGCAATCATAGGGGCAATGTGGTGGCAATTCACTTGCTTCCTGCACAGCAACAACCTCCTCAGAATCCTGATAGCAATGTGATAGGACTCCAACTATAACTCCTACTGGAAGCTCATCTACAGCACTAACAGCCAAACAAACTCTTACCTCCACCTCCTCAACCCTCTTGTCTTCTTGACTTCCCCCTAACATACGTTGTTCCAAACAATACTGTGAGCCTAAGTCCACTGCTCTTTTTCTTTAGTCGATTTTAGGATTGGGTAACATAAGCCATGGCATGTCCAGAATTATCTGCAAATGTCGAGCATCGCTAAGCTCAAATACTATCTCGTCCCAATGTCCTATCACCAGTCTCACTTCCCATACCTCAGTTTCATGGTTTATGGGTCCTGATGATAAGTTAATACCATCTTCTACTCTGACCTATTCTGGAACCTCCTTCACTACAATAGGAACCCCATGACGTCTGGCCAAATTCTTGTCCATAAAATGCATTGTGGCTCTCAAAACAATCACACGGGGACCTCCACACCTCAACTTGCCTTCCCAATGTAAGGATACATTTAATGTTATATGTGGCACTGCCATCTGAATAGTATCCACCACCTGCTGCTCATTGGCAAGAAAAGATGAAGGTGAAAATCTTTTAGGTGTTTGAGGGCATCTTCCCACAAAGTGACCACTATCTCCACAATACAAACAAAAGATTTTCTGTCCTACGCCTATCCTTTTCCTCCTTAGTCAACAGGGGTCTTAACTGACTTACATGCGTATGGCCTCCCTTGACCTTCCTACCTGTGAACTCCCCCTTTGGTCTTTCACTTCTCACCCAGGTCCGACTCTCATGGGCAGCACTTCTCCCCTGTTCCATCTGTCTCTCAGTTAACCAAGTTTCTAATTGCATTACCAAAGTAATTTGTTCCTCACAAGATGTGGGTCTCTCCACTATGACTGCCAGGGTATCTTTCAACTCCTCTCGTAACCCCCTGTAAAACAGAGAAGACCGCATCTCCTCCAGCCAACCACTTTCCAGAACCAATGCCTGGAACTGAGTGATGTAAGAAACTAAACCTCTGCTCCCCGGACATAGCTCTAACAACTCCCCATCCACAACCTGAGACTGAGTTTGCCTATCAAACATCTTACCAAACTCTGCCTTAAATAGATTCCAGTTCTGTAACTCTGATGCTCCTCTACCCAACAAAGGAACTAGCCATGCAGCCCCTCCCCCGACAAATATGAAATTAGAAATGCCACTCTAGTAGCTTCTGTAGGAAATGAGCCTGGCCGACATAGAAAATGCAGTTCACATTGCATTAAGAATGTCTTAAATGTTCTCTGCTCTCCACTGAATTTTTCTGCAGAAGCTAAAGGTGTAGTTAAAATGATGCGCCAGACCTATAGCCTGCTTCCTCTTTTCTGCTGCTAATCTGTGCTAATGCCCCGTCTCCATCAACTCTGGAGGTTCAGTTCATGTGTCTTCCCCACAAGTAGATGGCCCGGCCGACTCTGATGCCCTTCCGACTTGCAAACTCAACTGCTCCATTTTATTATTCAGAACCTGTGTTTCCCTCCTGGGTTCCTTTATCTCCTCCCTCATCTGTGCTAACATCTTCCCCAAAGAACCCAGGGTTTGCTCTACACTGGGATCCTTCTTCACCTGGGCAGGAAAATCAACATGGGGCTTTCTTTCTCTCCGTTCCCAGCTTCTGATCCCACAAAAGCTGAAGATGAACGCCACTATGTCCTTAGAAGCTGTGGACTCCACAGGTTTTTGTGACTACTGTTGAGCCCACAACCTCTGGGGGCAAGGGGAAATTGATAAAATAAAAAAAAAAAACAGGACTTCGCTGCTGACACTCTTCTTTGGTTCTCCAATCAGACACTGAAGATCTAGAAACCAAATACATATGGTTAATATTCAGTTCCGTACCTTCTGCTCTCCCTTCTCCTCCTGTCAAGTTACTTCACTCTGGTAACCTGTCTGCCGCCTCTTATTACTCGAAGGCACCTCCAAGTCCTCTCTCTATCTTGACTGACTTGACTTTAGTTCTGTACACTGGTACTTCTGCTGTTGAAGATGCAATTGGAGTCACTCACTGAATGTCTTACTGTGCCTTTCTATTGTCTATTGAGTTTATGTGGTGTTCTCTGTTGTACCTCTTTTGGTCTTCTAAATTCTTTTTTTTTTAATTGTCTCTATTTTATTTGGTGTTTTAAACTCACTAATTTCAGTTCTGGAAATCAATACATTCTGAACTTCTATTTCTCTGTTCAGTTTCCTCCTGCTCATTAACTGCACTGATGAGCTGGATTCCTGAACTAGCAGGTTTAATTGTACCTAAAGTTGTTCTACACTGCAATGTGTGCATGCTACTTTGCTTTTAATTTCTTTCTGTAAAAAGAAGCAGCCACGCCTTATCTTATTAGTTAAGTGTCTATTTTCACCATGCAGCCGTGCTCACTTGAAGTTACCCACTTGTGTTCAGTTCATCAATTGTTATTTCACCACGCTGCTGCGCTCCCGTAATCCACTCACAATCTTTTCTTTTAATTACTTGACCGTGCTGCCGCGCCTCTGTTCGCTTTGCTACCGAAGCTTACTTCCCTGCCACGCTTTGGCTTCACAATTTGGCCTCGTTGCCTGGATACCCGCGAAGCCGCTCCACGTCACCACGTTACCCGCACGCAATATGCTCCTTTACTCAATCAATAGGCGTTGTTGCTCACGTCTTTCATTACACGATAGAAAGGCAGGTTTTGTTCCTGCAATACTGCATTTCTGTATACCTGCTTCGCCCACAGCTCTCCACATACCCAGTTAACTGTGATCACATTTAATATCTGTAACTTAATTCGCTAGTTATGTACACATTTACTATTTTAAATTGCTAAATGAAGTTTAGGAACTAACTTTTACAACTGTATGAAGTTCACTTAGCTCAGGTTTCTGGTTTAGGACTTTCTGTTAGCTTTCAAGCCAAAATTTTCAGTTTTATCCTAGCTACACCTGAAGCTCAAGGTTGCTGTGACGTGCTTAGTTAGTGTCTGGAATGAAAGGTAGTTAGAATTCAATTCAACATTCCAAACACCCTTCTCTAAACTCCATCCAATCAGCTTCTAGGAAAGCCTCCTCCATCTTGAAAAGGGATAGTTCCAGCTTCATTTATTGACTTCCGTTAAGGAAACATATTAACTGATAGGAACACTCACACACACTCCAAAATTGTAAAACACCCCCCAATCATGTGCACCACCTTCCCTTTCCTGGAGTACCTTCCTGCAGAACCCTGACAGTCCTCACTGAAGATTTGATGAAAGTATACACTGTTCCCTTTCATGCTATGCTGGAGTGGGCCTTGCCGATATCTTGCTGAAGGGGTCTTCATTGTTACCTTTCATCCTATGCTAGAGTGGGCCCCTCACTGATGATTTGCTGAAAGTCTCCACTGTTCCCTTTACCAGGTTGCATATAGTTTAGCTGTTACCTCATTTACAACCGCATACTAGCAGGCTTGTGCACTAACATCTTCAACCCCAACACTCTGGAATCTAATATGTCTGTGCCCAGACACATAATACCGAAAAACAGATTTACAAGCACAGCTCAGGGCACACATTAACTCAGCAGCACATCTAGCTTGTATGCTCCCTCTAACCAAACTCCTCACCCTCTGTTTCAGGTCTGTTACAGCTTCTGGAGATCATGCAAATAGGTGTTGTGTGTAGTATGGTTCCCAGTAGCATAGCATAACATAACATAGAGGTTATCAGGTAGAGCTATCTTTTAGATCAAGGTCGCCTTAGGTTATTTAGCATTCTTCGATTTCAACCATGACCGCATAGGGCGTGGGTACCATTAATGCAGAGCTTAGTTCTAATTTGTAATCCATCTTGCACCCCATACTCTGTACAACTCTTACAACTTTATTGGGGGCAGCAGACACCATTCCACATAGTCCTTGTGCATAAAGGTTGTAAGGTCCCAGCTTACCTGGCCTGCTGAGATTGGAGATGTACCCTCTAACTGCTTCTGGACTATGCAGATTGAGGATTTAGAAACCAACTTCAGAGTGAACACAACCCCGAGGGGAAGGGGAATTTGACAAAAAACAAACTTCCAGACTTCAGCTCTACTCTCGTTCTCATCGTCGCTCACTCTCTCTGGAGGTTCTCTCCTGTAAATTAATTGCTGAATCTGAAAAACACAAACACACTTTAGTGTCTTAATTTTCTCCCTTTAAACTTTTTGACCTTACCCTCTGCCTTCTAAGACCTCACGTTACGTGGTTGCCTTCGCCACTAGCTTGAAGGCTGGATAGAAATATCCCACAATATCTCTTCAGAGGAAAGGTTCTCAGGGAAATTCGACTGTAAGCTGCTTTCAGTTACGGAATAGTTATTTCTTAAACTCTGACTTGGCTGGTCACTATTGAGGTTTTTACTTGAAATAAACTATCTTGAAATTCAAACAGTTGCTCACAATGTCTGTTTTTGACTTCTAATATTGTTCCTTAAGAGCATACACGTGCAGTGTAATTACTTTTCAACCAAGAAATCACAGTGAACCCTCAATGCTCGCTCTCTGTATGCTTTTGATATTCACCACGCATTTGTCCGGTCCTGATTAGTCTTCGGTCCGCGGAAGCTGCTGAACCCCACAGTCTCCCAAAAACGTGTGATGAACAACTGAATTGGAAAACAGCTGAAGTTCCAACTTCTTCGGGGGAAAGGGGAAGTGGAGAAAATAAAAAAGGACACAGATTCTGGTCTTCAAACTGGCACCAATCTGCAGAGGAGTAAGCAGAAAAAAAATATCCTTGCATTCCATAAAACCACAAATCCCTCCTACCACTTCTCTGTTAAATTCCATACCTGTTTGTCCTCTGCCACATGCTAAGAGGATTGATTTTATATGTGAAGAATCTCTTCTCATTTAATTGAAATGTACAAGACTTCACTGGAGAAAAGGTTCCTTCTTCAAAGAATCTTGAATGACTTGTTGAAGTAAAACAGATTTGAGATTTCCGACACTCAGTGTGAGTCTCCAAACAAGTTATTCCCTGAGTCTGTTTTCTTCTTCTAACTAGAAGTTCAAACTTTGAAGGTGAACATTACTAAGAACGTGCAAACGAAAGGACATTATATGACTTTCCTTTCCTTTCTGGTTTGATCTCTGTGCCGGGCTATTATTGAAGTCTATGTAAGAAGGACGAGTTTACTCGTCCTTGGCACTTAAAGGGTTAAGTTAGTCTTCAATGAAGTTCCTTAGCTATATTCACTTTGCAGACAATATTCATCAAAGCTGTTGAAATCAGGCAGTTCTGTGCATCCGCGATTTTCTTTACCATATCTCACATGCGCAACTGAGTTTTGACTTCTTCCCTAACTATAACCTGTGGGAACTAAATCCTTGTTCTGAGCGCATGCGCACTAGCTAACTATGTTGCCACAGAATGCCTTTCCTAAGCGCACCACTACTTGAATACTTTAACAAATGAACTGCATTTCCGACTATGCAGACACTAGTTAATTTGCCATGCGTGCCGTTGAAATTTCAGAGAGGCGAGGACTCTTTCATTAACGGACCCCGCGCATGCGCTCCAGAGAAATGTCTGATCAGGGCCAGGCAAACGCTGCCTCTCATTCCCTCTTGCGGACTATGCTATTTTGAATTAGAACACTATCTGTTTTGGGAACGCGATGACCCTTACATTAATAGACCTCGCGTGTGAGCTACAGAGAAATGTCTGTGCAGGGTCAGGCAAGCGCTGTCTTTCACTCCCTCATGCACACCACGCAGTTTTGAATCAGAATGCTATCCATTTTTGCACTGCACTGAATGTCCGCTTTAAAATCTAAGCAATTCAAGGACCATGCCACAGATGATCAATCCACACTGCGAGTAGATTCTCAAAGTGGATGAATCTTTAAAACATAAACAGATCATGAACGTAGCCTCCAGTTCTCTGCCCGAATTTAGCCACTCCTAAACAACAAACGCTTTAACCTTTACTTGAGCTTTCAAGAAAGAGTTCTCAATCCGAATTTGCTTGCAAAAAGAAAACCTAACTAAATACCCAAGCTAAATGAATCCTTAAGAATGTTTAAACAGTCACAGAACGCTTTCCTAAAGAGAGGACCTTTCTTCAGAAATGCCTAAGCAAAACGCTGCGCGACCACCAAAGGCCTTGAAAGGCAGTTTAGAATGCCATCTGGTCCAACAGATTACTATTTGGACCAATCAGAACTCTGTCCCTCGACTCCATCTTTGATTGGTTTACTCTCATTCTGAAATTAGAATAGTTAAGGCCCAACCCAGTTTAACATTTCCTTTCAACCTAATTATCACTCCTAAAGACAGAATCAAACGAACTCACACACACAGAGACAGAATCAGAGCTGACAGCATTGAAAGCTTTAGTTTAATCACTGTGCTTCTGGACTGAAAGTCAAATCCTTCTCTCTGAGCTCCCTGCGCTGCAGTCACTGATGTATTTTCACTGCAAAAGTCATGCTACGTGCTGTTGCCATGAACGCAGAGACAAATCCTGAACAAGACGTTGCACGCTCCCTCATGACACCAGGTGCTTTCCGTTAACCGGCCTGGGTGCATCGGACCTTCACTGCTGATGCCTCAAAAATTAAAATATAAGCGAAGCCCAGAATTACTCCTGCTGCAAGATGCTAGCAACAGTTTCAGGCTCACAGTTTTCCCAAACAAATTAACGCTTGTGAGTGTAGCGATCGCACTCAAAAAATAATTGCAACGCTGCACAGTCTTCTCTCAAAACAAACAACATGAAAAGAAGCTTCTAATTACAGTCTCTTGAAGTCACAATACACTTAGGTCCTGATTCATGGAATTAGTTGCGTGTAAAACTGGGATACGCGTGCCAATCTTCCGGCAAATCCCTGTTTGATGAATGGGGATTTGCAGGCAGAACTGCACGTAAATCTTGGTTTTACACGCAAAGAATTCCATGAATCAGGGCCTTAGCTTGATTCTTCCTTTGAGAACGAGCTCCTGTCAGGAATCCGTTGAACTTCTTAAGGAACTACTGTTGCTGTGACCTTCCTTGTTAACATCAGAGGATGAAAGGCACTTTAGAATCCTGTTGAGGGCTCCAAATAGTCACAGGTTGCCCCATAGCCAATCACTGCTGAGTTAACCA